>NW_026061079.1:3885250-4581166 GCF_929443795.1 Astur gentilis | reverse complement strand
CTGAAAGATTTTGCTGGTCTTCACTGTCCCCCTGCAGCCTATCCACAGGCACAACAGCACTGGGGATCTCTGCTTTCCCAGACACTCAGCATGTCACGGTGCTCGTTCTCGGCAGAAACTTTTTCTGAAAAGGCAAACGTCTGGCTCCTTCTCCCAAAAGGAAGGTGCCAGCCCTGAAAGCTCTTGCAGGTCTTCACTATCCCTCTGCAGCCTATCTTTAGCCGCAACAGCACTGGGGATCTCTGCTTTCCCAGAGACTCAGCATGTCACGGTGCTCGTTCTCTGCAGAAACTTTTTCTGAAAAGGCAAACGTCTGGCTCCTTCTCCCACAAGGAAGCTGCCAGCCCTGAAACCTCTTGCAGGTCTTCACTATCCCTCTGCAGCCTATCTTTAGCCGCAACAGCACTGCGTATCTCTGCTTTTCCAGAGACTCAGCATGTCACGGTGCTCGTTCTCGGCAGAAACTTTTTCTGAAAAGGCAAACGTCTGGCTCCTTCTCCCAAAAGGAAGTTGCCAGCCCTGAAAGCTCTTGCAGGTCTTCACTATCCCTCTGCAGCCTATCTTTAGCCGCAACAGCACTGGGGATCTCTGCTTTCCCAGACACTCAGCATGTCACGGTGCTCGTTCTCGGCAGAAACTTTTTCTGAAAAGGCAAACGTCTGGCTCCTTCTCCCAAAAGGAAGGTGCCAGCCCTGAAAGCTCTTGCAGGTCTTCACTATCCCTCTGCAGCCTATCTTTAGCCACAACAGCACTGGGGATCTCTGCTTTCCCAGAGACTCAGCATGTCACGGTGCTCGTTCTCGGCAGAAACTTTTTCTGAAAAGGCAAACGTCTGGCTCCTTCTCCCACAAGGAAGGTGCCAGCCCTGATTATATTGCTGGTCTTCACCGTCCCCCTGCAGCCTATCCACAGGCACAACAGCACTGGGGATCTCTGCTTTCCCAGAGACTCAGCATGTCACGGTGCTCGTTCTCGGCAGAAACTTTTTCTGAAAAGGCAAACGTCTGGCTCCTTCTCCCACAAGGAAGGTGCCAGCCCTGAAAGCTCTTGCTGGTCTTCAGTATCCCTCTGCAGCCTATCCACAGGCACAACAGCACTGGGGATCTCTGCTTTCCCAGGGACTCAGCATGTCACGGTGCTCGTTCTCGGCAGAAACTTTTTCTGAAAAGGCAAACGTCTGGCTCCTTCTCCCACAAGGAAGGTGCCAGCCCTGAAAGCTCTTGCTGGTCTTCAGTATCCCTCTGCAGCCTATCCACAGGCACAACAGCACTGGGGATCTCTGCTTTCCCAGACACTCAGCATGTCACGGTGCTCGTTCTCGGCAGAAACTTTTTCTGAAAAGGCAAACGTCTGGCTCCTTCTCCCACAAGGAAGCTGCCATCCCTGAAAGCTCTTGCTGGTCTTCACTATCCCTCTGCAGCCTATCTTTAGCCACAACAGCACTGGGGATCTCTGCTTTCCCAGAGACTCAGCATGTCACGGTGCTCGTTCTCGGCAGAAACTTTTTCTGAAAAGGCAAACGTCTGGCTCCTTCTCCCACAAGGAAGGTGCCAGCCCTGAAAGCTCTTGCTGGTCTTCAGTATCCCTCTGCAGCCTATCCACAGGCACAACAGCACTGGGGATCTCTGCTTTCCCAGACACTCAGCATGTCACGGTGCTCGTTCTCGGCAGAAACTTTTTCTGAAAAGGCAAACGTCTGGCTCCTTCTCCCACAAGGAAGGTGCCAGCCCTGAAAGCTCTTGCAGGTCTTCACTATCCCTCTGCAGCCTATCTTTAGCCGCAACAGCACTGGGGATCTCTGCTTTCCCAGAGACTCAGCATGTCACGGTGCTCGTTCTCGGCAGAAACTTTTTCTGAAAAGGCAAACGTCTGGCTCCTTCTCCTACAAGGTAGGTCCAGCCCTTAAACATTTTGCTCGTCTTCACTATCCCTCTGCAGCCTATCTTTAGCCGCAACAGCACTGGGGACCTCTGCTTTCCCAGAGACTCAGCATGTCACGGTGCTCGTTCTCGGCAGAAACTTTTTCTGAAAAGGCAAACGTCTGGCTCCTTCTCCCACAAGGAAGCTGCCAGCCCTGAAAGATCTTGCTGGTCTTCACCGTCCCCCTGCAGCCTATCCACAGGCACAACAGCACTGGGGATCTCGGCTTTCCCAGAGACTCAGCATGTCACGGTGCTCGTTCTCGGCAGAAACTTTTTCTGAAAAGGCAAACGTCTGGCTCCTTCTCCCACAAGGAAGGTGCCAGCCCTGAAAGCTCTTGCTGGTCTTCAGTATCCCTCTGCAGCCTATCCACAGGCACAACAGCACTGGGGATCTCTGCTTTCCCAGGGACTCAGCATGTCACGGTGCTCGTTCTCGTCAGAAACTTTTTCTGAAAAGGCAAACGTCTGGCTCCTTCTCCCACAAGGAAGGTGCCAGCCCTGAAAGCTCTTGCAGGTCTTCACTATCCCTCTGCAGCCTATCTTTAGCCACAACAGCACTGGGGATCTCTGCTTTCCCAGAGACTCAGCATGTCACGGTGCTCGTTCTCAGCAGAAACTTTTTCTGAAAAGGCAAACGTCTGGCTCCTTCTCCCACAAGGAAGGTGCCAGCCCTGAAAGATCTTGCTGGTCTTCACCGTCCCCCTGCAGCCTATCCACAGGCACAACAGCACTGGGGATCTCTGCTTTCCCAGAGACTCAGCATGTCACGGTGCTCGTTCTCGGCAGAAACTTTTTCTGAAAAGGCAAACGTCTGGCTCCTTCTCCCACAAGGAAGGTGCCAGCCCTGAAAGCTCTTGCTGGTCTTCAGTATCCCTCTGCAGCCTATCCACAGGCACAACAGCACTGGGGATCTCTGCTTTCCCAGACACTCAGCATGTCACGGTGCTCGTTCTCGGCAGAAACTTTTTCTGAAAAGGCAAACGTCTGGCTCCTTCTCCCACAAGGAAGCTGCCAGCCCTGAAAGCTCTTGCAGGTCTTCACTATCCCTCTGCAGCCTATCTTTAGCCGCAACAGCACTGGGGATCTCTGCTTTCCCAGACACTCAGCATGTCACGGTGCTCGTTCTCGGCAGAAACTTTTTCTGAAAAGGCAAACGTCTGGCTCCTTCTCCCAAAAGGAAGGTGCCAGCCCTGAAAGCTCTTGCAGGTCTTCACTATCCCTCTGCAGCCTATCTTTAGCCGCAACAGCACTGGGGACCTCTGCTTTCCCAGAGACTCAGCATGTCACGGTGCTCGTTCTCGGCAGAAACTTTTTCTGAAAAGGCAAACGTCTGGCTCCTTCTCCCAAAAGGAAGCTGCCAGCCCTGAAAGATCTTGCTGGTCTTCACTGTCCCCCTGCAGCCTATCCACAGGCACAACAGCACTGGGGATCTCTGCTTTCCCAGACACTCAGCATGTCACGGTGCTCGTTCTCGGCAGAAACTTTTTCTGAAAAGGCAAACGTCTGGCTCCTTCTCCCAAAAGGAAGGTGCCAGCCCTGAAAGCTCTTGCAGGTCTTCACTATCCCTCTGCAGCCTATCTTTAGCCGCAACAGCACTGGGGATCTCTGCTTTCCCAGAGACTCAGCATGTCACGGTGCTCGTTCTCGGCAGAAACTTTTTCTGAAAAGGCAAACGTCTGGCTCTTTCTCCTACAAGGTAGGTCCAGCCCTTAAACATTTTGCTCGTCTTCACTATCCCTCTGCAGCCTATCTTTAGCCGCAACAGCACTGGGGACCTCTGCTTTCCCAGAGACTCAGCATGTCACGGTGCTCGTTCTCGGCAGAAACTTTTTCTGAAAAGGCAAACGTCTGGCTCCTTCTCCCACAAGGAAGCTGCCAGCCCTGAAAGATCTTGCTGGTCTTCACCGTCCCCCTGCAGCCTATCCACAGGCACAACAGCACTGGGGATCTCGGCTTTCCCAGAGACTCAGCATGTCACGGTGCTCGTTCTCGGCAGAAACTTTTTCTGAAAAGGCAAACGTCTGGCTCCTTCTCCCACAAGGAAGGTGCCAGCCCTGAAAGCTCTTGCTGGTCTTCAGTATCCCTCTGCAGCCTATCCACAGGCACAACAGCACTGGGGATCTCTGCTTTCCCAGGGACTCAGCATGTCACGGTGCTCGTTCTCGTCAGAAACTTTTTCTGAAAAGGCAAACGTCTGGCTCCTTCTCCCACAAGGAAGGTGCCAGCCCTGAAAGCTCTTGCAGGTCTTCACTATCCCTCTGCAGCCTATCTTTAGCCACAACAGCACTGGGGATCTCTGCTTTCCCAGAGACTCAGCATGTCACGGTGCTCGTTCTCGGCAGAAACTTTTTCTGAAAAGGCAAACGTCTGGCTCCTTCTCCCACAAGGAAGGTGCCAGCCCTGAAAGATCTTGCTGGTCTTCACCGTCCCCCTGCAGCCTATCCACAGGCACAACAGCACTGGGGATCTCTGCTTTCCCAGAGACTCAGCATGTCACGGTGCTCGTTCTCGGCAGAAACTTTTTCTGAAAAGGCAAACGTCTGGCTCCTTCTCCCACAAGGAAGGTGCCAGCCCTGAAAGCTCTTGCTGGTCTTCAGTATCCCTCTGCAGCCTATCCACAGGCACAACAGCACTGGGGATCTCTGCTTTCCCAGACACTCAGCATGTCACGGTGCTCGTTCTCGGCAGAAACTTTTTCTGAAAAGGCAAACGTCTGGCTCCTTCTCCCACAAGGAAGCTGCCAGCCCTGAAAGCTCTTGCAGGTCTTCACTATCCCTCTGCAGCCTATCTTTAGCCGCAACAGCACTGGGGATCTCTGCTTTCCCAGAGACTCAGCATGTCACGGTGCTCGTTCTCGGCAGAAACTTTTTCTGAAAAGGCAAACGTCTGGCTCCTTCTCCCAAAAGGAAGGTGCCAGCCCTGAAAGCTCTTGCAGGTCTTCACTATCCCTCTGCAGCCTATCTTTAGCCGCAACAGCACTGGGGATCTCTGCTTTCCCAGAGACTCAGCATGTCACGGTGCTCGTTCTCGTCAGAAACTTTTTCTGAAAAGGCGAACGTCTGGCTCCTTCTCCCAAAAGGAAGCTGCCAGCCCTGAAAGATCTTGCTGGTCTTCACTGTCCCCCTGCAGCCTATCCACAGGCACAACAACAGTGGGGATCTCTGCTTTCCCAGACACTCAGCATGTCACGGTGCTCGTTCTCGGCAGAAACTTTTTCTGAAAAGGCAAACGTCTGGCTCCTTCTACCACAAGGAAGGTGCCAGCCCTGAAAGCTCTTGCAGGTCTTCACTATCCCTCTGCAGCCTATATTTAGCCACAACAGCACTGGGGATCTCTGCTTTCCCAGAGACTCAGCATGTCACGGTGCTCGTTCTCGGCAGAAACTTTTTCTGAAAAGGCAAACGTCTGGCTCCTTCTCCCACAAGGAAGCTGCCAGCCCTGAAAGGTCTTGCTGGTCTTCACCGTCCCCCTGCAGCCTATCCACAGGCACAACAGCACTTGGGACCTCTGCTTTCCCAGAGACTCAGCATGTCACGGTGCTCGTTCTCGGCAGAAACTTTTTCTGAAAAGGCAAACGTTTGGCTCCTTCTCCCACAAGGAAGCTGCCAGCCCTGAAAGCTCTTGCAGGTCTTCACTATCCCTCTGCAGACTATCTTTAGCCGCAACAGCACTGGGGATCTCTGCTTTCCCAGAGACTCAGCATGTCACGGTGCTCGTTCTCGGCAGAAACTTTTTCTGAAAAGGCAAACGTCTGGCTCCTTCTCCCAAAAGGAAGGTGCCAGCCCTGAAAGCTCTTGCAGGTCTTCACTATCCCTCTGCAGCCTATCTTTAGCCTCAACAGCACTGGGGACCTCTGCTTTCCCAGAGACTCAGCATGTCACGGTGCTCGTTCTCGGCAGAAACTTTTTCTGAAAAGGCAAACGTCTGGCTCCTTCTCCCAAAAGGAAGCTGCCAGCCCTGAAAGATCTTGCTGGTCTTCACTGTCCCCCTGCAGCCTATCCACAGGCACAACAGCACTGGGGATCTCTGCTTTCCCAGACACTCAGCATGTCACGGTGCTCGTTCTCGGCAGAAACTTTTTCTGAAAAGGCAAACGTCTGGCTCCTTCTCCCAAAAGGAAGGTGCCAGCCCTGAAAGCTCTTGCAGGTCTTCACTATCCCTCTGCAGCCTATCTTTAGCCGCAACAGCACTGGGGATCTCTGCTTTCCCAGAGACTCAGCATGTCACGGTGCTCGTTCTCGGCAGAAACTTTTTCTGAAAAGGCAAACGTCTGGCTCTTTCTCCTACAAGGTAGGTCCAGCCCTTAAACATTTTGCTCGTCTTCACTATCCCTCTGCAGCCTATCTTTAGCCGCAACAGCACTGGGGACCTCTGCTTTCCCAGAGACTCAGCATGTCACGGTGCTCGTTCTCGGCAGAAACTTTTTCTGAAAAGGCAAACGTCTGGCTCCTTCTCCCACAAGGAAGCTGCCAGCCCTGAAAGATCTTGCTGGTCTTCACCGTCCCCCTGCAGCCTATCCACAGGCACAACAGCACTGGGGATCTCGGCTTTCCCAGAGACTCAGCATGTCACGGTGCTCGTTCTCGGCAGAAACTTTTTCTGAAAAGGCAAACGTCTGGCTCCTTCTCCCACAAGGAAGGTGCCAGCCCTGAAAGCTCTTGCAGGTCTTCACTATCCCTCTGCAGCCTATCCACAGGCACAACAGCACTGGGGATCTCTGCTTTCCCAGGGACTCAGCATGTCACGGTGCTCGTTCTCGTCAGAAACTTTTTCTGAAAAGGCAAACGTCTGGCTCCTTCTCCCACAAGGAAGCTGCCAGCCCTGAAAGCTCTTGCAGGTCTTCACTATCCCTCTGCAGCCTATCTTTAGCCGCAACAGCACTGGGGATCTCTGCTTTCCCAGAGACTCAGCATGTCACGGTGCTCGTTCTCGGCAGAAACTTTTTCTGAAAAGGCAAACGTCTGGCTCCTTCTCCCACAAGGAAGGTGCCAGCCCTGAAAGCTCTTGCTGGTCTTCACCGTCCCCCTGCAGCCTATCCACAGGCACAACAGCACTGGGGATCTCTGCTTTCCCAGAGACTCAGCATGTCACGGTGCTCGTTCTCGGCAGAAACTTTTTCTGAAAAGGCAAACGTCTGGCTCCTTCTCCCACAAGGAAGGTGCCAGCCCTGAAAGCTCTTGCTGGTCTTCAGTATCCCTCTGCAGCCTATCCACAGGCACAACAGCACTGGGGATCTCTGCTTTCCCAGACACTCAGCATGTCACGGTGCTCGTTCTCGGCAGAAACTTTTTCTGAAAGCAAACGTCTGGCTCCTTCTCCCACAAGGAAGCTGCCAGCCCTGAAAGCTCTTGCAGGTCTTCACTATCCCTCTGCAGCCTATCTTTAGCCGCAACAGCACTGGGGATCTCTGCTTTCCCAGAGACTCAGCATGTCACGGTGCTCGTTCTCGGCAGAAACTTTTTCTGAAAAGGCAAACGTCTGGCTCCTTCTCCCACAAGGAAGCTGCCAGCCCTGAAAGCTCTTGCAGGTCTTCACTATCCCTCTGCAGCCTATCTTTAGCCGCAACAGCACTGGGGATCTCTGCTTTCCCAGAGACTCAGCATGTCACGGTGCTCGTTCTCGGCAGAAACTTTTTCTGAAAAGGCAAACGTCTGGCTCCTTCTCCCAAAAGGAAGCTGCCAGCCCTGAAAGCTCTTGCTGGTCTTCACCGTCCCCCTGCAGCCTATCCACAGGCACAACAGCACTGGGGATCTCTGCTTTCCCAGAGACTCAGCATGTCACGGTGCTCGTTCTCGGCAGAAACTTTTTCTGAAAAGGCAAACGTCTGGCTCCTTCTCCCACAAGGAAGGTGCCAGCCCTGAAAGCTCTTGCTGGTCTTCAGTATCCCTCTGGAGCCTATCCACAGGCACAACAGCACTGGGGATCTCTGCTTTCCCAGACACTCAGCATGTCACGGTGCTCGTTCTCGGCAGAAACTTTTTCTGAAAAGGCAAACGTCTGGCTCCTTCTCCCACAAGGAAGCTGCCAGCCCTGAAAGCTCTTGCAGGTCTTCACTATCCCTCTGCAGCCTATCTTTAGCCGCAACAGCACTGGGGATCTCTGCTTTCCCAGAGACTCAGCATGTCACGGTGCTCGTTCTCGGCAGAAACTTTTTCTGAAAAGGCAAACGTCTGGCTCCTTCTCCCACAAGGAAGCTGCCAGCCCTGAAAGCTCTTGCAGGTCTTCACTATCCCTCTGCAGCCTATCTTTAGCCGCAACAGCACTGGGGATCTCTGCTTTCCCAGAGACTCAGCATGTCACGGTGCTCGTTCTCGGCAGAAACTTTTTCTGAAAAGGCAAACGTCTGGCTCCTTCTCCCAAAAGGAAGCTGCCAGCCCTAAAAGCTCTTGCAGGTCTTCACTATTCCTCTGCAGCCTATCCACAGGCACAACAGCACTGGGGATCTCTGCTTTCCCAGAGACTCAGCATGTCACGGTGCTCGTTCTCGGCAGAAACTTTTTCTGAAAAGGCAAACGTCTGGCTCCTTCTCCCACAAGGAAGGTGCCAGCCCTGAAAGCTCTTGCTGGTCTTCACCATCCCCCTGCAGCCTATCCACAGGCACAACAGCACTGGGGATCTCTGCTTTCCCAGAGACTCAGCATGTCACGGTGCTCGTTCTCGGCAGAAACTTTTTCTGAAAAGGCAAACGTCTGGCTCCTTCTCCCACAAGGAAGGTGCCAGCCCTGAAAGCTCTTGCTGGTCTTCAGTATCCCTCTGCAGCCTATCCACAGGCACAACAGCACTGGGGATCTCTGCTTTCCCAGACACTCAGCATGTCACGGTGCTCGTTCTCGGCAGAAACTTTTTCTGAAAAGGCAAACGTCTGGCTCCTTCTCCCACAAGGAAGCTGCCAGCCCTGAAAGCTCTTGCAGGTCTTCACTATCCCTCTGCAGCCTATCTTTAGCCGCAACAGCACTGGGGATCTCTGCTTTCCCAGACACTCAGCATGTCACGGTGCTCGTTCTCGGCAGAAACTTTTTCTGAAAAGGCAAACGTCTGGCTCCTTCTCCCAAAAGGAAGGTGCCAGCCCTGAAAGCTCTTGCAGGTCTTCACTATCCCTCTGCAGCCTATCTTTAGCCGCAACAGCACTGGGGATCTCTGCTTTCCCAGAGACTCAGCATGTCACGGTGCTCGTTCTCGGCAGAAACTTTTTCTGAAAAGGCAAACGTCTGGCTCCTTCTCCCAAAAGGAAGCTGCCAGCCCTGAAAGATCTTGCTGGTCTTCACTGTCCCCCTGCAGCCTATCCACAGGCACAACAGCACTGGGGATCTCTGCTTTCCCAGACACTCAGCATGTCACGGTGCTCGTTCTCGGCAGAAACTTTTTCTGAAAAGGCAAACGTCTGGCTCCTTCTCCCACAAGGAAGGTGCCAGCCCTGAAAGCTCTTGCAGGTCTTCACTATCCCTCTGCAGCCTATATTTAGCCACAACAGCACTGGGGATCTCTGCTTTCCCAGAGACTCAGCATGTCACGGTGCTCGTTCTCGGCAGAAACTTTTTCTGAAAAGGCAAACGTCTGGCTCCTTCTCCCACAAGGAAGCTGCCAGCCCTGAAAGATCTTGCTGGTCTTCACCGTCCCCCTGCAGCCTATCCACAGGCACAACAGCACTGGGGATCTCTGCTTTCCCAGAGACTCAGCATGTCACGGTGCTCGTTCTCGGCAGAAACTTTTTCTGAAAAGGCAAACGTCTGGCTCCTTCTCCCACAAGGAAGGTGCCAGCCCTGAAAGCTCTTGCTGGTCTTCAGTATCCCTCTGCAGCCTATCCACAGGCACAACAGCACTGGGGATCTCTGCTTTCCCAGGGACTCAGCATGTCACGGTGCTCGTTCTCGTCAGAAACTTTTTCTGAAAAGGCAAACGTCTGGCTCCTTCTCCCACAAGGAAGGTGCCAGCCCTGAAAGCTCTTGCAGGTCTTCACTATCCCTCTGCAGCCTATCTTTAGCCACAACAGCACTGGGGATCTCTGCTTTCCCAGAGACTCAGCATGTCACGGTGCTCGTTCTCGGCAGAAACTTTTTCTGAAAAGGCAAACGTCTGGCTCCTTCTCCCACAAGGAAGGTGCCAGCCCTGAAAGATCTTGCTGGTCTTCACCGTCCCCCTGCAGCCTATCCACAGGCACAACAGCACTGGGGATCTCTGCTTTCCCAGAGACTCAGCATGTCACGGTGCTCGTTCTCGGCAGAAACTTTTTCTGAAAAGGCAAACGTCTGGCTCCTTCTCCCACAAGGAAGGTGCCAGCCCTGAAAGCTCTTGCTGGTCTTCAGTATCCCTCTGCAGCCTATCCACAGGCACAACAGCACTGGGGATCTCTGCTTTCACAGGGACTCAGCATGTCACGGTGCTCGTTCTCGGCAGAAACTTTTTCTGAAAAGGCAAACGTCTGGCTCCTTCTCCCACAAGGAAGCTGCCAGCCCTGAAAGCTCTTGCAGGTCTTCACTATCCCTCTGCAGCCTATCTTTAGCCGCAACAGCACTGGGGATCTCTGCTTTCCCAGACACTCAGCATGTCACGGTGCTCGTTCTCGGCAGAAACTTTTTCTGAAAAGGCAAACGTCTGGCTCCTTCTCCCAAAAGGAAGGTGCCAGCCCTGAAAGCTCTTGCAGGTCTTCACTATCCCTCTGCAGCCTATCTTTAGCCGCAACAGCACTGGGGATCTCTGCTTTCCCAGAGACTCAGCATGTCACGGTGCTCGTTCTCGGCAGAAACTTTTTCTGAAAAGGCAAACGTCTGGCTCCTTCTCCCAAAAGGAAGCTGCCAGCCCTGAAAGATCTTGCTGGTCTTCACTGTCCCCCTGCAGCCTATCCACAGGCACAACAGCACTGGGGATCTCTGCTTTCCCAGACACTCAGCATGTCACGGTGCTCGTTCTCGGCAGAAACTTTTTCTGAAAAGGCAAACGTCTGGCTCCTTCTACCACAAGGAAGGTGCCAGCCCTGAAAGCTCTTGCAGGTCTTCACTATCCCTCTGCAGCCTATATTTAGCCACAACAGCACTGGGGATCTCTGCTTTCCCAGAGACTCAGCATGTCACGGTGCTCGTTCTCGGCAGAAACTTTTTCTGAAAAGGCAAACGTCTGGCTCCTTCTCCTACAAGGTAGGTCCAGCCCTTAAACATTTTGCTCGTCTTCACTATCCCTCTGCAGCCTATCTTTAGCCGCAACAGCACTGGGGACCTCTGCTTTCCCAGAGACTCAGCATGTCACGGTGCTCGTTCTCGGCAGAAACTTTTTCTGAAAAGGCAAACGTTTGGCTCCTTCTCCCACAAGGAAGCTGCCAGCCCTGAAAGCTCTTGCAGGTCTTCACTATCCCTCTGCAGCCTATCTTTAGCCGCAACAGCACTGGGGATCTCTGCTTTACCAGAGACTCAGCATGTCACGGTGCTCGTTCTCGGCAGAAACTTTTTCTGAAAAGGCAAACGTCTGGCTCCTTCTCCCAAAAGGAAGCTGCCAGCCCTAAAAGCTCTTGCTGGTCTTCAGTATCCCTCTGCAGCCTATCCACAGGCACAACAGCACTGGGGATCTCTGCTTTCCCAGGGACTCAGCATGTCACGGTGCTCGTTCTCGGCAGAAACTTTTTCTGAAAAGGCAAACTTACGGCTCCTTCTCCCACAAGGAAGGTGCCAGCCCTGAAAGCTCTTGCTGGTCTTCACCATCCCCCTGCAGCCTATCCACAGGCACAACAGCACTGGGGATCTCTGCTTTCCCAGACACTCAGCATGTCACGGTGCTCGTTCTCGGCAGAAACTTTTTCTGAAAAGGCAAACGTCTGGCTCCTTCACCCACAAGGAAGGTGCCAGCCCTGAAAGCTCTTGCAGGTCTTCACTATCCCTCTGCAGCCTATCTTTAGCCGCAACAGCACTGGGGATCTCTGCTTTCCCAGACACTCAGCATGTCACGGTGCTCGTTCTCGGCAGAAACTTTTTCTGAAAAGGCAAACGTCTGGCTCCTTCTCCCAAAAGGAAGGTGCCAGCCCTGAAAGCTCTTGCAGGTCTTCACTATCCCTCTGCAGCCTATCTTTAGCCGCAACAGCACTGGGGATCTCTGCTTTCCCAGAGACTCAGCATGTCACGGTGCTCGTTCTCGGCAGAAACTTTTTCTGAAAAGGCAAACGTCTGGCTCCTTCTCCCAAAAGGAAGCTGCCAGCCCTGAAAGATCTTGCTGGTCTTCACTGTCCCCCTGCAGCCTATCCACAGGCACAACAGCAGTGGGGATCTCTGCTTTCCCAGACACTCAGCATGTCACGGTGCTCGTTCTCGGCAGAAACTTTTTCTGAAAAGGCAAACGTCTGGCTCCTTCTACCACAAGGAAGGTGCCAGCCCTGAAAGCTCTTGCAGGTCTTCACTATCCCTCTGCAGCCTATATTTAGCCACAACAGCACTGGGGATCTCTGCTTTCCCAGAGACTCAGCATGTCACGGTGCTCGTTCTCGGCAGAAACTTTTTCTGAAAAGGCAAACGTCTGGCTCCTTCTCCTACAAGGTAGGTCCAGCCCTTAAACATTTTGCTCGTCTTCACTATCCCTCTGCAGCCTATCTTTAGCCGCAACAGCACTGGGGACCTCTGCTTTCCCAGAGACTCAGCATGTCACGGTGCTCGTTCTCGGCAGAAACTTTTTCTGAAAAGGCAAACGTTTGGCTCCTTCTCCCACAAGGAAGCTGCCAGCCCTGAAAGCTCTTGCAGGTCTTCACTATCCCTCTGCAGCCTATCTTTAGCCGCAACAGCACTGCGTATCTCTGCTTTCCCAGAGACTCAGCATGTCACGGTGCTCGTTCTCGGCAGAAACTTTTTCTGAAAAGGCAAACGTCTGGCTCCTTCTCCCAAAAGGAAGCTGCCAGCCCTAAAAGCTCTTGCAGGTCTTCACTATTCCTCTGCAGCCTATCCACAGGCACAACAGTACTGGGGATCTCTGCTTTCCCAGAGACTCAGCATGTCACGGTGCTCGTTCTCGGCAGAAACTTTTTCTGAAAAGGCAAACGTCTGGCTCCTTCTCCCACAAGGAAGGTGCCAGCCCTGAAAGATCTTGCTGGTCTTCACCGTCCCGCGGCAGCCTATCCACAGGCACAACAGCACTGGGGATCTCGGCTTTCCCAGAGACTCAGCATGTCACGGTGCTCGTTCTCGGCAGAAACTTTTTCTGAAAAGGCAAACGTCTGGCTCCTTCTCCCACAAGGAAGGTGCCAGCCCTGAAAGATCTTGCTGGTCTTCACCATCCCCCTGCAGCCTATCCACAGGCACAACAGCACTGGGGATCTCTGCTTTCCCAGAGACTCAGCATGTCACGGTGCTCGTTCTCGGCAGAAACTTTTTCTGAAAAGGCAAACGTCTGGCTCCTTCTCCCACAAGGAAGGTGCCAGCCCTGAAAGCTCTTGCTGGTCTTCAGTATCCCTCTGCAGCCTATCCACAGGCACAACAGCACTGGGGATCTCTGCTTTCCCAGGGACTCAGCATGTCACGGTGCTCGTTCTCGTCAGAAACTTTTTCTGAAAAGGCAAACGTCTGGCTCCTTCTCCCACAAGGAAGGTGCCAACCCTGAAAGATCTTGCTGGTCTTCACTGTCCCCCTGCAGCCTATCCACAGGCACAACAGCACTGGGGATCTCTGCTTTCCCAGGGACTCAGCATGTCACGGTGCTCGTTCTCGTCAGAAACTTTTTCTGAAAAGGCAAACGTCTGGCTCCTTCTCCCACAAGGAAGGTGCCAACCCTGAAAGATCTTGCTGGTCTTCACTGTCCCCCTGCAGCCTATCCACAGGCACAACAGCACTGGGGATCTCTGCTTTCCCAGAGACTCAGCATGTCACGGTGCTCCTTCTCGGCAGAAACTTTTTCTGAAAAGGCAAACGTCTGGCTCCTTCTCCCACAAGGAAGGTGCCAGCCCTGAAAGCTCTTGCAGGTCTTCACTATCCCTCTGCAGCCTATCTTTAGCCACAACAGCACTGGGGATCTCTGCTTTCCAAGAGACTCAGCATGTCACGGTGCTCGTTCTCGGCAGAAACTTTTTCTGAAAAGGCAAACGTCTGGCTCCTTCTCCCACAAGGAAGGTGCCAGCCCTGAAAGATCTTGCTGGTCTTCAGTATCCCTCTGCAGCCTATCCACAGGCACAACAGCACTGGGGATCTCTGCTTTCCCAGACACTCAGCATGTCACGGTGCTCGTTCTCGGCAGAAACTTTTTCTGAAAAGGCAAACGTCTGGCTCCTTCTCCCACAAGGAAGCTGCCAGCCCTGAAAGCTCTTGCAGGTCTTCACTATCCCTCTGCAGCCTATCTTTAGCCGCAACAGCACTGGGGATCTCTGCTTTCCCAGAGACTCAGCATGTCACGGTGCTCGTTCTCGGCAGAAACTTTTTCTGAAAAGGCAAACGTCTGGCTCCTTCTCCCACAAGGAAGCTGCCAGCCCTGAAAGCTCTTGCAGGTCTTCACTATCCCTCTGCAGCCTATCTTTAGCCGCAACAGCACTGGGGATCTCTGCTTTCCCAGAGACTCAGCATGTCACGGTGCTCGTTCTCGGCAGAAACTTTTTCTGAAAAGGCAAACGTCTGGCTCCTTCTCCCAAAAGGAAGCTGCCAGCCCTAAAAGCTCTTGCAGGTCTTCACTATTCCTCTGCAGCCTATCCACAGGCACAACAGCACTGGGGATCTCTGCTTTCCCAGAGACTCAGCATGTCACGGTGCTCGTTCTCGGCAGAAACTTTTTCTGAAAAGGCAAACGTCTGGCTCCTTCTCCCACAAGGAAGGTGCCAGCCCTGAAAGCTCTTGCTGGTCTTCAGTATCCCTCTGCAGCCTATCCACAGGCACAACAGCACTGGGGATCTCTGCTTTCCCAGGGACTCAGCATGTCACGGTGCTCGTTCTCGTCAGAAACTTTTTCTGAAAAGGCAAACGTCTGGCTCCTTCTCCCACAAGGAAGGTGCCAGCCCTGAAAGCTCTTGCAGGTCTTCACTATCCCTCTGCAGCCTATCTTTAGCCACAACAGCACTGGGGATCTCTGCTTTCCCAGAGACTCAGCATGTCACGGTGCTCGTTCTCGGCAGAAACTTTTTCTGAAAAGGCAAACGTCTGGCTCCTTCTCCCACAAGGAAGGTGCCAGCCCTGAAAGATCTTGCTGGTCTTCACCATCCCCCTGCAGCCTATCCACAGGCACAACAGCACTGGGGATCTCTGCTTTCCCAGAGACTCAGCATGTCACGGTGCTCGTTCTCGGCAGAAACTTTTTCTGAAAAGGCAAACGTCTGGCTCCTTCTCCCACAAGGAAGGTGCCAGCCCTGAAAGCTCTTGCTGGTCTTCAGTATCCCTCTGCAGCCTATCCACAGGCACAACAGCACTGGGGATCTCTGCTTTCCCAGACACTCAGCATGTCACGGTGCTCGTTCTCGGCAGAAACTTTTTCTGAAAAGGCAAACGTCTGGCTCCTTCTCCCACAAGGAAGCTGCCAGCCCTGAAAGCTCTTGCAGGTCTTCACTATCCCTCTGCAGCCTATCTTTAGCCGCAACAGCACTGGGGATCTCTGCTTTCCCAGACACTCAGCATGTCACGGTGCTCGTTCTCGGCAGAAACTTTTTCTGAAAAGGCAAACGTCTGGCTCCTTCTCCCAAAAGGAAGGTGCCAGCCCTGAAAGCTCTTGCAGGTCTTCACTATCCCTCTGCAGCCTATCTTTAGCCGCAACAGCACTGGGGATCTCTGCTTTCCCAGAGACTCAGCATGTCACGGTGCTCGTTCTCGGCAGAAACTTTTTCTGAAAAGGCAAACGTCTGGCTCCTTCTCCCACAAGGAAGCTGCCAGCCCTGAAAGATCTTGCTGGTCTTCACTGTCCCCCTGCAGCCTATCCACAGGCACAACAGCACTGGGGATCTCTGCTTTCCCAGACACTCAGCATGTCACGGTGCTCGTTCTCGGCAGAAACTTTTTCTGAAAAGGCAAACGTCTGGCTCCTTCTACCACAAGGAAGGTGCCAGCCCTGAAAGCTCTTGCAGGTCTTCACTATCCCTCTGCAGCCTATATTTAGCCACAACAGCACTGGGGATCTCTGCTTTCCCAGAGACTCAGCATGTCACGGTGCTCGTTCTCGGCAGAAACTTTTTCTGAAAAGGCAAACGTCTGGCTCCTTCTCCTACAAGGTAGGTCCAGCCCTTAAACATTTTGCTCGTCTTCACTATCCCTCTGCAGCCTATCTTTAGCCGCAACAGCACTGGGGACCTCTGCTTTCCCAGAGACTCAGCATGTCACGGTGCTCGTTCTCGGCAGAAACTTTTTCTGAAAAGGCAAACGTCTGGCTCCTTCTCCCACAAGGAAGCTGCCAGCCCTGAAAGATCTTGCTGGTCTTCACCGTCCCCCTGCAGCCTATCCACAGGCACAACAGCACTGGGGATCTCTGCTTTCCCAGAGACTCAGCATGTCACGGTGCTCGTTCTCGGCAGAAACTTTTTCTGAAAAGGCAAACGTCTGGCTCCTTCTCCCACAAGGAAGGTGCCAGCCCTGAAAGCTCTTGCTGGTCTTCAGTATCCCTCTGCAGCCTATCCACAGGCACAACAGCACTGGGGATCTCTGCTTTCCCAGGGACTCAGCATGTCACGGTGCTCGTTCTCGTCAGAAACTTTTTCTGAAAAGGCAAACGTCTGGCTCCTTCTCCCACAAGGAAGGTGCCAGCCCTGAAAGCTCTTGCAGGTCTTCACTATCCCTCTGCAGCCTATCTTTAGCCACAACAGCACTGGGGATCTCTGCTTTCCCAGAGACTCAGCATGTCACGGTGCTCGTTCTCGGCAGAAACTTTTTCTGAAAAGGCAAACGTCTGGCTCCTTCTCCCACAAGGAAGGTGCCAGCCCTGAAAGATCTTGCTGGTCTTCACCGTCCCCCTGCAGCCTATCCACAGGCACAACAGCACTGGGGATCTCTGCTTTCCCAGACACTCAGCATGTCACGGTGCTCGTTCTCGGCAGAAACTTTTTCTGAAAAGGCAAACGTCTGGCTCCTTCTCCCACAAGGAAGGTGCCAGCCCTGAAAGCTCTTGCTGGTCTTCAGTATCCCTCTGCAGCCTATCCACAGGCACAACAGCACTGGGGATCTCTGCTTTCACAGGGACTCAGCATGTCACGGTGCTCGTTCTCGGCAGAAACTTTTTCTGAAAAGGCAAACGTCTGGCTCCTTCTCCCACAAGGAAGCTGCCAGCCCTGAAAGCTCTTGCAGGTCTTCACTATCCCTCTGCAGCCTATCTTTAGCCGCAACAGCACTGGGGATCTCTGCTTTCCCAGAGACTCAGCATGTCACGGTGCTCGTTCTCGGCAGAAACTTTTTCTGAAAAGGCAAACGTCTGGCTCCTTCTCCCAAAAGGAAGGTGCCAGCCCTGAAAGCTCTTGCAGGTCTTCACTATCCCTCTGCAGCCTATCTTTAGCCGCAACAGCACTGGGGATCTCTGCTTTCCCAGAGACTCAGCATGTCACGGTGCTCGTTCTCGTCAGAAACTTTTTCTGAAAAGGCAAACGTCTGGCTCCTTCTCCCAAAAGGAAGCTGCCAGCCCTGAAAGATCTTGCTGGTCTTCACTGTCCCCCTGCAGCCTATCCACAGGCACAACAGCAGTGGGGATCTCTGCTTTCCCAGACACTCAGCATGTCACGGTGCTCGTTCTCGGCAGAAACTTTTTCTGAAAAGGCAAACGTCTGGCTCCTTCTACCACAAGGAAGGTGCCAGCCCTGAAAGCTCTTCAGGTCTTCACTATCCCTCTGCAGCCTATATTTAGCCACAACAGCACTGGGGATCTCTGCTTTCCCAGAGACTCAGCATGTCACGGTGCTCGTTCTCGGCAGAAACTTTTTCTGAAAAGGCAAACGTCTGGCTCCTTCTCCTACAAGGTAGGTCCAGCCCTTAAACATTTTGCTCGTCTTCACTATCCCTCTGCAGCCTATCTTTAGCCGCAACAGCACTGGGGACCTCTGCTTTCCCAGAGACTCAGCATGTCACGGTGCTCGTTCTCGGCAGAAACTTTTTCTGAAAAGGCAAACGTTTGGCTCCTTCTCCCACAAGGAAGCTGCCAGCCCTGAAAGCTCTTGCAGGTCTTCACTATCCCTCTGCAGCCTATCTTTAGCCGCAACAGCACTGGGGATCTCTGCTTTCCCAGAGACTCAGCATGTCACGGTGCTCGTTCTCGGCAGAAACTTTTTCTGAAAAGGCAAACGTCTGGCTCCTTCTCCCAAAAGGAAGCTGCCAGCCCTAAAAGCTCTTGCTGGTCTTCAGTATCCCTCTGCAGCCTATCCACAGGCACAACAGCACTGGGGATCTCTGCTTTCCCAGGGACTCAGCATGTCACGGTGCTCGTTCTCGGCAGAAACTTTTTCTGAAAAGGCAAACTTACGGCTCCTTCTCCCACAAGGAAGGTGCCAGCCCTGAAAGCTCTTGCTGGTCTTCACCATCCCCCTGCAGCCTATCCACAGGCACAACAGCACTGGGGATCTCTGCTTTCCCAGACACTCAGCATGTCACGGTGCTCGTTCTCGGCAGAAACTTTTTCTGAAAAGGCAAACGTCTGGCTCCTTCTCCCACAAGGAAGGTGCCAGCCCTGAAAGCTCTTGCAGGTCTTCACTATCCCTCTGCAGCCTATATTTAGCCCCAACAGCACTGGGGATCTCTGCTTTCCCAGAGACTCAGCATGTCACGGTGCTCGTTCTCGGCAGAAACTTTTTCTGAAAAGGCAAACGTCTGGCTCCTTCTCCTACAAGGTAGGTCCAGCCCTTAAACATTTTGCTCGTCTTCACTATCCCTCTGCAGCCTATCTTTAGCCGCAACAGCACTGGGGACCTCTGCTTTCCCAGAGACTCAGCATGTCACGGTGCTCGTTCTCGGCAGAAACTTTTTCTGAAAAGGCAAACGTTTGGCTCCTTCTCCCACAAGGAAGCTGCCAGCCCTGAAAGCTCTTGCAGGTCTTCACTATCCCTCTGCAGCCTATCTTTAGCCGCAACAGCACTGCGTATCTCTGCTTTCCCAGAGACTCAGCATGTCACGGTGCTCGTTCTCGGCAGAAACTTTTTCTGAAAAGGCAAACGTCTGGCTCCTTCTCCCAAAAGGAAGCTGCCAGCCCTAAAAGCTCTTGCAGGTCTTCACTATTCCTCTGCAGCCTATCCACAGGCACAACAGTACTGGGGATCTCTGCTTTCCCAGAGACTCAGCATGTCACGGTGCTCGTTCTCGGCAGAAACTTTTTCTGAAAAGGCAAACGTCTGGCTCCTTCTCCCACAAGGAAGGTGCCAGCCCTGAAAGATCTTGCTGGTCTTCACCGTCCCGCGGCAGCCTATCCACAGGCACAACAGCACTGGGGATCTCGGCTTTCCCAGAGACTCAGCATGTCACGGTGCTCGTTCTCGGCAGAAACTTTTTCTGAAAAGGCAAACGTCTGGCTCCTTCTCCCACAAGGAAGGTGCCAGCCCTGAAAGATCTTGCTGGTCTTCACCATCCCCCTGCAGCCTATCCACAGGCACAACAGCACTGGGGATCTCTGCTTTCCCAGAGACTCAGCATGTCACGGTGCTCGTTCTCGGCAGAAACTTTTTCTGAAAAGGCAAACGTCTGGCTCCTTCTCCCACAAGGAAGGTGCCAGCCCTGAAAGCTCTTGCTGGTCTTCAGTATCCCTCTGCAGCCTATCCACAGGCACAACAGCACTGGGGATCTCTGCTTTCCCAGGGACTCAGCATGTCACGGTGCTCGTTCTCGTCAGAAACTTTTTCTGAAAAGGCAAACGTCTGGCTCCTTCTCCCACAAGGAAGCTGCCAACCCTGAAAGATCTTGCTGGTCTTCACTGTCCCCCTGCAGCCTATCCACAGGCACAACAGCACTGGGGATCTCTGCTTTCCCAGGGACTCAGCATGTCACGGTGCTCGTTCTCGGCAGACACTTTTTCTGAAAAGGCAAACGTCTGGCTCCTTCTCCCACAAGGAAGGTGCCAACCCTGAAAGATCTTGCTGGTCTTCACTGTCCCCCTGCAGCCTATCCACAGGCACAACAGCACTGGGGATCTCTGCTTTCCCAGAGACTCAGCATGTCACGGTGCTCGTTCTCGGCAGAAACTTTTTCTGAAAAGGCAAACGTCTGGCTCCTTCTCCCACAAGGAAGGTGCCAGCCCTGAAAGCTCTTGCAGGTCTTCACTATCCCTCTGCAGCCTATCTTTAGCCACAACAGCACTGGGGATCTCTGCTTTCCCAGAGACTCAGCATGTCACGGTGCTCGTTCTCGTCAGAAACTTTTTCTGAAAAGGCAAACGTCTGGCTCCTTCTCCCACAAGGAAGGTGCCAGCCCTGAAAGCTCTTGCTGGTCTTCGCTATCCCTCTGCAGCCTATCCACAGGCACAACAGCACTGGGGATCTCTGCTTTCCCAGACACTCAGCATGTCACGGTGCTCGTTCTCGGCAGAAACTTTTTCTGAAAAGGCAAACGTCTGGCTCCTTCTCCCACAAGGAAGCTGCCAGCCATGAAAGCTCTTGCAGGTCTTCACTATCCCTCTGCACCCTATCTTTAGCCGCAACAGCACTGGGGATCTCTGCTTTCCCAGAGACTCAGCATGTCACGGTGCTCGTTCTCGGCAGAAACTTTTTCTGAAAAGGCAAACGTCTGGCTCCTTCTCCTACAAGGTAGGTCCAGCCCTTAAACATTTTGCTCGTCTTCACTATCCCTCTGCAGCCTATCTTTAGCCCCAACAGCACTGGGGACCTCTGCTTTCCCAGAGACTCAGCATGTCACGGTGCTCGTTCTCGGCAGAAACATTTTCTGAAAAGGCAAACGTATGGCTCCTTCTCCCACAAGGAAGCTGCCAGCCCTGAAAGCTCTTGCAGGTCTTCACTATTCCTCTGCAGCCTATCCACACGCACAACAGCACTGGGGATCTCGGCTTTCCCAGAGACTCAGCATGTCACGGTCCTCGTTCTCGGCAGAAACTTTTTCTGAAAAGGCAAACGTCTGGCTCCATCTCCCACAAGGAAGGTGCCAGCACTGAAAGATCTTGCTGGTCTTCACCGTCCCGCGGCAGCCTATCCACAGGCACAACAGCACTGGGGATCTCTGCTTTCCCAGAGACTCAGCATGTCAGGGTGCTCGTTCTCGGCAGAAACTTTTTCTGAAAAGGCAAACATCTGGCTCCTTCTCCCACAAGGAAGGTGCCAACCCTGAAAGATCTTGCTGGTCTTCACTGTCCCCCTGCAGCCTATCCACAGGCACAACAGCACTGAGGACCTCTGCTTTCCCAGACACTCAGCATGTCACGGTGCTCGTTCTCGGCAGAAACTTTTTCTGAAAAGGCAAACGTCTGGCTCCTTCTCCCACAAGGAAGCTGCCAGCCCTGAAATCTCTTGTAGGTCTTCACTATCCCTCTGCAGCCTATCTTTAGCCGCAACAGCACTGGGGATCTCTGCTTTCCCAGACACTCAGCATGTCACGGTGCTCGTTCTCGGCAGAAACTTTTTCTGAAAAGGCAAACGTCTGGCTCCTTCTCCCACAAGGAAGGTGCCAGCCCTGAAAGCTCTTGCTGGTCTTCAGTATCCCTCTGCAGCCTATCCACAGGCACAACAGCACTGGGGATCTCTGCTTTCACAGGGACTCAGCATGTCACGGTGCTCGTTCTCGGCAGAAACTTTTTCTGAAAAGGCAAACGTCTGGCTCCTTCTCCCACAAGGAAGGTGCCAGCCCTGAAAGCTCTTGCTGGTCTTCAGTATCCCTCTGCAGCCTATCCACAGGCACAACAGCACTGGGGATCTCTGCTTTCCCAGAGACTCAGCATGTCACGGTGCTCGTTCTCGGCAGAAACTTTTTCTGAAAAGGCAAACGTCTGGCTCCTTCTCCCACAAGGAAGGTGCCAGCCCTGAAAGCTCTTGCTGGTCTTCAGTATCCCTCTGCAGCCTATCCACAGGCACAACAGCACTGGGGATCTCTGCTTTCCCAGAGACTCAGCATGTCACGGTGCTCGTTCTCGGCAGAAACTTTTTCTGAAAAGGCAAACGTCTGGCTCCTTCTCCCACAAGGAAGGTGCCAGCCCTGAAAGCTCTTGCTGGTCTTCAGTATCCCTCTGCAGCCTATCCACAGGCACAACAGCACTGGGGATCTCTGCTTTCCCAGAGACTCAGCATGTCACGGTGCTCGTTCTCGGCAGAAACTTTTTCTGAAAAGGCAAACGTCTGGCTCCTTCTCCCACAAGGAAGGTGCCAACCCTGAAAGCTCTTGCTGGTCTTCACTGTCCCCCTGCAGCCTATCCACAGGCACAACAGCACTGGGGATCTCTGCTTTCCCAGGGACTCAGCATGTCACGGTGCTCGTTCTCGTCAGAAACTTTTTCTGAAAAGGCAAACGTCTGGCTCCTTCTCCCACAAGGAAGGTGCCAACCCTGAAAGATCTTGCTGGTCTTCACTGTCCCCCTGCAGCCTATCCACAGGCACAACAGCACTGGGGATCTCTGCTTTCCCAGAGACTCAGCATGTCACGGTGCTCGTTCTCGTCAGAAACTTTTTCTGAAAAGGCAAACGTCTGGCTCCTTCTCCCACAAGGAAGGTGCCAGCCCTGAAAGCTCTTGCAGGTCTTCACTATCCCTCTGCAGCCTATCTTTAGCCACAACAGCACTGAGGACCTCTGCTTTCCCAGACACTCAGCATGTCACGGTGCTCGTTCTCGGCAGAAACTTTTTCTGAAAAGGCAAACGTCTGGCTCCTTCTCCCACAAGGAAGCTGCCAGCCCTGAAATCTCTTGTAGGTCTTCACTATCCCTCTGCAGCCTATCTTTAGCCGCAACAGCACTGGGGATCTCTGCTTTCCCAGACACTCAGCATGTCACGGTGCTCGTTCTCGGCAGAAACTTTTTCTGAAAAGGCAAACGTCTGGCTCCTTCTCCCACAAGGAAGGTGCCAGCCCTGAAAGCTCTTGCTGGTCTTCAGTATCCCTCTGCAGCCTATCCACAGGCACAACAGCACTGGGGATCTCTGCTTTCCCAGACACTCAGCATGTCACGGTGCTCGTTCTCGGCAGAAACTTTTTCTGAAAAGGCAAACGTCTGGCTCCTTCTCCCACAAGGAAGGTGCCAGCCCTGAAAGCTCTTGCTGGTCTTCAGTATCCCTCTGCAGCCTATCCACAGGCACAACAGCACTGGGGATCTCGGCTTTCCCAGAGACTCAGCATGTCACGGTGCTCGTTCTCGGCAGAAACTTTTTCTGAAAAGGCAAACGTCTGGCTCCTTCTCCCACAAGGAAGGTGCCAACCCTGAAAGATCTTGCTGGTCTTCACTGTCCCCCTGCAGCCTATCCACAGGCACAACAGCACTGGGGATCTCTGCTTTCCCAGAGACTCAGCATGTCACGGTGCTCGTTCTCGGCAGAAACTTTTTCTGAAAAGGCAAACGTCTGGCTCCTTCTCCCACAAGGAAGGTGCCAGCCCTGAAAGCTCTTGCAGGTCTTCACTATCCCTCTGCAGCCTATCTTTAGCCACAACAGCACTGGGGATCTCTGCTTTCCCAGACACTCAGCATGTCACGGTGCTCGTTCTCGTCAGAAACTTTTTCTGAAAAGGCAAACGTCTGGCTCCTTCTCCCACAAGGAAGGTGCCAACCCTGAAAGATCTTGCTGGTCTTCACCGTCCCCCTGCAGCCTATCCACAGGCACAACAGCACTGGGGATCTCTGCTTTCCCAGAGACTCAGCATGTCACGGTGCTCGTTCTCGGCAGAAACTTTTTCTGAAAAGGCAAACGTCTGGCTCCTTCTCCCACAAGGAAGGTGCCAGCCCTGAAAGCTCTTGCAGGTCTTCACTATCCCTCTGCAGCCTATCTTTAGCCACAACAGCACTGAGGACCTCTGCTTTCCCAGACACTCAGCATGTCACGGTGCTCGTTCTCGGCAGAAACTTTTTCTGAAAAGGCAAACGTCTGGCTCCTTCTCCCACAAGGAAGCTGCCAGCCCTGAAATCTCTTGTAGGTCTTCACTATCCCTCTGCAGCCTATCTTTAGCCGCAACAGCACTGGGGATCTCTGCTTTCCCAGACACTCAGCATGTCACGGTGCTCGTTCTCGGCATAAACTTTTTCTCAAAAGGCAAACGTCTGGCTCCTTCTCCCACAAGGAAGGTGCCAGCCCTGAAAGCTCTTGCTGGTCTTCAGTATCCCTCTGCAGCCTATCCACAGGCACAACAGCACTGGGGATCTCTGCTTTCCCAGAGACTCAGCATGTCACGGTGCTCGTTCTCGGCAGAAACTTTTTCTGAAAAGGCAAACGTCTGGCTCCTTCTCCCACAAGGAAGGTGCCAGCCCTGAAAGCTCTTGCTGGTCTTCAGTATCCCTCTGCAGCCTATCCACAGGCACAACAACACTGGGGATCTCTGCTTTCCCAGACACTCAGCATGTCACGGTGCTCGTTCTCGGCAGAAACTTTTT
Organism: Astur gentilis; assembly: GCF_929443795.1. Taxonomy (NCBI): domain Eukaryota; kingdom Metazoa; phylum Chordata; class Aves; order Accipitriformes; family Accipitridae; genus Astur; species Astur gentilis. Next base: position 4,556,835 of record NW_026061079.1, on the reverse strand, counting down.
CTGAAAAGGCAAACGTCTGGCTCCTTCTCCCACAAGGAAGGTGCCAGCCCTGAAAGCTCTTGCTGGTCTTCAGTATCCCTCTGCAGCCTATCCACAGGCACAACAGCACTGGGGATCTCTGCTTTCCCAGACACTCAGCATGTCACGGTGCTCGTTCTCGGCAGAAACTTTTTCTGAAAAGGCAAACGTCTGGCTCCTTCTCCCACAAGGAAGGTGCCAGCCCTGAAAGCTCTTGCTGGTCTTCAGTATCCCTCTGCAGCCTATCCACAGGCACAACAGCACTGGGGATCTCGGCTTTCCCAGAGACTCAGCATGTCACGGTGCTCGTTCTCGGCAGAAACTTTTTCTGAAAAGGCAAACGTCTGGCTCCTTCTCCCACAAGGAAGGTGCCAACCCTGAAAGATCTTGCTGGTCTTCACTGTCCCCCTGCAGCCTATCCACAGGCACAACAGCACTGGGGATCTCTGCTTTCCCAGGGACTCAGCATGTCACGGTGCTCGTTCTCGGCAGAAACTTTTTCTGAAAAGGCAAACGTCTGGCTCCTTCTCCCACAAGGAAGGTGCCAACCCTGAAAGATCTTGCTGGTCTTCACTGTCCCCCTGCAGCCTATCCACAGGCACAACAGCACTGGGGATCTCTGCTTTCCCAGAGACTCAGCATGTCACGGTGCTCGTTCTCGGCAGAAACTTTTTCTGAAAAGGCAAACGTCTGGCTCCTTCTCCCACAAGGAAGGTGCCAGCCCTGAAAGCTCTTGCAGGTCTTCACTATCCCTCTGCAGCCTATCTTTAGCCACAACAGCACTGGGGATCTCTGCTTTCCCAGACACTCAGCATGTCACGGTGCTCGTTCTCGGCAGAAACTTTTTCTGAAAAGGCAAACGTCTGGCTCCTTCTCCCACAAGGAAGCTGCCAGCCCTGAAAGATCTTGCTGGTCTTCACCGTCCCCCTGCAGCCTATCCACAGGCACAACAGCACTGGGGATCTCTGCTTTCCCAGAGACTCAGCATGTCACGGTGCTCGTTCTCGGCAGAAACTTTTTCTGAAAAGGCAAACGTCTGGCTCCTTCTCCCACAAGGAGGGTGCCAGCCCTGAAAGCTCTTGCTGGTCTTCACTATCCCTCTGCAGCCTATCCACAGGCACAACAGCACTGGGGATCTCTGCTTTCCCAGACACTCAGCATGTCACGGTGCTCGTTCTCGGCAGAAACTTTTTCTGTAAAGGCAAACGTCTGGCTCCTTCTCCCACAAGGAAGCTGCCAGCCCTGAAAGATCTTGCTGGTCTTCACCGTCCCCCTGCAGCCTATCTTTAGCCGCAACAGCACTGGGGATCTCTGCTTTCCCAGAGACTCAGCATGTCACGGTGCTCGTTCTCGGCAGAAACTTTTTTTGAAAAGGCAAACGTCTGGCTCCTTCTCCTACAAGGTAGGTCCAGCCCTTAAACATTTTGCTCGTCTTCACTATCCCTCTGCAGCCTATCTTTAGCCGCAACAGCACTGGGGATCTCTGCTTTCCCAGAGACTCAGCATGTCACGGTGCTCGTTCTCGGCAGAAACTTTTTCTGAAAAGGCAAACGTTTGGCTTCTTCTCCCACAAGGAAGCTGCCAGCCCTGAAAGATCTTGCTGGTCTTCACCGTCCCCCTGCAGCCTATCCACAGGCACAACAGCACTGGGGATCTCGGCTTTCCCAGAGACTCAGCATGTCACGGTGCTCGTTCTCGGCAGAAACTTTTTCTGAAAAGGCAAACGTCTGGCTCCTTCTACCACAAGGAAGGTGCCAGCCCTGAAAGCTCTTGCAGGTCTTCACTATCCCTCTGCAGCTTATATTTAGCCACAACAGCACTGGGGATCTCTGATTTCCCAGAGACTCAGCATGTCACGGTGCTCGTTCTCGGCAGAAACTTTTTCTGAAAAGGCAAACGTCTGGCTCCTTCTCCCACAAGGAAGCTGCCATCCCTGAAAGCTCTTGCAGGTCTTCACTATCCCTCTGCAACCTATCTTTAGCCGCAACAGCACTAGGGATCTCGTCTTTCCCAGAGACTCAGCATGTCACGGTGCTCGTTCTCGGCAGAAACTTTTTCTGAAAAGGCAAACGTCTGGCTCCTTCTACCACAAGGAAGGTGCCAACCCTGAAAGATCTTGCTGGTCTTCACTGTCCCCCTGCAGCCTATCCACAGGCACAACAGCACTGGGGATCTCTGCTTTCCCAGAGACTCAGCATGTCACGGTGCTCGTTCTCGGCAGAAACTTTTTCTGAAAAGGCAAACGTCTGGCTCCTTCTCCCACAAGGAAGTTGCCAGCCCTGAAAGCTCTTGCAGGTCTTCACTATCCCTCTGCAGCCTATCTTTAGCCACAACAGCACTGGGGATCTCTGCTTTCCCAGAGACTCAGCATGTCACGGTGCTCGTTCTCGGCAGAAACTTTTTCTGAAAAGGCAAACGTCTGGCTCCTTCTCCCACAAGGAAAGTGCCAGCCCTGAAAGCTCTTGCTGGTCTTCAGTATCCCTCTGCAGCCTATCCACAGGCACAACAGCACTGGGGATCTCTGCTTTCCCAGACACTCAGCATGTCACGGTGCTCGTTCTCGGCAGAAACTTTTTCTGAAAAGGCAAACGTCTGGCTCCTTCTACCACAAGGAAGGTGCCAACCCTGAAAGATCTTGCTGGTCTTCACTATCCCTCTGCAGCCTATCTTTAGCCGCAACAGCACTGGGGATCTCTGCTTTCCCAGAGACTCAGCATGTCACGGTGCTCGTTCTCGGCAGAAACTTTTTCTGAAAAGGCAAACGTCTGGCTCCTTCTCCCACAAGGAAGGTGCCAGCCCTGAAAGATCTTGCTGGTCTTCACCGTCCCCCTGCAGCCTATCCACAGGCACAACAGCACTGGGGATCTCTGCTTTCCCAGAGACTCAGCATGTCACGGTGCTCGTTCTCGGCAGAAACTTTTTCTGAAAAGGCAAACGTCTGGCTCCTTCTCCCACAAGGAAGGTGCCAGCCCTGAAAGCTCTTGCTGGTCTTCAGTATCCCTCTGCAGCCTATCCACAGGCACAACAGCACTGGGGATCTCTGCTTTCCCAGACACTCAGCATGTCACGGTGCTCGTTCTCGGCAGAAACTTTTTCTGAAAAGGCAAACGTCTGGCTCCTTCTCCCACAAGGAAGCTGCCATCCCTGAAAGCTCTTGCAGGTCTTCACTATCCCTCTGCAGCCTATCTTTAGCCGCAACAGCGCTAGGGATCTCTGCTTTCCCAGAGACTCAGCATGTCACGGTGCTCGTTCTCGGCAGAAACTTTTTCTGAAAAGGCAAACGTCTGGCTCCTTCTCCCAAAAGGAAGGTGCCAGCCCTGAAAGCTCTTGCAGGTCTTCACTATCCCTCTGCAGCCTATCTTTAGCCGCAACAGCACTGGGGATCTCTGCTTTCCCAGAGACTCAGCATGTCACGGTGCTCGTTCTCGGCAGAAACTTTTTCTGAAAAGGCAAACGTCTGGCTCCTTCTCCCAAAAGGAAGCTGCCAGCCCTGAAAGATCTTGCTGGTCTTCACTGTCCCCCTGCAGCCTATCCACAGGCACAACAGCACTGGGGATCTCTGCTTTCCCAGACACTCAGCATGTCACGGTGCTCGTTCTCGGCAGAAACTTTTTCTGAAAAGGCAAACGTCTGGCTCCTTCACCCACAAGGAAGGTGCCAGCCCTGAAAGCTCTTGCAGGTCTTCACTATCCCTCTGCAGCCTATATTTAGCCACAACAGCACTGGGGATCTCTGCTTTCCCAGAGACTCAGCATGTCACGGTGCTCGTTCTCGGCAGAAACTTTTTCTGAAAAGGCAAACGTCTGGCTCCTTCTCCTACAAGGTAGGTCCAGCCCTTAAACATTTTGCTCGTCTTCACTATCCCTCTGCAGCCTATCTTTAGCCGCAACAGCACTGGGGACCTCTGCTTTCCCAGAGACTCAGCATGTCACGGTGCTCGTTCTCGGCAGAAACTTTTTCTGAAAAGGCAAACGTCTGGCTCCTTCTCCCACAAGGATGCTGCCAGCCCTGAAAGATCTTGCTGGTCTTCACCGTCCCCCTGCAGCCTATCCACAGGCACAACAGCACTGGGGATCTCGGCTTTCCCAGAGACTCAGCATGTCACGGTGCTCGTTCTCGGCAGAAACTTTTTCTGAAAAGGCAAACGTCTGGCTCCTTCTCCCAAAAGGAAGATGCCAGCCCTGAAAGCACTTGCAGGTCTTCACTATCCCTCTGCAGCCTATCTTTAGCCACAACAGCACTGGGGATCTCTGCTTTCCCAGAGACTCAGCATGTCACGGTGCTCGTTCTCGGCAGAAACTTTTTCTGAAAAGGCAAACGTCTGGCTCCTTCTCCCACAAGGAAGGTGCCAGCACTGAAAGATCTTGCTGGTCTTCACCGTCCCGCGGCAGCCTATCCACAGGCACAACAGCACTGGGGATCTCTGCTTTCCCAGAGACTCAGCATGTCAGGGTGCTCGTTCTCGGCAGAAACTTTTTCTGAAAAGGCAAACATCTGGCTCCTTCTCCCACAAGGAAGGTGCCAACCCTGAAAGATCTTGCTGGTCTTCACTGTCCCCCTGCAGCCTATCCACAGGCACAACAGCACTGAGGACCTCTGCTTTCCCAGACACTCAGCATGTCACGGTGCTCGTTCTCGGCAGAAACTTTTTCTGAAAAGGCAAACGTCTGGCTCCTTCTCCCACAAGGAAGCTGCCAGCCCTGAAATCTCTTGTAGGTCTTCACTATCCCTCTGCAGCCTATCTTTAGCCGCAACAGCACTGGGGATCTCTGCTTTCCCAGAGACTCAGCATGTCACGGTGCTCGTTCTCGGCAGAAACTTTTTCTGAAAAGGCAAACGTCTGGCTCCTTCTCCCACAAGGAAGGTGCCAGCCCTGAAAGCTCTTGCTGGTCTTCAGTATCCCTCTGCAGCCTATCCACAGGCACAACAGCACTGGGGATCTCTGCTTTCCCAGAGACTCAGCATGTCACGGTGCTCGTTCTCGGCAGAAACTTTTTCTGAAAAGGCAAACGTCTGGCTCCTTCTCCCACAAGGAAGCTGCCAGCCCTGAAAGATCTTGCTGGTCTTCACCGTCCCCATGCAGCCTATCCACAGGCACAACAGCACTGGGGATCTCTGCTTTCCCAGGGACTCAGCATGTCACGGTGCTCGTTGTCGGCAGAAACTTTTTTTGAAAAGGCAAACGTCTGGCTCCTTCTCCCACAAGGAAGCTGCCATCCCTGAAAGCTCTTGCAGGTCTTCACTATTCCTCTGCAGCCTATCTTTAGCCGCAACAGCACTGGGGATCTCTGCTTTCCCAGAGACTCAGCATGTCACGGTGCTCGTTCTCGGCAGAAACTTTTTCTGAAAAGGCAAACGTCTGGCTCCTTCTCCCACAAGGAAGCTGCCATCCCTGAAAGCTCTTGCAGGTCTTCACTATCCCTCTGCAGCCTATCTTTAGCCGCAACAGCGCTAGGGATCTCGTCTTTCCCAGAGACTCAGCATGTCACGGTGCTCGTTCTCGGCAGAAACTTTTTCTGAAAAGGCAAACGTCTGGCTCCTTCTCCCACAAGGAAGGTGCCAGCCCTGAAAGCTCTTGCAGGTCTTCACTATCCCTCTGCAGCCTATCTTTAGCCACAACAGCACTGGGGATCTCTGCTTTCCCAGAGACTCAGCATGTCACGGTGCTCGTTCTCGGCAGAAACTTTTTCTGAAAAGGCAAACGTCTGGCTCCTTCTCCCACAAGGAAGGTGCCAGCACTGAAAGATCTTGCTGGTCTTCACCGTCCCCCTGCAGCCTATCCACAGGCACAACAGCACTGGGGATCTCTGCTTTCCCAGAGACTCAGCATGTCACGGTGCTCGTTCTCGGCAGAAACTTTTTCTGAAAAGGCAAACGTCTGGCTCCTTCTCCCACAAGGAAGCTGCCAGCCCTGAAAGCTCTTGCTGGTCTTCAGTATCCCTCTGCAGCCTATCCACAGGCACAACAGCACTGGGGATCTCTGCTTTCCCAGAGACTCAGCATGTCACGGTGCTCGTTCTCGGCAGAAACTTTTTCTGAAAAGGCAAACGTCTGGCTCCTTCTCCCACAAGGAAGCTGCCAGCCCTGAAAGCTCTTGCAGGTCTTCACTATCCCTCTGCAGCCTATCTTTAGCCGCAACAGCACTGGGGATCTCTGCTTTCCCAGAGACTCAGCATGTCACGGTGCTCGTTCTCGGCAGAAACTTTTTCTGAAAAGGCAAACGTCTGGCTCCTTCTCCCAAAAGGAAGGTGCCAGCCCTGAAAGCTCTTGCAGGTCTTCACTATCCCTCTGCAGCCTATCTTTAGCCGCAACAGCACTGGGGATCTCTGCTTTCCCAGACACTCAGCATGTCACGGTGCTCGTTCTCGGCAGAAACTTTTTCTGAAAAGGCAAACGTCTGGCTCCTTCTCCCACAAGGAAGCTGCCATCCCTGAAAGCTCTTGCAGGTCTTCACTATCCCTCTGCAGCCTATCCACAGGCACAACAGCACTGGGGATCTCTGCTTTCCCAGAGACTCAGCATGTCACGGTGCTCGTTCTCGGCAGAAACTTTTTCTGAAAAGGCAAACGTCTGGCTCCTTCTCCCACAAGGAAGGTGCCAGCCCTGAAAGCTCTTGCAGGTCTTCACTATCCCTCTGCAGCTTATATTTAGCCACAACAGCACTGGGGATCTCTGCTTTCCCAGAGACTCAGCATGTCACGGTGCTCGTTCTCGGCAGAAACTTTTTCTGAAAAGGCAAACGTCTGGCTCCTTCTCCCACAAGGAAGGTGCCAGCCCTGAAAGCTCTTGCAGGTCTTCACTATCCCTCTGCAGCCTATCTTTAGCCGCAACAGCACTGGGGATCTCTGCTTTCCCAGAGACTCAGCATGTCACGGTGCTCGTTCTCGTCAGAAACTTTTTCTGAAAAGGCAAACGTCTGGCTCCTTCTCCCAAAAGGAAGCTGCCAGCCCTGAAAGCTCTTGCTGGTCTTCACTGTCCCCCTGCAGCCTATCCACAGGCACAACAGCACTGGGGATCTCTGCTTTCCCAGAGACTCAGCATGTCACGGTGCTCGTTCTCGGCAGAAACTTTTTCTGAAAAGGCAAACGTCTGGCTCCTTCTCCCACAAGGAAGGTGCCAGCCCTGAAAGCTCTTGCAGGTCTTCACTATCCCTCTGCAGCTTATATTTAGCCACAACAGCACTGGGGATCTCTGCTTTCCCAGAGACTCAGCATGTCACGGTGCTCGTTCTCGGCAGAAACTTTTTCTGAAAAGGCAAACGTCTGGCTCCTTCTCCCACAAGGAAGCTGCCATCCCTGAAAGCTCTTGCAGGTCTTCACTATCCCTCTGCAGCCTATCTTTAGCTGCAACAGCACTAGGGATCTCGTCTTTCCCAGAGACTCAGCATGTCACGGTGCTCGTTCTCGGCAGAAACTTTTTCTGAAAAGGCAAACGTCTGACTCCTTCTCCCACAAGGAAGGTGCCAACCCTGAAAGATCTTGCTGGTCTTCACTGTCCCCCTGCAGCCTATCCACAGGCACAACAGCACTGGGGATCTCTGCTTTCCCAGAGACTCAGCATGTCACGGTGCTCGTTCTCGGCAGAAACTTTTTCTGAAAAGGCAAACGTCTGGCTTCTTCTCCCACAAGGAAGGTGCCAGCCCTGAAAGCTCTTGCAGGTCTTCACTATCCCTCTGCAGCCTATCTTTAGCTGCAACAGCACTGGGGATCTCTGCTTTCCCAGAGACTCAGCATGTCACGGTGCTCGTTCTCGTCAGAAACTTTTTCTGAAAAGGCAAACGTCTGGCTCCTTCTCCCACAAGGAAGGTGCCAGCCCTGAAAGATCTTGCTGGTCTTCACCGTCCCCCTGCAGCCTATCCACAGGCACAACAGCACTGGGGATCTCTGCTTTCCCAGAGACTCAGCATGTCACGGTGCTCGTTCTCGGCAGAAACTTTTTCTGAAAAGGCAAACGTCTGGCTCCTTCTCCCACAAGGAAGGTGCCAGCCCTGAAAGCTCTTGCTGGTCTTCAGTATCCCTCTGCAGCCTATCCACAGGCACAACAGCACTGGGGATCTCTGCTTTCCCAGACACTCAGCATGTCACGGTGCTCGTTCTCGGCAGAAACTTTTTCTGAAAAGGCAAACGTCTGGCTCCTTCTCCCACAAGGAAGCTGCCAGCCCTGAAAGCTCTTGCAGGTCTTCACTATCCCTCTGCAGCCTATCTTTAGCCGCAACAGCACTGGGGATCTCTGCTTTCCCAGAGACTCAGCATGTCACGGTGCTCGCTCTCGGCAGAAACTTTTTCTGAAAAGGCAAACGTCTGGCTCCTTCTCCCAAAAGGAAGGTGCCAGCCCTGAAAGCTCTTGCAGGTCTTCACTATCCCTCTGCAGCCTATCTTTAGCCGCAACAGCACTGGGGATCTCTGCTTTCCCAGAGACTCAGCATGTCACGGTGCTCGTTCTTGTCAGAAACTTTTTCTGAAAAGGCAAACGTCTGGCTCCTTCTCCCACAAGGAAGGTGCCAGCCCTGAAAGATCTTGCTGGTCTTCACCGTCCCCCTGCAGCCTATCCACAGGCACAACAGCACTGGGGATCTCTGCTTTCCCAGAGACTCAGCATGTCACGGTGCTCGTTCTCGGCAGAAACTTTTTCTGAAAAGGCAAACGTCTGGCTCCTTCTCCCACAAGGAAGGTGCCAGCCCTGAAAGCTCTTGCTGGTCTTCAGTATCCCTCTGCAGCCTATCCACAGGCACAACAGCACTGGGGATCTCTGCTTTCCCAGAGACTCAGCATGTCACGGTGCTCGTTCTCGGCAGAAACTTTTTCTGAAAAGGCAAACGTCTGGCTCCTTCTCCCACAAGGAAGCTGCCATCCCTGAAAGCTCTTGCAGGTCTTCACTATCCCTCTGCAGCCTATCTTTAGCCGCAACAGCACTGGGGATCTCTGCTTTCCCAGAGACTCAGCATGTCACGGTGCTCGTTCTCGGCAGAAACTTTTTCTGAAAAGGCAAACGTCTGGCTCCTTCTCCCAAAAGGAAGGTGCCAGCCCTGAAAGCTCTTGCAGGTCTTCACTATCCCTCTGCAGCCTATCTTTAGCCGCAACAGCACTGGGGATCTCTGCTTTCCCAGAGACTCAGCATGTCACGGTGCTCGTTCTCGGCAGAAACTTTTTCTGAAAAGGCAAACGTCTGGCTCCTTCTCCCAAAAGGAAGCTGCCAGCCCTGAAAGATCTTGCTGGTCTTCACTGTCCCCCTGCAGCCTATCCACAGGCACAACAGCACTGGGGATCTCTGCTTTCCCAGACACTCAGCATGTCACGGTGCTCGTTCTCGGCAGAAACTTTTTCTGAAAAGGCAAACGTCTGGCTCCTTCACCCACAAGGAAGGTGCCAGCCCTGAAAGCTCTTGCAGGTCTTCACTATCCCTCTGCAGCCTATATTTAGCCACAACAGCACTGGGGATCTCTGCTTTCCCAGAGACTCAGCAAGTCACGGTGCTCGTTCTCGGCAGAAACTTTTTCTGAAAAGGCAAACGTCTGGCTCCTTCTCCTACAAGGTAGGTCCAGCCCTTAAACATTTTGCTCGTCTTCACTATCCCTCTGCAGCCTATCTTTAGCCGCAACAGCACTGGGGACCTCTGCTTTCCCAGAGACTCAGCATGTCACGGTGCTCGTTCTCGGCAGAAACTTTTTCTGAAAAGGCAAACGTCTGGCTCCTTCTCCCACAAGGATGCTGCCAGCCCTGAAAGATCTTGCTGGTCTTCACCGTCCCCCTGCAGCCTATCCACAGGCACAACAGCACTGGGGATCTCGGCTTTCCCAGAGACTCAGCATGTCACGGTGCTCGTTCTCGGCAGAAACTTTTTCTGAAAAGGCAAACGTCTGGCTCCTTCTCCCAAAAGGAAGATGCCAGCCCTGAAAGCACTTGCAGGTCTTCACTATCCCTCTGCAGCCTATCTTTAGCCACAACAGCACTGGGGATCTCTGCTTTCCCAGAGACTCAGCATGTCACGGTGCTCGTTCTCGGCAGAAACTTTTTCTGAAAAGGCAAACGTCTGGCTCCTTCTCCCACAAGGAAGGTGCCAGCACTGAAAGATCTTGCTGGTCTTCACCGTCCCGCGGCAGCCTATCCACAGGCACAACAGCACTGGGGATCTCTGCTTTCCCAGAGACTCAGCATGTCAGGGTGCTCGTTCTCGGCAGAAACTTTTTCTGAAAAGGCAAACGTCTGGCTCCTTCTCCCACAAGGAAGGTGCCAACCCTGAAAGATCTTGCTGGTCTTCACTGTCCCCCTGCAGCCTATCCACAGGCACAACAGCACTGAGGACCTCTGCTTTCCCAGACACTCAGCATGTCACGGTGCTCGTTCTCGGCAGAAACTTTTTCTGAAAAGGCAAACGTTTGGCTCCTTCTCCCACAAGGAAGCTGCCAGCCCTGAAAGCTCTTGCAGGTCTTCACTATCCCTCTGCAGCCTATCTTTAGCCGCAACAGCACTGCGTATCTCTGCTTTCCCAGAGACTCAGCATGTCACGGTGCTCGTTCTCGGCAGAAACTTTTTCTGAAAAGGCAAACGTCTGGCTCCTTCTCCCAAAAGGAAGCTGCCAGCCCTAAAAGCTCTTGCAGGTCTTCACTATTCCTCTGCAGCCTATCCACAGGCACAACAGCACTGGGGATCTCTGCTTTCCCAGAGACTCAGCATGTCACGGTGCTCGTTCTCGGCAGAAACTTTTTCTGAAAAGGCAAACGTCTGGCTCCTTCTCCCACAAGGAAGGTGCCAGCCCTGAAAGATCTTGCTGGTCTTCACCATCCCCCTGCAGCCTATCCACAGGCACAACAGCACTGGGGATCTCTGCTTTCCCAGAGACTCAGCATGTCACGGTGCTCGTTCTCGGCAGAAACTTTTTCTGAAAAGGCAAACGTCTGGCTCCTTCTCCCACAAGGAAGGTGCCAGCCCTGAAAGCTCTTGCTGGTCTTCAGTATCCCTCTGCAGCCTATCCACAGGCACAACAGCACTGGGGATCTCTGCTTTCCCAGGGACTCAGCATGTCACGGTGCTCGTTCTCGTCAGAAACTTTTTCTGAAAAGGCAAACGTCTGGCTCCTTCTCCCACAAGGAAGGTGCCAACCCTGAAAGATCTTGCTGGTCTTCACTGTCCCCCTGCAGCCTATCCACAGGCACAACAGCACTGGGGATCTCTGCTTTCCCAGGGACTCAGCATGTCACGGTGCTCGTTCTCGTCAGAAACTTTTTCTGAAAAGGCAAACGTCTGGCTCCTTCTCCCACAAGGAAGGTGCCAACCCTGAAAGATCTTGCTGGTCTTCACTGTCCCCCTGCAGCCTATCCACAGGCACAACAGCACTGGGGATCTCTGCTTTCCCAGAGACTCAGCATGTCACGGTGCTCGTTCTCGGCAGAAACTTTTTCTGAAAAGGCAAACGTCTGGCTCCTTCTCCCACAAGGAAGGTGCCAGCCCTGAAAGCTCTTGCAGGTCTTCACTATCCCTCTGCAGCCTATCTTTAGCCACAACAGCACTGGGGATCTCTGCTTTCCCAGAGACTCAGCATGTCACGGTGCTCGTTCTCGGCAGAAACTTTTTCTGAAAAGGCAAACGTCTGGCTCCTTCTCCCACAAGGAAGGTGCCAGCCCTGAAAGATCTTGCTGGTCTTCACCGTCCCCCTGCAGCCTATCCACAGGCACAACAGCACTGGGGATCTCTGCTTTCCCAGAGACTCAGCATGTCACGGTGCTCGTTCTCGGCAGAAACTTTTTCTGAAAAGGCAAACGTCTGGCTCCTTCTCCCACAAGGAAGGTGCCAGCCCTGAAAGCTCTTGCTGGTCTTCGCTATCCCTCTGCAGCCTATCCACAGGCACAACAGCACTGGGGATCTCTGCTTTCCCAGACACTCAGCATGTCACGGTGCTCGTTCTCGGCAGAAACTTTTTCTGAAAAGGCAAACGTCTGGCTCCTTCTCCCACAAGGAAGCTGCCAGCCATGAAAGCTCTTGCAGGTCTTCACTATCCCTCTGCACCCTATCTTTAGCCGCAACAGCACTGGGGATCTCTGCTTTCCCAGAGACTCAGCATGTCACGGTGCTCGTTCTCGGCAGAAACTTTTTCTGAAAAGGCAAACGTCTGGCTCCTTCTCCTACAAGGTAGGTCCAGCCCTTAAACATTTTGCTCGTCTTCACTATCCCTCTGCAGCCTATCTTTAGCCGCAACAGCACTGGGGACCTCTGCTTTCCCAGAGACTCAGCATGTCACGGTGCTCGTTCTCGGCAGAAACTTTTTCTGAAAAGGCAAACGTTTGGCTCCTTCTCCCACAAGGAAGCTGCCAGCCCTGAAAGATCTTGCTGGTCTTCACCGTCCCCCTGCAGCCTATCCACAGGCACAACAGCACTGGGGATCTCGGCTTTCCCAGAGACTCAGCATGTCACGGTCCTCGTTCTCGGCAGAAACTTTTTCTGAAAAGGCAAACGTCTGGCTCCATCTCCCACAAGGAAGGTGCCAGCACTGAAAGATCTTGCTGGTCTTCACCGTCCCGCGGCAGCCTATCCACAGGCACAACAGCACTGGGGATCTCTGCTTTCCCAGAGACTCAGCATGTCAGGGTGCTCGTTCTCGGCAGAAACTTTTTCTGAAAAGGCAAACATCTGGCTCCTTCTCCCACAAGGAAGGTGCCAACCCTGAAAGATCTTGCTGGTCTTCACTGTCCCCCTGCAGCCTATCCACAGGCACAACAGCACTGAGGACCTCTGCTTTCCCAGACACTCAGCATGTCACGGTGCTCGTTCTCGGCAGAAACTTTTTCTGAAAAGGCAAACGTCTGGCTCCTTCTCCCACAAGGAAGCTGCCAGCCCTGAAATCTCTTGTAGGTCTTCACTATCCCTCTGCAGCCTATCTTTAGCCGCAACAGCACTGGGGATCTCTGCTTTCCCAGACACTCAGCATGTCACGGTGCTCGTTCTCGGCAGAAACTTTTTCTGAAAAGGCAAACGTCTGGCTCCTTCTCCCACAAGGAAGGTGCCAGCCCTGAAAGCTCTTGCTGGTCTTCAGTATCCCTCTGCAGCCTATCCACAGGCACAACAGCACTGGGGATCTCTGCTTTCCCAGAGACTCAGCATGTCACGGTGCTCGTTCTCGGCAGAAACTTTTTCTGAAAAGGCAAACGTCTGGCTCCTTCTCCCACAAGGAAGGTGCCAGCCCTGAAAGCTCTTGCTGGTCTTCAGTATCCCTCTGCAGCCTATCCACAGGCACAACAGCACTGGGGATCTCTGCTTTCCCAGAGACTCAGCATGTCACGGTGCTCGTTCTCGGCAGAAACTTTTTCTGAAAAGGCAAACGTCTGGCTCCTTCTCCCACAAGGAAGGTGCCAGCCCTGAAAGCTCTTGCTGGTCTTCAGTATCCCTCTGCAGCCTATCCACAGGCACAACAGCACTGGGGATCTCTGCTTTCCCAGAGACTCAGCATGTCACGGTGCTCGTTCTCGGCAGAAACTTTTTCTGAAAAGGCAAACGTCTGGCTCCTTCTCCCACAAGGAAGGTGCCAACCCTGAAAGCTCTTGCTGGTCTTCACTGTCCCCCTGCAGCCTATCCACAGGCACAACAGCACTGGGGATCTCTGCTTTCCCAGGGACTCAGCATGTCACGGTGCTCGTTCTCGTCAGAAACTTTTTCTGAAAAGGCAAACGTCTGGCTCCTTCTCCCACAAGGAAGGTGCCAACCCTGAAAGATCTTGCTGGTCTTCACTGTCCCCCTGCAGCCTATCCACAGGCACAACAGCACTGGGGATCTCTGCTTTCCCAGAGACTCAGCATGTCACGGTGCTCGTTCTCGGCAGAAACTTTTTCTGAAAAGGCAAACGTCTGGCTCCTTCTCCCACAAGGAAGGTGCCAGCCCTGAAAGCTCTTGCAGGTCTTCACTATCCCTCTGCAGCCTATCTTTAGCCACAACAGCACTGGGGATCTCTGCTTTCCCAGAGACTCAGCATGTCACGGTGCTCGTTCTCGGCAGAAACTTTTTCTGAAAAGGCAAACGTCTGGCTCCTTCTCCCACAAGGAAGGTGCCAGCCCTGAAAGCTCTTGCAGGTCTTCACTATCCCTCTGCAGCCTATCTTTAGCCACAACAGCACTGGGGATCTCTGCTTTCCCAGAGACTCAGCATGTCACGGTGCTCGTTCTCGGCAGAAACTTTTTCTCCAAAGGCAAACGTCTGTCTCCTTCTCCCACAAGGAAGGTGCCAGCCCTGAAAGCTCTTGCTGGTCTTCAGTATCCCTCTGCAGCCTATCCACAGGCACAACAGCACTGGGGATCTCTGCTTTCCCAGAGACTCAGCATGTCACGGTGCTCGTTCTCGGCAGAAACTTTTTCTGAAAAGGCAAACGTCTGGCTCCTTCTCCCACAAGGAAGGTGCCAGCCCTGAAAGCTCTTGCTGGTCTTCAGTATCCCTCTGCAGCCTATCCACAGGCACAACAGCACTGGGGATCTCTGCTTTCCCAGACACTCAGCATGTCACGGTGCTCGTTCTCGGCAGAAACTTTTTCTGAAAAGGCAAACGTCTGGCTCCTTCTCCCACAAGGAAGGTGCCAGCCCTGAAAGCTCTTGCTGGTCTTCAGTATCCCTCTGCAGCCTATCCACAGGCACAACAGCACTGGGGATCTCTGCTTTCCCAGACACTCAGCATGTCACGGTGCTCGTTCTCGGCAGAAACTTTTTCTGAAAAGGCAAACGTCTGGCTCCTTCTCCCACAAGGAAGGTGCCAGCCCTGAAAGCTCTTGCTGGTCTTCAGTATCCCTCTGCAACCTATCCACAGGCACAACAGCACTGGGGATCTCGTCTTTCCCAGAGACTCAGCATGTCACGGTGCTCGTTCTCGGCAGAAACTTTTTCTGAAAAGGCAAACGTCTGGCTCCTTCTCCCACAAGGAAGGTGCCAACCCTGAAAGATCTTGCTGGTCTTCACTGTCCTCCTGCAGCCTATCCACAGGCACAACAGCACTGGGGATCTCTGCTTTCCCAGGGACTCAGCATGTCACGGTGCTCGTTCTCGGCAGAAACTTTTTCTGAAAAGGCAACATCTGGCTCCTTCTCCCACAAGGAAGGTGCCAACCCTGAAAGATCTTGCTGGTCTTCACTGTCCCCCTGCAGCCTATCTTTAGCCACAACAGCACTGGGGATCTCTGCTTTCCCAGAGACTCAGCATGTCACGGTGCTCGTTCTCGGCAGAAACTTTTTCTGAAAAGGCAAACGTCTGGCTCCTTCTCCCACAAGGAAGGTGCCAGCCCTGAAAGCTCTTGCAGGTCTTCACTATCCCTCTGCAGCCTATCTTTAGCCGCAACAGCACTGGGGATCTCTGCTTTCCCAGACACTCAGCATGTCACGGTGCTCGTTCTCGGCAGAAACTTTTTCTGAAAAGGCAAACGTCTGGCTCCTTCTCCCACAAGGAAGCTGCCATCCCTGAAAGCTCTTGCAGGTCTTCACTATCCCTCTGCAGCCTATCCACAGGCACAACAGCACTGGGGATCTCTGCTTTCCCAGAGACTCAGCATGTCACGGTGCTCGTTCTCGGCAGAAACTTTTTCTGAAAAGGCAAACGTCTGGCTCCTTCTCCCACAAGGAAGGTGCCAGCCCTGAAAGCTCTTGCAGGTCTTCACTATCCCTCTGCAGCTTATATTTAGCCACAACAGCACTGGGGATCTCTGCTTTCCCAGAGACTCAGCATGTCACGGTGCTCGTTCTCGGCAGAAACTTTTTCTGAAAAGGCAAACGTCTGGCTCCTTCTCCCACAAGGAAACTGCCAGCCCTGAAAGCTCTTGCAGGTCTTCACTATCCCTCTGCAGCCTATCTTTAGCCGCAACAGCACTGGGGATCTCTGCTTTCCCAGAGACTCAGCATGTCACGGTGCTCGTTCTCGTCAGAAACTTTTTCTGAAAAGGCAAACGTCTGGCTCCTTCTCCCAAAAGGAAGCTGCCAGCCCTGAAAGCTCTTGCTGGTCTTCACTGTCCCCCTGCAGCCTATCCACAGGCACAACAGCACTGGGGATCTCTGCTTTCCCAGAGACTCAGCATGTCACGGTGCTCGTTCTCGGCAGAAACTTTTTCTGAAAAGGCAAACGTCTGGCTCCTTCTCCCACAAGGAAGGTGCCAGCCCTGAAAGCTCTTGCAGGTCTTCACTATCTATCTGCAGCTTATATTTAGCCACAACAGCACTGGGGATCTCTGCTTTCCCAGAGACTCAGCATGTCACGGTGCTCGTTCTCGGCAGAAACTTTTTCTGAAAAGGCAAACGTCTGGCTCCTTCTCCCACAAGGAAGCTGCCATCCCTGAAAGCTCTTGCAGGTCTTCACTATCCCTCTGCAGCCTATCTTTAGCTGCAACAGCACTAGGGATCTCGTCTTTCCCAGAGACTCAGCATGTCACGGTGCTCGTTCTCGGCAGAAACTTTTTCTGAAAAGGCAAACGTCTGACTCCTTCTCCCACAAGGAAGGTGCCAACCCTGAAAGATCTTGCTGGTCTTCACTGTCCCCCTGCAGCCTATCCACAGGCACAACAGCACTGGGGATCTCTGCTTTCCCAGAGACTCAGCATGTCACGGTGCTCGTTCTCGGCAGAAACTTTTTCTGAAAAGGCAAACGTCTGGCTTCTTCTCCCACAAGGAAGGTGCCAGCCCTGAAAGCTCTTGCAGGTCTTCACTATCCCTCTGCAGCCTATCTTTAGCCGCAACAGCACTGGGGATCTCTGCTTTCCCAGAGACTCAGCATGTCACGGTGCTCGTTCTCGTCAGAAACTTTTTCTGAAAAGGCAAACGTCTGGCTCCTTCTCCCACAAGGAAGGTGCCAGCCCTGAAAGATCTTGCTGGTCTTCACCGTCCCCCTGCAGCCTATCCACAGGCACAACAGCACTGGGGATCTCTGCTTTCCCAGAGACTCAGCATGTCACGGTGCTCGTTCTCGGCAGAAACTTTTTCTGAAAAGGCAAACGTCTGGCTCCTTCTCCCACAAGGAAGGTGCCAGCCCTGAAAGCTCTTGCTGGTCTTCAGTATCCCTCTGCAGCCTATCCACAGGCACAACAGCACTGGGGATCTCTGCTTTCCCAGACACTCAGCATGTCACGGTGCTCGTTCTCGGCAGAAACTTTTTCTGAAAAGGCAAACGTCTGGCTCCTTCTCCCACAAGGAAGCTGCCAGCCCTGAAAGCTCTTGCAGGTCTTCACTATCCCTCTGCAGCCTATCTTTAGCCGCAACAGCACTGGGGATCTCTGCTTTCCCAGAGACTCAGCATGTCACGGTGCTCGCTCTCGGCAGAAACTTTTTCTGAAAAGGCAAACGTCTGGCTCCTTCTCCCAAAAGGAAGGTGCCAGCCCTGAAAGCTCTTGCAGGTCTTCACTATCCCTCTGCAGCCTATCTTTAGCCGCAACAGCACTGGGGATCTCTGCTTTCCCAGAGACTCAGCATGTCACGGTGCTCGTTCTCGTCAGAAACTTTTTCTGAAAAGGCAAACGTCTGGCTCCTTCTCCCACAAGGAAGGTGCCAGCCCTGAAAGATCTTGCTGGTCTTCACCGTCCCCCTGCAGCCTATCCACAGGCACAACAGCACTGGGGATCTCTGCTTTCCCAGAGACTCAGCATGTCACGGTGCTCGTTCTCGGCAGAAACTTTTTCTGAAAAGGCAAACGTCTGGCTCCTTCTCCCACAAGGAAGGTGCCAGCCCTGAAAGCTCTTGCTGGTCTTCAGTATCCCTCTGCAGCCTATCCACAGGCACAACAGCACTGGGGATCTCTGCTTTCCCAGAGACTCAGCATGTCACGGTGCTCGTTCTCGGCAGAAACTTTTTCTGAAAAGGCAAACGTCTGGCTCCTTCTCCCACAAGGAAGCTGCCATCCCTGAAAGCTCTTGCAGGTCTTCACTATCCCTCTGCAGCCTATCTTTAGCCGCAACAGCACTGGGGATCTCTGCTTTCCCAGAGACTCAGCATGTCACGGTGCTCGTTCTCGGCAGAAACTTTTTCTGAAAAGGCAAACGTCTGGCTCCTTCTCCCAAAAGGAAGGTGCCAGCCCTGAAAGCTCTTGCAGGTCTTCACTATCCCTCTGCAGCCTATCTTTAGCCGCAACAGCACTGGGGATCTCTGCTTTCCCAGAGACTCAGCATGTCACGGTGCTCGTTCTCGGCAGAAACTTTTTCTGAAAAGGCAAACGTCTGGCTCCTTCTCCCAAAAGGAAGCTGCCAGCCCTGAAAGATCTTGCTGGTCTTCACTGTCCCCCTGCAGCCTATCCACAGGCACAACAGCACTGGGGATCTCTGCTTTCCCAGACACTCAGCATGTCACGGTGCTCGTTCTCGGCAGAAACTTTTTCTGAAAAGGCAAACGTCTGGCTCCTTCACCCACAAGGAAGGTGCCAGCCCTGAAAGCTCTTGCAGGTCTTCACTATCCCTCTGCAGCCTATATTTAGCCACAACAGCACTGGGGATCTCTGCTTTCCCAGAGACTCAGCATGTCACGGTGCTCGTTCTCGGCAGAAACTTTTTCTGAAAAGGCAAACGTCTGGCTCCTTCTCCTACAAGGTAGGTCCAGCCCTTAAACATTTTGCTCGTCTTCACTATCCCTCTGCAGCCTATCTTTAGCCGCAACAGCACTGGGGACCTCTGCTTTCCCAGAGACTCAGCATGTCACGGTGCTCGTTCTCGGCAGAAACTTTTTCTGAAAAGGCAAACGTCTGGCTCCTTCTCCCACAAGGATGCTGCCAGCCCTGAAAGATCTTGCTGGTCTTCACCGTCCCCCTGCAGCCTATCCACAGGCACAACAGCACTGGGGATCTCGGCTTTCCCAGAGACTCAGCATGTCACGGTGCTCGTTCTCGGCAGAAACTTTTTCTGAAAAGGCAAACGTCTGGCTCCTTCTCCCAAAAGGAAGATGCCAGCCCTGAAAGCACTTGCAGGTCTTCACTATCCCTCTGCAGCCTATCTTTAGCCACAACAGCACTGGGGATCTCTGCTTTCCCAGAGACTCAGCATGTCACGGTGCTCGTTCTCGGCAGAAACTTTTTCTGAAAAGGCAAACGTCTGGCTCCTTCTCCCACAAGGAAGGTGCCAGCACTGAAAGATCTTGCTGGTCTTCACCGTCCCGCGGCAGCCTATCCACAGGCACAACAGCACTGGGGATCTCTGCTTTCCCAGAGACTCAGTATGTCAGGGTGCTCGTTCTCGGCAGAAACTTTTTCTGAAAAGGCAAACGTCTGGCTCCTTCTCCCACAAGGAAGGTGCCAACCCTGAAAGATCTTGCTGGTCTTCACTGTCCCCCTGCAGCCTATCCACAGGCACAACAGCACTGAGGACCTCTGCTTTCCCAGACACTCAGCATGTCACGGTGCTCGTTCTCGGCAGAAACTTTTTCTGAAAAGGCAAACGTTTGGCTCCTTCTCCCACAAGGAAGCTGCCAGCCCTGAAAGCTCTTGCAGGTCTTCACTATCCCTCTGCAGCCTATCTTTAGCCGCAACAGCACTGCGTATCTCTGCTTTCCCAGAGACTCAGCATGTCACGGTGCTCGTTCTCGGCAGAAACTTTTTCTGAAAAGGCAAACGTCTGGCTCCTTCTCCCAAAAGGAAGCTGCCAGCCCTAAAAGCTCTTGCAGGTCTTCACTATTCCTCTGCAGCCTATCCACAGGCACAACAGCACTGGGGATCTCTGCTTTCCCAGAGACTCAGCATGTCACGGTGCTCGTTCTCGGCAGAAACTTTTTCTGAAAAGGCAAACGTCTGGCTCCTTCTCCCACAAGGAAGGTGCCAGCCCTGAAAGATCTTGCTGGTCTTCACCATCCCCCTGCAGCCTATCCACAGGCACAACAGCACTGGGGATCTCTGCTTTCCCAGAGACTCAGCATGTCACGGTGCTCGTTCTCGGCAGAAACTTTTTCTGAAAAGGCAAACGTCTGGCTCCTTCTCCCACAAGGAAGGTGCCAGCCCTGAAAGCTCTTGCTGGTCTTCAGTATCCCTCTGCAGCCTATCCACAGGCACAACAGCACTGGGGATCTCTGCTTTCCCAGGGACTCAGCATGTCACGGTGCTCGTTCTCGTCAGAAACTTTTTCTGAAAAGGCAAACGTCTGGCTCCTTCTCCCACAAGGAAGGTGCCAACCCTGAAAGATCTTGCTGGTCTTCACTGTCCCCCTGCAGCCTATCCACAGGCACAACAGCACTGGGGATCTCTGCTTTCCCAGGGACTCAGCATGTCACGGTGCTCGTTCTCGTCAGAAACTTTTTCTGAAAAGGCAAACGTCTGGCTCCTTCTCCCACAAGGAAGGTGCCAACCCTGAAAGATCTTGCTGGTCTTCACTGTCCCCCTGCAGCCTATCCACAGGCACAACAGCACTGGGGATCTCTGCTTTCCCAGAGACTCAGCATGTCACGGTGCTCGTTCTCGGCAGAAACTTTTTCTGAAAAGGCAAACGTCTGGCTCCTTCTCCCACAAGGAAGGTGCCAGCCCTGAAAGCTCTTGCAGGTCTTCACTATCCCTCTGCAGCCTATCTTTAGCCACAACAGCACTGGGGATCTCTGCTTTCCCAGAGACTCAGCATGTCACGGTGCTCGTTCTCGGCAGAAACTTTTTCTGAAAAGGCAAACGTCTGGCTCCTTCTCCCACAAGGAAGGTGCCAGCCCTGAAAGATCTTGCTGGTCTTCACCGTCCCCCTGCAGCCTATCCACAGGCACAACAGCACTGGGGATCTCTGCTTTCCCAGAGACTCAGCATGTCACGGTGCTCGTTCTCGGCAGAAACTTTTTCTGAAAAGGCAAACGTCTGGCTCCTTCTCCCACAAGGAAGGTGCCAGCCCTGAAAGCTCTTGCTGGTCTTCGCTATCCCTCTGCAGCCTATCCACAGGCACAACAGCACTGGGGATCTCTGCTTTCCCAGACACTCAGCATGTCACGGTGCTCGTTCTCGGCAGAAACTTTTTCTGAAAAGGCAAACGTCTGGCTCCTTCTCCCACAAGGAAGCTGCCAGCCATGAAAGCTCTTGCAGGTCTTCACTATCCCTCTGCACCCTATCTTTAGCCGCAACAGCACTGGGGATCTCTGCTTTCCCAGAGACTCAGCATGTCACGGTGCTCGTTCTCGGCAGAAACTTTTTCTGAAAAGGCAAACGTCTGGCTCCTTCTCCTACAAGGTAGGTCCAGCCCTTAAACATTTTGCTCGTCTTCACTATCCCTCTGCAGCCTATCTTTAGCCGCAACAGCACTGGGGACCTCTGCTTTCCCAGAGACTCAGCATGTCACGGTGCTCGTTCTCGGCAGAAACTTTTTCTGAAAAGGCAAACGTTTGGCTCCTTCTCCCACAAGGAAGCTGCCAGCCCTGAAAGATCTTGCTGGTCTTCACCGTCCCCCTGCAGCCTATCCACAGGCACAACAGCACTGGGGATCTCTGCTTTCCCAGAGACTCAGCATGTCACGGTCCTCGTTCTCGGCAGAAACTTTTTCTGAAAAGGCAAACGTCTGGCTCCATCTCCCACAAGGAAGGTGCCAGCACTGAAAGATCTTGCTGGTCTTCACCGTCCCGCGGCAGCCTATCCACAGGCACAACAGCACTGGGGATCTCTGCTTTCCCAGAGACTCAGCATGTCAGGGTGCTCGTTCTCGGCAGAAACTTTTTCTGAAAAGGCAAACATCTGGCTCCTTCTCCCACAAGGAAGGTGCCAACCCTGAAAGATCTTGCTGGTCTTCACTGTCCCCCTGCAGCCTATCCACAGGCACAACAGCACTGAGGACCTCTGCTTTCCCAGACACTCAGCATGTCACGGTGCTCGTTCTCGGCAGAAACTTTTTCTGAAAAGGCAAACGTCTGGCTCCTTCTCCCACAAGGAAGCTGCCAGCCCTGAAATCTCTTGTAGGTCTTCACTATCCCTCTGCAGCCTATCTTTAGCCGCAACAGCACTGGGGATCTCTGCTTTCCCAGACACTCAGCATGTCACGGTGCTCGTTCTCGGCAGAAACTTTTTCTCAAAAGGCAAACGTCTGGCTCCTTCTCCCACAAGGAAGGTGCCAGCCCTGAAAGCTCTTGCTGGTCTTCAGTATCCCTCTGCAGCCTATCCACAGGCACAACAGCACTGGGGATCTCTGCTTTCCCAGAGACTCAGCATGTCACGGTGCTCGTTCTCGGCAGAAACTTTTTCTGAAAAGGCAAACGTCTGGCTCCTTCTCCCACAAGGAAGGTGCCAGCCCTGAAAGCTCTTGCTGGTCTTCAGTATCCCTCTGCAGCCTATCCACAGGCACAACAGCACTGGGGATCTCTGCTTTCCCAGAGACTCAGCATGTCACGGTGCTCGTTCTCGGCAGAAACTTTTTCTGAAAAGGCAAACGTCTGGCTCCTTCTCCCACAAGGAAGGTGCCAGCCCTGAAAGCTCTTGCTGGTCTTCAGTATCCCTCTGCAGCCTATCCACAGGCACAACAGCACTGGGGATCTCTGCTTTCCCAGAGACTCAGCATGTCACGGTGCTCGTTCTCGGCAGAAACTTTTTCTGAAAAGGCAAACGTCTGGCTCCTTCTCCCACAAGGAAGGTGCCAGCCCTGAAAGCTCTTGCTGGTCTTCAGTATCCCTCTGCAGCCTATCCACAGGCACAACAGCACTGGGGATCTCTGCTTTCCCAGAGACTCAGCATGTCACGGTGCTCGTTCTCGGCAGAAACTTTTTCTGAAAAGGCAAACGTCTGGCTCCTTCTCCCACAAGGAAGGTGCCAACCCTGAAAGCTCTTGCTGGTCTTCACTGTCCCCCTGCAGCCTATCCACAGGCACAACAGCACTGGGGATCTCTGCTTTCCCAGGGACTCAGCATGTCACGGTGCTCGTTCTCGTCAGAAACTTTTTCTGAAAAGGCAAACGTCTGGCTCCTTCTCCCACAAGGAAGGTGCCAACCCTGAAAGATCTTGCTGGTCTTCACTGTCCCCCTGCAGCCTATCCACAGGCACAACAGCACTGGGGATCTCTGCTTTCCCAGAGACTCAGCATGTCACGGTGCTCGTTCTCGGCAGAAACTTTTTCTGAAAAGGCAAACGTCTGGCTCCTTCTCCCACAAGGAAGGTGCCAGCCCTGAAAGCTCTTGCAGGTCTTCACTATCCCTCTGCAGCCTATCTTTAGCCACAACAGCACTGGGGATCTCTGCTTTCCCAGAGACTCAGCATGTCACGGTGCTCGTTCTCGGCAGAAACTTCTTCTGAAAAGGCAAACGTCTGTCTCCTTCTCCCACAAGGAAGGTGCCAGCCCTGAAAGCTCTTGCTGGTCTTCAGTATCCCTCTGCAGCCTATCCACAGGCACAACAGCACTGGGGATCTCTGCTTTCCCAGAGACTCAGCATGTCACGGTGCTCGTTCTCGGCAGAAACTTTTTCTGAAAAGGCAAACGTCTGGCTCCTTCTCCCACAAGGAAGGTGCCAGCCCTGAAAGCTCTTGCTGGTCTTCAGTATCCCTCTGCAGCCTATCCACAGGCACAACAGCACTGGGGATCTCTGCTTTCCCAGACACTCAGCATGTCACGGTGCTCGTTCTCGGCAGAAACTTTTTCTGAAAAGGCAAACGTCTGGCTCCTTCTCCCACAAGGAAGGTGCCAGCCCTGAAAGCTCTTGCTGGTCTTCAGTATCCCTCTGCAGCCTATCCACAGGCACAACAGCACTGGGGATCTCTGCTTTCCCAGACACTCAGCATGTCACGGTGCTCGTTCTCGGCAGAAACTTTTTCTGAAAAGGCAAACGTCTGGCTCCTTCTCCCACAAGGAAGGTGCCAGCCCTGAAAGCTCTTGCTGGTCTTCAGTATCCCTCTGCAACCTATCCACAGGCACAACAGCACTGGGGATCTCGGCTTTCCCAGAGACTCAGCATGTCACGGTGCTCGTTCTCGGCAGAAACTTTTTCTGAAAAGGCAAACGTCTGGCTCCTTCTCCCACAAGGAAGGTGCCAACCCTGAAAGATCTTGCTGGTCTTCACTGTCCCCCTGCAGCCTATCCACAGGCACAACAGCACTGGGGATCTCTGCTTTCCCAGGGACTCAGCATGTCACGGTGCTCGTTCTCGGCAGAAACTTTTTCTGAAAAGGCAAACGTCTGGCTCCTTCTCCCACAAGGAAGGTGCCAGCCCTGAAAGCTCTTGCTGGTCTTCAGTATCCCTCTGCAGCCTATCCACAGGCACAACAGCACTGGGGATCTCTGCTTTCCCAGACACTCAGCATGTCACGGTGCTCGTTCTCGGCAGAAACTTTTTCTGAAAAGGCAAACGTCTGGCTCCTTCTCCCACAAGGAAGGTGCCAGCCCTGAAAGCTCTTGCTGGTCTTCAGTATCCCTCTGCAACCTATCCACAGGCACAACAGCACTGGGGATCTCGGCTTTCCCAGAGACTCAGCATGTCACGGTGCTCGTTCTCGGCAGAAACTTTTTCTGAAAAGGCAAACGTCTGGCTCCTTCTCCCACAAGGAAGGTGCCAGCCCTGAAAGCTCTTGCAGGTCTTCACTATCCCTCTGCAGCCTATCTTTAGCCACAACAGCACTGGGGATCTCTGCTTTCCCAGAGACTCAGCATGTCACGGTGCTCGTTCTCGGCAGAAACTTTTT
Source organism: Astur gentilis (assembly GCF_929443795.1). Taxonomy (NCBI): domain Eukaryota; kingdom Metazoa; phylum Chordata; class Aves; order Accipitriformes; family Accipitridae; genus Astur; species Astur gentilis. The sequence continues at coordinate 4,532,276 of NW_026061079.1, read as the reverse complement.
CTGAAAAGGCAAACGTCTGGCTCCTTCTCCCACAAGGAAGGTGCCAGCCCTGAAAGCTCTTGCAGGTCTTCACTATCCCTCTGCAGCCTATCTTTAGCCACAACAGCACTGGGGATCTCTGCTTTCCCAGACACTCAGCATGTCACGGTGCTCGTTCTCGGCAGAAACTTTTTCTGAAAAGGCAAACGTCTGGCTCCTTCTCCCACAAGGAAGCTGCCAGCCCTGAAAGATCTTGCTGGTCTTCACCGTCCCCCTGCAGCCTATCCACAGGCACAACAGCACTGGGGATCTCTGCTTTCCCAGAGACTCAGCATGTCACGGTGCTCGTTCTCGGCAGAAACTTTTTCTGAAAAGGCAAACGTCTGGCTCCTTCTCCCACAAGGAAGGTGCCAGCCCTGAAAGCTCTTGCTGGTCTTCACTATCCCTCTGCAGCCTATCCACAGGCACAACAGCACTGGGGATCTCTGCTTTCCCAGACACTCAGCATGTCACGGTGCTCGTTCTCGGCAGAAACTTTTTCTGAAAAGGCAAACGTCTGGCTCCTTCTCCCACAAGGAAGCTGCCAGCCCTGAAAGATCTTGCTGGTCTTCACCGTCCCCCTGCAGCCTATCTTTAGCCGCAACAGCACTGGGGATCTCTGCTTTCCCAGAGACTCAGCATGTCACGGTGCTCGTTCTCGGCAGAAACTTTTTTTGAAAAGGCAAACGTCTGGCTCCTTCTCCTACAAGGTAGGTCCAGCCCTTAAACATTTTGCTCGTCTTCACTATCCCTCTGCAGCCTATCTTTAGCCGCAACAGCACTGGGGATCTCTGCTTTCCCAGAGACTCAGCATGTCACGGTGCTCGTTCTCGGCAGAAACTTTTTCTGAAAAGGCAAACGTTTGGCTTCTTCTCCCACAAGGAAGCTGCCAGCCCTGAAAGATCTTGCTGGTCTTCACCGTCCCCCTGCAGCCTATCCACAGGCAGAACAGCACTGGGGATCTCGGCTTTCCCAGAGACTCAGCATGTCACGGTGCTCGTTCTCGGCAGAAACTTTTTCTGAAAAGGCAAACGTCTGGCTCCTTCTACCACAAGGAAGGTGCCAGCCCTGAAAGCTCTTGCAGGTCTTCACTATCCCTCTGCAGCTTATATTTAGCCACAACAGCACTGGGGATCTCTGATTTCCCAGAGACTCAGCATGTCACGGTGCTCGTTCTCGGCAGAAACTTTTTCTGAAAAGGCAAACGTCTGGCTCCTTCTCCCACAAGGAAGCTGCCATCCCTGAAAGCTCTTGCAGGTCTTCACTATCCCTCTGCAACCTATCTTTAGCCGCAACAGCACTAGGGATCTCGTCTTTCCCAGAGACTCAGCATGTCACGGTGCTCGTTCTCGGCAGAAACTTTTTCTGAAAAGGCAAACGTCTGGCTCCTTCTACCACAAGGAAGGTGCCAACCCTGAAAGATCTTGCTGGTCTTCACTGTCCCCCTGCAGCCTATCCACAGGCACAACAGCACTGGGGATCTCTGCTTTCCCAGAGACTCAGCATGTCACGGTGCTCGTTCTCGGCAGAAACTTTTTCTGAAAAGGCAAACGTCTGGCTCCTTCTCCCACAAGGAAGTTGCCAGCCCTGAAAGCTCTTGCAGGTCTTCACTATCCCTCTGCAGCCTATCTTTAGCCACAACAGCACTGGGGATCTCTGCTTTCCCAGAGACTCAGCATGTCACGGTGCTCGTTCTCGGCAGAAACTTTTTCTGAAAAGGCAAACGTCTGGCTCCTTCTCCCACAAGGAAGGTGCCAGCCCTGAAAGCTCTTGCTGGTCTTCAGTATCCCTCTGCAGCCTATCCACAGGCACAACAGCACTGGGGATCTCTGCTTTCCCAGACACTCAGCATGTCACGGTGCTCGTTCTCGGCAGAAACTTTTTCTGAAAAGGCAAACGTCTGGCTCCTTCTACCACAAGGAAGGTGCCAACCCTGAAAGATCTTGCTGGTCTTCACTATCCCTCTGCAGCCTATCTTTAGCCGCAACAGCACTGGGGATCTCTGCTTTCCCAGAGACTCAGCATGTCACGGTGCTCGTTCTCGGCAGAAACTTTTTCTGAAAAGGCAAACGTCTGGCTCCTTCTCCCACAAGGAAGGTGCCAGCCCTGAAAGATCTTGCTGGTCTTCACCGTCCCCCTGCAGCCTATCCACAGGCACAACAGCACTGGGGATCTCTGCTTTCCCAGAGACTCAGCATGTCACGGTGCTCGTTCTCGGCAGAAACTTTTTCTGAAAAGGCAAACGTCTGGCTCCTTCTCCCACAAGGAAGGTGCCAGCCCTGAAAGCTCTTGCTGGTCTTCAGTATCCCTCTGCAGCCTATCCACAGGCACAACAGCACTGGGGATCTCTGCTTTCCCAGACACTCAGCATGTCACGGTGCTCGTTCTCGGCAGAAACTTTTTCTGAAAAGGCAAACGTCTGGCTCCTTCTCCTACAAGGAAGCTGCCATCCCTGAAAGCTCTTGCAGGTCTTCACTATCCCTCTGCAGCCTATCTTTAGCCGCAACAGCGCTAGGGATCTCTGCTTTCCCAGAGACTCAGCATGTCACGGTGCTCGTTCTCGGCAGAAACTTTTTCTGAAAAGGCAAACGTCTGGCTCCTTCTCCCAAAAGGAAGGTGCCAGCCCTGAAAGCTCTTGCAGGTCTTCACTATCCCTCTGCAGCCTATCTTTAGCCGCAACAGCACTGGGGATCTCTGCTTTCCCAGAGACTCAGCATGTCACGGTGCTCGTTCTCGTCAGAAACTTTTTCTGAAAAGGCAAACGTCTGGCTCCTTCTCCCAAAAGGAAGCTGCCAGCCCTGAAAGATCTTGCTGGTCTTCACTGTCCCCCTGCAGCCTATCCACAGGCACAACAGCACTGGGGATCTCTGCTTTCCCAGACACTCAGCATGTCACGGTGCTCGTTCTCGGCAGAAACTTTTTCTGAAAAGGCAAACGTCTGGCTCCTTCACCCACAAGGAAGGTGCCAGCCCTGAAAGCTCTTGCAGGTCTTCACTATCCCTCTGCAGCCTATATTTAGCCACAACAGCACTGGGGATCTCTGCTTTCCCAGAGACTCAGCATGTCACGGTGCTCGTTCTCGGCAGAAACTTTTTCTGAAAAGGCAAACGTCTGGCTCCTTCTCCTACAAGGTAGGTCCAGCCCTTAAACATTTTGCTCGTCTTCACTATCCCTCTGCAGCCTATCTTTAGCCGCAACAGCACTGGGGACCTCTGCTTTCCCAGAGACTCAGCATGTCACGGTGCTCGTTCTCGGCAGAAACTTTTTCTGAAAAGGCAAACGTCTGGCTCCTTCTCCCACAAGGATGCTGCCAGCCCTGAAAGATCTTGCTGGTCTTCACCGTCCCCCTGCAGCCTATCCACAGGCACAACAGCACTGGGGATCTCGGCTTTCCCAGAGACTCAGCATGTCACGGTGCTCGTTCTCGGCAGAAACTTTTTCTGAAAAGGCAAACGTCTGGCTCCTTCTCCCACAAGGAAGGTGCCAGCCCTGAAAGCACTTGCAGGTCTTCACTATCCCTCTGCAGCCTATCTTTAGCCACAACAGCACTGGGGATCTCTGCTTTCCCAGAGACTCAGCATGTCACGGTGCTCGTTCTCGGCAGAAACTTTTTCTGAAAAGGCAAACGTCTGGCTCCTTCTCCCACAAGGAAGGTGCCAGCACTGAAAGATCTTGCTGGTCTTCACCGTCCCGCGGCAGCCTATCCACAGGCACAACAGCACTGGGGATCTCTGCTTTCCCAGAGACTCAGCATGTCAGGGTGCTCGTTCTCGGCAGAAACTTTTTCTGAAAAGGCAAACATCTGGCTACTTCTCCCACAAGGAAGGTGCCAACCCTGAAAGATCTTGCTGGTCTTCACTGTCCCCCTGCAGCCTATCCACAGGCACAACAGCACTGAGGACCTCTGCTTTCCCAGACACTCAGCATGTCACGGTGCTCGTTCTCGGCAGAAACTTTTTCTGAAAAGGCAAACGTCTGGCTCCTTCTCCCACAAGGAAGCTGCCAGCCCTGAAATCTCTTGTAGGTCTTCACTATCCCTCTGCAGCCTATCTTTAGCCGCAACAGCACTGGGGATCTCTGCTTTCCCAGAGACTCAGCATGTCACTGTGCTCGTTCTCGGCAGAAACTTTTTCTGAAAAGGCAAACGTCTGGCTCCTTCTCCCACAAGGAAGGTGCCAGCCCTGAAAGCTCTTGCTGGTCTTCAGTATCCCTCTGCAGCCTATCCACAGGCACAACAGCACTGGGGATCTCTGCTTTCCCAGGGACTCAGCATGTCACGGTGCTCGTTCTCGTCAGAAACTTTTTCTGAAAAGGCAAACGTCTGGCTCCTTCTCCCACAAGGAAGGTGCCAACCCTGAAAGATCTTGCTGGTCTTCACTGTCCCCCTGCAGCCTATCCACAGGCACAACAGCACTGGGGATCTCTGCTTTCCCAGGGACTCAGCATGTCACGGTGCTCGTTCTCGTCAGAAACTTTTTCTGAAAAGGCAAACGTCTGGCTCCTTCTCCCACAAGGAAGGTGCCAACCCTGAAAGATCTTGCTGGTCTTCACTGTCCCCCTGCAGCCTATCCACAGGCACAACAGCACTGGGGATCTCTGCTTTCCCAGAGACTCAGCATGTCACGGTGCTCGTTCTCGGCAGAAACTTTTTCTGAAAAGGCAAACGTCTGGCTCCTTCTCCCACAAGGAAGGTGCCAGCCCTGAAAGCTCTTGCAGGTCTTCACTATCCCTCTGCAGCCTATCTTTAGCCACAACAGCACTGGGGATCTCTGCTTTCCCAGAGACTCAGCATGTCACGGTGCTCGTTCTCGGCAGAAACTTTTTCTGAAAAGGCAAACGTCTGGCTCCTTCTCCCACAAGGAAGGTGCCAGCCCTGAAAGATCTTGCTGGTCTTCACCGTCCCCCTGCAGCCTATCCACAGGCACAACAGCACTGGGGATCTCTGCTTTCCCAGAGACTCAGCATGTCACGGTGCTCGTTCTCGGCAGAAACTTTTTCTGAAAAGGCAAACGTCTGGCTCCTTCTCCCACAAGGAAGGTGCCAGCCCTGAAAGCTCTTGCTGGTCTTCGCTATCCCTCTGCAGCCTATCCACAGGCACAACAGCACTGGGGATCTCTGCTTTCCCAGACACTCAGCATGTCACGGTGCTCGTTCTCGGCAGAAACTTTTTCTGAAAAGGCAAACGTTTGGCTCCTTCTCCCACAAGGAAGCTGCCAGCCCTGAAAGATCTTGCTGGTCTTCACCGTCCCCCTGCAGCCTATCCACAGGCACAACAGCACTGGGGATCTCGGCTTTCCCAGAGACTCAGCATGTCACGGTCCTCGTTCTCGGCAGAAACTTTTTCTGAAAAGGCAAACGTCTGGCTCCATCTCCCACAAGGAAGGTGCCAGCACTGAAAGATCTTGCTGGTCTTCACCGTCCCGCGGCAGCCTATCCACAGGCACAACAGCACTGGGGATCTCTGCTTTCCCAGAGACTCAGCATGTCAGGGTGCTCGTTCTCGGCAGAAACTTTTTCTGAAAAGGCAAACATCTGGCTCCTTCTCCCACAAGGAAGGTGCCAACCCTGAAAGATCTTGCTGGTCTTCACTGTCCCCCTGCAGCCTATCCACAGGCACAACAGCACTGGGGATCTCTGCTTTCCCAGACACTCAGCATGTCACGGTGCTCGTTCTCGGCAGAAACTTTTTCTGAAAAGGCAAACGTCTGGCTCCTTCTCCCACAAGGAAGGTGCCAGCCCTGAAAGCTCTTGCTGGTCTTCAGTATCCCTCTGCAGCCTATCCACAGGCACAACAGCACTGGGGATCTCTGCTTTCCCAGAGACTCAGCATGTCACGGTGCTCGTTCTCGGCAGAAACTTTTTCTGAAAAGGCAAACGTCTGGCTCCTTCTCCCACAAGGAAGGTGCCAGCCCTGAAAGCTCTTGCTGGTCTTCAGTATCCCTCTGCAGCCTATCCACAGGCACAACAGCACTGGGGATCTCTGCTTTCCCAGAGACTCAGCATGTCACGGTGCTCGTTCTCGGCAGAAACTTTTTCTGAAAAGGCAAACGTCTGGCTCCTTCTCCCACAAGGAAGGTGCCAGCCCTGAAAGCTCTTGCTGGTCTTCACTGTCCCCCTGCAGCCTATCCACAGGCACAACAGCACTGGGGATCTCTGCTTTCCCAGAGACTCAGCATGTCACGGTGCTCGTTCTCGGCAGAAACTTTTTCTGAAAAGGCAAACGTCTGGCTCCTTCTCCCACAAGGAAGGTGCCAGCCCTGAAAGCTCTTGCAGGTCTTCACTATCCCTCTGCAGCCTATCTTTAGCCACAACAGCACTGGGGATCTCTGCTTTCCCAGAGACTCAGCATGTCACGGTGCTCGTTCTCGGCAGAAACTTTTTCTGAAAAGGCAAACGTCTGGCTCCTTCTCCCACAAGGAAGGTGCCAGCCCTGAAAGCTCTTGCAGGTCTTCACTATCCCTCTGCAGCCTATCTTTAGCCACAACAGCACTGGGGATCTCTGCTTTCCCAGAGACTCAGCATGTCACGGTGCTCGTTCTCGGCAGAAACTTTTTCTCCAAAGGCAAACGTCTGTCTCCTTCTCCCACAAGGAAGGTGCCAGCCCTGAAAGCTCTTGCTGGTCTTCAGTATCCCTCTGCAGCCTATCCACAGGCACAACAGCACTGGGGATCTCTGCTTTCCCAGAGACTCAGCATGTCACGGTGCTCGTTCTCGGCAGAAACTTTTTCTGAAAAGGCAAACGTCTGGCTCCTTCTCCCACAAGGAAGGTGCCAGCCCTGAAAGCTCTTGCTGGTCTTCAGTATCCCTCTGCAGCCTATCCACAGGCACAACAGCACTGGGGATCTCTGCTTTCCCAGACACTCAGCATGTCACGGTGCTCGTTCTCGGCAGAAACTTTTTCTGAAAAGGCAAACGTCTGGCTCCTTCTCCCACAAGGAAGGTGCCAGCCCTGAAAGCTCTTGCTGGTCTTCAGTATCCCTCTGCAGCCTATCCACAGGCACAACAGCACTGGGGATCTCTGCTTTCCCAGACACTCAGCATGTCACGGTGCTCGTTCTCGGCAGAAACTTTTTCTGAAAAGGCAAACGTCTGGCTCCTTCTCCCACAAGGAAGGTGCCAGCCCTGAAAGCTCTTGCTGGTCTTCAGTATCCCTCTGCAACCTATCCACAGGCACAACAGCACTGGGGATCTCTGCTTTCCCAGAGACTCAGCATGTCACGGTGCTCGTTCTCGGCAGAAACTTTTTCTGAAAAGGCAAACGTCTGGCTCCTTCTCCCACAAGGAAGGTGCCAACCCTGAAAGATCTTGCTGGTCTTCACTGTCCCCCTGCAGCCTATCCACAGGCACAACAGCACTGGGGATCTCTGCTTTCCCAGGGACTCAGCATGTCACGGTGCTCGTTCTCGGCAGAAACTTTTTCTGAAAAGGCAAACGTCTGGCTCCTTCTCCCACAAGGAAGGTGCCAACCCTGAAAGATCTTGCTGGTCTTCACTGTCCCCCTGCAGCCTATCTTTAGCCACAACAGCACTGGGGATCTCTGCTTTCCCAGAGACTCAGCATGTCACGGTGCTCGTTCTCGGCAGAAACTTTTTCTGAAAAGGCAAACGTCTGGCTCCTTCTCCCACAAGGAAGGTGCCAGCCCTGAAAGCTCTTGCAGGTCTTCACTATCCCTCTGCAGCCTATCTTTAGCCACAACAGCACTGGGGATCTCTGCTTTCCCAGACACTCAGCATGTCACGGTGCTCGTTCTCGGCAGAAACTTTTTCTGAAAAGGCAAACGTCTGGCTCCTTCTCCCACAAGGAAGCTGCCAGCCCTGAAAGATCTTGCTGGTCTTCACCGTCCCCCTGCAGCCTATCCACAGGCACAACAGCACTGGGGATCTCTGCTTTCCCAGAGACTCAGCATGTCACGGTGCTCGTTCTCGGCAGAAACTTTTTCTGAAAAGGCAAACGTCTGGCTCCTTCTCCCACAAGGAAGGTGCCAGCCCTGAAAGCTCTTGCTGGTCTTCACTATCCCTCTGCAGCCTATCCACAGGCACAACAGCACTGGGGATCTCTGCTTTCCCAGACACTCAGCATGTCACGGTGCTCGTTCTCGGCAGAAACTTTTTCTGAAAAGGCAAACGTCTGGCTCCTTCTCCCACAAGGAAGCTGCCAGCCCTGAAAGATCTTGCTGGTCTTCACCGTCCCCCTGCAGCCTATCTTTAGCCGCAACAGCACTGGGGATCTCTGCTTTCCCAGAGACTCAGCATGTCACGGTGCTCGTTCTCGGCAGAAACTTTTTTTGAAAAGGCAAACGTCTGGCTCCTTCTCCTACAAGGTAGGTCCAGCCCTTAAACATTTTGCTCGTCTTCACTATCCCTCTGCAGCCTATCTTTAGCCGCAACAGCACTGGGGATCTCTGCTTTCCCAGAGACTCAGCATGTCACGGTGCTCGTTCTCGGCAGAAACTTTTTCTGAAAAGGCAAACGTTTGGCTTCTTCTCCCACAAGGAAGCTGCCAGCCCTGAAAGATCTTGCTGGTCTTCACCGTCCCCCTGCAGCCTATCCACAGGCACAACAGCACTGGGGATCTCGGCTTTCCCAGAGACTCAGCATGTCACGGTGCTCGTTCTCGGCAGAAACTTTTTCTGAAAAGGCAAACGTCTGGCTCCTTCTACCACAAGGAAGGTGCCAGCCCTGAAAGCTCTTGCAGGTCTTCACTATCCCTCTGCAGCTTATATTTAGCCACAACAGCACTGGGGATCTCTGATTTCCCAGAGACTCAGCATGTCACGGTGCTCGTTCTCGGCAGAAACTTTTTCTGAAAAGGCAAACGTCTGGCTCCTTCTCCTACAAGGTAGGTCCAGCCCTTAAACATTTTGCTCGTCTTCACTATCCCTCTGCAGCCTATCTTTAGCCGCAACAGCACTGGGGACCTCTGCTTTCCCAGAGACTCAGCATGTCACGGTGCTCGTTCTCGGCAGAAACTTTTTCTGAAAAGGCAAACGTCTGGCTCCTTCTCCCACAAGGATGCTGCCAGCCCTGAAAGATCTTGCTGGTCTTCACCGTCCCCCTGCAGCCTATCCACAGGCACAACAGCACTGGGGATCTCGGCTTTCCCAGAGACTCAGCATGTCACGGTGCTCGTTCTCGGCAGAAACTTTTTCTGAAAAGGCAAACGTCTGGCTCCTTCTCCCACAAGGAAGGTGCCAGCCCTGAAAGCACTTGCAGGTCTTCACTATCCCGCTGCAGCCTATCTTTAGCCACAACAGCACTGGGGATCTCTGCTTTCCCAGAGACTCAGCATGTCACGGTGCTCGTTCTCGGCAGAAACTTTTTCTGAAAAGGCAAACGTCTGGCTCCTTCTCCCACAAGGAAGGTGCCAGCACTGAAAGATCTTGCTGGTCTTCACCGTCCCGCGGCAGCCTATCCACAGGCACAACAGCACTGGGGATCTCTGCTTTCCCAGAGACTCAGCATGTCAGGGTGCTCGTTCTCGGCAGAAACTTTTTCTGAAAAGGCAAACATCTGGCTCCTTCTCCCACAAGGAAGGTGCCAACCCTGAAAGATCTTGCTGGTCTTCACTGTCCCCCTGCAGCCTATCCACAGGCACAACAGCACTGAGGACCTCTGCTTTCCCAGACACTCAGCATGTCACGGTGCTCGTTCTCGGCAGAAACTTTTTCTGAAAAGGCAAACGTCTGGCTCCTTCTCCCACAAGGAAGCTGCCAGCCCTGAAATCTCTTGTAGGTCTTCACTATCCCTCTGCAGCCTATCTTTAGCCGCAACAGCACTGGGGATCTCTGCTTTCCCAGAGACTCAGCATGTCACTGTGCTCGTTCTCGGCAGAAACTTTTTCTGAAAAGGCAAACGTCTGGCTCCTTCTCCCACAAGGAAGGTGCCAGCCCTGAAAGCTCTTGCTGGTCTTCAGTATCCCTCTGCAGCCTATCCACAGGCACAACAGCACTGGGGATCTCTGCTTTCCCAGAGACTCAGCATGTCACGGTGCTCGTTCTCGGCAGAAACTTTTTCTGAAAAGGCAAACGTCTGGCTCCTTCTCCCACAAGGAAGCTGCCAGCCCTGAAAGATCTTGCTGGTCTTCACCGTCCCCCTGCAGCCTATCCACAGGCACAACAGCACTGGGGATCTCTGCTTTCCCAGGGACTCAGCATGTCACGGTGCTCGTTGTCGGCAGAAACTTTTTTTGAAAAGGCAAACGTCTGGCTCCTTCTCCCACAAGGAAGCTGCCATCCCTGAAAGCTCTTGCAGGTCTTCACTATCCCTCTGCAGCCTATCTTTATCCGCAACAGCACTGGGGATCTCTGCTTTCCCAGAGACTCAGCATGTCACGGTGCTCGTTCTCGGCAGAAACTTTTTCTGAAAAGGCAAACGTCTGGCTCCTTCTCCCACAAGGAAGCTGCCATCCCTGAAAGCTCTTGCAGGTCTTCACTATCCCTCTGCAGCCTATCTTTAGCCGCAACAGCGCTAGGGATCTCGTCTTTCCCAGAGACTCAGCATGTCACGGTGCTCGTTCTCGGCAGAAACTTTTTCTGAAAAGGCAAACGTCTGGCTCCTTCTCCCACAAGGAAGGTGCCAACCCTGAAAGATCTTGCTGGTCTTCACTGTCCCCCTGCAGCCTATCCACAGGCACAACAGCACTGGGGATCTCTGCTTTCCCAGAGACTCAGCATGTCACGGTGCTCGTTCTCGGCAGAAACTTTTTCTGAAAAGGCAAACGTCTGGCTCCTTCTCCCACAAGGAAGGTGCCAGCCCTGAAAGCTCTTGCAGGTCTTCACTATCCCTCTGCAGCCTATCTTTAGCCACAACAGCACTGGGGATCTCTGCTTTCCCAGAGACTCAGCATGTCACGGTGCTCGTTCTCGGCAGAAACTTTTTCTGAAAAGGCAAACGTCTGGCTCCTTCTCCCAAAAGGAAGGTGCCAGCACTGAAAGATCTTGCTGGTCTTCACCGTCCCCCTGCAGCCTATCCACAGGCACAACAGCACTGGGGATCTCTGCTTTCCCAGAGACTCAGCATGTCACGGTGCTCGTTCTCGGCAGAAACTTTTTCTGAAAAGGCAAACGTCTGGCTCCTTCTCCCACAAGGAAGCTGCCAGCCCTGAAAGCTCTTGCTGGTCTTCAGTATCCCTCTGCAGCCTATCCACAGGCACAACAGCACTGGGGATCTCTGCTTTCCCAGAGACTCAGCATGTCACGGTGCTCGTTCTCGGCAGAAACTTTTTCTGAAAAGGCAAACGTCTGGCTCCTTCTCCCACAAGGAAGCTGCCAGCCCTGAAAGCTCTTGCAGGTCTTCACTATCCCTCTGCAGCCTATCTTTAGCCGCAACAGCACTGGGGATCTCTGCTTTCCCAGAGACTCAGCATGTCACGGTGCTCGTTCTCGTCAGAAACTTTTTCTGAAAAGGCAAACGTCTGGCTCCTTCTCCCAAAAGGAAGCTGCCAGCCCTGAAAGCTCTTGCTGGTCTTCACTGTCCCCCTGCAGCCTATCCACAGGCACAACAGCACTGGGGATCTCTGCTTTCCCAGAGACTCAGCATGTCACGGTGCTCGTTCTCGGCAGAAACTTTTTCTGAAAAGGCAAACGTCTGGCTCCTTCTACCACAAGGAAGGTGCCAACCCTGAAAGATCTTGCTGGTCTTCACTGTCCCCCTGCAGCCTATCCACAGGCACAACAGCACTGGGGATCTCTGCTTTCCCAGAGACTCAGCATGTCACGGTGCTCGTTCTCGGCAGAAACTTTTTCTGAAAAGGCAAACGTCTGGCTCCTTCTCCTACAAGGTAGGTCCAGCCCTTAAACATTTTGCTCGTCTTCACTATCCCTCTGCAGCCTATCTTTAGCCGCAACAGCACTGGGGACCTCTGCTTTCCCAGAGACTCAGCATGTCACGGTGCTCGTTCTCGGCAGAAACTTTTTCTGAAAAGGCAAACGTCTGGCTCCTTCTCCCACAAGGAAGGTGCCAGCCCTGAAAGCTCTTGCTGGTCTTCAGTATCCCTCTGCAGCCTATCCACAGGCACAACAGCACTGGGGATCTCTGCTTTCCCAGACACTCAGCATGTCACGGTGCTCGTTCTCGGCAGAAACTTTTTCTGAAAAGGCAAACGTCTGGCTCCTTCTACCACAAGGAAGGTGCCAACCCTGAAAGATCTTGCTGGTCTTCACTATCCCTCTGCAGCCTATCTTTAGCCGCAACAGCACTGGGGATCTCTGCTTTCCCAGAGACTCAGCATGTCACGGTGCTCGTTCTCGGCAGAAACTTTTTCTGAAAAGGCAAACGTCTGGCTCCTTCTCCCACAAGGAAGGTGCCAGCCCTGAAAGATCTTGCTGGTCTTCACCGTCCCCCTGCAGCCTATCCACAGGCACAACAGCACTGGGGATCTCTGCTTTCCCAGAGACTCAGCATGTCACGGTGCTCGTTCTCGGCAGAAACTTTTTCTGAAAAGGCAAACGTCTGGCTCCTTCTCCCACAAGGAAGGTGCCAGCCCTGAAAGCTCTTGCTGGTCTTCAGTATCCCTCTGCAGCCTATCCACAGGCACAACAGCACTGCGTATCTCTGCTTTCCCAGGGACTCAGCATGTCACGGTGCTCGTTCTCGGCAGAAACTTTTTCTGAAAAGGCAAACGTCTGGCTCCTTCTCCCACAAGGAAGCTGCCATCCCTGAAAGCTCTTGCAGGTCTTCACTATCCCTCTGCAGCCTATCTTTAGCCGCAACAGCGCTAGGGATCTCTGCTTTCCCAGAGACTCAGCATGTCACGGTGCTCGTTCTCGGCAGAACCTTTTTCTGAAAAGGCAAACGTCTGGCTCCTTCTCCCAAAAGGAAGGTGCCAGCCCTGAAAGCTCTTGCAGGTCTTCACTATCCCTCTGCAGCCTATCTTTAGCCGCAACAGCACTGGGGATCTCTGCTTTCCCAGAGACTCAGCATGTCACGGTGCTCGTTCTCGTCAGAAACTTTTTCTGAAAAGGCAAACGTCTGGCTCCTTCTCCCAAAAGGAAGCTGCCAGCCCTGAAAGATCTTGCTGGTCTTCACTGTCCCCCTGCAGCCTATCCACAGGCACAACAGCACTGGGGATCTCTGCTTTCCCAGACACTCAGCATGTCACGGTGCTCGTTCTCGGCAGAAACTTTTTCTGAAAAGGCAAACGTCTGGCTCCTTCACCCACAAGGAAGGTGCCAGCCCTGAAAGCTCTTGCAGGTCTTCACTATCCCTCTGCAGCCTATATTTAGCCACAACAGCACTGGGGATCTCTGCTTTCCCAGAGACTCAGCATGTCACGGTGCTCGTTCTCGGCAGAAACTTTTTCTGAAAAGGCAAACGTCTGGCTCCTTCTCCTACAAGGTAGGTCCAGCCCTTAAACATTTTGCTCGTCTTCACTATCCCTCTGCAGCCTATCTTTAGCCGCAACAGCACTGGGGACCTCTGCTTTCCCAGAGACTCAGCATGTCACGGTGCTCGTTCTCGGCAGAAACTTTTTCTGAAAAGGCAAACGTCTGGCTCCTTCTCCCACAAGGATGCTGCCAGCCCTGAAAGATCTTGCTGGTCTTCACCGTCCCCCTGCAGCCTATCCACAGGCACAACAGCACTGGGGATCTCGGCTTTCCCAGAGACTCAGCATGTCACGGTGCTCGTTCTCGGCAGAAACTTTTTCTGAAAAGGCAAACGTCTGGCTCCTTCTCCCAAAAGGAAGATGCCAGCCCTGAAAGCACTTGCAGGTCTTCACTATCCCTCTGCAGCCTATCTTTAGCCACAACAGCACTGGGGATCTCTGCTTTCCCAGAGACTCAGCATGTCACGGTGCTCGTTCTCGGCAGAAACTTTTTCTGAAAAGGCAAACGTCTGGCTCCTTCTCCCACAAGGAAGGTGCCAGCACTGAAAGATCTTGCTGGTCTTCACCGTCCCGCGGCAGCCTATCCACAGGCACAACAGCACTGGGGATCTCTGCTTTCCCAGAGACTCAGCATGTCAGGGTGCTCGTTCTCGGCAGAAACTTTTTCTGAAAAGGCAAACATCTGGCTCCTTCTCCCACAAGGAAGGTGCCAACCCTGAAAGATCTTGCTGGTCTTCACTGTCCCCCTGCAGCCTATCCACAGGCACAACAGCACTGAGGACCTCTGCTTTCCCAGACACTCAGCATGTCACGGTGCTCGTTCTCGGCAGAAACTTTTTCTGAAAAGGCAAACGTCTGGCTCCTTCTCCCACAAGGAAGCTGCCAGCCCTGAAATCTCTTGTAGGTCTTCACTATCCCTCTGCAGCCTATCTTTAGCCGCAACAGCACTGGGGATCTCTGCTTTCCCAGAGACTCAGCATGTCACGGTGCTCGTTCTCGGCAGAAACTTTTTCTGAAAAGGCAAACGTCTGGCTCCTTCTCCCACAAGGAAGGTGCCAGCCCTGAAAGCTCTTGCTGGTCTTCAGTATCCCTCTGCAGCCTATCCACAGGCACAACAGCACTGGGGATCTCTGCTTTCCCAGAGACTCAGCATGTCACGGTGCTCGTTCTCGGCAGAAACTTTTTCTGAAAAGGCAAACGTCTGGCTCCTTCTCCCACAAGGAAGCTGCCAGCCCTGAAAGATCTTGCTGGTCTTCACCGTCCCCCTGCAGCCTATCCACAGGCACAACAGCACTGGGGATCTCTGCTTTCCCAGGGACTCAGCATGTCACGGTGCTCGTTGTCGGCAGAAACTTTTTTTGAAAAGGCAAACGTCTGGCTCCTTCTCCCACAAGGAAGCTGCCATCCCTGAAAGCTCTTGCAGGTCTTCACTATCCCTCTGCAGCCTATCTTTATCCGCAACAGCACTGGGGATCTCTGCTTTCCCAGAGACTCAGCATGTCACGGTGCTCGTTCTCGGCAGAAACTTTTTCTGAAAAGGCAAACGTCTGGCTCCTTCTCCCACAAGGAAGCTGCCATCCCTGAAAGCTCTTGCAGGTCTTCACTATCCCTCTGCAGCCTATCTTTAGCCGCAACAGCGCTAGGGATCTCGTCTTTCCCAGAGACTCAGCATGTCACGGTGCTCGTTCTCGGCAGAAACTTTTTCTGAAAAGGCAAACGTCTGGCTCCTTCTCCCACAAGGAAGGTGCCAACCCTGAAAGATCTTGCTGGTCTTCACTGTCCCCCTGCAGCCTATCCACAGGCACAACAGCACTGGGGATCTCTGCTTTCCCAGAGACTCAGCATGTCACGGTGCTCGTTCTCGGCAGAAACTTTTTCTGAAAAGGCAAACGTCTGGCTCCTTCTCCCACAAGGAAGGTGCCAGCCCTGAAAGCTCTTGCAGGTCTTCACTATCCCTCTGCAGCCTATCTGTAGCCACAACAGCACTGGGGATCTCTGCTTTCCCAGAGACTCAGCATGTCACGGTGCTCGTTCTCGGCAGAAACTTTTTCTGAAAAGGCAAACGTCTGGCTCCTTCTCCCACAAGGAAGGTGCCAGCACTGAAAGATCTTGCTGGTCTTCACCGTCCCCCTGCAGCCTATCCACAGGCACAACAGCACTGGGGATCTCTGCTTTCCCAGAGACTCAGCATGTCACGGTGCTCGTTCTCGGCAGAAACTTTTTCTGAAAAGGCAAACGTCTGGCTCCTTCTCCCACAAGGAAGCTGCCATCCCTGAAAGCTCTTGCAGGTCTTCACTATCCCTCTGCAACCTATCTTTAGCCGCAACAGCACTAGGGATCTCGTCTTTCCCAGAGACTCAGCATGTCACGGTGCTCGTTCTCGGCAGAAACTTTTTCTGAAAAGGCAAACGTCTGGCTCCTTCTACCACAAGGAAGGTGCCAACCCTGAAAGATCTTGCAGGTCTTCACTATCCCTCTGCAGCCTATCTTTAGCCGCAACAGCACTGGGGATCTCTGCTTTCCCAGAGACTCAGCATGTCACGGTGCTCGTTCTCGTCAGAAACTTTTTCTGAAAAGGCAAACGTCTGGCTCCTTCTCCCAAAAGGAAGCTGCCAGCCCTGAAAGCTCTTGCTGGTCTTCACTGTCCCCCTGCAGCCTATCCACAGGCACAACAGCACTGGGGATCTCTGCTTTCCCAGAGACTCAGCATGTCACGGTGCTCGTTCTCGGCAGAAACTTTTTCTGAAAAGGCAAACGTCTGGCTCCTTCTACCACAAGGAAGGTGCCAGCCCTGAAAGCTCTTGCAGGTCTTCACTATCCCTCTGCAGCTTATATTTAGCCACAACAGCACTGGGGATCTCTGCTTTCCCAGAGACTCAGCATGTCACGGTGCTCGTTCTCGGCAGAAACTTTTTCTGAAAAGGCAAACGTCTGGCTCCTTCTCCCACAAGGAAGCTGCCATCCCTGAAAGCTCTTGCAGGTCTTCACTATCCCTCTGCAGCCTATCTTTAGCTGCAACAGCACTGCGTATCTCTGCTTTTCCAGAGACTCAGCATGTCACGGTGCTCGTTCTCGTCAGAAACTTTTTCTGAAAAGGCAAACGTCTGGCTCCTTCTCCCACAAGGAAGGTGCCAACCCTGAAAGATCTTGCTGGTCTTCACTGTCCCCCTGCAGCCTATCCACAGGCACAACAGCACTGGGGATCTCTGCTTTCCCAGAGACTCAGCATGTCACGGTGCTCGTTCTCGGCAGAAACTTTTTCTGAAAAGGCAAACGTCTGGCTCCTTCTCCCACAAGGAAGGTGCCAGCCCTGAAAGCTCTTGCAGGTCTTCACTATCCCTCTGCAGCCTATCTTTAGCCACAACAGCACTGGGGATCTCTGCTTTCCCAGAGACTCAGCATGTCACGGTGCTCGTTCTCGGCAGAAACTTTTTCTGAAAAGGCAAACGTCTGGCTCCTTCTCCCACAAGGAAGGTGCCAGCCCTGAAAGATCTTGCTGGTCTTCACCGTCCCCCTGCAGCCTATCCACAGGCACAACAGCACTGGGGATCTCTGCTTTCCCAGAGACTCAGCATGTCACGGTGCTCGTTCTCGGCAGAAACTTTTTCTGAAAAGGCAAACGTCTGGCTCCTTCTCCCACAAGGAAGGTGCCAGCCCTGAAAGCTCTTGCTGGTCTTCAGTATCCCTCTGCAGCCTATCCACAGGCACAACAGCACTGGGGATCTCTGCTTTCCCAGACACTCAGCATGTCACGGTGCTCGTTCTCGGCAGAAACTTTTTCTGAAAAGGCAAACGTCTGGCTCCTTCTCCCACAAGGAAGCTGCCAGCCCTGAAAGATCTTGCAGGTCTTCACTATCCCTCTGCAGCCTATCTTTAGCCGCAACAGCACTGGGGATCTCTGCTTTCCCAGAGACTCAGCATGTCACGGTGCTCGCTCTCGGCAGAAACTTTTTCTGAAAAGGCAAACGTCTGGCTCCTTCTCCCAAAAGGAAGGTGCCAGCCCTGAAAGCTCTTGCAGGTCTTCACTATCCCTCTGCAGCCTATCTTTAGCCGCAACAGCACTGGGGATCTCTGCTTTCCCAGAGACTCAGCATGTCACGGTGCTCGTTCTCGTCAGAAACTTTTTCTGAAAAGGCAAACGTCTGGCTCCTTCTCCCACAAGGAAGGTGCCAGCCCTGAAAGATCTTGCTGGTCTTCACCGTCCCCCTGCAGCCTATCCACAGGCACAACAGCACTGGGGATCTCTGCTTTCCCAGAGACTCAGCATGTCACGGTGCTCGTTCTCGGCAGAAACTTTTTCTGAAAAGGCAAACGTCTGGCTCCTTCTCCCACAAGGAAGGTGCCAGCCCTGAAAGCTCTTGCTGGTCTTCAGTATCCCTCTGCAGCCTATCCACAGGCACAACAGCACTGGGGATCTCTGCTTTCCCAGAGACTCAGCATGTCACGGTGCTCGTTCTCGGCAGAAACTTTTTCTGAAAAGGCAAACGTCTGGCTCCTTCTCCCACAAGGAAGCTGCCATCCCTGAAAGCTCTTGCAGGTCTTCACTATCCCTCTGCAGCGTATCTTTAGCCGCAACAGCACTGGGGATCTCTGCTTTCCCAGAGACTCAGCATGTCACGGTGCTCGTTCTCGGCAGAAACTTTTTCTGAAAAGGCAAACGTCTGGCTCCTTCTCCCAAAAGGAAGGTGCCAGCCCTGAAAGCTCTTGCAGGTCTTCACTATCCCTCTGCAGCCTATCTTTAGCCGCAACAGCACTGGGGATCTCTGCTTTCCCAGAGACTCAGCATGTCACGGTGCTCGTTCTCGGCAGAAACTTTTTCTGAAAAGGCAAACGTCTGGCTCCTTCTCCCAAAAGGAAGCTGCCAGCCCTGAAAGATCTTGCTGGTCTTCACTGTCCCCCTGCAGCCTATCCACAGGCACAACAGCACTGGGGATCTCTGCTTTCCCAGACACTCAGCATGTCACGGTGCTCGTTCTCGGCAGAAACTTTTTCTGAAAAGGCAAACGTCTGGCTCCTTCACCCACAAGGAAGGTGCCAGCCCTGAAAGCTCTTGCAGGTCTTCACTATCCCTCTGCAGCCTATATTTAGCCACAACAGCACTGGGGATCTCTGCTTTCCCAGAGACTCAGCATGTCACGGTGCTCGTTCTCGGCAGAAACTTTTTCTGAAAAGGCAAACGTCTGGCTCCTTCTCCTACAAGGTAGGTCCAGCCCTTAAACATTTTGCTCGTCTTCACTATCCCTCTGCAGCCTATCTTTAGCCGCAACAGCACTGGGGACCTCTGCTTTCCCAGAGACTCAGCATGTCACGGTGCTCGTTCTCGGCAGAAACTTTTTCTGAAAAGGCAAACATCTGGCTCCTTCTCCCACAAGGAAGGTGCCAACCCTGAAAGATCTTGCTGGTCTTCACTGTCCCCCTGCAGCCTATCCACGGGCACAACAGCACTGAGGACCTCTGCTTTCCCAGACACTCAGCATGTCACGGTGCTCGTTCTCGGCAGAAACTTTTTCTGAAAAGGCAAACGTCTGGCTCCTTCTCCCACAAGGAAGCTGCCAGCCCTGAAATCTCTTGTAGGTCTTCACTATCCCTCTGCAGCCTATCTTTAGCCGCAACAGCACTGGGGATCTCTGCTTTCCCAGAGACTCAGCATGTCACGGTGCTCGTTCTCGGCAGAAACTTTTTCTGAAAAGGCAAACGTCTGGCTCCTTCTCCCACAAGGAAGGTGCCAGCCCTGAAAGATCTTGCTGGTCTTCACCGTCCCCCTGCAGCCTATCCACAGGCACAACAGCACTGGGGATCTCTGCTTTCCCAGAGACTCAGCATGTCACGGTGCTCGTTCTCGGCAGAAACTTTTTCTGAAAAGCAAACGTCTGGCTCCTTCTCCCACAAGGAAGGTGCCAGCCCTGAAAGCTCTTGCTGGTCTTCAGTATCCCTCTGCAGCCTATCCACAGGCACAACAGCACTGGGGATCTCTGCTTTCCCAGAGACTCAGCATGTCACGGTGCTCGTTCTCGGCAGAAACTTTTTCTGAAAAGGCAAACGTCTGGCTCCTTCTCCCACAAGGAAGCTGCCATCCCTGAAAGCTCTTGCAGGTCTTCACTATCCCTCTGCAGCCTATCTTTAGCCGCAACAGCACTGGGGATCTCTGCTTTCCCAGAGACTCAGCATGTCACGGTGCTCGTTCTCGGCAGAAACTTTTTCTGAAAAGGCAAACGTCTGGCTCCTTCTCCCACAAGGAAGGTGCCATCCCTGAAAGCTCTTGCAGGTCTTCACTATCCCTCTGCAGCCTATCTTTAGCCGCAACAGCGCTAGGGATCTCGTCTTTCCCAGAGACTCAGCATGTCACGGTGCTCGTTCTCGGCAGAAACTTTTTCTGAAAAGGCAAACGTCTGGCTCCTTCTCCCACAAGGAAGGTGCCAACCCTGAAAGATCTTGCTGGTCTTCACTGTCCCCCTGCAGCCTATCCACAGGCACAACAGCACTGGGGATCTCTGCTTTCCCAGAGACTCAGCATGTCACGGTGCTCGTTCTCGGCAGAAACTTTTTCTGAAAAGGCAAACGTCTGGCTCCTTCTCCCACAAGGAAGGTGCCAGACCTGAAAGCTCTTGCAGGTCTTCACTATCCCTCTGCAGCCTATCTTTAGCCACAACAGCACTGGGGATCTCTGCTTTCCCAGAGACTCAGCATGTCACGGTGCTCGTTCTCGGCAGAAACTTTTTCTGAAAAGGCAAACGTCTGGCTCCTTCTCCCACAAGGAAGGTGCCAGCACTGAAAGATCTTGCTGGTCTTCACAGTCCCCCTGCAGCCTATCCACAGGCACAACAGCACTGGGGATCTCTGCTTTCCCAGAGACTCAGCATGTCACGGTGCTCGTTCTCGGCAGAAACTTTTTCTGAAAAGGCAAACGTCTGGCTCCTTCTACCACAAGGAAGGTGCCAGCCCTGAAAGCTCTTGCAGGTCTTCACTATTCCTCTGCAGCTTATATTTAGCCACAACAGCACTGGGGATCTCTGCTTTCCCAGAGACTCAGCATGTCACGGTGCTCGTTCTCGGCAGAAACTTTTTCTGAAAAGGCAAACGTCTGGCTCCTTCACCCACAAGGAAGGTGCCAGCCCTGAAAGCTCTTGCAGGTCTTCACTATCCCTCTGCAGCCTATATTTAGCCACAACAGCACTGGGGATCTCTGCTTTCCCAGAGACTCAGCATGTCACGGTGCTCGTTCTCGGCAGAAACTTTTTCTGAAAAGGCAAACGTCTGGCTCCTTCTCCTACAAGGTAGGTCCAGCCCTTAAACATTTTGCTCGTCTTCACTATCCCTCTGCAGCCTATCTTTAGCCGCAACAGCACTGGGGACCTCTGCTTTCCCAGAGACTCAGCATGTCACGGTGCTCGTTCTCGGCAGAAACTTTTTCTGAAAAGGCAAACGTCTGGCTCCTTCTCCCACAAGGAAGGTGCCAACCCTGAAAGATCTTGCTGGTCTTCACTGTCCCCCTGCAGCCTATCCACAGGCACAACAGCACTGGGGATCTCTGCTTTCCCAGAGACTCAGCATGTCACGGTGCTCGTTCTCGGCAGAAACTTTTTCTGAAAAGGCAAACGTCTGGCTCCTTCTCCCACAAGGAAGCTGCCATCCCTGAAAGCTCTTGCAGGTCTTCACTATCCCTCTGCAGCCTATCTTTAGCTGCAACAGCACTGCGTATCTCTGCTTTTCCAGAGACTCAGCATGTCACGGTGCTCGTTCTCGTCAGAAACTTTTTCTGAAAAGGCAAACGTCTGGCTCCTTCTCCCACAAGGAAGGTGCCAACCCTGAAAGATCTTGCTGGTCTTCACTGTCCCCCTGCAGCCTATCCACAGGCACAACAGCACTGGGGATCTCTGCTTTCCCAGAGACTCAGCATGTCACGGTGCTCGTTCTCGGCAGAAACTTTTTCTGAAAAGGCAAACGTCTGGCTCCTTCTCCCACAAGGAAGGTGCCAGCCCTGAAAGCTCTTGCAGGTCTTCACTATCCCTCTGCAGCCTATCTTTAGCCACAACAGCACTGGGGATCTCTGCTTTCCCAGAGACTCAGCATGTCACGGTGCTCGTTCTCGGCAGAAACTTTTTCTGAAAAGGCAAACGTCTGGCTCCTTCTCCCACAAGGAAGGTGCCAGCCCTGAAAGATCTTGCTGGTCTTCACCGTCCCCCTGCAGCCTATCCACAGGCACAACAGCACTGGGGATCTCTGCTTTCCCAGAGACTCAGCATGTCACGGTGCTCGTTCTCGGCAGAAACTTTTTCTGAAAAGGCAAACGTCTGGCTCCTTCTCCCACAAGGAAGGTGCCAGCCCTGAAAGCTCTTGCTGGTCTTCAGTATCCCTCTGCAGCCTATCCACAGGCACAACAGCACTGGGGATCTCTGCTTTCCCAGACACTCAGCATGTCACGGTGCTCGTTCTCGGCAGAAACTTTTTCTGAAAAGGCAAACGTCTGGCTCCTTCTCCCACAAGGAAGCTGCCAGCCCTGAAAGCTCTTGCAGGTCTTCACTATCCCTCTGCAGCCTATCTTTAGCCGCAACAGCACTGGGGATCTCTGCTTTCCCAGAGACTCAGCATGTCACGGTGCTCGCTCTCGGCAGAAACTTTTTCTGAAAAGGCAAACGTCTGGCTCCTTCTCCCAAAAGGAAGGTGCCAGCCCTGAAAGCTCTTGCAGGTCTTCACTATCCCTCTGCAGCCTATCTTTAGCCGCAACAGCACTGGGGATCTCTGCTTTCCCAGAGACTCAGCATGTCACGGTGCTCGTTCTCGTCAGAAACTTTTTCTGAAAAGGCAAACGTCTGGCTCCTTCTCCCACAAGGAAGGTGCCAGCCCTGAAAGATCTTGCTGGTCTTCACCGTCCCCCTGCAGCCTATCCACAGGCACAACAGCACTGGGGATCTCTGCTTTCCCAGAGACTCAGCATGTCACGGTGCTCGTTCTCGGCAGAAACTTTTTCTGAAAAGGCAAACGTCTGGCTCCTTCTCCCACAAGGAAGGTGCCAGCCCTGAAAGCTCTTGCTGGTCTTCAGTATCCCTCTGCAGCCTATCCACAGGCACAACAGCACTGGGGATCTCTGCTTTCCCAGAGACTCAGCATGTCACGGTGCTCGTTCTCGGCAGAAACTTTTTCTGAAAAGGCAAACGTCTGGCTCCTTCTCCCACAAGGAGCTGCCATCCCTGAAAGCTCTTGCAGGTCTTCACTATCCCTCTGCAGCCTATCTTTAGCCGCAACAGCACTGGGGATCTCTGCTTTCCCAGAGACTCAGCATGTCACGGTGCTCGTTCTCGGCAGAAACTTTTTCTGAAAAGGCAAACGTCTGGCTCCTTCTCCCAAAAGGAAGGTGCCAGCCCTGAAAGCTCTTGCAGGTCTTCACTATCCCTCTGCAGCCTATCTTTAGCCGCAACAGCACTGGGGATCTCTGCTTTCCCAGAGACTCAGCATGTCACGGTGCTCGTTCTCGGCAGAAACTTTTTCTGAAAAGGCAAACGTCTGGCTCCTTCTCCCAAAAGGAAGCTGCCAGCCCTGAAAGATCTTGCTGGTCTTCACTGTCCCCCTGCAGCCTATCCACAGGCACAACAGCACTGGGGATCTCTGCTTTCCCAGACACTCAGCATGTCACGGTGCTCGTTCTCGGCAGAAACTTTTTCTGAAAAGGCAAACGTCTGGCTCCTTCACCCACAAGGAAGGTGCCAGCCCTGAAAGCTCTTGCAGGTCTTCACTATCCCTCTGCAGCCTATATTTAGCCACAACAGCACTGGGGATCTCTGCTTTCCCAGAGACTCAGCATGTCACGGTGCTCGTTCTCGGCAGAAACTTTTTCTGAAAAGGCAAACGTCTGGCTCCTTCTCCTACAAGGTAGGTCCAGCCCTTAAACATTTTGCTCGTCTTCACTATCCCTCTGCAGCCTATCTTTAGCCGCAACAGCACTGGGGACCTCTGCTTTCCCAGAGACTCAGCATGTCACGGTGCTCGTTCTCGGCAGAAACTTTTTCTGAAAAGGCAAACATCTGGCTCCTTCTCCCACAAGGAAGGTGCCAACCCTGAAAGATCTTGCTGGTCTTCACTGTCCCCCTGCAGCCTATCCACAGGCACAACAGCACTGAGGACCTCTGCTTTCCCAGACACTCAGCATGTCACGGTGCTCGTTCTCGTCAGAAACTTTTTCTGAAAAGGCAAACGTCTGGCTCCTTCTCCCACAAGGAAGCTGCCAGCCCTGAAATCTCTTGTAGGTCTTCACTATCCCTCTGCAGCCTATCTTTAGCCGCAACAGCACTGGGGATCTCTGCTTTCCCAGAGACTCAGCATGTCACGGTGCTCGTTCTCGGCAGAAACTTTTTCTGAAAAGGCAAACGTCTGGCTCCTTCTCCCACAAGGAAGGTGCCAGCCCTGAAAGATCTTGCTGGTCTTCACCGTCCCCCTGCAGCCTATCCACAGGCACAACAGCACTGGGGATCTCTGCTTTCCCAGAGACTCAGCATGTCACGGTGCTCGTTCTCGGCAGAAACTTTTTCTGAAAAGCAAACGTCTGGCTCCTTCTCCCACAAGGAAGGTGCCAGCCCTGAAAGCTCTTGCTGGTCTTCAGTATCCCTCTGCAGCCTATCTTTAGCCGCAACAGCACTGGGGATCTCTGCTTTCCCAGAGACTCAGCATGTCACGGTGCTCGTTCTCGGCAGAAACTTTTTCTGAAAAGGCAAACGTCTGGCTCCTTCTCCCACAAGGAAGCTGCCATCCCTGAAAGCTCTTGCAGGTCTTCACTATCCCTCTGCAGCCTATCTTTAGCCGCAACAGCGCTAGGGATCTCGTCTTTCCCAGAGACTCAGCATGTCACGGTGCTCGTTCTCGGCAGAAACTTTTTCTGAAAAGGCAAACGTCTGGCTCCTTCTCCCACAAGGAAGGTGCCAACCCTGAAAGATCTTGCTGGTCTTCACTGTCCCCCTGCAGCCTATCCACAGGCACAACAGCACTGGGGATCTCTGCTTTCCCAGAGACTCAGCATGTCACGGTGCTCGTTCTCGGCAGAAACTTTTTCTGAAAAGGCAAACGTCTGGCTCCTTCTCCCACAAGGAAGGTGCCAGACCTGAAAGCTCTTGCAGGTCTTCACTATCCCTCTGCAGCCTATCTTTAGCCACAACAGCACAGGGGATCTCTGCTTTACCAGAGACTCAGCATGTCACGGTGCTCGTTCTCGGCAGAAACTTTTTCTGAAAAGGCAAACGTCTGGCTCCTTCTCCCACAAGGAAGGTGCCAGCACTGAAAGATCTTGCTGGTCTTCACCGTCCCCCTGCAGCCTATCCACAGGCACAACAGCACTGGGGATCTCTGCTTTCCCAGAGACTCAGCATGTCACGGTGCTCGTTCTCGGCAGAAACTTTTTCTGAAAAGGCAAACGTCTGGCTCCTTCTCCCACAAGGAAGGTGCCAGCCCTGAAAGCTCTTGCAGGTCTTCACTATTCCTCTGCAGCTTATATTTAGCCACAACAGCACTGGGGATCTCTGCTTTCCCAGAGACTCAGCATGTCACGGTGCTCGTTCTCGGCAGAAACTTTTTCTGAAAAGGCAAACGTCTGGCTCCTTCACCCACAAGGAAGGTGCCAGCCCTGAAAGCTCTTGCAGGTCTTCACTATCCCTCTGCAGCCTATATTTAGCCACAACAGCACTGGGGATCTCTGCTTTCCCAGAGACTCAGCATGTCACGGTGCTCGTTCTCGGCAGAAACTTTTTCTGAAAAGGCAAACGTCTGGCTCCTTCTCCTACAAGGTAGGTCCAGCCCTTAAACATTTTGCTCGTCTTCACTATCCCTCTGCAGCCTATCTTTAGCCGCAACAGCACTGGGGACCTCTGCTTTCCCAGAGACTCAGCATGTCACGGTGCTCGTTCTCGGCAGAAACTTTTTCTGAAAAGGCAAACGTCTGGCTCCTTCTCCCACAAGGATGCTGCCAGCCCTGAAAGATCTTGCTGGTCTTCACCGTCCCCCTGCAGCCTATCCACAGGCACAACAGCACTGGGGATCTCGGCTTTCCCAGAGACTCAGCATGTCACGGTGCTCGTTCTCGGCAGAAACTTTTTCTGAAAAGGCAAACGTCTGGCTCCTTCTCCCAAAAGGAAGATGCCAGCCCTGAAAGCACTTGCAGGTCTTCACTATCCCTCTGCAGCCTATCTTTAGCCACAACAGCACTGGGGATCTCTGCTTTCCCAGAGACTCAGCATGTCACGGTGCTCGTTCTCGGCAGAAACTTTTTCTGAAAAGGCAAACGTCTGGCTCCTTCTCCCACAAGGAAGGTGCCAGCACTGAAAGATCTTGCTGGTCTTCACCGTCCCGCGGCAGCCTATCCACAGGCACAACAGCACTGGGGATCTCTGCTTTCCCAGAGACTCAGCATGTCACGGTGCTCGTTCTCAGCAGAAACTTTTTCTGAAAAGGCAAACGTCTGGCTCCTTCTCCCACAAGGAAGGTGCCAACCCTGAAAGATCTTGCTGGTCTTCACTGTCCCCCTGCAGCCTATCCACAGGCACAACAGCACTGAGGACCTCTGCTTTCCCAGACACTCAGCATGTCACGGTGCTCGTTCTCGGCAGAAACTTTTTCTGAAAAGGTAAACGTCTGGCTCCTTCTCCCACAAGGAAGCTGCCAGCCCTGAAATCTCTTGTAGGTCTTCACTATCCCTCTGCAGCCTATCTTTAGCCGCAACAGCACTGGGGATCTCTGCTTTCCCAGAGACTCAGCATGTCACGGTGCTCGTTCTCGGCAGAAACTTTTTCTGAAAAGGCAAACGTCTGGCTCCTTCTCCCACAAGGAAGCTGCCATCCCTGAAAGCTCTTGCAGGTCTTCACTATCCCTCTGCAGCCTATATTTAGCAGCAACAGCGCTAGGGATCTCGTCTTTCCCAGAGACTCAGCATGTCACGGTGCTCGTTCTCGGCAGAAACTTTTTCTGAAAAGGCAAACGTCTGGCTCCTTCTCCCACAAGGAAGGTGCCAACCCTGAAAGATCTTGCTGGTCTTCACTGTCCCCCTGCAGCCTATCCACAGGCACAACAGCACTGGGGATCTCGGCTTTCCCAGAGACTCAGCATGTCACGGTGCTCGTTCTCGGCAGAAACTTTTTCTGAAAAGGCAAACGTCTGGCTCCTTCTCCCACAAGGAAGGTGCCAGCCCTGAAAGCTCTTGCAGGTCTTCACTATCCCTCTGCAGCCTATCTTTAGCCACAACAGCACTGGGGATCTCTGCTTTCCCAGAGACTCAGCATGTCACGGTGCTCGTTCTCGGCAGAAACTTTTTCTGAAAAGGCAAACGTCTGGCTCCTTCTCCCACAAGGAAGGTGCCAGCACTGAAAGATCTTGCTGGTCTTCACCGTCCCCCTGCAGCCTATCCACAGGCACAACAGCACTGGGGATCTCTGCTTTCCCAGAGACTCAGCATGTCACGGTGCTCGTTCTCGGCAGAAACTTTTTCTGAAAAGGCAAACGTCTGGCTCCTTCTACCACAAGGAAGGTGCCAGCCCTGAAAGCTCTTGCAGGTCTTCACTATTCCTCTGCAGCTTATATTTAGCCACAACAGCACTGGGGATCTCTGCTTTCCCAGAGACTCAGCATGTCACGGTGCTCGTTCTCGGCAGAAACTTTTTCTGAAAAGGCAAACGTCTGGCTCCTTCTCCCACAAGGAAGCTGCCATCCCTGAAAGCTCTTGCAGGTCTTCACTATCCCTCTGCAGCCTATCTTTAGCCACAACAGCACTAGGGATCTCGTCTTTCCCAGAGACTCAGCATGTCACGGTGCTCGTTCTCGGCAGAAACTTTTTCTGAAAAGGCAAACGTCTGGCTCCTTCTCCTACAAGGTAGGTCCAGCCCTTAAACATTTTGCTCGTCTTCACTATCCCTCTGCAGCCTATCTTTAGCCGCAACAGCACTGGGGACCTCTGCTTTCCCAGAGACTCAGCATGTCACGGTGCTCGTTCTCGGCAGAAACTTTTTCTGAAAAGGCAAACATCTGGCTCCTTCTCCCACAAGGAAGGTGCCAACCCTGAAAGATCTTGCTGGTCTTCACTGTCCCCCTGCAGCCTATCCACAGGCACAACAGCACTGAGGACCTCTGCTTTCCCAGACACTCAGCATGTCACGGTGCTCGTTCTCGTCAGAAACTTTTTCTGAAAAGGCAAACGTCTGGCTCCTTCTCCCACAAGGAAGCTGCCAGCCCTGAAATCTCTTGTAGGTCTTCACTATCCCTCTGCAGCCTATCTTTAGCCGCAACAGCACTGGGGATCTCTGCTTTCCCAGAGACTCAGCATGTCACGGTGCTCGTTCTCGGCAGAAACTTTTTCTGAAAAGGCAAACGTCTGGCTCCTTCTCCCACAAGGAAGGTGCCAGCCCTGAAAGATCTTGCTGGTCTTCACCGTCCCCCTGCAGCCTATCCACAGGCACAACAGCACTGGGGATCTCTGCTTTCCCAGAGACTCAGCATGTCACGGTGCTCGTTCTCGGCAGAAACTTTTTCTGAAAAGCAAACGTCTGGCTCCTTCTCCCACAAGGAAGGTGCCAGCCCTGAAAGCTCTTGCTGGTCTTCAGTATCCCTCTGCAGCCTATCTTTAGCCGCAACAGCACTGGGGATCTCTGCTTTCCCAGAGACTCAGCATGTCACGGTGCTCGTTCTCGGCAGAAACTTTTTCTGAAAAGGCAAACGTCTGGCTCCTTCTCCCACAAGGAAGCTGCCATCCCTGAAAGCTCTTGCAGGTCTTCACTATCCCTCTGCAGCCTATCTTTAGCCGCAACAGCGCTAGGGATCTCGTCTTTCCCAGAGACTCAGCATGTCACGGTGCTCGTTCTCGGCAGAAACTTTTTCTGAAAAGGCAAACGTCTGGCTCCTTCTCCCACAAGGAAGGTGCCAACCCTGAAAGATCTTGCTGGTCTTCACTGTCCCCCTGCAGCCTATCCACAGGCACAACAGCACTGGGGATCTCTGCTTTCCCAGAGACTCAGCATGTCACGGTGCTCGTTCTCGTCAGAAACTTTTTCTGAAAAGGCAAACGTCTGGCTCCTTCTCCCACAAGGAAGGTGCCAGACCTGAAAGCTCTTGCAGGTCTTCACTATCCCTCTGCAGCCTATCTTTAGCCACAACAGCACTGGGGATCTCTGCTTTCCCAGAGACTCAGCATGTCACGGTGCTCGTTCTCGGCAGAAACTTTTTCTGAAAAGGCAAACGTCTGGCTCCTTCTCCCACAAGGAAGGTGCCAGCACTGAAAGATCTTGCTGGTCTTCACCGTCCCCCTGCAGCCTATCCACAGGCACAACAGCACTGGGGATCTCTGCTTTCCCAGAGACTCAGCATGTCACGGTGCTCGTTCTCGGCAGAAACTTTTTCTGAAAAGGCAAACGTCTGGCTCCTTCTCCCACAAGGAAGGTGCCAGCCCTGAAAGCTCTTGCAGGTCTTCACTATTCCTCTGCAGCTTATATTTAGCCACAACAGCACTGGGGATCTCTGCTTTCCCAGAGACTCAGCATGTCACGGTGCTCGTTCTCGGCAGAAACTTTTTCTGAAAAGGCAAACGTCTGGCTCCTTCACCCACAAGGAAGGTGCCAGCCCTGAAAGCTCTTGCAGGTCTTCACTATCCCTCTGCAGCCTATATTTAGCCACAACAGCACTGGGGATCTCTGCTTTCCCAGAGACTCAGCATGTCACGGTGCTCGTTCTCGGCAGAAACTTTTTCTGAAAAGGCAAACGTCTGGCTCCTTCTCCTACAAGGTAGGTCCAGCCCTTAAACATTTTGCTCGTCTTCACTATCCCTCTGCAGCCTATCTTTAGCCGCAACAGCACTGGGGACCTCTGCTTTCCCAGAGACTCAGCATGTCACGGTGCTCGTTCTCGGCAGAAACTTTTTCTGAAAAGGCAAACGTCTGGCTCCTTCTCCCACAAGGATGCTGCCAGCCCTGAAAGATCTTGCTGGTCTTCACCGTCCCCCTGCAGCCTATCCACAGGCACAACAGCACTGGGGATCTCGGCTTTCCCAGAGACTCAGCATGTCACGGTGCTCGTTCTCGGCAGAAACTTTTTCTGAAAAGGCAAACGTCTGGCTCCTTCTCCCAAAAGGAAGATGCCAGCCCTGAAAGCACTTGCAGGTCTTCACTATCCCTCTGCAGCCTATCTTTAGCCACAACAGCACTGGGGATCTCTGCTTTCCCAGAGACTCAGCATGTCACGGTGCTCGTTCTCGGCAGAAACTTTTTCTGAAAAGGCAAACGTCTGGCTCCTTCTCCCACAAGGAAGGTGCCAGCACTGAAAGATCTTGCTGGTCTTCACCGTCCCGCGGCAGCCTATCCACAGGCACAACAGCACTGGGGATCTCTGCTTTCCCAGAGACTCAGCATGTCACGGTGCTCGTTCTCAGCAGAAACTTTTTCTGAAAAGGCAAACGTCTGGCTCCTTCTCCCACAAGGAAGGTGCCAACCCTGAAAGATCTTGCTGGTCTTCACTGTCCCCCTGCAGCCTATCCACAGGCACAACAGCACTGAGGACCTCTGCTTTCCCAGACACTCAGCATGTCACGGTGCTCGTTCTCGGCAGAAACTTTTTCTGAAAAGGTAAACGTCTGGCTCCTTCTCCCACAAGGAAGCTGCCAGCCCTGAAATCTCTTGTAGGTCTTCACTATCCCTCTGCAGCCTATCTTTAGCCGCAACAGCACTGGGGATCTCTGCTTTCCCAGAGACTCAGCATGTCACGGTGCTCGTTCTCGGCAGAAACTTTTTCTGAAAAGGCAAACGTCTGGCTCCTTCTCCCACAAGGAAGCTGCCATCCCTGAAAGCTCTTGCAGGTCTTCACTATCCCTCTGCAGCCTATATTTAGCAGCAACAGCGCTAGGGATCTCGTCTTTCCCAGAGACTCAGCATGTCACGGTGCTCGTTCTCGGCAGAAACTTTTTCTGAAAAGGCAAACGTCTGGCTCCTTCTCCCACAAGGAAGGTGCCAACCCTGAAAGATCTTGCTGGTCTTCACTGTCCCCCTGCAGCCTATCCACAGGCACAACAGCACTGGGGATCTCGGCTTTCCCAGAGACTCAGCATGTCACGGTGCTCGTTCTCGGCAGAAACTTTTTCTGAAAAGGCAAACGTCTGGCTCCTTCTCCCACAAGGAAGGTGCCAGCCCTGAAAGCTCTTGCAGGTCTTCACTATCCCTCTGCAGCCTATCTTTAGCCACAACAGCACTGGGGATCTCTGCTTTCCCAGAGACTCAGCATGTCACGGTGCTCGTTCTCGGCAGAAACTTTTTCTGAAAAGGCAAACGTCTGGCTCCTTCTCCCACAAGGAAGGTGCCAGCACTGAAAGATCTTGCTGGTCTTCACAGTCCCCCTGCAGCCTATCCACAGGCACAACAGCACTGGGGATCTCTGCTTTCCCAGAGACTCAGCATGTCACGGTGCTCGTTCTCGGCAGAAACTTTTTCTGAAAAGGCAAACGTCTGGCTCCTTCTACCACAAGGAAGGTGCCAGCCCTGAAAGCTCTTGCAGGTCTTCACTATTCCTCTGCAGCTTATATTTAGCCACAACAGCACTGGGGATCTCTGCTTTCCCAGAGACTCAGCATGTCACGGTGCTCGTTCTCGGCAGAAACTTTTTCTGAAAAGGCAAACGTCTGGCTCCTTCTCCCACAAGGAAGCTGCCATCCCTGAAAGCTCTTGCAGGTCTTCACTATCCCTCTGCAGCCTATCTTTAGCCACAACAGCACTAGGGATCTCGTCTTTCCCAGAGACTCAGCATGTCACGGTGCTCGTTCTCGGCAGAAACTTTTTCTGAAAAGGCAAACGTCTGGCTCCTTCTACCACAAGGAAGGTGCCAACCCTGAAAGATCTTGCTGGTCTTCACTGTCCCCCTGCAGCCTATCCACAGGCACAACAGCACTGGGGATCTCTGCTTTCCCAGAGACTCAGCATGTCACGGTACTCGTTCTCGGCAGAAACTTTTTCTGAAAAGGCAAACGTCTGGCTCCTTCTCCCACAAGGAAGGTGCCAGCCCTGAAAGCTCTTGCAGGTCTTCACTATCCCTCTGCAGCCTATCTTTAGCCACAACAGCACTGGGGATCTCTGCTTTCCCAGAGACTCAGCATGTCACGGTGCTCGTTCTCGGCAGAAACTTTTTCTGAAAAGGCAAACGTCTGGCTCCTTCTCCCACAAGGAAGGTGCCAGCACTGAAAGATCTTGCTGGTCTTCACCGTCCCCCTGCAGCCTATCCACAGGCACAACAGCACTGGGGATCTCTGCTTTCCCAGAGACTCAGCATGTCACGGTGCTCGTTCTCGGCAGAAACTTTTTCTGAAAAGGCAAACGTCTGGCTCCTTCTCCCACAAGGAAGGTGCCAGCCCTGAAAGCTCTTGCTGGTCTTCAGTATCCCCCTGCAGCCTATCCACAGGCACAACAGCACTGGGGATCTCTGCTTTCCCAGAGACTCAGCATGTCACGGTGCTCGTTCTCGGCAGAAACTTTTTCTGAAAAGGCAAACGTCTGGCTCCTTCTACCACAAGGAAGGTGCCAGCCCTGAAAGCTCTTGCAGGTCTTCACTATTCCTCTGCAGCTTATATTTAGCCACAACAGCACTGGGGATCTCTGCTTTCCCAGAGACTCAGCATGTCACGGTGCTCGTTCTCGGCAGAAACTTTTTCTGAAAAGGCAAACGTCTGGCTCCTTCTCCCACAAGGAAGCTGCCATCCCTGAAAGCTCTTGCAGGTCTTCACTATCCCTCTGCAGCCTATCTTTAGCCACAACAGCACTAGGGATCTCGTCTTTCCCAGAGACTCAGCATGTCACGGTGCTCGTTCTCGGCAGAAACTTTTTCTGAAAAGGCAAACGTCTGGCTCCTTCTACCACAAGGAAGGTGCCAACCCTGAAAGATCTTGCTGGTCTTCACTGTCCCCCTGCAGCCTATCCACAGGCACAACAGCACTGGGGATCTCTGCTTTCCCAGAGACTCAGCATGTCACGGTGCTCGTTCTCGGCAGAAACTTTTTCTGAAAAGGCAAACGTCTGGCTCCTTCTCCCACAAGGAAGGTGCCAGCCCTGAAAGCTCTTGCAGGTCTTCACTATCCCTCTGCAGCCTATCTTTAGCCACAACAGCACTGGGGATCTCTGCTTTCCCAGAGACTCAGCATGTCACGGTGCTCGTTCTCGGCAGAAACTTTTTCTGAAAAGGCAAACGTCTGGCTCCTTCTCCCACAAGGAAGGTGCCAGCACTGAAAGATCTTGCTGGTCTTCACCGTCCCCCTGCAGCCTATCCACAGGCACAACAGCACTGGGGATCTCTGCTTTCCCAGAGACTCAGCATGTCACGGTGCTCGTTCTCGGCAGAAACTTTTTCTGAAAAGGCAAACGTCTGGCTCCTTCTCCCACAAGGAAGGTGCCAGCCCTGAAAGCTCTTGCTGGTCTTCAGTATCCCTCTGCAGCCTATCCACAGGCACAACAGCACTGGGGATCTCTGCTTTCCCAGAGACTCAGCATGTCACGGTGCTCGTTCTCGGCAGAAACTTTTTCTGAAAAGGCAAACGTCTGGCTCCTTCTCCCACAAGGAAGCTGCCAGCCCTGAAAGCTCTTGCAGGTCTTCACTATCCCTCTGCAGCCTATCTTTAGCCGCAACAGCACTGGGGATCTCTGCTTTCCCAGAGACTCAGCATGTCACGGTGCTCGTTCTCGGCAGAAACTTTTTCTGAAAAGGCAAACGTCTGGCTCCTTCTCCCAAAAGGAAGGTGCCAGCCCTGAAAGCTCTTGCAGGTCTTCACTATCCCTCTGCAGCCTATCTTTAGCCGCAACAGCACTGGGGATCTCTGCTTTCCCAGGGACTCAGCATGTCACGGTGCTCGTTCTCGGCACAAACTTTTTCTGAAAAGGCAAACGTCTGGCTCCTTCTCCCAAAAGGAAGGTGCCAGCCCTGAAAGATCTTGCTGGTCTTCACTGTCCCCCTGCAGCCTATCCACAGGCACAACAGCACTGGGGATCTCTGCTTTCCCAGACACTCAGCATGTCACGGTGCTCGTTCTCGGCAGAAACTTTTTCTGAAAAGGCAAACGTCTGGCTCCTTCACCCACAAGGAAGGTGCCAGCCCTGAAAGCTCTTGCAGGTCTTCACTATCCCTCTGCAGCCTATATTTAGCCACAACAGCACTGGGGATCTCTGCTTTCCCAGAGACTCAGCATGTCACGGTGCTCGTTCTCGGCAGAAACTTTTTCTGAAAAGGCAAACGTCTGGCTCCTTCTCCTACAAGGTAGGTCCAGCCCTTAAACATTTTGCTCGTCTTCACTATCCCTCTGCAGGCTATCTTTAGCCGCAACAGCACTGGGGACCTCTGCTTTCCCAGAGACTCAGCATGTCACGGTGCTCGTTCTCGGCAGAAACTTTTTCTGAAAAGGCAAACGTTTGGCTCCTTCTCCCACAAGGATGCTGCCAGCCCTGAAAGATCTTGCTGGTCTTCACCGTCCCCCTGCAGCCTATCCACAGGCACAACAGCACTGGGGATCTCGGCTTTTCCAGAGACTCAGCATGTCACGGTGCTCGTTCTCGGCAGAAACTTTTTCTGAAAAGGCAAACGTCTGGCTCCTTCTCCCAAAAGGAAGATGCCAGCCCTGAAAGCACTTGCAGGTCTTCACTATCCCTCTGCAGCCTATCTTTAGCCACAACAGCACTGGGGATCTCTGCTTTCCCAGAGACTCAGCATGTCACGGTGCTCGTTCTCGGCAGAAACTTTTTCTGAAAAGGCAAACGTCTGGCTCCTTCTCCCACAAGGAAGGTGCCAGCACTGAAAGATCTTGCTGGTCTTCACCGTCCCGTGGCAGCCTATCCACAGGCACAACAGCACTGGGGATCTCTGCTTTCCCAGAGACTCAGCATGTCAGGGTGCTCGTTCTCGGCAGAAACTTTTTCTGAAAAGGCAAACATCTGGCTCCTTCTCCCACAAGGAAGGTGCCAACCCTGAAAGATCTTGCTGGTCTTCACTGTCCCCCTGCAGCCTATCCACAGGCACAACAGCACTGGGGATCTCTGCTTTCCCAGAGACTCAGCATGTCACGGTGCTCGGTCTCGGCAGAAACTTTTTCTGAAAAGGCAAACGTCTGGCTCCTTCTCCCACAAGGAAGCTGCCAGCCCTGAAATCTCTTGTAGGTCTTCACTATCCCTCTGCAGCCTATCTTTAGCCGCAACAGCACTGGGGATCTCTGCTTTCCCAGAGACTCAGCATGTCACGGTGCTCGTTCTCGGCAGAAACTTTTTCTGAAAAGGCAAACGTCTGGCTCCTTCTCCCACAAGGAAGCTGCCAGCCCTGAAAGCTCTTGCTGGTCTTCAGTATCCCTCTGCAGCCTATCCACAGGCACAACAGCACTGGGGATCTCTGCTTTCCCAGAGACTCAGCATGTCACGGTGCTCGTTCTCGGCAGAAACTTTTTCTGAAAAGGCAAACGTCTGGCTCCTTCTCCCACAAGGAAGCTGCCAGCCCTGAAAGATCTTGCTGGTCTTCACCGTCCCCCTGCAGCCTATCCACAGGCACAACAGCACTGGGGATCTCTGCTTTCCCAGGGACTCAGCATGTCACGGTGCTCGTTCTCGGCAGAAACTTTTTCTGAAAAGGCAAACGTCTGGCTCCTTCTCCCAAAAGGAAGGTGCCAGCCCTGAAAGATCTTGCTGGTCTTCACTGTCCCCCTGCAGCCTATCCACAGGCACAACAGCACTGGGGATCTCTGCTTTCCCAGACACTCAGCATGTCACGGTGCTCGTTCTCGGCAGAAACTTTTTCTGAAAAGGCAAACGTCTGGCTCCTTCACCCACAAGGAAGGTGCCAGCCCTGAAAGCTCTTGCAGGTCTTCACTATCCCTCTGCAGCCTATATTTAGCCACAACAGCACTGGGGATCTCTGCTTTCCCAGAGACTCAGCATGTCACGGTGCTCGTTCTCGGCAGAAACTTTTTCTGAAAAGGCAAACGTCTGGCTCCTTCTCCTACAAGGTAGGTCCAGCCCTTAAACATTTTGCTCGTCTTCACTATCCCTCTGCAGGCTATCTTTAGCCGCAACAGCACTGGGGACCTCTGCTTTCCCAGAGACTCAGCATGTCACGGTGCTCGTTCTCGGCAGAAACTTTTTCTGAAAAGGCAAACGTTTGGCTCCTTCTCCCACAAGGATGCTGCCAGCCCTGAAAGATCTTGCTGGTCTTCACCGTCCCCCTGCAGCCTATCCACAGGCACAACAGCACTGGGGATCTCGGCTTTTCAGGAGACTCAGCATGTCACGGTGCTCGTTCTCGGCAGAAACTTTTTCTGAAAAGGCAAACGTCTGGCTCCTTCTCCCAAAAGGAAGATGCCAGCCCTGAAAGCACTTGCAGGTCTTCACTATCCCTCTGCAGCCTATCTTTAGCCACAACAGCACTGGGGATCTCTGCTTTCCCAGAGACTCAGCATGTCACGGTGCTCGTTCTCGGCAGAAACTTTTTCTGAAAAGGCAAACGTCTGGCTCCTTCTCCCACAAGGAAGGTGCCAGCACTGAAAGATCTTGCTGGTCTTCACCGTCCCGCGGCAGCCTATCCACAGGCACAACAGCACTGGGGATCTCTGCTTTCCCAGAGACTCAGCATGTCAGGGTGCTCGTTCTCGGCAGAAACTTTTTCTGAAAAGGCAAACATCTGGCTCCTTCTCCCACAAGGAAGGTGCCAACCCTGAAAGATCTTGCTGGTCTTCACTGTCCCCCTGCAGCCTATCCACAGGCACAACAGCACTGGGGATCTCTGCTTTCCCAGAGACTCAGCATGTCACGGTGCTCGGTCTCGGCAGAAACTTTTTCTGAAAAGGCAAACGTCTGGCTCCTTCTCCCACAAGGAAGCTGCCAGCCCTGAAATCTCTTGTAGGTCTTCACTATCCCTCTGCAGCCTATCTTTAGCCGCAACAGCACTGGGGATCTCTGCTTTCCCAGAGACTCAGCATGTCACGGTGCTCGTTCTCGGCAGAAACTTTTTCTGAAAAGGCAAACGTCTGGCTCCTTCTCCCACAAGGAAGGTGCCAGCCCTGAAAGCTCTTGCTGGTCTTCAGTATCCCTCTGCAGCCTATCCACAGGCACAACAGCACTGGGGATCTCTGCTTTCCCAGAGACTCAGCATGTCACGGTGCTCGTTCTCGGCAGAAACTTTTTCTGAAAAGGCAAACGTCTGGCTCCTTCTCCCACAAGGAAGCTGCCAGCCCTGAAAGATCTTGCTGGTCTTCACCGTCCCCCTGCAGCCTATCCACAGGCACAACAGCACTGGGGATCTCTGCTTTCCCAGAGACTCAGCATGTCACGGTGCTCGTTGTCGGCAGAAACTTTTTTTGAAAAGGCAAACGTCTGGCTCCTTCTCCTACAAGGTAGGTCCAGCCCTTAAACATTTTGCTCGTCTTCACTATCCCTCTGCACCCTATCTTTAGCCGCAACAGCACTGGGGACCTCTGCTTTCCCAGAGACTCAGCATGTCACGGTGCTCGTTCTCGGCAGAAACTTTTTCTGAAAAGGCAAACGTCTGGCTCCTTCTCCCACAAGGATGCTGCCAGCCCTGAAAGATCTTGCTGGTCTTCACCGTCCCCCTGCAGCCTATCCACAGGCACAACAGCACTGGGGATCTCGGCTTTCCCAGAGACTCAGCATGTCACGGTGCTCGTTCTCGGCAGAAACTTTTTCTGAAAAGGCAAACGTCTGGCTCCTTCTCCCAAAAGGAAGATGCCAGCCCTGAAAGCACTTGCAGGTCTTCACTATCCCTCTGCAGCCTATCTTTAGCCACAACAGCACTGGGGATCTCTGCTTTCCCAGAGCCTCAGCATTTCACGGTGCTCGTTCTCGGCAGAAACTTTTTCTGAAAAGGCAAACGTCTGGCTCCTTCTCCCACAAGGAAGGTGCCAGCACTGAAAGATCTTGCTGGTCTTCACCGTCCCGCGGCAGCCTATCCACAGGCACAACAGCACTGGGGATCTCTGCTTTCCCAGAGACTCAGCATGTCACGGTGCTCGTTCTCGGCAGAAACTTTTTCTGAAAAGGCAAACGTCTGGCTCCTTCTCCCACAAGGAAGGTGCCAACCCTGAAAGATCTTGCTGGTCTTCACTGTCCCCCTGCAGCCTATCCACAGGCACAACAGCACTGAGGACCTCTGCTTTCCCAGACACTCAGCATGTCACGGTGCTCGTTCTCGGCAGAAACTTTTTCTGAAAAGGCAAACGTCTGGCTCCTTCTCCCACAAGGAAGCTGCCAGCCCTGAAATCTCTTGTAGGTCTTCACTATCCCTCTGCAGCCTATCTTTAGCCGCAACAGCACTGGGGATCTCTGCTTTCCCAGAGACTCAGCATGTCACGGTGCTCGTTCTCGGCAGAAACTTTTTCTGAAAAGGCAAACGTCTGGCTCCTTCTCCCACAAGGAAGGTGCCAGCCCTGAAAGATCTTGCTGGTCTTCACCGTCCCCCTGCAGCCTATCTTTAGCCGCAACAGCGCTAGGGATCTCGTCTTTCCCAGAGACTCAGCATGTCACGGTGCTCGTTCTCGGCAGAAACTTTTTCTGAAAAGGCAAACGTCTGGCTCCTTCTCCCACAAGGAAGGTGCCAGCCCTGAAAGCTCTTGCTGGTCTTCAGTATCCCTCTGCAGCCTATCCACAGGCACAACAGCACTGGGGATCTCTGCTTTCCCAGACACTCAGCATGTCACGGTGCTCGTTCTCGGCAGAAACTTTTTCTGAAAAGGCAAACGTCTGGCTCCTTCTCCCACAAGGAAGCTGCCAGCCCTGAAAGCTCTTGCAGGTCTTCACTATCCCTCTGCAGCTTATATTTAGCCACAACAGCACTGGGGATCTCTGCTTTCCCAGAGACTCAGCATGTCACGGTGCTCGTTCTCGGCAGAAACTTTTTCTGAAAAGGCAAACGTCTGGCTCCTTCTCCCACAAGGAAGCTGCCAGCCCTGAAAGCTCTTGCAGGTCTTCACTATCCCTCTGCAGCCTATCTTTAGCCGCAACAGCACTGGGGATCTCTGCTTTCCCAGAGACTCAGCATGTCACGGTGCTCGTTCTCGGCAGAAACTTTTTCTGAAAAGGCAAACGTCTGGCTCCTTCTCCCAAAAGGAAGCTGCCAGCCCTGAAAGATCTTGCTGGTCTTCACTGTCCCCCTGCAGCCTATCCACAGGCACAACAGCACTGGGGATCTCTGCTTTCCCAGACACTCAGCATGTCACGGTGCTCGTTCTCGGCAGAAACTTTTTCTGAAAAGGCAAACGTCTGGCTCCTTCTACCACAAGGAAGGTGCCAGCCCTGAAAGCTCTTGCAGGTCTTCACTATCCCTCTGCAGCTTATATTTAGCCACAACAGCACTGGGGATCTCTGCTTTCCCAGAGACTCAGCATGTCACGGTGCTCGTTCTCGGCAGAAACTTTTTCTGAAAAGGCAAACGTCTGGCTCCTTCTCCCACAAGGAAGCTGCCATCCCTGAAAGCTCTTGCAGGTCTTCACTATCCCTCTGCAGCCTATCTTTAGCCGCAACAGCACTAGGGATCTCGTCTTTCCCAGAGACTCAGCATGTCACGGTGCTCGTTCTCGGCAGAAACTTTTTCTGAAAAGGCAAACGTCTGGCTCCTTCTACCACAAGGAAGGTGCCAACCCTGAAAGATCTTGCTGGTCTTCACTGTCCCCCTGCAGCCTATCTTTAGCCGCAACAGCACTGGGGATCTCTGCTTTCCCAGAGACTCAGCATGTCACGGTGCTCGTTCTCGGCAGAAACTTTTTCTGAAAAGGCAAACGTCTGTCTCCTTCTCCCACAAGGAAGCTGCCAGCCCTGAAAGCTCTTGCAGGTCTTCACTATCCCTCTGCAGCCTATCTTTAGCCGCAACAGCACTGGGGATCTCTGCTTTCCCAGAGACTCAGCATGTCACGGTGCTCGTTCTCGGCAGAAACTTTTTCTGAAAAGGCAAACGTCTGGCTCCTTCTCCCAAAAGGAAGCTGCCAGCCCTGAAAGATCTTGCTGGTCTTCACTGTCCCCCTGCAGCCTATCCACAGGCACAACAGCACTGGGGATCTCTGCTTTCCCAGACACTCAGCATGTCACGGTGCTCGTTCTCGGCAGAAACTTTTTCTGAAAAGGCAAACGTCTGGCTCCTTCTACCACAAGGAAGGTGCCAGCCCTGAAAGCTCTTGCAGGTCTTCACTATCCCTCTGCAGCTTATATTTAGCCACAACAGCACTGGGGATCTCTGCTTTCCCAGAGACTCAGCATGTCACGGTGCTCGTTCTCGGCAGAAACTTTTTCTGAAAAGGCAAACGTCTGGCTCCTTCTCCCACAAGGAAGCTGCCATCCCTGAAAGCTCTTGCAGGTCTTCACTATCCCTCTGCAGCCTATCTTTAGCCGCAACAGCACTAGGGATCTCGTCTTTCCCAGAGACTCAGCATGTCACGGTGCTCGTTCTCGGCAGAAACTTTTTCTGAAAAGGCAAACGTCTGGCTCCTTCTACCACAAGGAAGGTGCCAACCCTGAAAGATCTTGCTGGTCTTCACTGTCCCCCTGCAGCCTATCTTTAGCCGCAACAGCACTGGGGATCTCTGCTTTCCCAGACACTCAGCATGTCACGGTGCTCGTTCTCGGCAGAAACTTTTTCTGAAAAGGCAAACGTCTGGCTCCTTCTCCCACAAGGAAGGTGCCAGCCCTGAAAGCTCTTGCAGGTCTTCACTATCCCTCTGCAGCCTATCTTTAGCCACAACAGCACTGGGGATCTCTGCTTTCCCAGAGACTCAGCATGTCACGGTGCTCGTTCTCGGCAGAAACTTTTTCTGAAAAGGCAAACGTCTGGCTCCTTCTCCCACAAGGAAGGTGCCAGCCCTGAAAGATCTTGCTGGTCTTCTCTGTCCACCTGCAGCCTATCCACAGGCACAACAGCACTGGGGATCTCTGCTTTCCCAGAGACTCAGCATGTCACGGTGCTCGTTCTCGGCAGAAACTTTTTCTGAAAAGGCAAACGTCTGGCTCCTTCTCCCACAAGGAAGGTGCCAGCCCTGAAAGCTCTTGCTGGTCTTCAGTATCCCTCTGCAGCCTATCCACAGGCACAACAGCACTGGGGATCTCTGCTTTCCCAGACACTCAGCATGTCACGGTGCTCGTTCTCGGCAGAAACTTTTTCTGAAAAGGCAAACGTCTGGCTCCTTCTCCCACAAGGAAGCTGCCAGCCCTGAAAGCTCTTGCAGGTCTTCACTATCCCTCTGCAGCCTATCTTTAGCCGCAACAGCACTGGGGATCTCTGCTTTCCCAGAGACTCAGCATGTCACGGTGCTCGTTCTCGGCAGAAACTTTTTCTGAAAAGGCAAACGTCTGGCTCCTTCTCCCAAAAGGAAGGTGCCAGCCCTGAAAGCTCTTGCAGGTCTTCACTATCCCTCTGCAGCCTATCTTTAGCCGCAACAGCACTGGGGATCTCTGCTTTCCCAGAGACTCAGCATGTCACGGTGCTCGTTCTCGGCAGAAACTTTTTCTGAAAAGGCAAACGTCTGGCTCCTTCTCCCAAAAGGAAGCTGCCAGCCCTGAAAGATCTTGCTGGTCTTCACTGTCCCCCTGCAGCCTATCCACAGGCACAACAGCACTGGGGATCTCTGCTTTCCCAGACACTCAGCATGTCACGGTGCTCGTTCTCGGCAGAAACTTTTTCTGAAAAGGCAAACTTCTGGCTCCTTCTCCCACAAGGAAGGTGCCAGCCCTGAAAGCTCTTGCAGGTCTTCACTATCCCTCTGCAGCCTATATTTAGCCACAACAGCACTGGGGATCTCTGCTTTCCCAGAGACTCAGCATGTCACGGTGCTCGTTCTCGGCAGAAACTTTTTCTGAAAAGGCAAACGTCTGGCTCCTTCTCCTACAAGGTAGGTCCAGCCCTTAAACATTTTGCTCGTCTTCACTATCCCTCTGCAGCCTATCTTTAGCCGCAACAGCACTGGGGACCTCTGCTTTCCCAGAGACTCAGCATGTCACGGTGCTCGTTCTCGGCAGAAACTTTTTATGAAAAGGCAAACGTTTGGCTCCTTCTCCCACAAGGATGCTGCCAGCCCTGAAAGATCTTGCTGGTCTTCACCGTCCCCCTGCAGCCTATCCACAGGCACAACAGCACTGGGGATCTCGGCTTTCCCAGAGACTCAGCATGTCACGGTGCTTGTTCTCGGCAGAAACTTTTTCTGAAA
Organism: Astur gentilis; assembly: GCF_929443795.1. Lineage (NCBI taxonomy): Eukaryota > Metazoa > Chordata > Aves > Accipitriformes > Accipitridae > Astur > Astur gentilis. The sequence goes on along the minus strand of NW_026061079.1, from coordinate 4,490,770 downwards.
AGGCAAACGTCTGGCTCCTTCTCCCACAAGGAAGCTGCCAGCCCTAAAAGCTCTTGCAGGTCTTCACTATTCCTCTGCAGCCTATCTTTAGCCGCAACAGCACTGGGGATCTCTGCTTTCCCAGAGACTCAGCATGTCACGGTGCTCGTTCTCGGCAGAAACTTTTTCTGAAAAGGCAAACGTCTGGCTCCTTCTCCCACAAGGAAGGTGCCAGCCCTGAAAGCTCTTGCTGGTCTTCAGTATCCCTCTGCAGCCTATCCACAGGCACAACAGCACTGGGGATCTCTGCTTTCCCAGACACTCAGCATGTCACGGTGCTCGTTCTCGGCAGAAACTTTTTCTGAAAAGGCAAACGTCTGGCTCCTTCTCCCACAAGGAAGCTGCCAGCCCTGAAAGATCTTGCTGGTCTTCACCGTCCCCCTGCAGCCTATCCACAGGCACAACAGCACTGGGGATCTCTGCTTTCCCAGGGACTCAGCATGTCACGGTGCTCGTTGTCGGCAGAAACTTTTTTTGAAAAGGCAAACGTCTGGCTCCTTCTCCCACAAGGAAGCTGCCATCCCTGAAAGCTCTTGCAGGTCTTCACTATCCCTCTGCAGCCTATCTTTAGCCGCAACAGCACTGGGGATCTCTGCTTTCCCAGAGACTCAGCATGTCACGGTGCTCGTTCTCGGCAGAAACTTTTTCTGAAAAGGCAAACGTCTGGCTCCTTCTCCCACAAGGAAGCTGCCATCCCTGAAAGCTCTTGCAGGTCTTCACTATCCCTCTGCAGCCTATCTTTAGCCGCAACAGCACTAGGGATCTCGTCTTTCCCAGAGACTCAGCATGTCACGGTGCTCGTTCTCGGCAGAAACTTTTTCTGAAAAGGCAAACGTCTGGCTCCTTCTCCCAAAAGGAAGATGCCAGCCCTGAAAGCACTTGCAGGTCTTCACTATCCCTCTGCAGCCTATCTTTAGCCACAACAGCACTGGGGATCTCTGCTTTCCCAGAGACTCAGCATGTCACGGTGCTCGTTCTCGGCAGAAACTTTTTCTGAAAAGGCAAACGTCTGGCTCCTTCTCCCACAAGGAAGGTGCCAGCCCTGAAAGATCTTGCTGGTCTTCAGTATCCCTCTGCAGCCTATCCACAGGCACAACAGCACTGGAGATCTCTGCTTTCCCAGGGACTCAGCATGTCACGGTGCTCGTTCTCGGCAGAAACTTTTTCTGAAAAGGCAAACGTCTGGCTCCTTCTCCCACAAGGAAGCTGCCAGCCCTGAAAGCTCTTGCTGGTCTTCACTATCCCTCTGCAGCCTATCTTTAGCCGCAACAGCACTGGGGATCTCTGCTTTCCCAGAGACTCAGCATGTCACGGTGCTCGCTCTCGGCAGAGCCTTTTTCTGAAAAGGCAAACGTCTGGCTCCTTCTCCCAAAAGGAAGGTGCCAGCCCTGAAAGCTCTTGCAGGTCTTCACTATCCCTCTGCAGCCTATCTTTAGCCGCAACAGCACTGGGGATCTCTGCTTTCCCAGACACTCAGCATGTCACGGTGCTCGTTCTCGGCAGAAACTTTTTCTGAAAAGGCAAACGTCTGGCTCCTTCTCCCACAAGGAAGCTGCCAGCCCTGAAAGATCTTGCTGGTCTTCACTATCCCTCTGCAGCCTATCCACAGGCACAACAGCACTGGGGATCTCTGCTTTCCCAGACACTCAGCATGTCACGGTGCTCGTTCTCGGCAGAAACTTTTTCTGAAAAGGCAAACGTCTGGCTCCTTCTCCCACAAGGAAGGTGCCAGCCCTGAAAGCTCTTGCAGGTCTTCACTATCCCTCTGCAGCCTATATTTAGCCACAAGAGCACTGGGGATCTCTGCTTTCCCAGAGACTCAGCATGTCACGGTGCTCGTTCTCGGCAGAAACTTTTTCTGAAAAGGCAAACGTCTGGCTCCTTCTCCTACAAGGTAGGTCCAGCCCTTAAACATTTTGCTCGTCTTCACTATCCCTCTGCAGCCTATCTTTAGCCGCGACAGCACTGGGGACCTCTGCTTTCCCAGAGACTCAGCATGTCACGGTGCTCGTTCTCGGCAGAAACTTTTTCTGAAAAGGCAAACGTTTGGCTCCTTCTCCCACAAGGAAGCTGCCAGCCCTGAAAGATCTTGCTGGTCTTCACCGTCCCCCTGCAGCCTATCCACAGGCACAACAGCACTGGGGATCTCGGCTTTCCCAGAGACTCAGCATGTCACGGTGCTCGTTCTCGGCAGAAACTTTTTCTGAAAAGGCAAACGTCTGGCTCCTTCTCCCACAAGGAAGCTGCCAGCCCTAAAAGCTCTTGCAGGTCTTCACTATTCCTCTGCAGCCTATCTTTAGCCGCAACAGCACTGGGGATCTCTGCTTTCCCAGAGACTCAGCATGTCACGGTGCTCGTTCTCGGCAGAAACTTTTTCTGAAAAGGCAAACGTCTGGCTCCTTCTCCCACAAGGAAGGTGCCAGCCCTGAAAGATCTTGCTGGTCTTCACCGTCCCGCGGCAGCCTATCCACAGGCACAACAGCACTGGGGATCTCTGCTTTCCCAGAGACTCAGCATGTCAGGGTGCTCGTTCTCGGCAGAAACTTTTTCTGAAAAGGCAAACATCTGGCTCCTTCTCCCACAAGGAAGGTGCCAACCCTGAAAGATCTTGCTGGTCTTCACTATCCCTCTGCAGCCTATCTTTAGCCGCAACAGCACTGGGGATCTCTGCTTTCCCAGAGACTCAGCATGTCACGGTGCTCGTTCTCGGCAGAAACTTTTTCTGAAAAGGCAAACGTCTGGCTCCTTCTCCCACAAGGTAGGTGCCAGCCCTGAAAGCTCTTGCAGGTCTTCACTATCCCTCTGCAGCCTATCTTTAGCCACAACAGCACTGGGGATCTCTGCTTTCCCAGAGACTCAGCATGTCACGGTGCTCGTTCTCGGCAGAAACTTTTTCTGAAAAGGCAAACATCTGGCTCCTTCTCCCACAAGGAAGGTGCCAACCCTGAAAGATCTTGCTGGTCTTCACTGTCCCCCTGCAGCCTATCCACAGGCACAACAGCACTGGGGATCTCTGCTTTCCCAGAGACTCAGCATGTCACGGTGCTCGGTCTCGGCAGAAACTTTTTCTGAAAAGGCAAACGTCTGGCTCCTTCTCCCACAAGGAAGCTGCCAGCCCTGAAATCTCTTGTAGGTCTTCACTATCCCTCTGCAGCCTATCTTTAGCCGCAACAGCACTGGGGATCTCTGCTTTCCCAGAGACTCAGCATGTCACGGTGCTCGTTCTCGGCAGAAACTTTTTCTGAAAAGGCAAACGTCTGGCTCCTTCTCCCACAAGGAAGGTGCCAGCCCTGAAAGCTCTTGCTGGTCTTCAGTATCCCTCTGCAGCCTATCCACAGGCACAACAGCACTGGGGATCTCTGCTTTCCCAGAGACTCAGCATGTCACGGTGCTCGTTCTCGGCAGAAACTTTTTCTAAAAAGGCAAACGTCTGGCTCCTTCTCCCACAAGGAAGGTGCCAGCCCTGAAAGATCTTGCTGGTCTTCACCGTCCCCCTGCAGCCTATCCACAGGCACAACAGCACTGGGGATCTCTGCTTTCCCAGGGACTCAGCATGTCACGGTGCTCGTTGTCGGCAGAAACTTTTTTTGAAAAGGCAAACGTCTGGCTCCTTCTCCCAAAAGGAAGCTGCCAGCCCTGAAAGATCTTGCTGGTCTTCACTGTCCCCCTGCAGCCTATCCACAGGCACAACAGCACTGGGGATCTCTGCTTTCCCAGACACTCAGCATGTCACGGTGCTCGTTCTCGGCAGAAACTTTTTCTGAAAAGGCAAACGTCTGGCTCCTTCTCCCAAAAGGAAGCTGCCAGCCCTGAAAGATCTTGCTGGTCTTCACTGTCCCCCTGCAGCCTATCCACAGGCACAACAGCACTGGGGATCTCTGCTTTCCCAGACACTCAGCATGTCACGGTGCTCGTTCTCGGCAGAAACTTTTTCTGAAAAGGCAAACGTCTGGCTCCTTCTACCACAAGGAAGGTGCCAGCCCTGAAAGCTCTTGCAGGTCTTCACTATCCCTCTGCAGCTTATATTTAGACACAACAGCACTGGGGATCTCTGCTTTCCCAGAGACTCAGCATGTCACGGTGCTCGTTCTCGGCAGAAACTTTTTCTGAAAAGGCAAACGTCTGGCTCCTTCTCCCACAAGGAAGCTGCCATCCCTGAAAGCTCTTGCAGGTCTTCACTATCCCTCTGCAGCCTATCTTTAGCCGCAACAGCACTAGGGATCTCGTCTTTCCCAGAGACTCAGCATGTCACGGTGCTCGTTCTCGGCAGAAACTTTTTCTGAAAAGGCAAACGTCTGGCTCCTTCTCCCACAAGGAAGGTGCCAGCCCTGAAAGATCTTGCTGGTCTTCACCGTCCCCCTGCAGCCTATCCACAGGCACAACAGCACTGGGGATCTCTGCTTTCCCAGAGACTCAGCATGTCACGGTGCTCGTTCTCGGCAGAAACTTTTTCTGAAAAGGCAAACGTCTGGCTCCTTCTCCCACAAGGAAGGTGCCAGCCCTGAAAGATCTTGCTGGTCTTCAGTATCCCTCTGCAGCCTATCCACAGGCACAACAGCACTGGGGATCTCTGCTTTCCCAGACACTCAGCATGTCACGGTGCTCGTTCTCGGCAGAAACTTTTTCTGAAAAGGCAAACGTCTGGCTCCTTCTCCCACAAGGAAGCTGCCAGCCCTGAAAGCTCTTGCAGGTCTTCACTATCCCTCTGCAGCCTATCTTTAGCCGCAACAGCACTGGGGATCTCTGCTTTCCCAGAGACTCAGCATGTCACGGTGCTCGTTCTCGGCAGAAACTTTTTCTGAAAAGGCAAACGTCTGGCTCCTTCTCCCAAAAGGAAGGTGCCAGCCCTGAAAGCTCTTGCAGGTCTTCACTATCCCTCTGCAGCCTATCTTTAGCCGCAACAGCACTGGGGATCTCTGCTTTCCCAGAGACTCAGCATGTCACGGTGCTCGTTCTCGGCAGAAACTTTTTCTGAAAAGGCAAACGTCTGGCTCCTTCTCCCAAAAGGAAGCTGACAGCCCTGAAAGATCTTGCTGGTCTTCACTGTCCCCCTGCAGCCTATCCACAGGCACAACAGCACTGGGGATCTCTGCTTTCCCAGACACTCAGCATGTCACGGTGCTCGTTCTCGGCAGAAACTTTTTCTGAAAAGGCAAACGTCTGGCTCCTTCTCCCACAAGGAAGGTGCCAGCCCTGAAAGCTCTTGCAGGTCTTCACTATCCCTCTGCAGCCTATATTTAGCCACAACAGCACTGGGGATCTCTGCTTTCCCAGAGACTCAGCATGTCACGGTGCTCGTTCTCGGCAGAAACTTTTTCTGAAAAGGCAAACGTCTGGCTCCTTCTCCTACAAGGTAGGTCCAGCCCTTAAACATTTTGCTCGTCTTCACTATCCCTCTGCAGCCTATCTTTAGCCGCAACAGCACTGGGGACCTCTGCTTTCCCAGAGACTCAGCATGTCACGGTGCTCGTTCTCGGCAGAAACTTTTTATGAAAAGGCAAACGTTTGGCTCCTTCTCCCACAAGGATGCTGCCAGCCCTGAAAGGTCTTGCTGGTCTTCACCGTCCCCCTGCAGCCTATCCACAGGCACAACAGCACTGGGGATCTCGGCTTTCCCAGAGACTCAGCATGTCACGGTGCTTGTTCTCGGCAGAAACTTTTTCTGAAAAGGCAAACGTCTGGCTCCTTCTCCCACAAGGAAGCTGCCAGCCCTAAAAGCTCTTGCAGGTCTTCACTATTCCTCTGCAGCCTATCTTTAGCCGCAACAGCACTGGGGATCTCTGCTTTCCCAGAGACTCAGCATGTCACGGTGCTCGTTCTCGGCAGAAACTTTTTCTGAAAAGGCAAACGTCTGGCTCCTTCTCCCACAAGGAAGGTGCCAGCCCTGAAAGATCTTGCTGGTCTTCACCGTCCCGCGGCAGCCTATCCACAGGCACAACAGCACTGGAGATCTCTGCTTTCCCAGAGACTCAGCATGTCAGGGTGCTCGTTCTCGGCAGAAACTTTTTCTGAAAAGGCAAACATCTGGCTCCTTCTCCCACAAGTAAGGTGCCAACCCTGAAAGATCTTGCTGGTCTTCACTGTCCCCCTGCAGCCTATCCACAGGCACAACAGCACTGAGGATCTCTGCTTTCCCAGGGACTCAGCATGTCACGGTGCTCGTTCTCGGCAGAAACTTTTTCTGAAAAGGCAAACGTCTGGCTCCTTCTCCCACAAGGAAGCTGCCAGCCCTGAAATCTCTTGTAGGTCTTCACTATCCCTCTGCAGCCTATCTTTAGCCGCAACAGCACTGGGGATCTCTGCTTTCCCAGAGACTCAGCATGTCACGGTGCTCGTTCTCGGCAGAAACTTTTTCTGAAAAGGCAAACGTCTGGCTCCTTCTCCCACAAGGAAGGTGCCAGCCCTGAAAGCTCTTGCTGGTCTTCAGTATCCCTCTGCAGCCTATCCACAGGCACAACAGCACTGGTTATCTCTGCTTTCCCAGACACTCAGCATGTCACGGTGCTCGTTCTCGGCAGAAACTTTTTCTGAAAAGGCAAACGTCTGGCTCCTTCTCCCACAAGGAAGCTGCCAGCCCTGAAAGATCTTGCTGGTCTTCACCGTCCCCCTGCAGCCTATCCACAGGCACAACAGCACTGGGGATCTCTGCTTTCCCAGGGACTCAGCATGTCACGGTGCTCGTTGTCGGCAGAAACTTTTTCTGAAAAGGCAAACGTCTGGCTCCTTCTCCCACAAGGAAGCTGCCAGCCCTGAAAGCTCTTGCAGGTCTTCACTATCCCTCTGCAGCCTATCTTTAGCCGCAACAGCACTGGGGATCTCTGCTTTCCCAGAGACTCAGCATGTCACGGTGCTCGTTCTCGGCAGAAACTTTTTCTGAAAAGGCAAACGTCTGGCTCCTTCTCCCACAAGGAAGCTGCCATCCCTGAAAGCTCTTGCAGGTCTTCACTATCCCTCTGCAGCCTATCTTTAGCCGCAACAGCACTGCGTATCTCTGCTTTCCCAGAGACTCAGCATGTCACGGTGCTCGTTCTCGGCAGAAACTTTTTCTGAAAAGGCAAACGTCTGGCTCCTTCTCCCAAAAGGAAGATGCCAGCCCTGAAAGCACTTGCAGGTCTTCACTATCCCTCTGCAGCCTATCTTTAGCCACAACAGCACTGGGGATCTCTGCTTTCCCAGAGACTCAGCATGTCACGGTGCTCGTTCTCGGCAGAAACTTTTTCTGAAAAGGCAAACGTCTGGCTCCTTCTCCCACAAGGAAGGTGCCAGCCCTGAAAGATCTTGCTGGTCTTCAGTATCCCTCTGCAGCCTATCCACAGGCACAACAGCACTGGGGATCTCTGCTTTCCCAGGGACTCAGCATGTCACGGTGCTCGTTCTCGGCAGAAACTTTTTCTGAAAAGGCAAACGTCTGGCTCCTTCTCCCACAAGGAAGCTGCCAGCCCTGAAAGCTCTTGCTGGTCTTCACTATCCCTCTGCAGCCTATCTTTAGCCGCAACAGCACTGGGGATCTCTGCTTTCCCAGAGACTCAGCATGTCACGGTGCTCGCTCTCGGCAGAGCCTTTTTCTGAAAAGGCAAACGTCTGGCTCCTTCTCCCAAAAGGAAGGTGCCAGCCCTGAAAGCTCTTGCAGGTCTTCACTATCCCTCTGCAGCCTATCTTTAGCCGCAACAGCACTGGGGATCTCTGCTTTCCCAGACACTCAGCATGTCACGGTGCTCGTTCTCGGCAGAAACTTTTTCTGAAAAGGCAAACGTCTGGCTCCTTCTCCCACAAGGAAGCTGCCAGCCCTGAAAGATCTTGCTGGTCTTCACTATCCCTCTGCAGCCTATCCACAGGCACAACAGCACTGGGGATCTCTGCTTTCCCAGACACTCAGCATGTCACGGTGCTCGTTCTCGGCAGAAACTTTTTCTGAAAAGGCAAACGTCTGGCTCCTTCTCCCACAAGGAAGGTGCCAGCCCTGAAAGCTCTTGCAGGTCTTCACTATCCCTCTGCAGCCTATCTTTAGCCGCAACAGCACTGCGTATCTCTGCTTTTCCAGAGACTCAGCATGTCACGGTGCTCGTTCTCGGCAGAAACTTTTTCTGAAAAGGCAAACGTCTGGCTCCTTCTCCTACAAGGTAGGTCCAGCCCTTAAACATTTTGCTCGTCTTCACTATCCCTCTGCAGCCTATCTTTAGCCGCAACAGCACTGGGGACCTCTGCTTTCCCAGAGACTCAGCATGTCACGGTGCTCGTTCTCGGCAGAAACTTTTTCTGAAAAGGCAAACGTTTGGCTCCTTCTCCCACAAGGAAGCTGCCAGCCCTGAAAGATCTTGCTGGTCTTCACCGTCCCCCTGCAGCCTATCCACAGGCACAACAGCACTGGGGATCTCGGCTTTCCCAGAGACTCAGCATGTCACGGTGCTCGTTCTCGGCAGAAACTTTTTCTGAAAAGGCAAACGTCTGGCTCCTTCTCCCACAAGGAAGCTGCCAGCCCTAAAAGCTCTTGCAGGTCTTCACTATTCCTCTGCAGCCTATCTTTAGCCGCAACAGCACTGGGGATCTCTGCTTTCCCAGAGACTCAGCATGTCACGGTGCTCGTTCTCGGCAGAAACTTTTTCTGAAAAGGCAAACGTCTGGCTCCTTCTCCCACAAGGAAGGTGCCAGCCCTGAAAGATCTTGCTGGTCTTCACCGTCCCGCGGCAGCCTATCCACAGGCACAACAGCACTGGGGATCTCTGCTTTCCCAGAGACTCAGCATGTCAGGGTGCTCGTTCTCGGCAGAAACTTTTTCTGAAAAGGCAAACATCTGGCTCCTTCTCCCACAAGGAAGGTGCCAACCCTGAAAGATCTTGCTGGTCTTCACTATCCCTCTGCAGCCTATCTTTAGCCGCAACAGCACTGGGGATCTCTGCTTTCCCAGAGACTCAGCATGTCACGGTGCTCGTTCTCGGCAGAAACTTTTTCTGAAAAGGCAAACGTCTGGCTCCTTCTCCCACAAGGAAGGTGCCAGCCCTGAAAGCTCTTGCAGGTCTTCACTATCCCTCTGCAGCCTATCTTTAGCCACAACAGCACTGGGGATCTCTGCTTTCCCAGAGACTCAGCATGTCACGGTGCTCGTTCTCGGCAGAAACTTTTTCTGAAAAGGCAAACATCTGGCTCCTTCTCCCACAAGGAAGGTGCCAACCCTGAAAGATCTTGCTGGTCTTCACTGTCCCCCTGCAGCCTATCCACAGGCACAACAGCACTGGGGATCTCTGCTTTCCCAGAGACTCAGCATGTCACGGTGCTCGGTCTCGGCAGAAACTTTTTCTGAAAAGGCAAACGTCTGGCTCCTTCTCCCACAAGGAAGCTGCCAGCCCTGAAATCTCTTGTAGGTCTTCACTATCCCTCTGCAGCCTATCTTTAGCCGCAACAGCACTGGGGATCTCTGCTTTCCCAGAGACTCAGCATGTCACGGTGCTCGTTCTCGGCAGAAACTTTTTCTGAAAAGGCAAACGTCTGGCTCCTTCTCCCACAAGGAAGGTGCCAGCCCTGAAAGCTCTTGCTGGTCTTCAGTATCCCTCTGCAGCCTATCCACAGGCACAACAGCACTGGGGATCTCTGCTTTCCCAGAGACTCAGCATGTCACGGTGCTCGTTCTCGGCAGAAACTTTTTCTAAAAAGGCAAACGTCTGGCTCCTTCTCCCACAAGGAAGCTGCCAGCCCTGAAAGATCTTGCTGGTCTTCACCGTCCCCCTGCAGCCTATCCACAGGCACAACAGCACTGGGGATCTCTGCTTTCCCAGGGACTCAGCATGTCACGGTGCTCGTTGTCGGCAGAAACTTTTTTTGAAAAGGCAAACGTCTGGCTCCTTCTCCCACAAGGAAGCTGCCATCCCTGAAAGCTCTTGCAGGTCTTCACTATCCCTCTCCAGCCTATCTTTAGCCGCAACAGCACTGGGGATCTCTGCTTTCCCAGAGACTCAGCATGTCACGGTGCTCGTTCTCGGCAGAAACTTTTTCTGAAAAGGCAAACGTCTGGCTCCTTCTCCCACAAGGAAGCTGCCATCCCTGAAAGCTCTTGCAGGTCTTCACTATCCCTCTGCAGCCTATCTTTAGCCGCAACAGCGCTAGGGATCTCGTCTTTCCCAGAGACTCAGCATGTCACGGTGCTCGTTCTCGGCAGAAACTTTTTGTGAAAAGGCAAACGTCTGGCTCCTTCTCCCACAAGGAAGGTGCCAACCCTGAAAGATCTTGCTGGTCTTCAATGTCCCCCTGCAGCCTATCCACAGGCACAACAGCACTGGGGATCTCTGCTTTCCCAGAGACTCAGCATGTCACGGTGCTCGTTCTCGGCAGAAACTTTTTCTGAAAAGGCAAACGTCTGGCTCCTTCTCCCACAAGGAAGGTGCCAGCCCTGAAAGCTCTTGCAGGTCTTCACTATCCCTCTGCAGCCTATCTTTAGCCACAACAGCACTGGGGATCTCTGCTTTCCCAGAGACTCAGCATGTCACGGTGCTCGTTCTCGGCAGAAACTTTTTCTGAAAAGGCAAACGTCTGGCTCCTTCTCCCACAAGGAAGGTGCCAGCCCTGAAAGATCTTGCTGATCTTCACCGTCCCCCTGCAGCCTATCCACAGGCACAACAGCACTGGGGATCTCTGCTTTCCCAGAGACTCAGCATGTCACGGTGCTCGTTCTCGGCAGAAACTTTTTCTGAAAAGGCAAACGTCTGGCTCCTTCTCCCACAAGGAAGGTGCCAGCCCTGAAAGCTCTTGCTGGTCTTCAGTATCCCTCTGCAGCCTATCCACAGGCACAACAGCACTGGGGATCTCTGCTTTCCCAGACACTCAGCATGTCACGGTGCTCGTTCTCGGCAGAAACTTTTTCTGAAAAGGCAAACGTCTGGCTCCTTCTCCCACAAGGAAGCTGCCAGCCCTGAAAGCTCTTGCAGGTCTTCACTATCCCTCTGCAGCCTATCTTTAGCCGCAACAGCACTGGGGATCTCTGCTTTCCCAGAGACTCAGCATGTCACGGTGCTCGTTCTCGGCAGAAACTTTTTCTGAAAAGGCAAACGTCTGGCTCCTTCTCCCAAAAGGAAGGTGCCAGCCCTGAAAGCTCTTGCAGGTCTTCACTATCCCTCTGCAGCCTATCTTTAGCCGCAACAGCACTGGGGATCTCTGCTTTCCCAGAGACTCAGCATGTCACGGTGCTCGTTCTCGGCAGAAACTTTTTCTGAAAAGGCAAACGTCTGGCTCCTTCTCCCACAAGGAAGCTGCCATCCCTGAAAGCTCTTGCAGGTCTTCACTATCCCTCTGCAGCCTATCCACAGGCACAACAGCACTGGGGATCTCTGCTTTCCCAGACACTCAGCATGTCACGGTGCTCGTTCTCGGCAGAAACTTTTTCTGAAAAGGCAAACGTCTGGCTCCTTCTCCCACAAGGAAGGTGCCATCCCTGAAAGCTCTTGCAGGTCTTCACTATCCCTCTGCAGCCTATCTTTAGCCGCAACAGCACTAGGGATCTCGTCTTTCCCAGAGACTCAGCATGTCACGGTGCTCGTTCTCGGCAGAAAGTTTTTCTGAAAAGGCAAACGTCTGGCTCCTTCTACCACAAGGAAGGTGCCAACCCTGAAAGATCTTGCTGGTCTTCACTGTCCCCCTGCAGCCTATCCACAGGCACAACAGCACTGGGGATCTCTGCTTTCCCAGAGACTCAGCATGTCACGGTGCTCGTTCTCGGCAGAAACTTTTTCTGAAAAGGCAAACGTCTGGCTCCTTCTCCCACAAGGAAGGTGCCAGCCCTGAAAGCTCTTGCAGGTCTTCACTATCCCTCTGCAGCGTATATTTAGCCACAACAGCACTGGGGATCTCTGCTTTCCCAGAGACTCAGCATGTCACGGTGCTCGTTCTCGGCAGAAACTTTTTCTGAAAAGGCAAACGTCTGGCTCCTTCTCCCACAAGGAAGGTGCCAGCCCTGAAAGATCTTGCTGGTCTTCACCGTCCCCCTGCAGCCTATCCACAGGCACAACAGCACTGGGGATCTCTGCTTTCCCAGAGACTCAGCATGTCACGGTGCTCGTTCTCGGCAGAAACTTTTTCTGAAAAGGCAAACGTCTGGCTCCTTCTCCCACAAGGAAGGTGCCAGCCCTGAAAGCTCTTGCTGGTCTTCAGTATCCCTCTGCAGCCTATCCACAGGCACAACAGCACTGGGGATCTCTGCTTTCCCAGACACTCAGCATGTCACGGTGCTCGTTCTCGGCAGAAACTTTTTCTGAAAAGGCAAACGTCTGGCTCCTTCTCCCAAAAGGAAGCTGCCAGCCCTGAAAGCTCTTGCAGGTCTTCACTATCCCTCTGCAGCCTATCTTTAGCCGCAACAGCACTGGGGATCTCTGCTTTCCCAGAGACTCAGCATGTCACGGTGCTCGTTCTCGGCAGAAACTTTTTCTCAAAAGGCAAACGTCTGGCTCCTTCTCCCAAAAGGAAGGTGCCAGCCCTGAAAGCTCTTGCAGGTCTTCACTATCCCTCTGCAGCCTATCTTTAGCCGCAACAGCACTGGGGATCTCTGCTTTCCCAGAGACTCAGCATGTCACGGTGCTCGTTCTCGGCAGAAACTTTTTCTGAAAAGGCAAACGTCTGGCTCCTTCTCCCAAAAGGAAGCTGCCAGCCCTGAAAGATCTTGCTGGTCTTCACTGTCCCCCTGCAGCCTATCCACAGGCACAACAGCACTGGGGATCTCTGCTTTCCCAGACACTCAGCATGTCACGGTGCTCGTTCTCGGCAGAAACTTTTTCTGAAAAGGCAAACGTCTGGCTCCTTCTCCCACAAGGAAGGTGCCAGCCCTGAAAGCTCTTGCAGGTCTTCACTATCCCTCTGCAGCCTATATTTAGCCACAACAGCACTGGGGATCTCTGCTTTCCCAGAGACTCAGCATGTCACGGTGCTCGTTCTCGGCAGAAACTTTTTCTGAAAAGGCAAACGTCTGGCTCCTTCTCCTACAAGGTAGGTCCAGCCCTTAAACATTTTGCTCCTCTTCACTATCCCTCTGCAGCCTATCTTTAGCCGCAACAGCACTGGGGACCTCTGCTTTCCCAGAGACTGAGCATGTCACGGTGCTCGTTCTCGGCAGAAACTTTTTCTGAAAAGGCAAACGTTTGGCTCCTTCTCCCACAAGGATGCTGCCAGCCCTGAAAGATCTTGCTGGTCTTCACCGTCCCCCTGCAGTCTATCCACAGGCACAACAGCACTGGGGATCTCGGCTTTCCCAGAGACTCAGCATGTCACGGTGCTTGTTCTCGGCAGAAACTTTTTCTGAAAAGGCAAACGTCTGGCTCCTTCTCCCACAAGGAAGCTGCCAGCCCTAAAAGCTCTTGCAGGTCTTCACTATTCCTCTGCAGCCTATCTTTAGCCGCAACAGCACTGGGGATCTCTGCTTTCCCAGAGACTCAGCATGTCACGGTGCTCGTTCTCGGCAGAAACTTTTTCTGAAAAGGCAAACGTCTGGCTCCTTCTCCCACAAGGAAGGTGCCAGCCCTGAAAGATCTTGCTGGTCTTCACCGTCCCGCGGCAGCCTATCCACAGGCACAACAGCACTGGGGATCTCTGCTTTCCCAGAGACTCAGCATGTCAGGGTGCTCGTTCTCGGCAGAAACTTTTTCTGAAAAGGCAAACATCTGGCTCCTTCTCCCACAAGTAAGGTGCCAACCCTGAAAGATCTTGCTCGTCTTCACTGTCCCCCTGCAGCCTATCCACAGGCACAACAGCACTGAGGATCTCTGCTTTCCCAGGGACTCAGCATGTCACGGTGCTCGTTCTCGGCAGAAACTTTTTCTGAAAAGGCAAACGTCTGGCTCCTTCTCCCACAAGGAAGCTGCCAACCCTGAAATCTCTTGTAGGTCTTCACTATCCCTCTGCAGCCTATCTTTAGCCGCAACAGCACTGGGGATCTCTGCTTTCCCAGAGACTCAGCATGTCACGGTGCTCGTTCTCGGCAGAAACTTTTTCTGAAAAGGCAAACGTCTGGCTCCTTCTCCCACAAGGAAGGTGCCAGCCCTGAAAGCTCTTGCTGGTCTTCAGTATCCCTCTGCAGCCTATCCACAGGCACAACAGCACTGGGGATCTCTGCTTTCCCAGAGACTCAGCATGTCACGGTGCTCGTTCTCGGCAGAAACTTTTTCTGAAAAGGCAAACGTCTGGCTCCTTCTCCCACAAGGAAGCTGCCAGCCCTGAAGATCTTGCTGGTCTTCACCGTCCCCCTGCAGCCTATCCACAGGCACAACAGCACTGGGGATCTCTGCTTTCCCAGGGACTCAGCATGTCACGGTGCTCGTTGTCGGCAGAAACTTTTTTTGAAAAGGCAAACGTCTGGCTCCTTCTCCCACAAGGAAGCTGCCATCCCTGAAAGCTCTTGCAGGTCTTCACTATCCCTCTGCAGCCTATCTTTAGCCGCAACAGCACTGGGGATCTCTGCTTTCCCAGAGACTCAGCATGTCACGGTGCTCGTTCTCGGCAGAAACTTTTTCTGAAAAGGCAAACGTCTGGCTCCTTCTCCCACAAGGAAGCTGCCATCCCTGAAAGCTCTTGCAGGTCTTCACTATCCCTCTGCAGCCTATCTTTAGCCGCAACAGCACTAGGGATCTCGTCTTTCCCAGAGACTCAGCATGTCACGGTGCTCGTTCTCGGCAGAAACTTTTTCTGAAAAGGCAAACGTCTGGCTCCTTCTCCCAAAAGGAAGATGCCAGCCCTGAAAGCACTTGCAGGTCTTCACTATCCCTCTGCAGCCTATCTTTAGCCACAACAGCACTGGGGATCTCTGCTTTCCCAGAGACTCAGCATGTCACGGTGCTCGTTCTCGGCAGAAACTTTTTCTGAAAAGGCAAACGTCTGGCTCCTTCTCCCACAAGGAAGGTGCCAGCCCTGAAAGATCTTGCTGGTCTTCAGTATCCCTCTGCAGCCTATCCACAGGCACAACAGCACTGGGGATCTCTGCTTTCCCAGGGACTCAGCATGTCACGGTGCTCGTTCTCGGCAGAAACTTTTTCTGAAAAGGCAAACGTCTGGCTCCTTCTCCCACAAGGAAGGTGCCAGCCCTGAAAGCTCTTGCTGGTCTTCAGTATCCCTCTGCAGCCTATCCACAGGCACAACAGCACTGGGGATCTCTGCTTTCCCAGGGACTCAGCATGTCACGGTGCTCGTTCTCGGCAGAAACTTTTTCTGAAAAGGCAAACGTCTGGCTCCTTCTCCCACAAGGAAGCTGCCAGCCCTGAAAGCTCTTGCTGGTCTTCACTATCCCTCTGCAGCCTATCTTTAGCCGCAACAGCACTGGGGATCTCTGCTTTCCCAGAGACTCAGCATGTCACGGTGCTCGCTCTCGGCAGAGCCTTTTTCTGAAAAGGCAAACGTCTGGCTCCTTCTCCCAAAAGGAAGGTGCCAGCCCTGAAAGCTCTTGCAGGTCTTCACTATCCCTCTGCAGCCTATCTTTAGCCACAACAGCACTGGGGATCTCTGCTTTCCCAGAGACTCAGCATGTCACGGTGCTCGTTCTCGGCAGAAACTTTTTCTGAAAAGGCAAACGTCTGGCTCCTTCTCCCACAAGGAAGGTGCCAGCCCTGAAAGATCTTGCTGGTCTTCACTATCCCTCTGCAGCCTATCCACAGGCACAACAGCACTGGGGATCTCTGCTTTCCCAGACACTCAGCATGTCACGGTGCTCGTTCTCGGCAGAAACTTTTTCTGAAAAGGCAAACGTCTGGCTCCTTCTACCACAAGGAAGGTGCCAGCCCTGAAAGCTCTTGCAGGTCTTCACTATCCCTCTGCAGCCTATATTTAGCCACAAGAGCACTGGGGATCTCTGCTTTCCCAGAGACTCAGCATGTCACGGTGCTCGTTCTCGGCAGAAACTTTTTCTGAAAAGGCAAACGTCTGGCTCCTTCTCCTACAAGGTAGGTCCAGCCCTTAAACATTTTGCTCGTCTTTACTATCCCTCTGCAGCCTATCTTTAGCCGCAACAGCACTGGGGACCTCTGCTTTCCCAGAGACTCAGCATGTCACGGTGCTCGTTCTCGGCAGAAACTTTTTCTGAAAAGGCAAACGTTTGGCTCCTTCTCCCACAAGGAAGCTGCCAGCCCTGAAAGATCTTGCTGGTCTTCACCGTCCCCCTGCAGCCTATCCACAGGCACAACAGCACTGGGGATCTCGGCTTTCCCAGAGACTCAGCATGTCACGGTGCTCGTTCTCGGCAGAAACTTTTTCTGAAAAGGCAAACGTCTGGCTCCTTCTCCCACAAGGAAGCTGCCAGCCCTAAAAGCTCTTGCAGGTCTTCACTATTCCTCTGCAGCCTATCTTTAGCCGCAACAGCACTGGGGATCTCTGCTTTCCCAGAGACTCAGCATGTCACGGTGCTCGTTCTCGGCAGAAACTTTTTCTGAAAAGGCAAACGTCTGGCTCCTTCTCCCACAAGGAAGGTGCCAGCCCTGAAAGATCTTGCTGGTCTTCACCGTCCCGCGGCAGCCTATCCACAGGCACAACAGCACTGGGGATCTCTGCTTTCCCAGAGACTCAGCATGTCAGGGTGCTCGTTCTCGGCAGAAACTTTTTCTGAAAAGGCAAACATCTGGCTCCTTCTCCCACAAGGAAGGTGCCAACCCTGAAAGATCTTGCTGGTCTTCACTATCCCTCTGCAGCCTATCTTTAGCCGCAACAGCACTGGGGATCTCTGCTTTCCCAGAGACTCAGCATGTCACGGTGCTCGTTCTCGGCAGAAACTTTTTCTGAAAAGGCAAACGTCTGGCTCCTTCTCCCACAAGGAAGCTGCCATCCCTGAAAGCTCTTGCAGGTCTTCACTATCCCTCTGCAGCCTATCTTTAACCGCAACAGCACTAGGGATCTCTGCTTTCCCAGAGACTCAGCATGTCACGGTGCTCGTTCTCGGCAGAAACTTTTTCTGAAAAGGCAAACGTCTGGCTCCTTCTCCCACAAGGAAGGTGCCAGCCCTGAAAGATCTTGCTGGTCTTCACTGTCCCCCTGCAGCCGATCCACAGGCACAACAGCACTGGGGATCTCTGCTTTCCCAGGGACTCAGCATGTCACGGTGCTCGTTCTCGGCAGAAACTTTTTCTGAAAAGGCAAACGTCTGGCTCCTTCTCCCACAAGGAAGGTGCCAGCCCTGAAAGCTCTTGCTGGTCTTCAGTATCCCTCTGCAGCCTATCCACAGGCACAACAGCACTGGGGATCTCTGCTTTCCCAGGGACTCAGCATGTCACGGTGCTCGTTCTCGGCAGAAACTTTTTCTGAAAAGGCAAACGTCTGGCTCCTTCTCCCACAAGGAAGCTGCCAGCCCTGAAAGCTCTTGCAGGTCTTCACTATCCCTCTGCAGCCTATCTTTAGCCGCAACAGCACTGGGGATCTCTGCTTTCCCAGAGACTCAGCATGTCACGGTGCTCGTTCTCGGCAGAAACTTTTTCTGAAAAGGCAAACGTCTGGCTCCTTCTCCCAAAAGGAAGGTGCCAGCCCTGAAAGCTATTGCAGGTCTACACTATCCCTCTGCAGCCTATCTTTAGCCGCAACAGCACTGGGGATCTCTGCTTTCCCAGAGACTCAGCATGTCACGGTGCTCGTTCTCGGCAGAAACTTTTTCTGAAAAGGCAAACGTCTGGCTCCTTCTCCCACAAGGAAGGTGCCAGCCCTGAAAGCTCTTGCTGGTCTTCAGTATCCCTCTGCAGCCTATCCACAGGCACAACAGCACTGGAGATCTCTGCTTTCCCAGACACTCAGCATGTCACGGTGCTCGTTCTCGTCAGAAACTTTTTCTTAAAAGGCAAACGTCTGGCTCCTTCTACCACAAGGAAGGTGCCAGCCCTGAAAGCTCTTGCAGGTCTTCACTATCCCTCTGCAGCCTATATTTAGCCACAACAGCACTGGGGATCTCTGCTTTCCCAGAGACTCAGCATGTCACGGTGCTCGTTCTCGGCAGAAACTTTTTCTGAAAAGGCAAACGTCTGGCTCCTTCTCCCACAAGGAAGCTGCCAGCCCTGAAAGATCTTGCTGGTCTTCACCGTCCCCCTGCAGCCTATCCACAGGCACAACAGCACTGGGGATCTCTGCTTTCCCAGAGACTCAGCATGTCACGGTGCTCGTTCTCGGCAGAAACTTTTTCTGAAAAGGCAAACGTCTGGCTCCTTCTCCCACAAGGAAGGTGCCAGCCCTAAAAGCTCTTTCAGGTCTTCACTATTTCTCTGCAGCCTATCTTTAGCCGCAACAGCACTGGGGATCTCTGCTTTCCCAGAGACTCAGCATGTCAGGGTGCTCGTTCTCGGCAGAAACTTTTTCTGAAAAGGCAAACATCTGTCTCCTTCTCCCACAAGGAAGGTGCCAACCCTGAAAGATCTTGCTGGTCTTCACTGTCCCCCTGCAGCCTATCCACAGGCACAACAGCACTGAGGATCTCTGCTTTCCCAGAGACTCAGCATGTCACGGTGCTCGTTCTCGGCAGAAACTTTTTCTGAAAAGGCAAACGTCTGGCTCCTTCTCCCACAAGGAAGGTGCCAGCCCTAAAAGCTCTTTCAGGTCTTCACTATTTCTCTGCAGCCTATCTTTAGCCGCAACAGCACTGGGGATCTCTGCTTTCCCAGAGACTCAGCATGTCAGGGTGCTCGTTCTCGGCAGAAACTTTTTCTGAAAAGGCAAACATCTGTCTCCTTCTCCCACAAGGAAGGTGCCAACCCTGAAAGATCTTGCTGGTCTTCACTGTCCCCCTGCAGCCTATCCACAGGCACAACAGCACTGAGGATCTCTGCTTTCCCAGAGACTCAGCATGTCACGGTGCTCGTTCTCGGCAGAAACTTTTTCTGAAAAGGCAAACGTCTGGCTCCTTCTCCCACAAGGAAGCTGCCAGCCCTGAAAGATCTTGTAGGTCTTCACTATCCCTCTGCAGCCTATCTTTAGCCGCAACAGCACTGGGGATCTCTGCTTTTCCAGAGACTCAGCATGTCACGGTGCTCGTTCTCGGCAGAAACTTTTTCTGAAAAGGCAAACGTCTGGCTCCTTCTCCCACAAGGAAGGTGCCAGCCCTGAAAGCTCTTGCTGGTCTTCAGTATCCCTCTGCAGCCTATCCACAGGCACAACAGCACTGGGGATCTCTGCTTTCCCAGAGACTCAGCATGTCACGGTGCTCGTTCTCGGCAGAAACTTTTTCTGAAAAGGCAAACGTCTGGCTCCTTCTCCCACAAGGAAGCTGCCAGCCCTGAAAGATCTTGCTGGTCTTCACCGACCCCCTGCAGCCTATCCACAGGCACAACAGCACTGGGGATCTCTGCTTTCCCAGGGACTCAGCATGTCACGGTGCTCGTTCTCGGCAGAAACTTTTTTTGAAAAGGCAAACGTCTGGCTCCTTCTCCCACAAGGATGCTGCCATCCCTGAAAGCTCTTGCAGGTCTTCACTATTCCTCTGCAGCCTATCTTTAGCCGCAACAGCACTGGGGATCTCTGCTTTCCCAGAGACTCAGCATGTCACGGTGCTCGTTCTCGGCAGAAACTTTTTCTGAAAAGGCAAACGTCTGGCTCCTTCTCCCACAAGGAAGGTGCCAGCCATGAAAGATCTTGCAGGTCTTCACTATCCCTCTGCAGCCTATCTTTAGCAGCAACAGCACTGGGGATCTCTGCTTTCCCAGAGACTCAGCATGTCACGGTGCTCGTTCTCGGCAGAAACTTTTTCTGAAAAGGCAAACGTCTGGCTCCTTCTCCCACAAGGAAGCTGCCAGCCCTGAAAGATCTTGCTGGTCTTCACCGTCCCGCGGCAGCCTATCCACAGGCACAACAGCACTGGGGATCTCGGCTTTCCCAGAGACTCAGCATGTCAGGGTGCTCGTTCTCGGCAGAAACTTTTTCTGAAAAGGCAAACATCTGGCTCCTTCTCCCACAAGGAAGGTGCCAACCCTGAAAGATCTTGCTGGTCTTCACTATCCCTCTGCAGCCTATCTTTAGCCGCAACAGCACTGGGGATCTCTGCTTTCCCAGAGACTCAGCATGTCACGGTGCTCGTTCTCGGCAGAAACTTTTTCTGAAAAGGCAAACGTCTGGCTCCTTCTCCAACAAGGAAGGTGCCAGCCCTGAAAGATCTTGCTGGTCTTCACTATCCCTCTGCAGCCTATCCACAGGCACAACAGCACTGGGGATCTCTGCTTTCCCAGACACTCAGCATGTCACGGTGCTCGTTCTCGGCAGAAACTTTTTCTGAAAAGGCAAACGTCTGGCTCCTTCTCCCACAAGGAAGCTGCCAGCCCTGAAAGATCTTGCTGGTCTTCACCGTCCCCCTGCAGCCTATCCACAGGCACAACAGCACTGGGGATCTCTGCTTTCCCAGGGACTCAGCATGTCACGGTGCTCGTTCTCGGCAGAAACTTTTTCTGAAAAGGCAAACGTCTGGCTCCTTCTCCCACAAGGAAGCTGCCATCCCTGAAAGCTCTTGCAGGTCTTCACTATCCCTCTGCAGCCTATCTTTAGCCACAACAGCACTGGGGATCTCTGCTTTCCCAGAGACTCAGCATGTCACGGTGCTCGTTCTCGGCAGAAACTTTTTCTGAAAAGGCAAACGTCTGGCTCCTTCTCCCAAAAGGAAGGTGCCAGCCCTGAAAGCACTTGCAGGTCTTCACTATCCCTCTGCAGCCTATCTTTAGCCACAACAGCACTGGGGATCTCTGCTTTCCCAGAGACTCAGCATGTCACGGTGCTCGTTCTCGGCAGAAACTTTTTCTGAAAAGGCAAACGTCTGGCTCCTTCTCCCACAAGGAAGGTGCCAGCCCTGAAAGATCTTGCTGGTCTTCACCGTCCCCCTGCAGCCTATCCACAGGCACAACAGCACTGGGGATCTCTGCTTTCCCAGACACTCAGCATGTCACGGTGCTCTTTCTCGGCAGAAACTTTTTCTGAAAAGGCAAACGTCTGGCTCCTTCTCCCACAAGGAAGCTGCCAGCCCTAAAAGCTCTTGCAGGTCTTCACTATTCCTCTGCAGCCTATCTTTAGCCGCAACAGCACTGGGGATCTCTGCTTTCCCAGAGACTCAGCATGTCACGGTGCTCGTTCTCGGCAGAAACTTTTTCTGAAAAGGCAAACGTCTGGCTCCTTCTCCCACAAGGATGCTGCCAGCCCTGAAAGCTCTTGCTGGTCTTCAGTATCCCTCTGCAGCCTATCCACAGGCACAACAGCACTGGGGATCTCTGCTTTCCCAGAGACTCAGCATGTCACGGTGCTCGTTCTCGGCAGAAACTTTTTCTGAAAAGGCAAACGTCTGGCTCCTTCTCCCACAAGGAAGCTGCCAGCCCTGAAAGATCTTGCTGGTCTTCACCGTCCCCCTGCAGCCTATCCACAGGCACAACAGCACTGGGGATCTCTGCTTTCCCAGAGACTCAGCATGTCACGGTGCTCGTTCTCGGCAGAAACTTTTTCTGAAAAGGCAAACGTCTGGCTCCTTCTCCCACAAGGAAGCTGCCATCCCTGAAAGCTCTTGCAGGTCTTCACTATCCCTCTGCAGCCTATCTTTAGCCGCAACAGCACTAGGGATCTCGTCTTTCCCAGAGACTCAGCATGTCACGGTGCTCGTTCTCGGCAGAAACTTTTTCTGAAAAGGCAAACGTCTGGCTCCTTCTCCCAAAAGGAAGGTGCCAGCCCTGAAAGCTCTTGCTGGTCTTCAGTATCCCTCTGCAGCCTATCTTTAGCCACAACAGCACTGGGGATCTCTGCTTTCCCAGAGACTCAGCATGTCACGGTGCTCGTTCTCGGCAGAAACTTTTTCTGAAAAGGCAAACGTCTGGCTCCTTCTCCCACAAGGAAGGTGCCAGCCCTGAAAGCTCTTGCTGGTCTTCAGTATCCCTCTGCAGCCTATCCACAGGCACAACAGCACTGGGGATCTCTGCTTTCCCAGAGACTCAGCATGTCACGGTGCTCGTTCTCGGCAGAAACTTTTTCTGAAAAGGCAAACGTCTGGCTCCTTCTCCCACAAGGAAGCTGCCATCCCTGAAAGCTCTTGCAGGTCTGCACTATCCCTCTGCAGCCTATCTTTAGCCGCAACAGCACTAGGGATCTCGTCTTTCCCAGAGACTCAGCATGTCACGGTGCTCGTTCTCGGCAGAAACTTTTTCTGAAAAGGCAAACGTCTGGCTCCTTCTCCCAAAAGGAAGGTGCCAGCCCTGAAAGATCTTGCTGGTCTTCAGTATCCCTCTGCAGCCTATCTTTAGCCACAACAGCACTGGGGATCTCTGCTTTCCCAGAGACTCAGCATGTCACGGTGCTCGTTCTCGGCAGAAACTTTTTCTGAAAAGGCAAACGTCTGGCTCCTTCTCCCACAAGGAAGGTGCCAGCCCTGAAAGATCTTGCTGGTCTTCAGTATCCCTCTGCAGCCTATCCACAGGCACAACAGCACTGGGGATCTCTGCTTTCCCAGGGACTCAGCATGTCACGGTGCTCGTTCTCGGCAGAAACTTTTTCTGAAAAGGCAAACGTCTGGCTCCTTCTCCCACAAGGAAGGTGCCAGCCCTGAAAGCTCTTGCTGGTCTTCAGTATCCCTCTGCAGCCTATCCACAGGCACAACAGCACTGGGGATCTCTGCTTTCCCAGGGACTCAGCATGTCACGGTGCTCGTTCTCGGCAGAAACTTTTTCTGAAAAGGCAAACGTCTGGCTCCTTCTCCCACAAGGAAGGTGCCAGCCCTGAAAGCTCTTGCTGGTCTTCACTATCCCTCTGCAGCCTATCTTTAGCCGCAACAGCACTGGGGATCTCTGCTTTCCCAGAGACTCAGCATGTCACGGTGCTCGTTCTCGGCAGAAACTTTTTCTCAAAAGGCAAACGTCTGGCTCCTTCTCCCAAAAGGAAGGTGCCAGCCCTGAAAGCTCTTGCAGGTCTTCACTATCCCTCTGCAGCCTATCTTTAGCCGCAACAGCACTGGGGATCTCTGCTTTCCCAGAGACTCAGCATGTCACGGTGCTCGTTCTCGGCAGAAACTTTTTCTGAAAAGGCAAACGTCTGGCTCCTTCTCCCACAAGGAAGCTGCCAGCCCTGAAAGATCTTGCTGGTCTTCACTATCCCTCTGCAGCCTATCCACAGGCACAACAGCACTGGAGATCTCTGCTTTCCCAGACACTCAGCATGTCACGGTGCTCGTTCTCGTCAGAAACTTTTTCTTAAAAGGCAAACGTCTGGCTCCTTCTACCACAAGGAAGGTGCCAGCCCTGAAAGCTCTTGCAGGTCTTCACTATCCCTCTGCAGCCTATATTTAGCCACAACAGCACTGGGGATCTCTGCTTTCCCAGAGACTCAGCATGTCACGGTGCTCGTTCTCGGCAGAAACTTTTTCTGAAAAGGCAAACGTCTGGCTCCTTCTCCCACAAGGAAGGTGCCAGCCCTGAAAGCTCTTGCTGGTCTTCAGTATCCCTCTGCAGCCTATCCACAGGCACAACAGCACTGGGGATCTCTGCTTTCCCAGGGACTCAGCATGTCACGGTGCTCGTTCTCGGCAGAAACTTTTTCTGAAAAGGCAAACGTCTGGCTCCTTCTCCCACAAGGAAGGTGCCAGCCCTGAAAGCTCTTGCTGGTCTTCACTATCCCTCTGCAGCCTATCTTTAGCCGCAACAGCACTGGGGATCTCTGCTTTCCCAGAGACTCAGCATGTCACGGTGCTCGTTCTCGGCAGAAACTTTTTCTCAAAAGGCAAACGTCTGGCTCCTTCTCCCAAAAGGAAGGTGCCAGCCCTGAAAGCTCTTGCTGGTCTTCAGTATCCCTCTGCAGCCTATCTTTAGCCGCAACAGCACTGGGGATCTCTGCTTTCCCAGAGACTCAGCATGTCACGGTGCTCGTTCTCGGCAGAAACTTTTTCTGAAAAGGCAAACGTCTGGCTCCTTCTCCCACAAGGAAGCTGCCAGCCCTGAAAGATCTTGCTGGTCTTCACTATCCCTCTGCAGCCTATCCACAGGCACAACAGCACTGGAGATCTCTGCTTTCCCAGACACTCAGCATGTCACGGTGCTCGTTCTCGTCAGAAACTTTTTCTTAAAAGGCAAACGTCTGGCTCCTTCTACCACAAGGAAGGTGCCAGCCCTGAAAGCTCTTGCAGGTCTTCACTATCCCTCTGCAGCCTATATTTAGCCACAACAGCACTGGGGATCTCTGCTTTCCCAGAGACTCAGCATGTCACGGTGCTCGTTCTCGGCAGAAACTTTTTCTGAAAAGGCAAACGTCTGGCTCCTTCTCCCACAAGGAAGCTGCCAGCCCTGAAAGATCTTGCTGGTCTTCACCGTCCCCCTGCAGGCTATCCACAGGCACAACAGCACTGGGGATCTCGGCTTTCCCAGAGACTCAGCATGTCATGGTGCTCGTTCTCGGCAGAAACTTTTTCTGAAAAGGCAAACGTCTGGCTCCTTCTCCCACAAGGAAGGTGCCAGCCCTAAACGCTCTTGCAGGTCTTCACTATTCCTCTGCAGCCTATCTTTAGCCGCAACAGCACTGGGGATCTCTGCTTTCCCAGAGACTCAGCATGTCAGGGTGCTCGTTCTCGGCAGAAACTTTTTCTGAAAAGGCAAACGTCTGGCTCCTTCTCCCACAAGGAAGGTGCCAACCCTGAAAGATCTTGCTGGTCTTCACTGTCCCCCTGCAGCCTATCCACAGGCACAACAGCACTGAGGATCTCTGCTTTCCCAGAGACTCAGCATGTCACGGTGCTCGTTCTCGGCAGAAACTTTTTCTGAAAAGGCAAACGTCTGGCTCCTTCTCCCACAAGGAAGCTGCCAGCCCTGAAAGATCTTGTAGGTCTTCACTATCCCTCTGCAGCCTATCTTTAGCCGCAACAGCACTGGGGATCTCTGCTTTCCCAGACACTCAGCATGTCACGGTGCTCGTTCTCGGCAGAAACTTTTTCTGAAAAGGCAAACGTCTGGCTCCTTCTCCCACAAGGAAGGTGCCAGCCCTGAAAGCTCTTGCTGGTCTTCAGTATCCCTCTGCAGCCTATCCACAGGCACAACAGCACTGGGGATCTCTGCTTTCCCAGAGACTCAGCATGTCACGGTGCTCGTTCTCGGCAGAAACTTTTTCTGAAAAGGCAAACGTCTGGCTCCTTCTCCCACAAGGAAGCTGCCAGCCCTGAAAGATCTTGCTGGTCTTCACCGTCCCCCTGCAGCCTATCCACAGGCACAACAGCACTGGGGATCTCTGCTTTCCCAGGGACTCAGCATGTCACGGTGCTCGTTCTCGGCAGAAACTTTTTTTGAAAAGGCAAACGTCTGGCTCCTTCTCCCACAAGGATGCTGCCATCCCTGAAAGCTCTTGCAGGTCTTCACTATTCCTCTGCAGCCTATCTTTAGCCGCAACAGCACTGGGGATCTCTGCTTTCCCAGAGACTCAGCATGTCACGGTGCTCGTTCTCGGCAGAAACTTTTTCTGAAAAGGCAAACGTCTGGCTCCTTCTCCCAAAAGGAAGGTGCCAGCCCTGAAAGCACTTGCAGGTCTTCACTATCCCTCTGCAGCCTATCTTTAGCCGCAACAGCACTAGGGATCTCGTCTTTCCCAGAGACTCAGCATGTCACGGTGCTCGTTCTCGGCAGAAACTTTTTCTGAAAAGGCAAACGTCTGGCTCCTTCTCCCACAAGGAAGGTGCCAGCCCTGAAAGATCTTGCTGGTCTTCACCGTCCCCCTGCAGCCTATCCACAGGCACAACAGCACTGGGGATCTCGGCTTTCCAAGAGACTCAGCATGTCACGGTGCTCTTTCTCGGCAGAAACTTTTTCTGAAAAGGCAAACGTCTGGCTCCTTCTCCCACAAGGAAGGTGCCAGCCCTGAAAGCTCTTGCTGGTCTTCAGTATCCCTCTGCAGCCTATCCACAGGCACAACAGCACTGGGGATCTCTGCTTTCCCAGACACTCAGCATGTCACGGTGCTCGTTCTCGGCAGAAACTTTTTCTGAAAAGGCAAACGTCTGGCTCCTTCTCCCACAAGGAAGCTGCCAGCCCTGAAAGCTCTTGCTGGTCTTCACTATCCCTCTGCAGCCTATCCACAGGCACAACAGCACTGGGGATCTCTGCTTTCCCAGGGACTCAGCATGTCACGGTGCTCGTTCTCGGCAGAAACTTTTTTTGAAAAGGCAAACGTCTGGCTCCTTCTCCCACAAGGAAGCTGCCATCCCTGAAAGCTCTTGCAGGTCTTCACTATCCCTCTGCAGCCTATCTTTAGCCACAACAGCACTGGGGATCTCTGCTTTCCCAGAGACTCAGCATGTCACGGTGCTCGTTCTCGGCAGAAACTTTTTCTGAAAAGGCAAACGTCTGGCTCCTTCTCCCACAAGGAAGCTGCCATCCCTGAAAGCTCTTGCAGGTCTTCACTATCCCTCTGCAGCCTATCTTTAGCCGCAACAGCACTGGGGATCTCTGCTTTCCCAGACACTCAGCATGTCACGGTGCTCGTTCTCGGCAGAAACTTTTTCTGAAAAGGCAAACGTCTGGCTCCTTCTCCCAAAAGGAAGGTGCCAGCCCTGAAAGCACTTGCAGGTCTTCATTATCCCTCTGCAGCCTATCTTTAGCCACAACAGCACTGGGGATCTCTGCTTTCCCAGAGACTCAGCATGTCACGGTGCTCGTTCTCGGCAGAAACTTTTTCTGAAAAGGCAAACGTCTGGCTCCTTCTCCCACAAGGAAGGTGCCAGCCCTGAAAGATCTTGCTGGTCTTCACCGTCCCCCTGCAGCCTATCCACAGGCACAACAGCACTGGGGATCTCTGCTTTCCCAGACACTCAGCATGTCACGGTGCTCTTTCTCGGCAGAAACTTTTTCTGAAAAGGCAAACGTCTGGCTCCTTCTCCCACAAGGAAGCTGCCAGCCCTAAAAGCTCTTGCAGGTCTTCACTATTCCTCTGCAGCCTATCTTTAGCCGCAACAGCACTGGGGATCTCTGCTTTCCCAGAGACTCAGCATGTCACGGTGCTCGTTCTCGGCAGAAACTTTTTCTGAAAAGGCAAACGTCTGGCTCCTTCTCCCACAAGGAAGCTGCCAGCCCTGAAAGATCTTGCTTGTCTTCACCGTCCCCCTGCAGCCTATCCACAGGCACAACAGCACTGGGGATCTCGGCTTTCCCAGAGACTCAGCATGTCAGGGTGCTCGTTCTCGGCAGAAACTTTTTCTGAAAAGGCAAACATCTGGCTCCTTCTCCCACAAGGAAGGTGCCAACCCTGAAAGATCTTGCTGGTCTTCACTGTCCCCCTGCAGCCTATCCACAGGCACAACAGCACTGAGGATCTCTGCTTTCCCAGAGACTCAGCATGTCACGGTGCTCGTTCTCGGCAGAAACTTTTTCTGAAAAGGCAAACGTCTGGCTCCTTCTCCCACAAGGAAGGTGCCAGCCCTGAAAGCTCTTGCAGGTCTTCACTATCCCTCTGCAGCCTATCTTTAGCCGCAACAGCACTGGGGATCTCTGCTTTCCCAGAGACTCAGCATGTCACGGTGCTCGTTCTCGGCAGAAACTTTTTCTGAAAAGGCAAACGTCTGGCTCCTTCTCCCACAAGGAAGCTGCCAGCCCTGAAAGCTCTTGCTGGTCTTCAGTATCCCTCTGCAGCCTATCCACAGGCACAACAGCACTGGGGATCTCTGCTTTCCCAGAGACTCAGCATGTCACGGTGCTCGTTCTCGGCAGAAACTTTTTCTGAAAAGGCAAACGTCTGGCTCCTTCTCCCACAAGGAAGCTGCCAGCCCTGAAAGATCTTGCTGGTCTTCACCGTCCCCCTGCAGCCTATCCACAGGCACAACAGCACTGGGGATCTCTGCTTTCCCAGGGACTCAGCATGTCACGGTGCTCGTTCTCGGCAGAAACTTTTTCTGAAAAGGCAAACGTCTGGCTCCTTCTCCCACAAGGAAGCTGCCATCCCTGAAAGCTCTTGCAGGTCTTCACTATCCCTCTGCAGCCTATCTTTAGCCGCAACAGCACTAGGGATCTCGTCTTTCCCAGAGACTCAGCATGTCACGGTGCTCGTTCTCGGCAGAAACTTTTTCTGAAAAGGCAAACGTCTGGCTCCTTCTCCCAAAAGGAAGGTGCCAGCCCTGAAAGCACTTGCAGGTCTTCACTATCCCTCTGCAGCCTATCTTTAGCCACAACAGCACTGGGGATCTCTGCTTTCCCAGAGACTCAGCATGTCACGGTGCTCGTTCTCGGCAGAAACTTTTTCTGAAAAGGCAAACGTCTGGCTCCTTCTCCCACAAGGAAGGTGCCAGCCCTGAAAGATCTTGCTGGTCTTCAGTATCCCTCTGCAGCCTATCCACAGGCACAACAGCACTGGGGATCTCTGCTTTCCCAGGGACTCAGCATGTCACGGTGCTCATTCTCGGCAGAAACTTTTTCTG
Source organism: Astur gentilis (assembly GCF_929443795.1). NCBI lineage: Eukaryota > Metazoa > Chordata > Aves > Accipitriformes > Accipitridae > Astur > Astur gentilis. The sequence continues at coordinate 4,462,407 of NW_026061079.1, read as the reverse complement.
AAAAGGCAAACGTCTGGCTCCTTCTCCCACAAGGAAGGTGCCAGCCCTGAAAGCTCTTGCTGGTCTTCAGTATCCCTCTGCAGCCTATCCACAGGCACAACAGCACTGGGGATCTCTGCTTTCCCAGAGACTCAGCATGTCACGGTGCTCGTTCTCGGCAGAAACTTTTTCTGAAAAGGCAAACGTCTGGCTCCTTCTCCCACAAGGAAGCTGCCAGCCCTGAAAGATCTTGCTGGTCTTCACCGTCCCCCTGCAGCCTATCCACAGGCACAACAGCACTGGGGATCTCTGCTTTCCCAGGGACTCAGCATGTCACGGTGCTCGTTCTCGGCAGAAACTTTTTTTGAAAAGGCAAACGTCTGGCTCCTTCTCCCACAAGGATGCTGCCATCCCTGAAAGCTCTTGCAGGTCTTCACTATTCCTCTGCAGCCTATCTTTAGCCGCAACAGCACTGGGGATCTCTGCTTTCCCAGAGACTCAGCATGTCACGGTGCTCGTTCTCGGCAGAAACTTTTTCTGAAAAGGCAAACGTCTGGCTCCTTCTCCCAAAAGGAAGGTGCCAGCCCTGAAAGCACTTGCAGGTCTTCACTATCCCTCTGCAGCCTATCTTTAGCCGCAACAGCACTAGGGATCTCGTCTTTCCCAGAGACTCAGCATGTCACGGTGCTCGTTCTCGGCAGAAACTTTTTTTGAAAAGGCAAACGTCTGGCTCCTTCTCCCACAAGGAAGGTGCCAGCCCTGAAAGATCTTGCTGGTCTTCACCGTCCCCCTGCAGCCTATCCACAGGCACAACAGCACTGGGGATCTCGGCTTTCCCAGAGACTCAGCATGTCACGGTGCTCGTTCTCGGCAGAAACTTTTTCTGAAAAGGCAAACGTCTGGCTCCTTCTCCCACAAGGAAGGTGCCAGCCCTGAAAGCTCTTGCTGGTCTTCAGTATCCCTCTGCAGCCTATCCACAGGCACAACAGCACTGGGGATCTCTGCTTTCCCAGGGACTCAGCATGTCACGGTGCTCGTTCTCGGCAGAAACTTTTTCTGAAAAGGCAAACGTCTGACTCCTTCTCCCACAAGGAAGCTGCCAGCCCTGAAAGCTCTTGCTGGTCTTCACTATCCCTCTGCAGCCTATCCACAGGCACAACAGCACTGGGGATCTCTGCTTTCCCAGGGACTCAGCATGTCACGGTGCTCGTTCTCGGCAGAAACTTTTTTTGAAAAGGCAAACGTCTGACTCCTTCTCCCACAAGGAAGCTGCCATCCCTGAAAGCTCTTGCAGGTCTTCACTATCCCTCTGCAGCCTATCTTTAGCCACAACAGCACTGGGGATCTCTGCTTTCCCAGAGACTCAGCATGTCACGGTGCTCGTTCTCGGCAGAAACTTTTTCTGAAAAGGCAAACGTCTGGCTCCTTCTCCCACAAGGAAGCTGCCATCCCTGAAAGCTCTTGCAGGTCTTCACTATCCCTCTGCAGCCTATCTTTAGCCGCAACAGCACTGGGGATCTCTGCTTTCCCAGACACTCAGCATGTCACGGTGCTCGTTCTCGGCAGAAACTTTTTCTGAAAAGGCAAACGTCTGGCTCCTTCTCCCAAAAGGAAGGTGCCAGCCCTGAAAGCACTTGCAGGTCTTCACTATCCCTCTGCAGCCTATCTTTAGCCACAACAGCACTGGGGATCTCTGCTTTCCCAGAGACTCAGCATGTCACGGTGCTCGTTCTCGGCAGAAACTTTTTCTGAAAAGGCAAACGTCTGGCTCCTTCTCCCACAAGGAAGGTGCCAGCCCTGAAAGATCTTGCTGGTCTTCACCGTCCCCCTGCAGCCTATCCACAGGCACAACAGCACTGGGGATCTCTGCTTTCCCAGACACTCAGCATGTCACGGTGCTCTTTCTCGGCAGAAACTTTTTCTGAAAAGGCAAACGTCTGGCTCCTTCTCCCACAAGGAAGCTGCCAGCCCTAAAAGCTCTTGCAGGTCTTCACTATTCCTCTGCAGCCTATCTTTAGCCGCAACAGCACTGGGGATCTCTGCTTTCCCAGAGACTCAGCATGTCACGGTGCTCGTTCTCGGCAGAAACTTTTTCTGAAAAGGCAAACGTCTGGCTCCTTCTCCCACAAGGAAGCTGCCAGCCCTGAAAGCTCTTGCTGGTCTTCACCGTCCCCCTGCAGCCTATCCACAGGCACAACAGCACTGGGGATCTCGGCTTTCCCAGAGACTCAGCATGTCAGGGTGCTCGTTCTCGGCAGAAACTTTTTCTGAAAAGGCAAACATCTGGCTCCTTCTCCCACAAGGAAGGTGCCAACCCTGAAAGATCTTGCTGGTCTTCACTGTCCCCCTGCAGCCTATCCACAGGCACAACAGCACTGAGGATCTCTGCTTTCCCAGAGACTCAGCATGTCACGGTGCTCGTTCTCGGCAGAAACTTTTTCTGAAAAGGCAAACGTCTGGCTCCTTCTCCCACAAGGAAGGTGCCAGCCCTGAAAGCTCTTGCAGGTCTTCACTATCCCTCTGCAGCCTATCCACAGGCACAACAGCACTGGGGATCTCTGCTTTCCCAGAGACTCAGCATGTCACGGTGCTCGTTCTCGGCAGAAACTTTTTCTGAAAAGGCAAACGTCTGGCTCCTTCTCCCACAAGGAAGCTGCCAGCCCTGATAGATCTTGCTGGTCTTCACCGTCCCCCTGCAGCCTATCCACAGGCACAACAGCACTGGGGATCTCTGCTTTCCCAGGGACTCAGCATGTCACGGTGCTCGTTCTCGGCAGAAACTTTTTCTGAAAAGGCAAACGTCTGGCTCCTTCTCCCACAAGGAAGCTGCCATCCCTGAAAGCTCTTGCAGGTCTTCACTATCCCTCTGCAGCCTATCTTTAGCCGCAACAGCACTAGGGATCTCGTCTTTCCCAGAGACTCAGCATGTCACGGTGCTCGTTCTCGGCAGAAACTTTTTCTGAAAAGGCAAACGTCTGGCTCCTTCTCCCAAAAGGAAGGTGCCAGCCCTGAAAGCACTTGCAGGTCTTCACTATCCCTCTGCAGCCTATCTTTAGCCACAACAGCACTGGGGATCTCTGCTTTCCCAGAGACTCAGCATGTCACGGTGCTCGTTCTCGGCAGAAACTTTTTCTGAAAAGGCAAACGTCTGGCTCCTTCTCCCACAAGGAAGGTGCCAGCCCTGAAAGATCTTGCTGGTCTTCAGTATCCCTCTGCAGCCTATCCACAGGCACAACAGCACTGGGGATCTCTGCTTTCCCAGGGACTCAGCATGTCACGGTGCTCGTTCTCGGCAGAAACTTTTTCTGAAAAGGCAAACGTCTGGCTCCTTCTCCCACAAGGAAGGTGCCAGCCCTGAAAGCTCTTGCTGGTCTTCAGTATCCCTCTGCAGCCTATCCACAGGCACAACAGCACTGGGGATCTCTGCTTTCCCAGGGACTCAGCATGTCACGGTGCTCGTTCTCGGCAGAAACTTTTTCTGAAAAGGCAAACGTCTGGCTCCTTCTCCCAAAAGGAAGGTGCCAGCCCTGAAAGCTCTTGCAGGTCTTCACTATCCCTCTGCAGCCTATCTTTAGCCGCAACAGCACTGGGGATCTCTGCTTTCCCAGAGACTCAGCATGTCACGGTGCTCGTTCTCGTCAGAAACTTTTTCTTAAAAGGCAAACGTCTGGCTCCTTCTACCACAAGGAAGGTGCCAGCCCTGAAAGCTCTTGCAGGTCTTCACTATCCCTCTGCAGCCTATATTTAGCCACAACAGCACTGGGGATCTCTGCTTTCCCAGAGACTCAGCATGTCACGGTGCTCGTTCTCGGCAGAAACTTTTTCTGAAAAGGCAAACGTCTGGCTCCTTCTCCCACAAGGAAGCTGCCAGCCCTGAAAGATCTTGCTGGTCTTCACCGTCCCCCTGCAGGCTATCCACAGGCACAACAGCACTGGGGATCTCGGCTTTCCCAGAGACTCAGCATGTCACGGTGCTCGTTCTCGGCAGAAACTTTTTCTGAAAAGGCAAACGTCTGGCTCCTTCTCCCACAAGGAAGGTGCCAGCCCTAAAAGCTCTTGCAGGTCTTCACTATTCCTCTGCAGCCTATCTTTAGCCGCAACAGCACTGGGGATCTCTGCTTTCCCAGAGACTCAGCATGTCAGGGTGCTCGTTCTCGGCAGAAACTTTTTCTGAAAAGGCAAACATCTGGCTCCTTCTCCCACAAGGAAGGTGCCAACCCTGAAAGATCTTGCTGGTCTTCACCGTCCCCCTGCAGCCTATCCACAGCCACAACAGCACTGGGGATCTCTGCTTTCCCAGAGACTCAGCATGTCACGGTGCTCGTTCTCGGCAGAAACTTTTTCTGAAAAGGCAAACGTCTGGCTCCTTCTCCTACAAGGTAGGTCCAGCCCTTAAACATTTTGCTCGTCTTCACTATCCCTCTGCAGCCTATCTTTAGCCGCAACAGCACTGGGGACCTCTGCTTTCCCAGATACTCAGCATGTCACGGTGCTCGTTCTCGGCAGAAACTTTTTCTGAAAAGGCAAACGTCTGGCTCCTTCTCCCACAAGGAAGCTGCCAGCCCTGAAAGATCTTGCTGGTCTTCACCGTCCCCCTGCAGCCTATCCACAGGCACAACAGCACTGGGGATCTCTGCTTTCCCAGAGACTCAGCATGTCACAGTGCTCGTTCTCGGCAGAAACTTTTTCTGAAAAGGCAAACGTCTGGCTCCTTCTCCCACAAGGAAGCTGCCAGCCCTGAAAGCTCTTGCAGGTCTTCACTATCCCTCTGCAGCCTATCTTTAGCCGCAACAGCACTGGGGATCTCTGCTTTCCCAGAGACTCAGCATGTCACGGTGCTCGTTCTCGTCAGAAACTTTTTCTGAAAAGGCAAACGTCTGGCTCCTTCTACCACAAGGAAGGTGCCAGCCCTGAAAGCTCTTGCTCGTCTTCACTATCCCTCTGCAGCCTATCTTTAGCCGCAACAGCACTGGGGATCTCTGCTTTCCCAGAGACTCAGCATGTCACGGTGCTCGTTCTCGGCAGAAACTTTTTCTGAAAAGGCAAACGTCTGGCTCCTTCTCCTACAAGGTAGGTCCAGCCCTTAAACATCTTGCTCGTGTTCACTATCCCTCTGCAGCCTATCTTTAGCCGCAACAGCACTGGGGACCTCTGCTTTCCCAGAGACTCAGCATGTCACGGTGCTCGTTCTCGGCAGAAACTTTTTCTGAAAAGGCAAACGTTTGGCTCCTTCTCCCACAAGGAAGCTGCCAGCCCTGAAAGATCTTGCTGGTCTTCACCGTCCCCCTGCAGCCTATCCACAGGCACAACAGCACTGGGGATCTCGGCTTTCCCAGAGACTCAGCATGTCACGGTGCTCGTTCTCGGCAGAAACTTTTTCTGAAAAGGCAAACGTCTGGCTCCTTCTCCCACAAGGAAGGTGCCAGCCCTAAAAGCTCTTGCAGGTCTTCACTATTCCTCTGCAGCCTATCTTTAGCCGCAACAGCACTGGGGATCTCTGCTTTCCCAGAGACTCAGCATGTCACGGTGCTCGTTCTCGGCAGAAACTTTTTCTGAAAAGGCAAACGTCTGGCTCCTTCTCCCACAAGGAAGGTGCCAGCCCTGAAAGATCTTGCTGGTCTTCACCGTCCCGCGGCAGCCTATCCACAGGCACAACAGCACTGGGGATCTCTGCTTTCCCAGAGACTCAGCATGTCAGGGTGCTCGTTCTCGGCAGAAACTTTTTCTGAAAAGGCAAACGTCTGGCTCCTTCTCCCACAAGGAAGGTGCCAACCCTGAAAGATCTTGCTGGTCTTCACTGTCCCCCTGCAGCCTATCCACAGGCACAACAGCACTGAGGATCTCTGCTTTCCCAGAGACTCAGCATGTCACGGTGCTCGTTCTTGGCAGAAACTTTTTCTGAAAAGGCAAACGTCTGGCTCCTTCTCCCACAAGGAAGGTGCCAGCCCTGAAAGATCTTGCTGGTCTTCACCGTCCCCCTGCAGCCTATCCACAGGCACAACAGCACTGGGGATCTCGGCTTTCCCAGAGACTCAGCATGTCACGGTGCTCGTTCTCGGCAGAAACTTTTTCTGAAAAGGCAAACGTCTGGCTCCTTCTCCCACAAGGAAGGTGCCAACCCTGAAAGATCTTGCTGGTCTTCACTGTCCCCCTGCAGCCTATCCACAGGCACAACAGCACTGAGGATCTCTGCTTTCCCAGAGACTCAGCATGTCACGGTGCTCGTTCTCGGCAGAAACTTTTTCTGAAAAGGCAAACGTCTGGCTCCTTCTCCCACAAGGAAGCTGCCAGCCCTGAAATCTCTTGTAGGTCTTCACTATCCCTCTGCAGCCTATCTTTAGCCGCAACAGCACTGGGGATCTCTGCTTTCCCAGAGACTCAGCATGTCACGGTGCTCGTTCTCGGCAGAAACTTTTTCTGAAAAGGCAAACGTCTGGCTCCTTCTCCCACAAGGAAGGTGCCAGCCCTGAAAGCTGTTGCTGGTCTTCAGTATCCCTCTGCAGCCTATCCACAGGCACAACAGCACTGGGGATCTCTGCTTTCCCAGAGACTCAGCATGTCACGGTGCTCGTTCTCGGCAGAAACTTTTTCTGAAAAGGCAAACGTCTGGCTCCTTCTCCCACAAGGAAGGTGCCAGCCCTGAAAGATCTTGCTGGTCTTCACCGTCCCCCTGCAGCCTATCCACAGGCACAACAGCACTGGGGATCTCTGCTTTCCCAGGGACTCAGCATGTCACGGTGCTCGTTCTCGGCAGAAACTTTTTTTGAAAAGGCAAACGTCTGGCTCCTTCTCCCACAAGGATGCTGCCATCCCTGAAAACTCTTGCAGGTCTTCACTATCCCTCTGCAGCCTATCTTTAGCCGCAACAGCACTAGGGATCTCGTCTTTCCCAGAGACTCAGCATGTCACGGTGCTCGTTCTCGGCAGAAACTTTTTCTGAAAAGGCAAACGTCTGGCTCCTTCTCCCAAAAGGAAGGTGCCAGCCCTGAAAGCACTTGCAGGTCTTCACTATCCCTCTGCAGCCTATCTTTAGCCACAACAGCACTGGGGATCTCTGCTTTCCCAGAGACTCAGCATGTCACGGTGCTCGTTCTCGGCAGAAACTTTTTCTGAAAAGGCAAACGTCTGGCTCCTTCTCCCACAAGGAAGGTGCCAGCCCTGAAAGCTCTTGCTGGTCTTCAGTATCCCTCTGCAGCCTATCCACAGGCAAAACAGCACTGGGGATCTCTGCTTTCCCAGACACTCAGCATGTCACGGTGCTCGTTCTCGGCAGAAACTTTTTCTGAAAAGGCAAACGTCTGGCTCCTTCTCCCAAAAGGAAGCTGCCAGCCCTGAAAGATCTTGCTGGTCTTCACTGTCCCCCTGCAGCCTATCCACAGGCACAACAGCACTGGGGATCTCTGCTTTCCCAGAGACTCAGCATGTCACGGTGCTCGTTCTCGGCAGAAACTTTTTCTGAAAAGGCAAACGTCTGGCTCCTTCTCCCACAAGGAAGGTGCCAGCCCTGAAAGCTCTTGCAGGTCTTCACTATCCCTCTGCAGCCTATATTTAGCCACAACAGCACTGGGGATCTCTGCTTTCCCAGAGACTCAGCATGTCACGGTGCTCGTTCTCGGCAGAAACTTTTTCTGAAAAGGCAAACGTCTGGCTCCTTCTCCTACAAGGTAGGTCCAGCCCTTAAACATTTTGCTCGTCTTCACTATCCCTCTGCAGCCTATCTTTAGCCGCAACAGCACTGGGGACCTCTGCTTTCCCAGAGACTCAGCATGTCACGGTGCTCGTTCTCGGCAGAAACTTTTTCTGAAAAGGCAAACGTCTGGCTCCTTCTCCCACAAGGAAGCTGCCAGCCCTGAAAGATCTTGCTGGTCTTCACCGTCCCCCTGCAGCCTATCCACAGGCACAACAGCACTGGGGATCTCTGCTTTCCCAGAGACTCAGCATGTCACGGTGCTCGTTCTCGGCAGAAACTTTTTCTGAAAAGGCAAACGTCTGGCTCCTTCTCCCACAAGGAAGCTGCCAGCCCTGAAAGCTCTTGCAGGTCTTCACTATCCCTCTGCAGCCTATCTTTAGCCGCAACAGCACTGGGGATCTCTGCTTTCCCAGAGACTCAGCATGTCACGGTGCTCGTTCTCGTCAGAAACTTTTTCTGAAAAGGCAAACGTCTGGCTCCTTCTCCCACAAGGAAGGTGCCAGCCCTGAAAGCTCTTGCTGGTCTTCACTATCCCTCTGCAGCCTATCTTTAGCCACAACAGCACTGGGGATCTCTGCTTTCCCAGAGACTCAGCATGTCACGGTGCTCGTTCTCGGCAGAAACTTTTTCTGAAAAGGCAAACGTCTGGCTCCTTCTCCTACAAGGTAGGTCCAGCCCTTAAACATCTTGCTCGTCTTCACTATCCCTCTGCAGCCTATCTTTAGCCGCAACAGCACTGGGGACCTCTGCTTTCCCAGAGACTCAGCATGTCACGGTGCTCGTTCTCGGCAGAAACTTTTTCTGAAAAGGCAAACGTCTGGCTCCTTCTCCCACAAGGAAGCTGCCAGCCCTGAAAGATCTTGCTGGTCTTCACCGTCCCCCTGCAGCCTATCCACAGGCACAACAGCACTGGGGATCTCGGCTTTCCCAGAGACTCAGCATGTCACGGTGCTCGTTCTCGGCAGAAACTTTTTCTGAAAAGGCAAACGTCTGGCTCCTTCTCCCACAAGGAAGGTGCCAGCCCTAAAAGCTCTTGCAGGTCTTCACTATTCCTCTGCAGCCTATCTTTAGCCGCAACAGCACTGGGGATCTCTGCTTTCCCAGAGACTCAGCATGTCACGGTGCTCGTTCTCGGCAGAAACTTTTTCTGAAAAGGCAAACGTCTGGCTCCTTCTCCCACAAGGAAGGTGCCAGCCCTGAAAGATCTTGCTGGTCTTCACCGTCCCGCGGCAGCCTATCCACAGGCACAACAGCACTGGGGATCTCTGCTTTCCCAGAGACTCAGCATGTCAGGGTGCTCGTTCTCGGCAGAAACTTTTTCTGAAAAGGCAAACATCTGGCTCCTTCTCCCACAAGGAAGGTGCCAACCCTGAAAGATCTTGCTGGTCTTCACTGTCCCCCTGCAGCCTATCCACAGGCACAACAGCACTGAGGATCTCTGCTTTCCCAGAGACTCAGCATGTCACGGTGCTCGTTCTCGGCAGAAACTTTTTCTGAAAAGGCAAACGTCTGGCTCCTTCTACCACAAGGAAGCTGCCAGCCCTGAAAGCTCTTGCAGGTCTTCACTATCCCTCTGCAGCCTATCTTTAGCCGCAACAGCACTGGGGGTCTCTGCTTTCCCAGAGACTCAGCATGTCACGGTGCTCGTTCTCGGCAGAAACTTTTTCTGAAAAGGCAAACGTCTGGCTCCTTCTCCCACAAGGAAGGTGCCAGCCCTGAAAGCTCTTGCAGGTCTTCACTATCCCTCTGCAGCCTATCTTTAGCCACAACAGCACTGGGGATCTCTGCTTTTCCAGAGACTCAGCATGTCACGGTGCTCGTTCTCGGCAGAAACTTTTTCTGAAAAGGCAAACGTCTGGCTCCTTCTCCCACAAGGAAGGTGCCAGCCCTGAAAGCTCTTGCAGGTCTTCACTATCCCTCTGCAGCCTATCTTTAGCCGCAACAGCACTGGGGATCTCTGCTTTCCCAGACACTCAGCATGTCACGGTGCTCGTTCTCGGCAGAAACTTTTTCTGAAAAGGCAAACGTCTGGCTCCTTCTCCTACAAGGTAGGTCCAGCCCTTAAACATCTTGCTCGTCTTCACTATCCCTCTGCAGCCTATCTTTAGCCGCAACAGCACTGGGGACCTCTGCTTTCCCAGAGACTCAGCATGTCACGGTGCTCGTTCTCGGCAGAAACTTTTTCTGAAAAGGCAAACGTCTGGCTCCTTCTCCCACAAGGAAGGTGCCAGCACTGAAAGATCTTGCTGGTCTTCACCGTCCCCCTGCAGCCTATCCACAGGCACAACAGCACTGGGGATCTCGGCTTTCCCAGAGACTCAGCATGTCACGGTGCTCGTTCTCGGCAGAAACTTTTTCTGAAAAGGCAAACGTCTGGCTCCTTCTCCCACAAGGAAGGTGCCAGCCCTAAAAGCTCTTGCAGGTCTTCACTATTCCTCTGCAACCTATCTTTAGCCGCAACAGCACTGGGGATCTCTGCTTTCCCAGAGACTCAGCATGTCACGGTGCTCGTTCTCGGCAGAAACTTTTTCTGAAAAGGCAAACGTCTGGCTCCTTCTCCCACAAGGAAGGTGCCAGCCCTGAAAGATCTTGCTGGTCTTCACCGTCCCGCGGCAGCCTATCCACAGGCACAACAGCACTGGGGATCTCTGCTTTCCCAGACACTCAGCATGTCAGGGTGCTCGTTCTCGGCAGAAACTTTTGCTGAAAAGGCAAACGTCTGGCTCCTTCTCCCACAAGGAAGGTGCCAACCCTGAAAGATCTTGCTGGTCTTCACTGTCCTCCTGCAGCCTATCCACAGGCACAACAGCACTGAGGATCTCTGCTTTCCCAGAGACTCAGCATGTCACGGTGCTCGTTCTCGGCAGAAACTTTTTCTGAAAAGGCAAACGTCTGGCGCCTTCTACCACAAGGAAGGTGCCAGCCCTGAAAGCTCTTGCAGGTCTTCACTATCCCTCTGCAGCCTATCTTTAGCCGCAACAGCACTGGGGATCTCTGCTTTCCCAGAGACTCAGCATGTCACGGTGCTCGTTCTCGGCAGAAACTTTTTCTGAAAAGGCAAACGTCTGGCTCCTTCTCCCACAAGGAAGCTGCCAGCCCTGAAAGCTCTTGCTGGTCTTCACTGTCCCCCTGCAGCCTATCCACAGGCACAACAGCACTGGGGATCTCTGCTTTCCCAGAGACTCAGCATGTCACGGTGCTCGTTCTCGGCAGAAACTTTTTCTGAAAAGGCAAACGTCTGGCTCCTTCTCCCAAAAGGAAGGTGCCAGCCCTGAAAGCTCTTGCAGGTCTTCACTATCCCTCTGCAGCCTATCTTTAGCCGCAACAGCACTGGGGATCTCTGCTTTCCCAGAGACTCAGCATGTCATGGTGCTCGTTGTCGTCAGAAACTTTTTCTGAAAAGGCAAACGTCTGGCTCCTTCTCCCACAAGGAAGCTGCCAACCCTGAAAGATCTTGCTGGTCTTCACTGTCCCCCTGCAGCCTATCCACAGGCACAACAGCACTGGGGATCTCTGCTTTCCCAGACACTCAGCATGTCACGGTGCTCGTTCTCGGCAGAAACTTTTTCTGAAAAGGCAAACGTCTGGCTCCTTCTCCCACAAGGAAGGTGCCAGCCCTGAAAGCTCTTGCAGGTCTTCACTATCCCTCTGCAGCCTATCTTTAGCCACAACAGCACTGGGGATCTCTGCTTTCCCAGAGACTCAGCATGTCACGGTGCTCGTTCTCAGCAGAAACTTTTTCTGAAAAGGCAAACGTCTGGCTCCTTCTCCCACAAGGAAGCTGCCAGCCCTGAAAGATCTTGCTGGTCTTCACCGTCCCCCTGCAGCCTATCCACAGGCACAACAGCACTGGGGATCTCTGCTTTCCCAGGGACTCAGCATGTCACGGTGCTCGTTCTCGGCAGAAACTTTTTCTGAAAAGGCAAACGTCTGGCTCCTTCTCCCACAAGGAAGGTGCCAGCCCTGAAAGATCTTGCTGGTCTTCACCGTCCCGCGGCAGCCTATCCACAGGCACAACAGCACTGGGGATCTCTGCTTTCCCAGACACTCAGCATGTCAGGGTGCTCGTTCTCGGCAGAAACTTTTTCTGAAAAGGCAAACGTCTGGCTCCTTCTCCCACAAGGAAGGTGCCAGCCCTGAAAGATCTTGCTGGTCTTCACTGTCCTCCTGCAGCCTATCCACAGGCACAACAGCACTGAGGATCTCTGCTTTCCCAGAGACTCAGCATGTCACGGTGCTCGTTCTCGGCAGAAACTTTTTCTGAAAAGGCAAACGTCTGGCTCCTTCTACCACAAGGAAGGTGCCAGCCCTGAAAGCTCTTGCAGGTCTTCACTATCCCTCTGCAGCCTATCTTTAGCCGCAACAGCACTGGGGATCTCTGCTTTCCCAGAGACTCAGCATGTCACGGTGCTCGTTCTCGGCAGAAACTTTTTCTGAAAAGGCAAACGTCTGGCTCCTTCTCCCACAAGGAAGGTGCCAGCCCTGAAAGCTCTTGCTGGTCTTCAGTATCCCTCTGCAGCCTATCCACAGGCAAAACAGCACTGGGGATCTCTGCTTTCCCAGACACTCAGCATGTCACAGTGCTCGTTCTCGGCAGAAACTTTTTCTGAAAAGGCAAACGTCTGGCTCCTTCTCCCAAAAGGAAGCTGCCAGCCCTGAAAGATCTTGCTGGTCTTCACCGTCCCCCTGCAGCCTATCCACAGGCACAACAGCACTGGGGATCTCTGCTTTCCCAGGGACTCAGCATGTCACGGTGCTCGTTCTCGGCAGAAACTTTTTTTGAAAAGGCAAACGTCTGGCTCCTTCTCCCACAAGGATGCTGCCATCCCTGAAAACTCTTGCAGGTCTTCACTATCCCTCTGCAGCCTATCTTTAGCCGCAACAGCACTAGGGATCTCGTCTTTCCCAGAGACTCAGCATGTCACGGTGCTCGTTCTCGGCAGAAACTTTTTCTGAAAAGGCAAACGTCTGGCTCCTTCTCCCAAAAGGAAGGTGCCAGCCCTGAAAGCACTTGCAGGTCTTCACTATCCCTCTGCAGCCTATCTTTAGCCACAACAGCACTGGGGATCTCTGCTTTCCCAGAGACTCAGCATGTCACGGTGCTCGTTCTCGGCAGAAACTTTTTCTGAAAAGGCAAACGTCTGGCTCCTTCTCCCACAAGGAAGGTGCCAGCCCTGAAAGCTCTTGCTGGTCTTCAGTATCCCTCTGCAGCCTATCCACAGGCAAAACAGCACTGGGGATCTCTGCTTTCCCAGACACTCAGCATGTCACAGTGCTCGTTCTCGGCAGAAACTTTTTCTGAAAAGGCAAACGTCTGGCTCCTTCTCCCAAAAGGAAGCTGCCAGCCCTGAAAGATCTTGCTGGTCTTCACTGTCCCCCTGCAGCCTATCCACAGGCACAACAGCACTGGGGATCTCTGCTTTCCCAGAGACTCAGCATGTCACGGTGCTCGTTCTCGGCAGAAACTTTTTCTGAAAAGGCAAACGTCTGGCTCCTTCTCCCACAAGGAAGGTGCCAGCCCTGAAAGCTCTTGCAGGTCTTCACTATCCCTCTGCAGCCTATATTTAGCCACAACAGCACTGGGGATCTCTGCTTTCCCAGAGACTCAGCATGTCACGGTGCTCGTTCTCGGCAGAAACTTTTTCTGAAAAGGCAAACGTCTGGCTCCTTCTCCTACAAGGTAGGTCCAGCCCTTAAACATTTTGCTCGTCTTCACTATCCCTCTGCAGCCTATCTTTAGCCGCAACAGCACTGGGGACCTCTGCTTTCCCAGAGACTCAGCATGTCACGGTGCTCGTTCTCGGCAGAAACTTTTTCTGAAAAGGCAAACGTCTGGCTCCTTCTCCCACAAGGAAGCTGCCAGCCCTGAAAGATCTTGCTGGTCTTCACCGTCCCCCTGCAGCCTATCCACAGGCACAACAGCACTGGGGATCTCTGCTTTCCCAGAGACTCAGCATGTCACGGTGCTCGTTCTCGGCAGAAACTTTTTCTGAAAAGGCAAACGTCTGGCTCCTTCTCCCACAAGGAAGCTGCCAGCCCTGAAAGCTCTTGCAGGTCTTCACTATCCCTCTGCAGCCTATCTTTAGCCGCAACAGCACTGGGGATCTCTGCTTTCCCAGAGACTCAGCATGTCACGGTGCTCGTTCTCGTCAGAAACTTTTTCTGAAAAGGCAAACGTCTGGCTCCTTCTCCCACAAGGAAGGTGCCAGCCCTGAAAGCTCTTGCTGGTCTTCACTATCCCTCTGCAGCCTATCTTTAGCCACAACAGCACTGGGGATCTCTGCTTTCCCAGAGACTCAGCATGTCACGGTGCTCGTTCTCGGCAGAAACTTTTTCTGAAAAGGCAAACGTCTGGCTCCTTCTCCTACAAGGTAGGTCCAGCCCTTAAACATCTTGCTCGTCTTCACTATCCCTCTGCAGCCTATCTTTAGCCGCAACAGCACTGGGGACCTCTGCTTTCCCAGAGACTCAGCATGTCACGGTGCTCGTTCTCGGCAGAAACTTTTTCTGAAAAGGCAAACGTTTGGCTCCTTCTCCCACAAGGAAGCTGCCAGCCCTGAAAGATCTTGCTGGTCTTCACCGTCCCCCTGCAGCCTATCCACAGGCACAACAGCACTGGGGATCTCGGCTTTCCCAGAGACTCAGCATGTCACGGTGCTCGTTCTCGGCAGAAACTTTTTCTGAAAAGGCAAACGTCTGGCTCCTTCTCCCACAAGGAAGGTGCCAGCCCTAAAAGCTCTTGCAGGTCTTCACTATTCCTCTGCAGCCTATCTTTAGCCGCAACAGCACTGGGGATCTCTGCTTTCCCAGAGACTCAGCATGTCACGGTGCTCGTTCTCGGCAGAAACTTTTTCTGAAAAGGCAAACGTCTGGCTCCTTCTCCCACAAGGAAGGTGCCAGCCCTGAAAGATCTTGCTGGTCTTCACCGTCCCGCGGCAGCCTATCCACAGGCACAACAGCACTGGGGATCTCTGCTTTCCCAGAGACTCAGCATGTCAGGGTGCTCGTTCTCGGCAGAAACTTTTTCTGAAAAGGCAAACATCTGGCTCCTTCTCCCACAAGGAAGGTGCCAACCCTGAAAGATCTTGCTGGTCTTCACTGTCCCCCTGCAGCCTATCCACAGGCACAACAGCACTGAGGATCTCTGCTTTCCCAGAGACTCAGCATGTCACGGTGCTCGTTCTCGGCAGAAACTTTTTCTGAAAAGGCAAACGTCTGGCTCCTTCTACCACAAGGAAGCTGCCAGCCCTGAAAGCTCTTGCAGGTCTTCACTATCCCTCTGCAGCCTATCTTTAGCCGCAACAGCACTGGGGGTCTCTGCTTTCCCAGAGACTCAGCATGTCACGGTGCTCGTTCTCGGCAGAAACTTTTTCTGAAAAGGCAAACGTCTGGCTCCTTCTCCCACAAGGAAGGTGCCAGCCCTGAAAGCTGTTGCTGGTCTTCAGTATCCCTCTGCAGCCTATCTTTAGCCACAACAGCACTGGGGATCTCTGCTTTTCCAGAGACTCAGCATGTCACGGTGCTCGTTCTCGGCAGAAACTTTTTCTGAAAAGGCAAACGTCTGGCTCCTTCTCCCACAAGGAAGGTGCCAGCCCTGAAAGCTCTTGCAGGTCTTCACTATCCCTCTGCAGCCTATCTTTAGCCGCAACAGCACTGGGGATCTCTGCTTTCCCAGACACTCAGCATGTCACGGTGCTCGTTCTCGGCAGAAACTTTTTCTGAAAAGGCAAACGTCTGGCTCCTTCTCCTACAAGGTAGGTCCAGCCCTTAAACATCTTGCTCGTCTTCACTATCCCTCTGCAGCCTATCTTTAGCCGCAACAGCACTGGGGACCTCTGCTTTCCCAGAGACTCAGCATGTCACGGTGCTCGTTCTCGGCAGAAACTTTTTCTGAAAAGGCAAACGTTTGGCTCCTTCTCCCACAAGGAAGCTGCCAGCCCTGAAAGATCTTGCTGGTCTTCACCGTCCCCCTGCAGCCTATCCACAGGCACAACAGCACTGGGGATCTCGGCTTTCCCAGAGACTCAGCATGTCACGGTGCTCGTTCTCGGCAGAAACTTTTTCTGAAAAGGCAAACGTCTGGCTCCTTCTCCCACAAGGAAGGTGCCAACCCTGAAAGATCTTGCTGGTCTTCACTGTCCCCCTGCAGCCTATCCACAGGCACAACAGCACTGAGGATCTCTGCTTTCCCAGAGACTCAGCATGTCACGGTGCTCGTTCTTGGCAGAAACTTTTTCTGAAAAGGCAAACGTCTGGCTCCTTCTCCCACAAGGAAGGTGCCAGCCCTGAAAGATCTTGCTGGTCTTCACCGTCCCCCTGCAGCCTATCCACAGGCACAACAGCACTGGGGATCTCGGCTTTCCCAGAGACTCAGCATGTCACGGTGCTCGTTCTCGGCAGAAACTTTTTCTGAAAAGGCAAACGTCTGGCTCCTTCTCCCACAAGGAAGGTGCCAACCCCGAAAGATCTTGCTGGTCTTCACTGTCCCCCTGCAGCCTATCCACAGGCACAACAGCACTGAGGATCTCTGCTTTCCCAGAGACTCAGCATGTCACGGTGCTCGTTCTCGGCAGAAACTTTTTCTGAAAAGGCAAACGTCTGGCTCCTTCTCCCACAAGGAAGCTGCCAGCCCTGAAATCTCTTGTAGGTCTTCACTATCCCTCTGCAGCCTATCTTTAGCCGCAACAGCACTGGGGATCTCTGCTTTCCCAGAGACTCAGCATGTCACGGTGCTCGTTCTCGGCAGAAACTTTTTCTGAAAAGGCAAACGTCTGGCTCCTTCTCCCACAAGGAAGGTGCCAGCCCTGAAAGCTGTTGCTGGTCTTCAGTATCCCTCTGCAGCCTATCCACAGGCACAACAGCACTGGGGATCTCTGCTTTCCCAGAGACTCAGCATGTCACGGTGCTCGTTCTCGGCAGAAACTTTTTCTGAAAAGGCAAACGTCTGGCTCCTTCTCCCACAAGGAAGGTGCCAGCCCTGAAAGATCTTGCTGGTCTTCACCGTCCCCCTGCAGCCTATCCACAGGCACAACAGCACTGGGGATCTCTGCTTTCCCAGGGACTCAGCATGTCACGGTGCTCGTTCTCGGCAGAAACTTTTTTTGAAAAGGCAAACGTCTGGCTCCTTCTCCCACAAGGATGCTGCCATCCCTGAAAACTCTTGCAGGTCTTCACTATCCCTCTGCAGCCTATCTTTAGCCGCAACAGCACTAGGGATCTCGTCTTTCCCAGAGACTCAGCATGTCACGGTGCTCGTTCTCGGCAGAAACTTTTTCTGAAAAGGCAAACGTCTGGCTCCTTCTCCCAAAAGGAAGGTGCCAGCCCTGAAAGCACTTGCAGGTCTTCACTATCCCTCTGCAGCCTATCTTTAGCCACAACAGCACTGGGGATCTCTGCTTTCCCAGAGACTCAGCATGTCACGGTGCTCGTTCTCGGCAGAAACTTTTTCTGAAAAGGCAAACGTCTGGCTCCTTCTCCCACAAGGAAGGTGCCAGCCCTGAAAGCTCTTGCTGGTCTTCAGTATCCCTCTGCAGCCTATCCACAGGCAAAACAGCACTGGGGATCTCTGCTTTCCCAGACACTCAGCATGTCACAGTGCTCGTTCTCGGCAGAAACTTTTTCTGAAAAGGCAAACGTCTGGCTCCTTCTCCCAAAAGGAAGCTGCCAGCCCTGAAAGATCTTGCTGGTCTTCACTGTCCCCCTGCAGCCTATCCACAGGCACAACAGCACTGGGGATCTCTGCTTTCCCAGAGACTCAGCATGTCACGGTGCTCGTTCTCGGCAGAAACTTTTTCTGAAAAGGCAAACGTCTGGCTCCTTCTCCCACAAGGAAGGTGCCAGCCCTGAAAGCTCTTGCAGGTCTTCACTATCCCTCTGCAGCCTATATTTAGCCACAACAGCACTGGGGATCTCTGCTTTCCCAGAGACTCAGCATGTCACGGTGCTCGTTCTCGGCAGAAACTTTTTCTGAAAAGGCAAACGTCTGGCTCCTTCTCCTACAAGGTAGGTCCAGCCCTTAAACATTTTGCTCGTCTTCACTATCCCTCTGCAGCCTATCTTTAGCCGCAACAGCACTGGGGACCTCTGCTTTCCCAGAGACTCAGCATGTCACGGTGCTCGTTCTCGGCAGAAACTTTTTCTGAAAAGGCAAACGTCTGGCTCCTTCTCCCACAAGGAAGCTGCCAGCCCTGAAAGATCTTGCTGGTCTTCACCGTCCCCCTGCAGCCTATCCACAGGCACAACAGCACTGGGGATCTCTGCTTTCCCAGAGACTCAGCATGTCACGGTGCTCGTTCTCGGCAGAAACTTTTTCTGAAAAGGCAAACGTCTGGCTCCTTCTCCCACAAGGAAGCTGCCAGCCCTGAAAGCTCTTGCAGGTCTTCACTATCCCTCTGCAGCCTATCTTTAGCCGCAACAGCACTGGGGATCTCTGCTTTCCCAGAGACTCAGCATGTCACGGTGCTCGTTCTCGTCAGAAACTTTTTCTGAAAAGGCAAACGTCTGGCTCCTTCTCCCACAAGGAAGGTGCCAGCCCTGAAAGCTCTTGCTGGTCTTCACTATCCCTCTGCAGCCTATCTTTAGCCACAACAGCACTGGGGATCTCTGCTTTCCCAGAGACTCAGCATGTCACGGTGCTCGTTCTCGGCAGAAACTTTTTCTGAAAAGGCAAACGTCTGGCTCCTTCTCCTACAAGGTAGGTCCAGCCCTTAAACATCTTGCTCGTCTTCACTATCCCTCTGCAGCCTATCTTTAGCCGCAACAGCACTGGGGACCTCTGCTTTCCCAGAGACTCAGCATGTCACGGTGCTCGTTCTCGGCAGAAACTTTTTCTGAAAAGGCAAACGTCTGGCTCCTTCTCCCACAAGGAAGCTGCCAGCCCTGAAAGATCTTGCTGGTCTTCACCGTCCCCCTGCAGCCTATCCACAGGCACAACAGCACTGGGGATCTCGGCTTTCCCAGAGACTCAGCATGTCACGGTGCTCGTTCTCGGCAGAAACTTTTTCTGAAAAGGCAAACGTCTGGCTCCTTCTCCCACAAGGAAGGTGCCAGCCCTAAAAGCTCTTGCAGGTCTTCACTATTCCTCTGCAGCCTATCTTTAGCCGCAACAGCACTGGGGATCTCTGCTTTCCCAGAGACTCAGCATGTCACGGTGCTCGTTCTCGGCAGAAACTTTTTCTGAAAAGGCAAACGTCTGGCTCCTTCTCCCACAAGGAAGGTGCCAGCCCTGAAAGATCTTGCTGGTCTTCACCGTCCCGCGGCAGCCTATCCACAGGCACAACAGCACTGGGGATCTCTGCTTTCCCAGAGACTCAGCATGTCAGGGTGCTCGTTCTCGGCAGAAACTTTTTCTGAAAAGGCAAACATCTGGCTCCTTCTCCCACAAGGAAGGTGCCAACCCTGAAAGATCTTGCTGGTCTTCACTGTCCCCCTGCAGCCTATCCACAGGCACAACAGCACTGAGGATCTCTGCTTTCCCAGAGACTCAGCATGTCACGGTGCTCGTTCTCGGCAGAAACTTTTTCTGAAAAGGCAAACGTCTGGCTCCTTCTACCACAAGGAAGCTGCCAGCCCTGAAAGCTCTTGCAGGTCTTCACTATCCCTCTGCAGCCTATCTTTAGCCGCAACAGCACTGGGGGTCTCTGCTTTCCCAGAGACTCAGCATGTCACGGTGCTCGTTCTCGGCAGAAACTTTTTCTGAAAAGGCAAACGTCTGGCTCCTTCTCCCACAAGGAAGGTGCCAGCCCTGAAAGCTGTTGCTGGTCTTCAGTATCCCTCTGCAGCCTATCTTTAGCCACAACAGCACTGGGGATCTCTGCTTTTCCAGAGACTCAGCATGTCACGGTGCTCGTTCTCGGCAGAAACTTTTTCTGAAAAGGCAAACGTCTGGCTCCTTCTCCCACAAGGAAGGTGCCAGCCCTGAAAGCTCTTGCAGGTCTTCACTATCCCTCTGCAGCCTATCTTTAGCCGCAACAGCACTGGGGATCTCTGCTTTCCCAGACACTCAGCATGTCACGGTGCTCGTTCTCGGCAGAAACTTTTTCTGAAAAGGCAAACGTCTGGCTCCTTCTCCTACAAGGTAGGTCCAGCCCTTAAACATCTTGCTCGTCTTCACTATCCCTCTGCAGCCTATCTTTAGCCGCAACAGCACTGGGGACCTCTGCTTTCCCAGAGACTCAGCATGTCACGGTGCTCGTTCTCGGCAGAAACTTTTTCTGAAAAGGCAAACGTCTGGCTCCTTCTCCCACAAGGAAGGTGCCAGCACTGAAAGATCTTGCTGGTCTTCACCGTCCCCCTGCAGCCTATCCACAGGCACAACAGCACTGGGGATCTCGGCTTTCCCAGAGACTCAGCATGTCACGGTGCTCGTTCTCGGCAGAAACTTTTTCTGAAAAGGCAAACGTCTGGCTCCTTCTCCCACAAGGAAGGTGCCAGCCCTAAAAGCTCTTGCAGGTCTTCACTATTCCTCTGCAACCTATCTTTAGCCGCAACAGCACTGGGGATCTCTGCTTTCCCAGAGACTCAGCATGTCACGGTGCTCGTTCTCGGCAGAAACTTTTTCTGAAAAGGCAAACGTCTGGCTCCTTCTCCCACAAGGAAGGTGCCAGCCCTGAAAGATCTTGCTGGTCTTCACCGTCCCGCGGCAGCCTATCCACAGGCACAACAGCACTGGGGATCTCTGCTTTCCCAGACACTCAGCATGTCAGGGTGCTCGTTCTCGGCAGAAACTTTTGCTGAAAAGGCAAACGTCTGGCTCCTTCTCCCACAAGGAAGGTGCCAACCCTGAAAGATCTTGCTGGTCTTCACTGTCCTCCTGCAGCCTATCCACAGGCACAACAGCACTGAGGATCTCTGCTTTCCCAGAGACTCAGCATGTCACGGTGCTCGTTCTCGGCAGAAACTTTTTCTGAAAAGGCAAACGTCTGGCGCCTTCTACCACAAGGAAGGTGCCAGCCCTGAAAGCTCTTGCAGGTCTTCACTATCCCTCTGCAGCCTATCTTTAGCCGCAACAGCACTGGGGATCTCTGCTTTCCCAGAGACTCAGCATGTCACGGTGCTCGTTCTCGGCAGAAACTTTTTCTGAAAAGGCAAACGTCTGGCTCCTTCTCCCACAAGGAAGCTGCCAGCCCTGAAAGCTCTTGCTGGTCTTCACTGTCCCCCTGCAGCCTATCCACAGGCACAACAGCACTGGGGATCTCTGCTTTCCCAGAGACTCAGCATGTCACGGTGCTCGTTCTCGGCAGAAACTTTTTCTGAAAAGGCAAACGTCTGGCTCCTTCTCCCAAAAGGAAGGTGCCAGCCCTGAAAGCTCTTGCAGGTCTTCACTATCCCTCTGCAGCCTATCTTTAGCCGCAACAGCACTGGGGATCTCTGCTTTCCCAGAGACTCAGCATGTCATGGTGCTCGTTGTCGTCAGAAACTTTTTCTGAAAAGGCAAACGTCTGGCTCCTTCTCCCACAAGGAAGCTGCCAACCCTGAAAGATCTTGCTGGTCTTCACTGTCCCCCTGCAGCCTATCCACAGGCACAACAGCACTGGGGATCTCTGCTTTCCCAGACACTCAGCATGTCACGGTGCTCGTTCTCGGCAGAAACTTTTTCTGAAAAGGCAAACGTCTGGCTCCTTCTCCCACAAGGAAGGTGCCAGCCCTGAAAGCTCTTGCAGGTCTTCACTATCCCTCTGCAGCCTATCTTTAGCCACAACAGCACTGGGGATCTCTGCTTTCCCAGAGACTCAGCATGTCACGGTGCTCGTTCTCAGCAGAAACTTTTTCTGAAAAGGCAAACGTCTGGCTCCTTCTCCCACAAGGAAGCTGCCAGCCCTGAAAGATCTTGCTGGTCTTCACCGTCCCCCTGCAGCCTATCCACAGGCACAACAGCACTGGGGATCTCTGCTTTCCCAGGGACTCAGCATGTCACGGTGCTCGTTCTCGGCAGAAACTTTTTCTGAAAAGGCAAACGTCTGGCTCCTTCTCCCACAAGGAAGGTGCCAGCCCTGAAAGATCTTGCTGGTCTTCACCGTCCCGCGGCAGCCTATCCACAGGCACAACAGCACTGGGGATCTCTGCTTTCCCAGACACTCAGCATGTCAGGGTGCTCGTTCTCGGCAGAAACTTTTGCTGAAAAGGCAAACGTCTGGCTCCTTCTCCCACAAGGAAGGTGCCAGCCCTGAAAGATCTTGCTGGTCTTCACTGTCCTCCTGCAGCCTATCCACAGGCACAACAGCACTGAGGATCTCTGCTTTCCCAGAGACTCAGCATGTCACGGTGCTCGTTCTCGGCAGAAACTTTTTCTGAAAAGGCAAACGTCTGGCTCCTTCTACCACAAGGAAGGTGCCAGCCCTGAAAGCTCTTGCAGGTCTTCACTATCCCTCTGCAGCCTATCTTTAGCCGCAACAGCACTGGGGATCTCTGCTTTCCCAGAGACTCAGCATGTCACGGTGCTCGTTCTCGGCAGAAACTTTTTCTGAAAAGGCAAACGTCTGGCTCCTTCTCCCACAAGGAAGGTGCCAGCCCTGAAAGCTCTTGCTGGTCTTCAGTATCCCTCTGCAGCCTATCCACAGGCAAAACAGCACTGGGGATCTCTGCTTTCCCAGACACTCAGCATGTCACAGTGCTCGTTCTCGGCAGAAACTTTTTCTGAAAAGGCAAACGTCTGGCTCCTTCTCCCAAAAGGAAGCTGCCAGCCCTGAAAGATCTTGCTGGTCTTCACCGTCCCCCTGCAGCCTATCCACAGGCACAACAGCACTGGGGATCTCTGCTTTCCCAGGGACTCAGCATGTCACGGTGCTCGTTCTCGGCAGAAACTTTTTTTGAAAAGGCAAACGTCTGGCTCCTTCTCCCACAAGGATGCTGCCATCCCTGAAAACTCTTGCAGGTCTTCACTATCCCTCTGCAGCCTATCTTTAGCCGCAACAGCACTAGGGATCTCGTCTTTCCCAGAGACTCAGCATGTCACGGTGCTCGTTCTCGGCAGAAACTTTTTCTGAAAAGGCAAACGTCTGGCTCCTTCTCCCAAAAGGAAGGTGCCAGCCCTGAAAGCACTTGCAGGTCTTCACTATCCCTCTGCAGCCTATCTTTAGCCACAACAGCACTGGGGATCTCTGCTTTCCCAGAGACTCAGCATGTCACGGTGCTCGTTCTCGGCAGAAACTTTTTCTGAAAAGGCAAACGTCTGGCTCCTTCTCCCACAAGGAAGGTGCCAGCCCTGAAAGCTCTTGCTGGTCTTCAGTATCCCTCTGCAGCCTATCCACAGGCAAAACAGCACTGGGGATCTCTGCTTTCCCAGACACTCAGCATGTCACAGTGCTCGTTCTCGGCAGAAACTTTTTCTGAAAAGGCAAACGTCTGGCTCCTTCTCCCAAAAGGAAGCTGCCAGCCCTGAAAGATCTTGCTGGTCTTCACTGTCCCCCTGCAGCCTATCCACAGGCACAACAGCACTGGGGATCTCTGCTTTCCCAGAGACTCAGCATGTCACGGTGCTCGTTCTCGGCAGAAACTTTTTCTGAAAAGGCAAACGTCTGGCTCCTTCTCCCACAAGGAAGGTGCCAGCCCTGAAAGCTCTTGCAGGTCTTCACTATCCCTCTGCAGCCTATATTTAGCCACAACAGCACTGGGGATCTCTGCTTTCCCAGAGACTCAGCATGTCACGGTGCTCGTTCTCGGCAGAAACTTTTTCTGAAAAGGCAAACGTCTGGCTCCTTCTCCTACAAGGTAGGTCCAGCCCTTAAACATTTTGCTCGTCTTCACTATCCCTCTGCAGCCTATCTTTAGCCGCAACAGCACTGGGGACCTCTGCTTTCCCAGAGACTCAGCATGTCACGGTGCTCGTTCTCGGCAGAAACTTTTTCTGAAAAGGCAAACGTCTGGCTCCTTCTCCCACAAGGAAGCTGCCAGCCCTGAAAGATCTTGCTGGTCTTCACCGTCCCCCTGCAGCCTATCCACAGGCACAACAGCACTGGGGATCTCTGCTTTCCCAGAGACTCAGCATGTCACGGTGCTCGTTCTCGGCAGAAACTTTTTCTGAAAAGGCAAACGTCTGGCTCCTTCTCCCACAAGGAAGCTGCCAGCCCTGAAAGCTCTTGCAGGTCTTCACTATCCCTCTGCAGCCTATCTTTAGCCGCAACAGCACTGGGGATCTCTGCTTTCCCAGAGACTCAGCATGTCACGGTGCTCGTTCTCGTCAGAAACTTTTTCTGAAAAGGCAAACGTCTGGCTCCTTCTCCCACAAGGAAGGTGCCAGCCCTGAAAGCTCTTGCTGGTCTTCACTATCCCTCTGCAGCCTATCTTTAGCCACAACAGCACTGGGGATCTCTGCTTTCCCAGAGACTCAGCATGTCACGGTGCTCGTTCTCGGCAGAAACTTTTTCTGAAAAGGCAAACGTCTGGCTCCTTCTCCTACAAGGTAGGTCCAGCCCTTAAACATCTTGCTCGTCTTCACTATCCCTCTGCAGCCTATCTTTAGCCGCAACAGCACTGGGGACCTCTGCTTTCCCAGAGACTCAGCATGTCACGGTGCTCGTTCTCGGCAGAAACTTTTTCTGAAAAGGCAAACGTTTGGCTCCTTCTCCCACAAGGAAGCTGCCAGCCCTGAAAGATCTTGCTGGTCTTCACCGTCCCCCTGCAGCCTATCCACAGGCACAACAGCACTGGGGATCTCGGCTTTCCCAGAGACTCAGCATGTCACGGTGCTCGTTCTCGGCAGAAACTTTTTCTGAAAAGGCAAACGTCTGGCTCCTTCTCCCACAAGGAAGGTGCCAGCCCTAAAAGCTCTTGCAGGTCTTCACTATTCCTCTGCAGCCTATCTTTAGCCGCAACAGCACTGGGGATCTCTGCTTTCCCAGAGACTCAGCATGTCACGGTGCTCGTTCTCGGCAGAAACTTTTTCTGAAAAGGCAAACGTCTGGCTCCTTCTCCCACAAGGAAGGTGCCAGCCCTGAAAGATCTTGCTGGTCTTCACCGTCCCGCGGCAGCCTATCCACAGGCACAACAGCACTGGGGATCTCTGCTTTCCCAGAGACTCAGCATGTCAGGGTGCTCGTTCTCGGCAGAAACTTTTTCTGAAAAGGCAAACATCTGGCTCCTTCTCCCACAAGGAAGGTGCCAACCCTGAAAGATCTTGCTGGTCTTCACTGTCCCCCTGCAGCCTATCCACAGGCACAACAGCACTGAGGATCTCTGCTTTCCCAGAGACTCAGCATGTCACGGTGCTCGTTCTCGGCAGAAACTTTTTCTGAAAAGGCAAACGTCTGGCTCCTTCTACCACAAGGAAGCTGCCAGCCCTGAAAGCTCTTGCAGGTCTTCACTATCCCTCTGCAGCCTATCTTTAGCCGCAACAGCACTGGGGGTCTCTGCTTTCCCAGAGACTCAGCATGTCACGGTGCTCGTTCTCGGCAGAAACTTTTTCTGAAAAGGCAAACGTCTGGCTCCTTCTCCCACAAGGAAGGTGCCAGCCCTGAAAGCTGTTGCTGGTCTTCAGTATCCCTCTGCAGCCTATCTTTAGCCACAACAGCACTGGGGATCTCTGCTTTTCCAGAGACTCAGCATGTCACGGTGCTCGTTCTCGGCAGAAACTTTTTCTGAAAAGGCAAACGTCTGGCTCCTTCTCCCACAAGGAAGGTGCCAGCCCTGAAAGCTCTTGCAGGTCTTCACTATCCCTCTGCAGCCTATCTTTAGCCGCAACAGCACTGGGGATCTCTGCTTTCCCAGACACTCAGCATGTCACGGTGCTCGTTCTCGGCAGAAACTTTTTCTGAAAAGGCAAACGTCTGGCTCCTTCTCCAACAAGGTAGGTCCAGCCCTTAAACATCTTGCACGTCTTCACTATCCCTCTGCAGCCTATCTTTAGCCGCAACAGCACTGGGGACCTCTGCTTTCCCAGATACTCAGCATGTCACGGTGCTCGTTCTCGGCAGAAACTTTTTCTGAAAAGGCAAACGTCTGGCTCCTTCTCCCACAAGGAAGGTGCCAGCCCTGAAAGATCTTGCTGGTCTTCACCGTCCCCCTGCAGCCTATCCACAGGCACAACAGCACTGGGGATCTCGGCTTTCCCAGAGACTCAGCATGTCACGGTGCTCGTTCTCGGCAGAAACTTTTTCTGAAAAGGCAAACGTCTGGCTCCTTCTCCCACAAGGAAGGTGCCAGCCCTAAAAGCTCTTGCAGGTCTTCACTATTCCTCTGCAACCTATCTTTAGCCGCAACAGCACTGGGGATCTCTGCTTTCCCAGAGACTCAGCATGTCACGGTGCTCGTTCTCGGCAGAAACTTTTTCTGAAAAGGCAAACGTCTGGCTCCTTCTCCCACAAGGAAGGTGCCAGCCCTGAAAGATCTTGCTGGTCTTCACCGTCCCGCGGCAGCCTATCCACAGGCACAACAGCACTGGGGATCTCTGCTTTCCCAGACACTCAGCATGTCAGGGTGCTCGTTCTCGGCAGAAACTTTTGCTGAAAAGGCAAACGTCTGGCTCCTTCTCCCACAAGGAAGGTGCCAACCCTGAAAGATCTTGCTGGTCTTCACTGTCCTCCTGCAGCCTATCCACAGGCACAACAGCACTGAGGATCTCTGCTTTCCCAGAGACTCAGCATGTCACGGTGCTCGTTCTCGGCAGAAACTTTTTCTGAAAAGGCAAACGTCTGGCGCCTTCTACCACAAGGAAGGTGCCAGCCCTGAAAGCTCTTGCAGGTCTTCACTATCCCTCTGCAGCCTATCTTTAGCCGCAACAGCACTGGGGATCTCTGCTTTCCCAGAGACTCAGCATGTCACGGTGCTCGTTCTCGGCAGAAACTTTTTCTGAAAAGGCAAACGTCTGGCTCCTTCTCCCACAAGGAAGCTGCCAGCCCTGAAAGCTCTTGCTGGTCTTCACTGTCCCCCTGCAGCCTATCCACAGGCACAACAGCACTGGGGATCTCTGCTTTCCCAGAGACTCAGCATGTCACGGTGCTCGTTCTCGGCAGAAACTTTTTCTGAAAAGGCAAACGTCTGGCTCCTTCTCCCAAAAGGAAGGTGCCAGCCCTGAAAGCTCTTGCAGGTCTTCACTATCCCTCTGCAGCCTATCTTTAGCCGCAACAGCACTGGGGATCTCTGCTTTCCCAGAGACTCAGCATGTCATGGTGCTCGTTGTCGTCAGAAACTTTTTCTGAAAAGGCAAACGTCTGGCTCCTTCTCCCACAAGGAAGCTGCCAACCCTGAAAGATCTTGCTGGTCTTCACTGTCCCCCTGCAGCCTATCCACAGGCACAACAGCACTGGGGATCTCTGCTTTCCCAGACACTCAGCATGTCACGGTGCTCGTTCTCGGCAGAAACTTTTTCTGAAAAGGCAAACGTCTGGCTCCTTCTCCCACAAGGAAGGTGCCAGCCCTGAAAGCTCTTGCAGGTCTTCACTATCCCTCTGCAGCCTATCTTTAGCCACAACAGCACTGGGGATCTCTGCTTTCCCAGAGACTCAGCATGTCACGGTGCTCGTTCTCAGCAGAAACTTTTTCTGAAAAGGCAAACGTCTGGCTCCTTCTCCCACAAGGAAGCTGCCAGCCCTGAAAGATCTTGCTGGTCTTCACCGTCCCCCTGCAGCCTATCCACAGGCACAACAGCACTGGGGATCTCTGCTTTCCCAGGGACTCAGCATGTCACGGTGCTCGTTCTCGGCAGAAACTTTTTCTGAAAAGGCAAACGTCTGGCTCCTTCTCCCACAAGGAAGGTGCCAGCCCTGAAAGATCTTGCTGGTCTTCACCGTCCCGCGGCAGCCTATCCACAGGCACAACAGCACTGGGGATCTCTGCTTTCCCAGACACTCAGCATGTCAGGGTGCTCGTTCTCGGCAGAAACTTTTGCTGAAAAGGCAAACGTCTGGCTCCTTCTCCCACAAGGAAGGTGCCAGCCCTGAAAGATCTTGCTGGTCTTCACTGTCCTCCTGCAGCCTATCCACAGGCACAACAGCACTGAGGATCTCTGCTTTCCCAGAGACTCAGCATGTCACGGTGCTCGTTCTCGGCAGAAACTTTTTCTGAAAAGGCAAACGTCTGGCTCCTTCTACCACAAGGAAGGTGCCAGCCCTGAAAGCTCTTGCAGGTCTTCACTATCCCTCTGCAGCCTATCTTTAGCCGCAACAGCACTGGGGATCTCTGCTTTCCCAGAGACTCAGCATGTCACGGTGCTCGTTCTCGGCAGAAACTTTTTCTGAAAAGGCAAACGTCTGGCTCCTTCTCCCACAAGGAAGCTGCCAGCCCTGAAAGCTCTTGCTGGTCTTCACTGTCCCCCTGCAGCCTATCCACAGGCACAACAGCACTGGGGATCTCTGCTTTCCCAGAGACTCAGCATGTCACGGTGCTCGTTCTCGGCAGAAACTTTTTCTGAAAAGGCAAACGTCTGGCTCCTTCTCCCAAAAGGAAGGTGCCAGCCCTGAAAGCTCTTGCAGGTCTTCACTATCCCTCTGCAGCCTATCTTTAGCCGCAACAGCACTGGGGATCTCTGCTTTCCCAGAGACTCAGCATGTCATGGTGCTCGTTGTCGTCAGAAACTTTTTCTGAAAAGGAAAACGTCTGGCTCCTTCTCCCACAAGGAAGCTGCCAACCCTGAAAGATCTTGCTGGTCTTCACTGTCCCCCTGCAGCCTATCCACAGGCACAACAGCACTGGGGATCTCTGCTTTCCCAGACACTCAGCATGTCACGGTGCTCGTTCTCGGCAGAAACTTTTTCTGAAAAGGCAAACGTCTGGCTCCTTCTCCCACAAGGAAGGTGCCAGCCCTGAAAGCTCTTGCAGGTCTTCACTATCCCTCTGCAGCCTATCTTTAGCCACAACAGCACTGGGGATCTCTGCTTTCCCAGAGACTCAGCATGTCACGGTGCTCGTTCTCAGCAGAAACTTTTTCTGAAAAGGCAAACGTCTGGCTCCTTCTCCCACAAGGAAGGTGCCAGCCCTGGAAGCTCTTGCTGGTCTTCACCGTCCCCCTGCAGCCTATCCACAGGCACAACAGCACTGGGGATCTCTGCTTTCCCAGAGACTCAGCATGTCACGGTGCTCGTTCTCGGCAGAAACTTTTTCTGAAAAGGCAAACGTCTGGCTCCTTCTCCCACAAGGAAGGTGCCAGCCCTGAAAGCTCTTGCTGGTCTTCACTATCCCTCTGCAGCCTATCCACAGGCACAACAGCACTGGGGATCTCTGCTTTCCCAGACACTCAGCATGTCACGATGCTCGTTCTCGTCAGAAACTTTTTCTGAAAAGGCAAACGTCTGGCTCCTTCTCCCACAAGGAAGCTGCCATCCCTGAAAGCTCTTGCAGGTCTTCACTATCCCTCTGCAGCCTATCTTTAGTCGCAACAGCACTGGGGATCTCTGCTTTCCCAGAGACTCAGCATGTCACGGTGCTCGTTCTCGGCAGAAACTTTTTCTGAAAAGGCAAACGTCTGGCTCCTTCTCCCACAAGGAAGGTGCCAGCCCTGATTATCTTGCTGGTCTTCACCGTCCCCCTGCAGCCTATCCACAGGCACAACAGCACTAGGGATCTCGTCTTTCCCAGAGACTCAGCATGTCACGGTGCTCGTTCTCGGCAGAAACTTTTTCTGAAAAGGCAAACGTCTGGCTCCTTCTCCCACAAGGAAGGTGCCAGCCCTGAAAGCTCTTGCAGGTCTTCACTATCCCTCTGCAGCCTATCTTTAGCCGCAACAGCACTGCATATCTCTGCTTTTCCAGAGACTCAGCATGTCACGGTGCTCGTTCTCGTCAGAAACTTTTTCTGAAAAGGCAAACGTCTGGCTCCTTCTCCCACAAGGAAGGTGCCAGCACTGAAAGATCTTGCTGGTCTTCACTGTCCCCCTGCAGCCTATCCACAGGCACAACAGCACTGGGGATCACTGCTTTCCCAGACACTCAGCATGTCACGGTGCTCGTTCTCGGCAGAAACTTTTTCTGAAAAGGCAAACGTCTGGCTCCTTCTCCCACAAGGAAGGTGCCAGCCCTGAAAGCTCTTGCAGGTCTTCACTATCCCTCTGCAGCCTATCTTTAGCCACAACAGCACTGGGGATCTCTGCTTTCCCAGAGACTCAGCATGTCACGGTGCTCGTTCTCGGCAGAAACTTTTTCTGAAATGGCAAACGTCTGGCTCCTTCTCCCACAAGGAAGGTGCCAGCCCTGGAAGCTCTTGCTGGTCTTCACCGTCCCCCTGCAGCCTATCCACAGGCACAACAGCACTGGGGATCTCTGCTTTCCCAGAGACTCAGCATGTCACGGTGCTCGTTCTCGGCAGAAACTTTTTCTGAAAAGGCAAACGTCTGGCTCCTTCTCCCACAAGGAAGGTGCCAGCCCTGAAAGCTCTTGCTGGTCTTCAGTATCCCTCTGCAGCCTATCCACAGGCACAACAGCACTGGGGATCTCTGCTTTCCCAGACACTCAGCATGTCACGATGCTCGTTCTCGTCAGAAACTTTTTCTGAAAAGGCAAACGTCTGGCTCCTTCTCCCACAAGGAAGCTGCCATCCCTGAAAGCTCTTGCAGGTCTTCACTATCCCTCTGCAGCCTATCTTTAGTCGCAACAGCACTGGGGATCTCTGCTTTCCCAGAGACTCAGCATGTCACGGTGCTCGTTCTCGGCAGAAACTTTTTCTGAAAAGGCAAACGTCTGGCTCCTTCTCCCACAAGGAAGCTGCCATCCCTGAAAGCTCTTGCTGGTCTTCACTATCCCTCTGCAGCCTATCTTTAGCCACAACAGCACTGGGGATCTCTGCTTTCCCAGAGACTCAGCATGTCACGGTGCTCGTTCTCGGCAGAAACTTTTTCTGAAAAGGCAAACGTCTGGCTCCTTCTCCCAAAAGGAAGGTGCCAGCCCTGAAAGCACTTGCAGGTCTTCACTATCCCTCTGCAGCCTATCTTTAGCCGCAACAGCACTGCGTATCTCTGCTTTTCCAGAGACTCAGCATGTCACGGTGCTCGTTCTCGTCAGAAACTTTTTCTGAAAAGGCAAACGTCTGGCTCCTTCTCCCACAAGGAAGGTGCCAGCCCTGAAAGATTTTGCTGGTCTTCACTGTCCCCCTGCAGCCTATCCACAGGCACAACAGCACTGGGGATCTCTGCTTTCCCAGACACTCAGCATGTCACGGTGCTCGTTCTCGGCAGAAACTTTTTCTGAAAAGGCAAACGTCTGGCTCCTTCTCCCAAAAGGAAGGTGCCAGCCCTGAAAGCTCTTGCAGGTCTTCACTATCCCTCTGCAGCCTATCTTTAGCCACAACAGCACTGGGGATCTCTGCTTTCCCAGAGACTCAGCATGTCACGGTGCTCGTTCTCGGCAGAAACTTTTTCTGAAAAGGCAAACGTCTGGCTCCTTCTCCCAAAAGGAAGGTGCCAGCCCTGAAAGCTCTTGCAGGTCTTCACTATCCCTCTGCAGCCTATCTTTAGCCGCAACAGCACTGGGGATCTCTGCTTTCCCAGAGACTCAGCATGTCATGGTGCTCGTTCTCGGCAGAAACTTTTTCTGAAAAGGCAAACGTCTGGCTCCTTCTCCCACAAGGAAGCTGCCAACCCTGAAAGATCTTGCTGGTCTTCACTGTCCCCCTGCAGCCTATCCACAGGCACAACAGCACTGGGGATCTCTGCTTTCCCAGACACTCAGCATGTCACGGTGCTCGTTCTCGGCAGAAACTTTTTCTGAAAAGGCAAACGTCTGGCTCCTTCTCCCACAAGGAAGGTGCCAGCCCTGAAAGCTCTTGCAGGTCTTCACTATCCCTCTGCAGCCTATCTTTAGCCACAACAGCACTGGGGATCTCTGCTTTCCCAGAGACTCAGCATGTCACGGTGCTCGTTCTCAGCAGAAACTTTTTCTGAAAAGGCAAACGTCTGGCTCCTTCTCCCACAAGGAAGGTGCCAGCACTGAAAGATCTTGCTGGTCTTCACTGTCCCCCTGCAGCCTATCCACAGGCACAACAGCACTGGGGATCACTGCTTTCCCAGACACTCAGCATGTCACGGTGCTCGTTCTCGGCAGAAAGTTTTTCTGAAAAGGCAAACGTCTGGCTCCTTCTCCCACAAGGAAGGTGCCAGCCCTGAAAGCTCTTGCAGGTCTTCACTATCCCTCTGCAGCCTATATTTAGCCACAACAGCACTGGGGATCTCTGCTTTCCGAGAGACTCAGCATGTCACGGTGCTCGTTCTCGGCAGAAACTTTTTCTGAAATGGCAAACGTCTGGCTCCTTCTCCCACAAGGAAGGTGCCAGCCCTGAAAGCTCTTGCTGGTCTTCACCGTCCCCCTGCAGCCTATCCACAGGCACAACAGCACTGGGGATCTCTGCTTTCCCAGAGACTCAGCATGTCACGGTGCTCGTTCTCGGCAGAAACTTTTTCTGAAAAGGCAAACGTCTGGCTCCTTCTCCCACAAGGAAGGTGCCAGCCCTGAAAGCTCTTGCTGGTCTTCACTATCCCTCTGCAGCCTATCCACAGGCACAACAGCACTGGGGATCTCTGCTTTCCCAGACACTCAGCATGTCACGATGCTCGTTCTCGTCAGAAACTTTTTCTGAAAAGGCAAACGTCTGGCTCCTTCTCCCACAAGGAAGCTGCCATCCCTGAAAGCTCTTGCAGGTCTTCACTATCCCTCTGCAGCCTATCTTTAGTCGCAACAGCACTGGGGATCTCTGCTTTCCCAGAGACTCAGCATGTCACGGTGCTCGTTCTCGGCAGAAACTTTTTCTGAAAAGGCAAACGTCTGGCTCCTTCTCCCACAAGGAAGCTGCCAGCCCTGAAAGCTCTTGCTGGTCTTCACTGTCCCCCTGCAGCCTATCCACAGGCACAACAGCACTGGGGATCTCTGCTTTCCCAGAGACTCAGCATGTCACGGTGCTCGTTCTCGGCAGAAACTTTTTCTGAAAAGGCAAACGTCTGGCTCCTTCTCCCAAAAGGAAGGTGCCAGCCCTGAAAGCTCTTGCAGGTCTTCACTATCCCTCTGCAGCCTATCTTTAGCCGCAACAGCACTGGGGATCTCTGCTTTCCCAGAGACTCAGCATGTCATGGTGCTCGTTGTCGTCAGAAACATTTTCTGAAAAGGCAAACGTCTGGCTCCTTCTCCCACAAGGAAGCTGCCAACCCTGAAAGATCTTGCTGGTCTTCACTGTCCCCCTGCAGCCTATCCACAGGCACAACAGCACTGGGGATCTCTGCTTTCCCAGACACTCAGCATGACACGGTGCTCGTTCTCGGCAGAAACTTTTTCTGAAAAGGCAAACGTCTGGCTCCTTCTCCCACAAGGAAGGTGCCAGCCCTGAAAGCTCTTGCAGGTCTTCACTATCCCTCTGCAGCCTATCTTTAGCCACAACAGCACTGGGGATCTCTGCTTTCCCAGAGACTCAGCATGTCACGGTGCTCGTTCTCAGCAGAAACTTTTTCTGAAAAGGCAAACGTCTGGCTCCTTCTCCCACAAGGAAGGTGCCAGCCCTGATTATCTTGCTGGTCTTCACCGTCCCCCTGCAGCCTATCCACAGGCACAACAGCACTAGGGATCTCGTCTTTCCCAGAGACTCAGCATGTCACGGTGCTCGTTCTCGGCAGAAACTTTTTCTGAAAAGGCAAACGTCTGGCTCCTTCTCCCACAAGGAAGGTGCCAGCCCTGAAAGCTCTTGCAGGTCTTCACTATCCATCTGCAGCCTATCTTTAGCCGCAACAGCACTGCATATCTCTGCTTTTCCAGAGACTCAGCATGTCACGGTGCTTGTTCTCGTCAGAAACTTTTTCTGAAAAGGCAAACGTCTGGCTCCTTCTCCCACAAGGAAGGTGCCAGCACTGAAAGATCTTGCTGGTCTTCACTGTCCCCCTGCAGCCTATCCACAGGCACAACAGCACTGGGGATCACTGCTTTCCCAGACACTCAGCATGTCACGGTGCTCGTTCTCGGCAGAAAATTTTTCTGAAAAGGCAAACGTCTGGCTCCTTCTCCCACAAGGAAGGTGCCAGCCCTGAAAGCTCTTGCAGGTCTTCACTATCCCTCTGCAGCCTATCTTTAGCCACAACAGCACTGGGGATCTCTGCTTTCCCAGAGACTCAGCATGTCACGGTGCTCGTTCTCGGCAGAAACTTTTTCTGAAATGGCAAACGTCTGGCTCCTTCTCCCACAAGGAAGGTGCCAGCCCTGAAAGCTCTTGCTGGTCTTCACCGTCCCCCTGCAGCCTATCCACAGGCACAACAGCACTGGGGATCTCTGCTTTCCCAGAGACTCAGCATGTCAGGGTGCTCGTTCTCGGCAGAAACTTTTTCTGAAAAGGCAAACGTCTGGCTCCTTCTCCCACAAGGAAGGTGCCAGCCCTGAAAGCTCTTGCTGGTCTTCACTATCCCTCTGCAGCCTATCCACAGGCACAACAGCACTGGGGATCTCTGCTTTCCCAGACACTCAGCATGTCACGGTGCTCGTTCTCGTCAGAAACTTTTTCTGAAAAGGCAAACGTCTGGCTCCTTCTCCCACAAGGAAGCTGCCATCCCTGAAAGCTCTTGCAGGTCTTCACTATCCCTCTGCAGCCTATCTTTAGTCGCAACAGCACTGGGGATCTCTGCTTTCCCAGAGACTCAGCATGTCACGGTGCTCGTTCTCGGCAGAAACTTTTTCTGAAAAGGCAAACGTCTGGCTCCTTCTCCCACAAGGAAGCTGCCATCCCTGAAAGCTCTTGCTGGTCTTCACTATCCCTCTGCAGCCTATCTTTAGCCACAACAGCACTGGGGATCTCTGCTTTCCCAGAGACTCAGCATGTCACGGTGCTCGTTCTCGGCAGAAACTTTTTCTGAAAAGGCAAACGTCTGGCTCCTTCTCCCACAAGGAAGGTGCCAGCCCTGAAAGCTCTTGCTGGTCTTCACTATCCCTCTGCAGCCTATCCACAGGCACAACAGCACTGGGGATCTCTGCTTTCCCAGACACTCAGCATGTCACGATGCTCGTTCTCGTCAGAAACTTTTTCTGAAAAGGCAAACGTCTGGCTCCTTCTCCCACAAGGAAGCTGCCATCCCTGAAAGCTCTTGCAGGTCTTCACTATCCCTCTGCAGCCTATCTTTAGTCGCAACAGCACTGGGGATCTCTGCTTTCCCAGAGACTCAGCATGTCACGGTGCTCGTTCTCGGCAGAAACTTTTTCTGAAAAGGCAAACGTCTGGCTCCTTCTCCCAAAAGGAAGGTGCCAGCCCTGAAAGCACTTGCAGGTCTTCACTATCCCTCTGCAGCCTATCTTTAGCCACAACAGCACTGCGTATCTCTGCTTTTCCAGAGACTCAGCATGTCACGGTGCTCGTTCTCGTCAGAAACTTTTTCTGAAAAGGCAAACGTCTGGCTCCTTCTCCCACAAGGAAGGTGCCAGCCCTGAAAGATTTTGCTGGTCTTCACTGTCCCCCTGCAGCCTATCCACAGGCACAACAGCACTGGGGATCTCTGCTTTCCCAGACACTCAGCATGTCACGGTGCTCGTTCTCGGCAGAAACTTTTTCTGAAAAGTCAAACGTCTGGCTCCTTCTCCCAAAAGGAAGGTGCCAGCCCTGAAAGCTCTTGCAGGTCTTCACTATCCCTCTGCAGCCTATCTTTAGCCACAACAGCACTGGGGATCTCTGCTTTCCCAGAGACTCAGCATGTCACGGTGCTCGTTCTCGGCAGAAACTTTTTCTGAAAAGGCAAACGTCTGGCTCCTTCTCCCAAAAGGAAGGTGCCAGCCCTGAAAGCTCTTGCAGGTCTTCACTATCCCTCTGCAGCCTATCTTTAGCCGCAACAGCACTGCGTATCTCTGCTTTTCCAGAGACTCAGCATGTCACGGTGCTCGTTCTCGGCAGAAAATTTTTCTGAAAAGGCAAACGTCTGGCTCCTTCTCCCAAAAGGAAGGTGCCAGCCCTGAAAGCTCTTGCAGGTCTTCACTATCCCTCTGCAGCCTATCTTTAGCCGCAACAGCACTGCGTATCTCTGCTTTTCCAGAGACTCAGCATGTCACGGTGCTCGTTCTCGGCAGAAACTTTTTCTGAAAAGGCAAACGTCTGGCTCCTTCTCCCACAAGGAAGGTGCCAGCCCTGAAAGCTCTTGCAGGTCTTCACTATCCCTCTGCAGCCTATCTTTAGCCGCAACAGCACTGGGGATCTCTGCTTTCCCAGAGACTCAGCATGTCACGGTGCTCGTTCTCGTCAGAAACTTTTTCTGAAAAGGCAAACGTCTGGCTCCTTCTCCCACAAGGAAGCTGCCAGCCCTGAAAGATCATGCTGGTCTTCACTGTCCCCCTGCAGCCTATCCACAGGCACAACAGCACTGGGGATCTCTGCTTTCCCAGACACTCAGCATGTCACGGTGCTCGTTCTCGGCAGAAACTTTTTCTGAAAAGGCAAACGTCTGGCTCCTTCTCCCACAAGGAAGGTGCCAGCCCTGAAAGCTCTTGCAGGTCTTCACTATCCCTCTGCAGCCTATCTTTAGCCACAACAGCACTGGGGATCTCTGCTTTCCCAGAGACTCAGCATGTCACGGTGCTCGTTCTCGGCAGAAACTTTTTCTGAAAAGGCAAACGTCTGGCTCCTTCTCCCACAAGGAAGCTGCCAGCCCTGATTATCTTGCTGGTCTTCACCGTCCCCCTGCAGCCTATCCACAGGCACAACAGCACTGGGGATCTCTGCTTTCCCAGAGACTCAGCATGTCACGGTGCTCGTTCTCGGCAGAAACTTTTTCTGAAAAGGCAAACGTCTGGCTCCTTCTCCCACAAGGAAGGTGCCAGCCCTGAAAGCTCTTGCTGGTCTTCAGTATCCCTCTGCAGCCTATCCACAGGCACAACAGCACTGGGGATCTCTGCTTTCCCAGGGACTCAGCATGTCACGGTGCTCGTTCTCGGCAGAAACTTTTTCTGAAAAGGCAAACGTCTGGCTCCTTCTCCCACAAGGAAGGTGCCAGCCCTGAAAGCTCTTGCAGGTCTTCACTATCCCTCTGCAGCCTATCTTTAGCCGCAACAGCACTGCATATCTCTGCTTTTCCAGAGACTCAGCATGTCACGGTGCTCGTTCTCGTCAGAAACTTTTTCTGAAAAGGCAAACGTCTGGCTCCTTCTCCCACAAGGAAGGTGCCAGCACTGAAAGATCTTGCTGGTCTTCACTGTCCCCCTGCAGCCTATCCACAGGCACAACAGCACTGGGGATCACTGCTTTCCCAGACACTCAGCATGTCACGGTGCTCGTTCTCGGCAGAAACTTTTTCTGAAAAGGCAAACGTCTGGCTCCTTCTCCCACAAGGAAGGTGCCAGCCCTGAAAGCTCTTGCAGGTCTTCACTATCCCTCTGCAGCCTATCTTTAGCCACAACAGCACTGGGGATCTCTGCTTTCCCAGAGACTCAGCATGTCACGGTGCTCGTTCTCGGCAGAAACTTTTTCTGAAATGGCAAACGTCTGGCTCCTTCTCCCACAAGGAAGGTGCCAGCCCTGGAAGCTCTTGCTGGTCTTCACCGTCCCCCTGCAGCCTATCCACAGGCACAACAGCACTGGGGATCTCTGCTTTCCCAGAGACTCAGCATGTCACGGTGCTCGTTCTCGGCAGAAACTTTTTCTGAAAAGGCAAACGTCTGGCTCCTTCTCCCACAAGGAAGGTGCCAGCCCTGAAAGCTCTTGCTGGTCTTCACTATCCCTCTGCAGCCTATCCACAGGCACAACAGCACTGGGGATCTCTGCTTTCCCAGACACTCAGCATGTCACGATGCTCGTTCTCGTCAGAAACTTTTTCTGAAAAGGCAAACGTCTGGCTCCTTCTCCCACAAGGAAGCTGCCATCCCTGAAAGCTCTTGCAGGTCTTCACTATCCCTCTGCAGCCTATCTTTAGTCGCAACAGCACTGGGGATCTCTGCTTTCCCAGAGACTCAGCATGTCACGGTGCTCGTTCTCGGCAGAAACTTTTTCTGAAAAGGCAAACGTCTGGCTCCTTCTCCCACAAGGAAGCTGCCATCCCTGAAAGCTCTTGCTGGTCTTCACTATCCCTCTGCAGCCTATCTTTAGCCACAACAGCACTGGGGATCTCTGCTTTCCCAGAGACTCAGCATGTCACGGTGCTCGTTCTCGGCAGAAACTTTTTCTGAAAAGGCAAACGTCTGGCTCCTTCTCCCAAAAGGAAGGTGCCAGCCCTGAAAGCACT
This sequence comes from Astur gentilis, assembly GCF_929443795.1. Taxonomy (NCBI): domain Eukaryota; kingdom Metazoa; phylum Chordata; class Aves; order Accipitriformes; family Accipitridae; genus Astur; species Astur gentilis. The sequence continues at coordinate 4,424,653 of NW_026061079.1, read as the reverse complement.
TGCAGGTCTTCACTATCCCTCTGCAGCCTATCTTTAGCCGCAACAGCACTGCGTATCTCTGCTTTTCCAGAGACTCAGCATGTCACGGTGCTCGTTCTCGTCAGAAACTTTTTCTGAAAAGGCAAACGTCTGGCTCCTTCTCCCACAAGGAAGGTGCCAGCCCTGAAAGATTTTGCTGGTCTTCACTGTCCCCCTGCAGCCTATCCACAGGCACAACAGCACTGGGGATCTCTGCTTTCCCAGACACTCAGCATGTCACGGTGCTCGTTCTCGGCAGAAACTTTTTCTGAAAAGGCAAACGTCTGGCTCCTTCTCCCAAAAGGAAGGTGCCAGCCCTGAAAGCTCTTGCAGGTCTTCACTATCCCTCTGCAGCCTATCTTTAGCCACAACAGCACTGGGGATCTCTGCTTTCCCAGAGACTCAGCATGTCACGGTGCTCGTTCTCGGCAGAAACTTTTTCTGAAAAGGCAAACGTCTGGCTCCTTCTCCCAAAAGGAAGGTGCCAGCCCTGAAAGCTCTTGCAGGTCTTCACTATCCCTCTGCAGCCTATCTTTAGCCGCAACAGCACTGGGGATCTCTGCTTTCCCAGAGACTCAGCATGTCATGGTGCTCGTTGTCGTCAGAAACTTTTTCTGAAAAGGCAAACGTCTGGCTCCTTCTCCCACAAGGAAGCTGCCAACCCTGAAAGATCTTGCTGGTCTTCACTGTCCCCCTGCAGCCTATCTTTAGCCGCAACAGCACTGGGGATCTCTGCTTTCCCAGACACTCAGCATGTCACGGTGCTCGTTCTCGGCAGAAACTTTTTCTGAAAAGGCAAACGTCTGGCTCCTTCTCCCACAAGGAAGGTGCCAGCCCTGAAAGCTCTTGCAGGTCTTCACTATCCCTCTGCAGCCTATCTTTAGCCGCAACAGCACTGGGGATCTCTGCTTTCCCAGAGACTCAGCATGTCACGGTGCTCGTTCTCAGCAGAAACTTTTTCTGAAAAGGCAAACGTCTGGCTCCTTCTCCCACAAGGAAGGTGCCAGCACTGAAAGATCTTGCTGGTCTTCACTGTCCCCCTGCAGCCTATCCACAGGCACAACAGCACTGGGGATCACTGCTTTCCCAGACACTCAGCATGTCACGGTGCTCGTTCTCGGCAGAAAGTTTTTCTGAAAAGGCAAACGTCTGGCTCCTTCTCCCACAAGGAAGGTGCCAGCCCTGAAAGCTCTTGCAGGTCTTCACTATCCCTCTGCAGCCTATATTTAGCCACAACAGCACTGGGGATCTCTGCTTTCCGAGAGACTCAGCATGTCACGGTGCTCGTTCTCGGCAGAAACTTTTTCTGAAATGGCAAACGTCTGGCTCCTTCTCCCACAAGGAAGGTGCCAGCCCTGAAAGCTCTTGCTGGTCTTCACCGTCCCCCTGCAGCCTATCCACAGGCACAACAGCACTGGGGATCTCTGCTTTCCCAGAGACTCAGCATGTCACGGTGCTCGTTCTCGGCAGAAACTTTTTCTGAAAAGGCAAACGTCTGGCTCCTTCTCCCACAAGGAAGGTGCCAGCCCTGAAAGCTCTTGCTGGTCTTCACTATCCCTCTGCAGCCTATCCACAGGCACAACAGCACTGGGGATCTCTGCTTTCCCAGACACTCAGCATGTCACGATGCTCGTTCTCGTCAGAAACTTTTTCTGAAAAGGCAAACGTCTGGCTCCTTCTCCCACAAGGAAGCTGCCATCCCTGAAAGCTCTTGCAGGTCTTCACTATCCCTCTGCAGCCTATCTTTAGTCGCAACAGCACTGGGGATCTCTGCTTTCCCAGAGACTCAGCATGTCACGGTGCTCGTTCTCGGCAGAAACTTTTTCTGAAAAGGCAAACGTCTGGCTCCTTCTCCCACAAGGAAGCTGCCAGCCCTGAAAGCTCTTGCTGGTCTTCACTATCCCTCTGCAGCCTATCTTTAGCCACAACAGCACTGGGGATCTCTGCTTTCCCAGAGACTCAGCATGTCACGGTGCTCGTTCTCGGCAGAAACTTTTTCTGAAAAGGCAAACGTCTGGCTCCTTCTCCCAAAAGGAAGGTGCCAGCCCTGAAAGCACTTGCAGGTCTTCACTATCCCTCTGCAGCCTATCTTTAGCCGCAACAGCACTGCGTATCTCTGCTTTTCCAGAGACTCAGCATGTCACGGTGCTCGTTCTCGTCAGAAACTTTTTCTGAAAAGGCAAACGTCTGGCTCCTTCTCCCACAAGGAAGGTGCCAGCCCTGAAAGATTTTGCTGGTCTTCACTGTCCCCCTGCAGCCTATCCACAGGCACAACAGCACTGGGGATCTCTGCTTTCCCAGACACTCAGCATGTCACGGTGCTCGTTCTCGGCAGAAACTTTTTCTGAAAAGGCAAACGTCTGGCTCCTTCTCCCAAAAGGAAGGTGCCAGCCCTGAAAGCTCTTGCAGGTCTTCACTATCCCTCTGCAGCCTATCTTTAGCCACAACAGCACTGGGGATCTCTGCTTTCCCAGAGACTCAGCATGTCACGGTGCTCGTTCTCGGCAGAAACTTTTTCTGAAAAGGCAAACGTCTGGCTCCTTCTCCCAAAAGGAAGGTGCCAGCCCTGAAAGCTCTTGCAGGTCTTCACTATCCCTCTGCAGCCTATCTTTAGCCGCAACAGCACTGGGGATCTCTGCTTTCCCAGAGACTCAGCATGTCATGGTGCTCGTTGTCGTCAGAAACTTTTTCTGAAAAGGCAAACGTCTGGCTCCTTCTCCCACAAGGAAGCTGCCAACCCTGAAAGATCTTGCTGGTCTTCACTGTCCCCCTGCAGCCTATCTTTAGCCGCAACAGCACTGGGGATCTCTGCTTTCCCAGACACTCAGCATGTCACGGTGCTCGTTCTCGGCAGAAACTTTTTCTGAAAAGGCAAACGTCTGGCTCCTTCTCCCACAAGGAAGGTGCCAGCCCTGAAAGCTCTTGCAGGTCTTCACTATCCCTCTGCAGCCTATCTTTAGCCGCAACAGCACTGGGGATCTCTGCTTTCCCAGAGACTCAGCATGTCACGGTGCTCGTTCTCAGCAGAAACTTTTTCTGAAAAGGCAAACGTCTGGCTCCTTCTCCCACAAGGAAGGTGCCAGCACTGAAAGATCTTGCTGGTCTTCACTGTCCCCCTGCAGCCTATCCACAGGCACAACAGCACTGGGGATCACTGCTTTCCCAGACACTCAGCATGTCACGGTGCTCGTTCTCGGCAGAAAGTTTTTCTGAAAAGGCAAACGTCTGGCTCCTTCTCCCACAAGGAAGGTGCCAGCCCTGAAAGCTCTTGCAGGTCTTCACTATCCCTCTGCAGCCTATATTTAGCCACAACAGCACTGGGGATCTCTGCTTTCCGAGAGACTCAGCATGTCACGGTGCTCGTTCTCGGCAGAAACTTTTTCTGAAATGGCAAACGTCTGGCTCCTTCTCCCACAAGGAAGGTGCCAGCCCTGAAAGCTCTTGCTGGTCTTCACCGTCCCCCTGCAGCCTATCCACAGGCACAACAGCACTGGGGATCTCTGCTTTCCCAGAGACTCAGCATGTCACGGTGCTCGTTCTCGGCAGAAACTTTTTCTGAAAAGGCAAACGTCTGGCTCCTTCTCCCACAAGGAAGGTGCCAGCCCTGAAAGCTCTTGCTGGTCTTCACTATCCCTCTGCAGCCTATCCACAGGCACAACAGCACTGGGGATCTCTGCTTTCCCAGACACTCAGCATGTCACGATGCTCGTTCTCGTCAGAAACTTTTTCTGAAAAGGCAAACGTCTGGCTCCTTCTCCCACAAGGAAGCTGCCATCCCTGAAAGCTCTTGCAGGTCTTCACTATCCCTCTGCAGCCTATCTTTAGTCGCAACAGCACTGGGGATCTCTGCTTTCCCAGAGACTCAGCATGTCACGGTGCTCGTTCTCGGCAGAAACTTTTTCTGAAAAGGCAAACGTCTGGCTCCTTCTCCCACAAGGAAGCTGCCAGCCCTGAAAGCTCTTGCTGGTCTTCACTGTCCCCCTGCAGTCTATCCACAGGCACAACAGCACTGGGGATCTCTGCTTTCCCAGAGACTCAGCATGTCACGGTGCTCGTTCTCGGCAGAAACTTTTTCTGAAAAGGCAAACGTCTGGCTCCTTCTCCCAAAAGGAAGGTGCCAGCCCTGAAAGCTCTTGCAGGTCTTCACTATCCCTCTGCAGCCTATCTTTAGCCGCAACAGCACTGGGGATCTCTGCTTTCCCAGAGACTCAGCATGTCATGGTGCTCGTTGTCGTCAGAAACTTTTTCTGAAAAGGCAAACGTCTGGCTCCTTCTCCCACAAGGAAGGTGCCAGCCCTGAAAGATCTTGCTGGTCTTCAGTATCCCTCTGCAGCCTATCCACAGGCACAACAGCACTGGGGATCTCTGCTTTCCCAGACACTCAGCATGTCACGGTGCTCGTTCTCGGCAGAAACTTTTTCTGAAAAGGCAAACGTCTGGCTCCTTCTCCCACAAGGAAGGTGCCAGCCCTGAAAGCTCTTGCAGGTCTTCACTATCCCTCTGCAGCCTATCTTTAGCCACAACAGCACTGGGGATCTCTGCTTTCCCAGAGACTCAGCATGTCACGGTGCTCGTTCTCAGCAGAAACTTTTTCTGAAAAGGCAAACGTCTGGCTCCTTCTCCCACAAGGAAGGTGCCAGCCCTGATTATCTTGCTGGTCTTCACCGTCCCCCTGCAGCCTATCCACAGGCACAACAGCACTAGGGATCTCGTCTTTCCCAGAGACTCAGCATGTCACGGTGCTCGTTCTCGGCAGAAACTTTTTCTGAAAAGGCAAACGTCTGGCTCCTTCTCCCACAAGGAAGGTGCCAGCCCTGAAAGCTCTTGCAGGTCTTCACTATCCATCTGCAGCCTATCTTTAGCCGCAACAGCACTGCATATCTCTGCTTTTCCAGAGACTCAGCATGTCACGGTGCTTGTTCTCGTCAGAAACTTTTTCTGAAAAGGCAAACGTCTGGCTCCTTCTCCCACAAGGAAGGTGCCAGCACTGAAAGATCATGCTGGTCTTCACTGTCCCCCTGCAGCCAATCCACAGGCACAACAGCACTGGGGATCACTGCTTTCCCAGACACTCAGCATGTCACGGTGCTCGTTCTCGGCAGAAACTTTTTCTGAAAAGGCAAACGTCTGGCTCCTTCTCCCACAAGGAAGGTGCCAGCCCTGAAAGCTCTTGCAGGTCTTCACTATCCCTCTGCAGCCTATCTTTAGCCACAACAGCACTGGGGATCTCTGCTTTCCCAGAGACTCAGCATGTCACGGTGCTCGTTCTCGGCAGAAACTTTTTCTGAAATGGCAAACGTCTGGCTCCTTCTCCCACAAGGAAGGTGCCAGCCCTGAAAGCTCTTGCTGGTCTTCACCGTCCCCCTGCAGCCTATCCACAGGCACAACAGCACTGGGGATCTCTGCTTTCCCAGAGACTCAGCATGTCAGGGTGCTCGTTCTCGGCAGAAACTTTTTCTGAAAAGGCAAACGTCTGGCTCCTTCTCCCACAAGGAAGGTGCCAGCCCTGAAAGCTCTTGCTGGTCTTCACTATCCCTCTGCAGCCTATCCACAGGCACAACAGCACTGGGGATCTCTGCTTTCCCAGACACTCAGCATGTCACGGTGCTCGTTCTCGTCAGAAACTTTTTCTGAAAAGGCAAACGTCTGGCTCCTTCTCCCACAAGGAAGCTGCCATCCCTGAAAGCTCTTGCAGGTCTTCACTATCCCTCTGCAGCCTATCTTTAGTCGCAACAGCACTGGGGATCTCTGCTTTCCCAGAGACTCAGCATGTCACGGTGCTCGTTCTCGGCAGAAACTTTTTCTGAAAAGGCAAACGTCTGGCTCCTTCTCCCACAAGGAAGCTGCCATCCCTGAAAGCTCTTGCTGGTCTTCACTATCCCTCTGCAGCCTATCTTTAGCCACAACAGCACTGGGGATCTCTGCTTTCCCAGAGACTCAGCATGTCACGGTGCTCGTTCTCGGCAGAAACTTTTTCTGAAAAGGCAAACGTCTGGCTCCTTCTCCCACAAGGAAGGTGCCAGCCCTGAAAGCTCTTGCTGGTCTTCACTATCCCTCTGCAGCCTATCCACAGGCACAACAGCACTGGGGATCTCTGCTTTCCCAGACACTCAGCATGTCACGATGCTCGTTCTCGTCAGAAACTTTTTCTGAAAAGGCAAACGTCTGGCTCCTTCTCCCACAAGGAAGCTGCCATCCCTGAAAGCTCTTGCAGGTCTTCACTATCCCTCTGCAGCCTATCTTTAGTCGCAACAGCACTGGGGATCTCTGCTTTCCCAGAGACTCAGCATGTCACGGTGCTCGTTCTCGGCAGAAACTTTTTCTGAAAAGGCAAACGTCTGGCTCCTTCTCCCAAAAGGAAGGTGCCAGCCCTGAAAGCACTTGCAGGTCTTCACTATCCCTCTGCAGCCTATCTTTAGCCACAACAGCACTGCGTATCTCTGCTTTTCCAGAGACTCAGCATGTCACGGTGCTCGTTCTCGTCAGAAACTTTTTCTGAAAAGGCAAACGTCTGGCTCCTTCTCCCACAAGGAAGGTGCCAGCCCTGAAAGATTTTGCTGGTCTTCACTGTCCCCCTGCAGCCTATCCACAGGCACAACAGCACTGGGGATCTCTGCTTTCCCAGACACTCAGCATGTCACGGTGCTCGTTCTCGGCAGAAACTTTTTCTGAAAAGGCAAACGTCTGGCTCCTTCTCCCAAAAGGAAGGTGCCAGCCCTGAAAGCTCTTGCAGGTCTTCACTATCCCTCTGCAGCCTATCTTTAGCCACAACAGCACTGGGGATCTCTGCTTTCCCAGAGACTCAGCATGTCACGGTGCTCGTTCTCGGCAGAAACTTTTTCTGAAAAGGCAAACGTCTGGCTCCTTCTCCCAAAAGGAAGGTGCCAGCCCTGAAAGCTCTTGCAGGTCTTCACTATCCCTCTGCAGCCTATCTTTAGCCGCAACAGCACTGCGTATCTCTGCTTTTCCAGAGACTCAGCATGTCACGGTGCTCGTTCTCGGCAGAAAATTTTTCTGAAAAGGCAAACGTCTGGCTCCTTCTCCCAAAAGGAAGGTGCCAGCCCTGAAAGCTCTTGCAGGTCTTCACTATCCCTCTGCAGCCTATCTTTAGCCGCAACAGCACTGCGTATCTCTGCTTTTCCAGAGACTCAGCATGTCACGGTGCTCGTTCTCGGCAGAAACTTTTTCTGAAAAGGCAAACGTCTGGCTCCTTCTCCCACAAGGAAGGTGCCAGCCCTGAAAGCTCTTGCAGGTCTTCACTATCCCTCTGCATCCTATCTTTAGCCGCAACAGCACTGGGGATCTCTGCTTTCCCAGAGACTCAGCATGTCACGGTGCTCGTTCTCGTCAGAAACTTTTTCTGAAAAGGCAAACGTCTGGCTCCTTCTCCCACAAGGAAGGTGCCAGCCCTGAAAGCTCTTGCTGGTCTTCAGTATCCCTCTGCAGCCTATCCACAGGCACAACAGCACTGGGGATCTCTGCTTTCCCAGACACTCAGCATGTCACGGTGCTCGTTCTCGGCAGAAACTTTTTCTGAAAAGGCAAACGTCTGGCTCCTTCTCCCACAAGGAAGGTGCCAGCCCTGAAAGCTCTTGCAGGTCTTCACTATCCCTCTGCAGCCTATCTTTAGCCACAACAGCACTGGGGATCTCTGCTTTCCCAGAGACTCAGCATGTCACGGTGCTCGTTCTCGGCAGAAACTTTTTCTGAAAAGGCAAACGTCTGGCTCCTTCTCCCACAAGGAAGCTGCCAGCCCTGATTATCTTGCTGGTCTTCACCGTCCCCCTGCAGCCTATCCACAGGCACAACAGCACTGGGGACCTCTGCTTTCCCAGAGACTCAGCATGTCACGGTGCTCGTTCTCGGCAGAAACTTTTTCTGAAAAGGCAAACGTCTGGCTCCTTCTCCCACAAGGAAGGTGCCAGCCCTGAAAGCTCTTGCTGGTCTTCAGTATCCCTCTGCAGCCTATCCACAGGCACAACAGCACTGGGGATCTCTGCTTTCCCAGGGACTCAGCATGTCACGGTGCTCGTTCTCGGCAGAAACTTTTTCTGAAAAGGCAAACGTCTGGCTCCTTCTCCCACAAGGAAGGTGCCAGCACTGAAAGATCTTGCTGGTCTTCACCGTCCCCCTGCAGCCTATCCACAGGCACAACAGCACTGGGGATCTCTGCTTTCCCAGAGACTCAGCATGTCACGGTGCTCGTTCTCGGCAGAAACTTTTTCTGAAAAGGCAAACGTCTGGCTCCTTCTCCCAAAAGGAAGGTGCCAGCCCTGAAAGCACTTGCAGGTCTTCACTATCCCTCTGCAGCCTATCTTTAGCCGCAACAGCACTAGGGATCTCGTCTTTCCCAGAGACTCAGCATGTCACGGTGCTCGTTCTCGGCAGAAACTTTTTCTGAAAAGGCAAACGTCTGGCTCCTTCTCCTACAAGGTAGGTCCAGCCCTTAAACATTTTGCTCGTCTTCACTATCCCTCTGCAGCCTATCTTTAGCCGCAACAGCACTGGGGACCTCTGCTTTCCCAGAGACTCAGCATGTCACGGTGCTCGTTCTCGGCAGAAACTTTTTCTGAAAAGGCAAACGTCTGGCTCCTTCTCCCACAAGGAAGCTGCCAGCCCTGAAAGATCTTGCTGGTCTTCACCGTCCCCCTGCAGCCTATCCACAGGCACAGCAGCACTGGGGATCTCTGCTTTCCCAGAGACTCAGCATGTCACGGTGCTCGTTCTCGGCAGAAACTTTTTCTGAAAAGGCAAACGTCTGGCTCCTTCTCCCACAAGGAAGCTGCCAGCCCTGAAAGCTCTTGCAGGTCTTCACTATCCCTCTGCAGCCTATCTTTAGCCGCAACAGCACTGGGGATCTCTGCTTTCCCAGAGACTCAGCATGTCACGGTGCTCGTTCTCGTCAGAAACTTTTTCTGAAAAGGCAAACGTCTGGCTACTTCTACCACAAGGAAGGTGCCAGCCCTGAAAGCTCTTGCTCGTCTTCACTATCCCTCTGCAGCCTATCTTTAGCCACAACAGCACTGGGGATCTCTGCTTTCCCAGAGACTCAGCATGTCACGGTGCTCGTTCTCGGCATAAACTTTTTCTGAAAAGGCAAACGTCTGGCTCCTTCTCCTACAAGATAGGTCCAGCCCTTAAACATCTTGCTCGTCTTCACTATCCCTCTGCAGCCTATCTTTAGCCGCAACAGCACTGGGGACCTCTGCTTTCCCAGAGACTCAGCATGTCACGGTGCTCGTTCTCGGCAGAAACTTTTTCTGAAAAGGCAAACGTTTGGCTCCTTCTCCCACAAGGAAGCTGCCAGCCCTGAAAGATCTTGCTGGTCTTCACCGTCCCCCTGCAGCCTATCCACAGGCACAACAGCACTGGGGATCTCGGCTTTCCCAGAGACTCAGCATGTCACGGTGCTCGTTCTCGGCAGAAACTTTTTCTGAAAAGGCAAACGTCTGGCTCCTTCTCCCACAAGGAAGGTGCCAGCCCTAAAAGCTCTTGCAGGTCTTCACTATTCCTCTGCAGCCTATCTTTAGCCGCAACAGCACTGGGGATCTCTGCTTTCCCAGAGACTCAGCATGTCACGGTGCTCGTTCTCGGCAGAAACATTTTCTGAAAAGGCAAACGTCTGGCTCCTTCTCCCACAAGGAAGGTGCCAGCCCTGAAAGATCTTGCTGGTCTTCAGTATCCCTCTGCAGCCTATCCACAGGCACAACAGCACTGGGGATCTCTGCTTTCCCAGAGACTCAGCATGTCACGGTGCTCGTTCTCGGCAGAAACTTTTTCTGAAAAGGCAAACATCTGGCTCCTTCTCCCACAAGGAAGGTGCCAACCCTGAAAGATCTTGCTGGTCTTCACTGTCCCCCTGCAGCCTATCCACAGGCACAACAGCACTGAGGATCTCTGCTTTCCCAGAGACTCAGCATGTCACGGTGCTCGTTCTCGGCAGAAACTTTTTCTGAAAAGGCAAACGTCTGGCTCCTTCTCCCACAAGGAAACTGCCAGCCCTGAAAGCTCTTGCAGGTCTTCACTATCCCTCTGCAGCCTATCTTTAGCCGCAACAGCACTGGGGATCTCTGCTTTCCCAGAGACTCAGCATGTCACGGTGCTCGTTCTCGGCAGAAACTTTTTCTGAAAAGGCAAACGTCTGGCTCCTTCTCCCACAAGGAAGGTGCCAGCCCTGAAAGCTGTTGCTGGTCTTCAGTATCCCTCTGCAGCCTATCTTTAGCCACAACAGCACTGGGGATCTCTGCTTTCCCAGACACTCAGCATGTCACGGTGCTCGTTCTCGGCAGAAACTTTTTCTGAAAAGGCAAACGTCTGGCTCCTTCTCCCACAAGGAAGGTGCCAGCCCTGAAAGCTCTTGCAGGTCTTCACTATCCCTCTGCAGCCTATCTTTAGCCACAACAGCACTGGGGATCTCTGCTTTCCCAGAGACTCAGCATGTCACGGTGCTCGTTCTCGGCAGAAACTTTTTCTGAAAAGGCAAACGTCTGGCTCCTTCTCCCACAAGGAAGGTGCCAGCCCTGAAAGCTCTTGCTGGTCTTCAGTATCCCTCTGCAGCCTATCCACAGGCACAACAGCACTGGGGATCTCTGCTTTCCCAGGGACTCAGCTTGTCACGGTGCTCGTTCTCGGCAGAAACTTTTTCTGAAAAGGCAAACGTCTGGCTCCTTCTCCCACAAGGAAGGTGCCAGCACTGAAAGATCTTGCTGGTCTTCACCGTCCCCCTGCAGCCTATCCACAGGCACAACAGCACTGGGGATCTCTGCTTTCCCAGAGACTCAGCATGTCACGGTGCTCGTTCTCGGCAGAAACTTTTTCTGAAAAGGCAAACGTCTGGCTCCTTCTCCCAAAAGGAAGGTGCCAGCCCTGAAAGCACTTGCAGGTCTTCACTATCCCTCTGCAGCCTATCTTTAGCCGCAACAGCACTAGGGATCTCGTCTTTCCCAGAGACTCAGCATGTCACGGTGCTCGTTCTCGGCAGAAACTTTTTCTGAAAAGGCAAACGTCTGGCTCCTTCTCCTACAAGGTAGGTCCAGCCCTTAAACATTTTGCTCGTCTTCACTATCCCTCTGCAGCCTATCTTTAGCCGCAACAGCACTGGGGACCTCTGCTTTCCCAGAGACTCAGCATGTCACGGTGCTCGTTCTCGGCAGAAACTTTTTCTGAAAAGGCAAACGTCTGGCTCCTTCTCCCACAAGGAAGCTGCCAGCCCTGAAAGATCTTGCTGGTCTTCACCGTCCCCCTGCAGCCTATCCACAGGCACAGCAGCACTGGGGATCTCTGCTTTCCCAGAGACTCAGCATGTCACGGTGCTCGTTCTCGGCAGAAACTTTTTCTGAAAAGGCAAACGTCTGGCTCCTTCTCCCACAAGGAAGCTGCCAGCCCTGAAAGCTCTTGCAGGTCTTCACTATCCCTCTGCAGCCTATCTTTAGCCGCAACAGCACTGGGGATCTCTGCTTTCCCAGAGACTCAGCATGTCACGGTGCTCGTTCTCGTCAGAAACTTTTTCTGAAAAGGCAAACGTCTGGCTACTTCTACCACAAGGAAGGTGCCAGCCCTGAAAGCTCTTGCTCGTCTTCACTATCCCTCTGCAGCCTATCTTTAGCCACAACAGCACTGGGGATCTCTGCTTTCCCAGAGACTCAGCATGTCACGGTGCTCGTTCTCGGCAAAAACTTTTTCTGAAAAGGCAAACGTCTGGCTCCTTCTCCTACAAGATAGGTCCAGCCCTTAAACATCTTGCTCGTCTTCACTATCCCTCTGCAGCCTATCTTTAGCCGCAACAGCACTGGGGACCTCTGCTTTCCCAGAGACTCAGCATGTCACGGTGCTCGTTCTCGGCAGAAACTTTTTCTGAAAAGGCAAACGTTTGGCTCCTTCTCCCAAAAGGAAGGTGCCAGCCCTGAAAGCTCTTGCAGGTCTTCACCGTCCCCCTGCAGCCTATCCACAGGCACAACAGCACTGGGGATCTCGGCTTTCCCAGAGACTCAGCATGTCACGGTGCTCGTTCTCGGCAGAAACTTTTTCTGAAAAGGCAAACGTCTGGCTCCTTCTCCCACAAGGAAGGTGCCAGCCCTAAAAGCTCTTGCAGGTCTTCACTATTCCTCTGCAGCCTATCTTTAGCCGCAACAGCACTGGGGATCTCTGCTTTCCCAGAGACTCAGCATGTCACGGTGCTCGTTCTCGGCAGAAACTTTTTCTGAAAAGGCAAACGTCTGGCTCCTTCTCCCACAAGGAAGGTGCCAGCCCTGAAAGATCTTGCTGGTCTTCAGTATCCCTCTGCAGCCTATCCACAGGCACAACAGCACTGGGGATCTCTGCTTTCCCAGAGACTCAGCATGTCACGGTGCTCGTTCTCGGCAGAAACTTTTTCTGAAAAGGCAAACATCTGGCTCCTTCTCCCACAAGGAAGGTGCCAACCCTGAAAGATCTTGCTGGTCTTCACTGTCCCCCTGCAGCCTATCCACAGGCACAACAGCACTGAGGATCTCTGCTTTCCCAGAGACTCAGCATGTCACGGTGCTCGTTCTCGGCAGAAACTTTTTCTGAAAAGGCAAACGTCTGGCTCCTTCTCCCACAAGGAAACTGCCAGCCCTGAAAGCTCTTGCAGGTCTTCACTATCCCTCTGCAGCCTATCTTTAGCCGCAACAGCACTGGGGATCTCTGCTTTCCCAGAGACTCAGCATGTCACGGTGCTCGTTCTCGGCAGAAACTTTTTCTGAAAAGGCAAACGTCTGGCTCCTTCTCCCACAAGGAAGGTGCCAGCCCTGAAAGCTGTTGCTGGTCTTCAGTATCCCTCTGCAGCCTATCTTTAGCCACAACAGCACTGGGGATCTCTGCTTTTCCAGAGACTCAGCATGTCACGGTGCTCGTTCTCGGCAGAAACTTTTTCTGAAAAGGCAAACGTCTGGCTCCTTCTCCCACAAGGAAGGTGCCAGCCCTGAAAGCTCTTGCAGGTCTTCACTATCCCTCTGCAGCCTATCTTTAGCCGCAACAGCACTGGGGATCTCTGCTTTCCCAGAGACTCAGCATGTCACGGTGCTCGTTCTCGGCAGAAACTTTTTCTGAAAAGGCAAACGTCTGGCTCCTTCTCCCAAAAGGAAGCTGCCAGCCCTAAAAGCTCTTGCTGGTCTTCACTATCCCTCTGCAGCCTATCCACAGGCACAACAGCACTGGGGATCTCTGCTTTCCCAGGGACTCAGCATGTCACGGTGCTCGTTCTCGTCAGAAACTTTTTCTGAAAAGGCAAACGTCTGGCTCCTTCTCCCACAAGGAAGGTGCCAGCCCTGAAAGCTCTTGCAGGTCTTCACTATCCCTCTGCAGCCTATCTTTAGCCACAACAGCACTGGGGATCTCTGCTTTCCCAGAGACTCAGCATGTCACGGTGCTCGTTCTCGGCAGAAACTTTTTCTGAAAAGGCAAACGTCTGGCTCCTTCTCCCACAAGGAAGGTGCCAGCCCTGAAAGATCTTGCTGGTCTTCACCATCCCCCTGCAGCCTATCCACAGGCACAACAGCACTGGGGATCTCTGCTTTCCCAGAGACTCAGCATGTCACGGTGCTCGTTCTCGGCAGAAACTTTTTCTGAAAAGGCAAACGTCTGGCTCCTTCTCCCACAAGGAAGGTGCCAGCCCTGAAAGCTCTTGCTGGTCTTCACCATCCCCCTGCAGCCTATCCACAGGCACAACAGCACTGGGGATCTCTGCTTTCCCAGACACTCAGCATGTCACGGTGCTCGTACTCGTCAGAAACTTTTTCTGAAAAGGCAAACGTCTGGCTCCTTCTCCCACAAGGAAGCTGCCAGCCCTGAAAGCTCTTGCAGGTCTTCACTATCCCTCTGCAGCCTATCTTTAGCCGCAACAGCACTGGGGATCTCTGCTTTCCCAGAGACTCAGCATGTCACGGTGCTCGTTCTCGGCAGAAACTTTTTCTGAAAAGGCAAACGTCTGGCTCCTTCTCCCAAAAGGAAGGTGCCAGCCCTGAAAGCTCTTGCAGGTCTTCACTATCCCTCTGCAGCCTATCTTTAGCCGCAACAGCACTGGGGATCTCTGCTTTCCCAGAGACTCAGCATGTCACGGTGCTCGTTCTCGTCAGAAACTTTTTCTGAAAAGGCAAACGTCTGGCTCCTTCTCCCAAAAGGAAGCTGCCAGCCCTGAAAGATCTTGCTGGTCTTCACTGTCCCCCTGCAGCCTATCCACAGGCACAACAGCAGTGGGGATCTCTGCTTTCCCAGACACTCAGCATGTCACGGTGCTCGTTCTCGGCAGAAACTTTTTCTGAAAAGGCAAACGTCTGGCTCCTTCTACCACAAGGAAGGTGCCAGCCCTGAAAGCTCTTGCAGGTCTTCACTATCCCTCTGCAGCCTATATTTAGCCACAACAGCACTGGGGATTTCTGCTTTCCCAGAGACTCAGCATGTCACGGTGCTCGTTCTCGGCAGAAACTTTTTCTGAAAAGGCAAACGTCTGGCTCCTTCTCCTACAAGGTAGGTCCAGCCCTTAAACATTTTGCTCGTCTTCACTATCCCTCTGCAGCCTATCTTTAGCCGCAACAGCACTGGGGACCTCTGCTTTCCCAGAGACTCAGCATGTCACGGTGCTCGTTCTCGGCAGAAACTTTTTCTGAAAAGGCAAACGTCTGGCTCCTTCTCCCAAAAGGAAGTTGCCAGCCCTGAAAGCTCTTGCAGGTCTTCACTATCCCTCTGCAGCCTATCTTTAGCCGCAACAGCACTGCGTATCTCTGCTTTCCCAGAGACTCAGCATGTCACGGTGCTCGTTCTCGGCAGAAACTTTTTCTGAAAAGGCAAACGTCTGGCTCCTTCTCCCAAAAGGAAGCTGCCAGCCCTAAAAGCTCTTGCAGGTCTTCACTATTCCTCTGCAGCCTATCCACAGGCACAACAGCACTGGGGATCTCTGCTTTCCCAGAGACTCAGCATGTCACGGTGCTCGTTCTCGGCAGAAACTTTTTCTGAAAAGGCAAACGTCTGGCTCCTTCTCCCACAAGGAAGGTGCCAGCCCTGAAAGATCTTGCTGGTCTTCACCGTCCCGCGGCAGCCTATCCACAGGCACAACAGCACTGGGGATCTCGGCTTTCCCAGAGACTCAGCATGTCACGGTGCTCGTTCTCGGCAGAAACTTTTTCTGAAAAGGCAAACGTCTGGCTCCTTCTCCCACAAGGAAGGTGCCAGCCCTGAAAGATCTTGCTGGTCTTCACCATCCCCCTGCAGCCTATCCACAGGCACAACAGCACTGGGGATCTCTGCTTTCCCAGAGACTCAGCATGTCACGGTGCTCGTTCTCGGCAGAAACTTTTTCTGAAAAGGCAAACGTCTGGCTCCTTCTCCCACAAGGAAGGTGCCAGCCCTGAAAGCTCTTGCTGGTCTTCAGTATCCCTCTGCAGCCTATCCACAGGCACAACAGCACTGGGGATCTCTGCTTTCCCAGGGACTCAGCATGTCACGGTGCTCGTTCTCGTCAGAAACTTTTTCTGAAAAGGCAAACGTCTGGCTCCTTCTCCCAAAAGGAAGCTGCCAGCCCTGAAAGATCTTGCTGGTCTTCACTGTCCCCCTGCAGCCTATCCACAGGCACAACAGCAGTGGGGATCTCTGCTTTCCCAGACACTCAGCATGTCACGGTGCTCGTTCTCGGCAGAAACTTTTTCTGAAAAGGCAAACGTCTGGCTCCTTCTACCACAAGGAAGGTGCCAGCCCTGAAAGCTCTTGCAGGTCTTCACTATCCCTCTGCAGCCTATATTTAGCCACAACAGCACTGGGGATCTCTGCTTTCCCAGAGACTCAGCATGTCACGGTGCTCGTTCTCGGCAGAAACTTTTTCTGAAAAGGCAAACGTCTGGCTCCTTCTCCTACAAGGTAGGTCCAGCCCTTAAACATTTTGCTCGTCTTCACTATCCCTCTGCAGCCTATCTTTAGCCGCAACAGCACTGGGGACCTCTGCTTTCCCAGAGACTCAGCATGTCACGGTGCTCGTTCTCGGCAGAAACTTTTTCTGAAAAGGCAAACGTTTGGCTCCTTCTCCCACAAGGAAGCTGCCAGCCCTGAAAGCTCTTGCAGGTCTTCACTATCCCTCTGCAGCCTATCTTTAGCCGCAACAGCACTGCGTATCTCTGCTTTCCCAGAGACTCAGCATGTCACGGTGCTCGTTCTCGGCAGAAACTTTTTCTGAAAAGGCAAACGTCTGGCTCCTTCTCCCAAAAGGAAGCTGCCAGCCCTAAAAGCTCTTGCAGGTCTTCACTATTCCTCTGCAGCCTATCCACAGGCACAACAGCACTGGGGATCTCTGCTTTCCCAGAGACTCAGCATGTCACGGTGCTCGTTCTCGGCAGAAACTTTTTCTGAAAAGGCAAACGTCTGGCTCCTTCTCCCACAAGGAAGGTGCCAGCCCTGAAAGATCTTGCTGGTCTTCACCGTCCCGCGGCAGACTATCCACAGGCACAACAGCACTGGGGATCTCGGCTTTCCCAGAGACTCAGCATGTCACGGTGCTCGTTCTCGGCAGAAACTTTTTCTGAAAAGGCAAACGTCTGGCTCCTTCTCCCACAAGGAAGGTGCCAGCCCTGAAAGATCTTGCTGGTCTTCACCATCCCCCTGCAGCCTATCCACAGGCACAACAGCACTGGGGATCTCTGCTTTCCCAGAGACTCAGCATGTCACGGTGCTCGTTCTCGGCAGAAACTTTTTCTGAAAAGGCAAACGTCTGGCTCCTTCTCCCACAAGGAAGGTGCCAGCCCTGAAAGCTCTTGCTGGTCTTCAGTATCCCTCTGCAGCCTATCCACAGGCACAACAGCACTGGGGATCTCTGCTTTCCCAGGGACTCAGCATGTCACGGTGCTCGTTCTCGTCAGAAACTTTTTCTGAAAAGGCAAACGTCTGGCTCCTTCTCCCACAAGGAAGGTGCCAACCCTGAAAGATCTTGCTGGTCTTCACTGTCCCCCTGCAGCCTATCCACAGGCACAACAGCACTGGGGATCTCTGCTTTCCCAGGGACTCAGCATGTCACGGTGCTCGTTCTCGTCAGAAACTTTTTCTGAAAAGGCAAACGTCTGGCTCCTTCTCCCACAAGGAAGGTGCCAACCCTGAAAGATCTTGCAGGTCTTCACTGTCCCCCTGCAGCCTATCCACAGGCACAACAGCACTGGGGATCTCTGCTTTCCCAGAGACTCAGCATGTCACGGTGCTCGTTCTCGGCAGAAACTTTTTCTGAAAAGGCAAACGTCTGGCTCCTTCTCCCACAAGGAAGGTGCCAGCCCTGAAAGCTCTTGCAGGTCTTCACTATCCCTCTGCAGCCTATCTTTAGCCACAACAGCACTGGGGATCTCTGCTTTCCCAGAGACTCAGCATGTCACGGTGCTCGTTCTCGGCAGAAACTTTTTCTGAAAAGGCAAACGTCTGGCTCCTTCTCCCACAAGGAAGGTGCCAGCCCTGAAAGATCTTGCTGGTCTTCACCGTCCCCCTGCAGCCTATCCACAGGCACAACAGCACTGGGGATCTCTGCTTTCCCAGAGACTCAGCATGTCACGGTGCTCGTTCTCGGCAGAAACTTTTTCTGAAAAGGCAAACGTCTGGCTCCTTCTCCCACAAGGAAGGTGCCAGCCCTGAAAGCTCTTGCTGGTCTTCGCTATCCCTCTGCAGCCTATCCACAGGCACAACAGCACTGGGGATCTCTGCTTTCCCAGACACTCAGCATGTCACGGTGCTCGTTCTCGGCAGAAACTTTTTCTGAAAAGGCAAACGTCTGGCTCCTTCTCCCACAAGGAAGCTGCCAGCCATGAAAGCTCTTGCAGGTCTTCACTATCCCTCTGCACCCTATCTTTAGCCGCAACAGCACTGGGGATCTCTGCTTTCCCAGAGACTCAGCATGTCACGGTGCTCGTTCTCGGCAGAAACTTTTTCTGAAAAGGCAAACGTTTGGCTCCTTCTCCCACAAGGAAGGTGCCAGCCCTGAAAGATCTTGCTGGTCTTCACTATCCCTCTGCAGCCTATATTTAGCCACAACAGCACTGGGGATCTCTGCTTTCCCAGAGACTCAGCATGTCACGGTGCTCGTTCTCGGCAGAAACTTTTTCTGAAAAGGCAAACGTCTGGCTCCTTCTCCTACAAGGTAGGTCCAGCCCTTAAACATTTTGCTCGTCTTCACTATCCCTCTGCAGCCTATCTTTAGCCGCAACAGCACTGGGGACCTCTGCTTTCCCAGAGACTCAGCATGTCACGGTGCTCGTTCTCGGCAGAAACTTTTTCTGAAAAGGCAAACGTCTGGCTCCTTCTCCCACAAGGATGCTGCCAGCCCTGAAAGATCTTGCTGGTCTTCACCGTCCCCCTGCAGCCTATCCACAGGCACAACAGCACTGGGGATCTCGGCTTTCCCAGAGACTCAGCATGTCACGGTGCTCGTTCTCGGCAGAAACTTTTTCTGAAAAGGCAAACGTCTGGCTCCTTCTCCCAAAAGGAAGATGCCAGCCCTGAAAGCTCTTGCAGGTCTTCACTATCCCTCTGCAGCCTATCTTTAGCCACAACAGCACTGGGGATCTCTGCTTTCCCAGAGACTCAGCATGTCACGGTGCTCGTTCTCGGCAGAAACTTTTTCTGAAAAGGCAAACGTCTGGCTCCTTCTCCCACAAGGAAGGTGCCAGCACTGAAAGATCTTGCTGGTCTTCACCGTCCCGCGGCAGCCTATCCACAGGCACAACAGCACTGTGGATCTCTGCTTTCCCAGAGACTCAGCATGTCAGGGTGCTCGTTCTCGGCAGAAACTTTTTCTGAAAAGGCAAACATCTGGCTCCTTCTCCCACAAGGAAGGTGCCAACCCTGAAAGATCTTGCTGGTCTTCACTGTCCCCCTGCAGCCTATCCACAGGCACAACAGCACTGAGGACCTCTGCTTTCCCAGACACTCAGCATGTCACGGTGCTCGTTCTCGGCAGAAACTTTTTCTGAAAAGGCAAACGTCTGGCTCCTTCTCCCACAAGGAAGCTGCCAGCCCTGAAATCTCTTGTAGGTCTTCACTATCCCTCTGCAGCCTATCTTTAGCCGCAACAGCACTGGGGATCTCTGCTTTCCCAGAGACTCAGCATGTCACGGTGCTCGTTCTCGGCAGAAACTTTTTCTGAAAAGGCAAACGTCTGGCTCCTTCTCCCACAAGGAAGGTGCCAGCCCTGAAAGCTCTTGCTGGTCTTCAGTATCCCTCTGCAGCCTATCCACAGGCACAACAGCACTGGGGATCTCTGCTTTCCCAGAGACTCAGCATGTCACGGTGCTCGTTCTCGGCAGAAACTTTTTCTGAAAAGGCAAACGTCTGGCTCCTTCTCCCACAAGGAAGCTGCCAGCCCTGAAAGATCTTGCTGGTCTTCACCGTCCCCCTGCAGCCTATCCACAGGCACAACAGCACTGGGGATCTCTGCTTTCCCAGGGACTCAGCATGTCACGGTGCTCGTTCTCGGCAGAAACTTTTTCTGAAAAGGCAAACGTCTGGCTCCTTCTCCCACAAGGAAGGTGCCAGCCCTGAAAGCTCTTGCTGGTCTTCAGTATCCCTCTGCAGCCTATCCACAGGCACAACAGCACTGGGGATCTCTGCTTTCCCAGGGACTCAGCATGTCACGGTGCTCGTTCTCGGCAGAAACTTTTTCTGAAAAGGCAAACGTCTGGCTCCTTCTCCCACAAGGAAGGTGCCAGCCCTGAAAGCTCTTGCTGGTCTTCACTATCCCTCTGCAGCCTATCTTTAGCCGCAACAGCACTGGGGATCTCTGCTTTCCCAGAGACTCAGCATGTCACGGTGCTCGTTCTCGGCAGAAACTTTTTCTGAAAAGGCAAACGTCTGGCTCCTTCTCCCACAAGGAAGCTGCCAGCCCTGAAAGATCTTGCTGGTCTTCACCGTCCCCCTGCAGCCTATCCACAGGCACAACAGCACTGGGGATCTCTGCTTTCCCAGGGACTCGGCATGTCACGGTGCTCGTTCTCGGCAGAAACTTTTTCTGAAAAGGCAAACGTCTGGCTCCTTCTCCCACAAGGAAGCTGCCATCCCTGAAAGCTCTTGCAGGTCTTCACTATCCCTCTGCAGCCTATCTTTAGCCGCAACAGCACTAGGGATCTCGTCTTTCCCAGAGACTCAGCATGTCACGGTGCTCGTTCTCGGCAGAAACTTTTTCTGAAAAGGCAAACGTCTGGCTCCTTCTCCCAAAAGGAAGGTGCCAGCCCTGAAAGCACTTGCAGGTCTTCACTATCCCTCTGCAGCCTATCTTTAGCCACAACAGCACTGGGGATCTCTGCTTTCCCAGAGACTCAGCATGTCACGGTGCTCGTTCTCGGCAGAAACTTTTTCTGAAAAGGCAAACGTCTGGCTCCTTCTCCCACAAGGAAGGTGCCAGCCCTGAAAGATCTTGCTGGTCTTCAGTATCCCTCTGCAGCCTATCCACAGGCACAACAGCACTGGGGATCTCTGCTTTCCCAGGGACTCAGCATGTCACGGTGCTCGTTCTCGGCAGAAACTTTTTCTGAAAAGGCAAACGTCTGGCTCCTTCTCCCACAAGGAAGGTGCCAGCCCTGAAAGCTCTTGCTGGTCTTCAGTATCCCTCTGCAGCCTATCCACAGGCACAACAGCACTGGGGATCTCTGCTTTCCCAGGGACTCAGCATGTCACGGTGCTCGTTCTCGGCAGAAACTTTTTCTGAAAAGGCAAACGTCTGGCTCCTTCTCCCACAAGGAAGGTGCCAGCCCTGAAAGCTCTTGCTGGTCTTCACTATCCCTCTGCAGCCTATCTTTAGCCGCAACAGCACTGGGGATCTCTGCTTTCCCAGAGACTCAGCATGTCACGGTGCTCGTTCTCGGCAGAAACTTTTTCTGAAAAGGCAAACGTCTGGCTCCTTCTCCCAAAAGGAAGGTGCCAGCCCTGAAAGCTCTTGCAGGTCTTCACTATCCCTCTGCAGCCTATCTTTAGCCGCAACAGCACTGGGGATCTCTGCTTTCCCAGAGACTCAGCATGTCACGGTGCTCGTTCTCGGCAGAAACTTTTTCTGAAAAGGCAAACGTCTGGCTCCTTCTCCCACAAGGAAGCTGCCAGCCCTGAAAGATCTTGCTGGTCTTCACTATCCCTCTGCAGCCTATCCACAGGCACAACAGCACTGGAGATCTCTGCTTTCCCAGACACTCAGCATGTCACGGTGCTCGTTCTCGTCAGAAACTTTTTCTTAAAAGGCAAACGTCTGGCTCCTTCTACCACAAGGAAGGTGCCAGCCCTGAAAGCTCTTGCAGGTCTTCACTATCCCTCTGCAGCCTATATTTAGCCACAACAGCACTGGGGATCTCTGCTTTCCCAGAGACTCAGCATGTCACGGTGCTCGTTCTCGGCAGAAACTTTTTCTGAAAAGGCAAACGTCTGGCTCCTTCTCCCACAAGGAAGCTGCCAGCCCTGAAAGATCTTGCTGGTCTTCACCGTCCCCCTGCAGGCTATCCACAGGCACAACAGCACTGGGGATCTCTGCTTTCCCAGAGACTCAGCATGTCACGGTGCTCGTTCTCGGCAGAAACTTTTTCTGAAAAGGCAAACGTCTGGCTCCTTCTCCCACAAGGAAGGTGCCAGCCCTAAAAGCTCTTGCAGGTCTTCACTATTCCTCTGCAGCCTATCTTTAGCCGCAACAGCACTGGGGATCTCTGCTTTCCCAGAGACTCAGCATGTCACGGTGCTCGTTCTCGGCAGAAACTTTTTCTGAAAAGGCAAACGTCTGGCTCCTTCTCCCACAAGGAAGCTGCCAGCCCTGAAAGATCTTGCTGGTCTTCACCGTCCCCCTGCAGCCTATCCACAGGCACAACAGCACTGGGGATCTCGGCTTTCCCAGAGACTCAGCATGTCAGGGTGCTCGTTCTCGGCAGAAACTTTTTCTGAAAAGGCAAACATCTGGCTCCTTCTCCCACAAGGAAGGTGCCAACCCTGAAAGATCTTGCTGGTCTTCACTGTCCCCCTGCAGCCTATCCACAGGCACAACAGCACTGAGGATCTCTGCTTTCCCAGAGACTCAGCATGTCACGGTGCTCGTTCTCGGCAGAAACTTTTTCTGAAAAGGCAAACGTCTGGCTCCTTCTCCCACAAGGAAGGTGCCAGCCCTGAAAGCTCTTGCAGGTCTTCACTATCCCTCTGCAGCCTATCTTTAGCCGCAACAGCACTGGGGATCTCTGCTTTCCCAGAGACTCAGCATGTCACGGTGCTCGTTCTCGGCAGAAACTTTTTCTGAAAAGGCAAACGTCTGGCTCCTTCTCCCACAAGGAAGGTGCCAGCCCTGAAAGCTCTTGCTGGTCTTCAGTATCCCTCTGCAGCCTATCCACAGGCACAACAGCACTGGGGATCTCTGCTTTCCCAGAGACTCAGCATGTCACGGTGCTCGTTCTCGGCAGAAACTTTTTCTGAAAAGGCAAACGTCTGGCTCCTTCTCCCACAAGGAAGCTGCCAGCCCTGAAAGATCTTGCTGGTCTTCACCGTCCCCCTGCAGCCTATCCACAGGCACAACAGCACTGGGGATCTCTGCTTTCCCAGGGACTCAGCATGTCACGGTGCTCGTTCTCGGCAGAAACTTTTTCTGAAAAGGCAAACGTCTGGCTCCTTCTCCCACAAGGAAGCTGCCATCCCTGAAAGCTCTTGCAGGTCTTCACTATCCCTCTGCAGCCTATCTTTAGCCGCAACAGCACTAGGGATCTCGTCTTTCCCAGAGACTCAGCATGTCACGGTGCTCGTTCTCGGCAGAAACTTTTTCTGAAAAGGCAAACGTCTGGCTCCTTCTCCCAAAAGGAAGGTGCCAGCCCTGAAAGCACTTGCAGGTCTTCACTATCCCTCTGCAGCCTATCTTTAGCCACAACAGCACTGGGGATCTCTGCTTTCCCAGAGACTCAGCATGTCACGGTGCTCGTTCTCGGCAGAAACTTTTTCTGAAAAGGCAAACGTCTGGCTCCTTCTCCCACAAGGAAGGTGCCAGCCCTGAAAGATCTTGCTGGTCTTCAGTATCCCTCTGCAGCCTATCCACAGGCACAACAGCACTGGGGATCTCTGCTTTCCCAGGGACTCAGCATGTCACGGTGCTCGTTCTCGGCAGAAACTTTTTCTGAAAAGGCAAACGTCTGGCTCCTTCTCCCACAAGGAAGGTGCCAGCCCTGAAAGCTCTTGCTGGTCTTCAGTATCCCTCTGCAGCCTATCCACAGGCACAACAGCACTGGGGATCTCTGCTTTCCCAGGGACTCAGCATGTCACGGTGCTCGTTCTCGGCAGAAACTTTTTCTGAAAAGGCAAACGTCTGGCTCCTTCTCCCACAAGGAAGGTGCCAGCCCTGAAAGCTCTTGCTGGTCTTCACTATCCCTCTGCAGCCTATCTTTAGCCGCAACAGCACTGGGGATCTCTGCTTTCCCAGAGACTCAGCATGTCACGGTGCTCGTTCTCGGCAGAAACTTTTTCTGAAAAGGCAAACGTCTGGCTCCTTCTCCCAAAAGGAAGGTGCCAGCCCTGAAAGCTCTTGCAGGTCTTCACTATCCCTCTGCAGCCTATCTTTAGCCGCAACAGCACTGGGGATCTCTGCTTTCCCAGAGACTCAGCATGTCACGGTGCTCGTTCTCGGCAGAAACTTTTTCTGAAAAGGCAAACGTCTGGCTCCTTCTCCCACAAGGAAGCTGCCAGCCCTGAAAGATCTTGCTGGTCTTCACTATCCCTCTGCAGCCTATCCACAGGCACAACAGCACTGGAGATCTCTGCTTTCCCAGACACTCAGCATGTCACGGTGCTCGTTCTCGTCAGAAACTTTTTCTTAAAAGGCAAACGTCTGGCTCCTTCTACCACAAGGAAGGTGCCAGCCCTGAAAGCTCTTGCAGGTCTTCACTATCCCTCTGCAGCCTATATTTAGCCACAACAGCACTGGGGATCTCTGCTTTCCCAGAGACTCAGCATGTCACGGTGCTCGTTCTCGGCAGAAACTTTTTCTGAAAAGGCAAACGTCTGGCTCCTTCTCCCACAAGGAAGCTGCCAGCCCTGAAAGATCTTGCTGGTCTTCACCGTCCCCCTGCAGGCTATCCACAGGCACAACAGCACTGGGGATCTCGGCTTTCCCAGAGACTCAGCATGTCACGGTGCTCGTTCTCGGCAGAAACTTTTTCTGAAAAGGCAAACGTCTGGCTCCTTCTCCCACAAGGAAGGTGCCAGCCCTAAAAGCTCTTGCAGGTCTTCACTATTCCTCTGCAGCCTATCTTTAGCCGCAACAGCACTGGGGATCTCTGCTTTCCCAGAGACTCAGCATGTCAGGGTGCTCGTTCTCGGCAGAAACTTTTTCTGAAAAGGCAAACATCTGGCTCCTTCTCCCACAAGGAAGGTGCCAACCCTGAAAGATCTTGCTGGTCTTCACTGTCCCCCTGCAGCCTATCCACAGGCACAACAGCACTGGGGACCTCTGCTTTCCCAGAGACTCAGCATGTCACGGTGCTCGTTCTCGGCAGAAACTTTTTCTGAAAAGGCAAACGTCTGGCTCCTTCTCCCACAAGGAAGCTGCCAGCCCTGAAAGATCTTGTAGGTCTTCACTATCCCTCTGCAGCCTATCTTTAGCCGCAACAGCACTGGGGATCTCTGCTTTCCCAGAGACTCAGCATGTCACGGTGCTCGTTCTCGGCAGAAACTTTTTCTGAAAAGGCAAACGTCTGGCTCCTTCTCCCACAAGGAAGGTGCCAGCCCTGAAAGCTCTTGCAGGTCTTCACTATCCCTCTGCAGCCTATATTTAGCCACAACAGCACTGGGGATCTCTGCTTTCCCAGAGACTCAGCATGTCACGGTGCTCGTTCTCGGCAGAAACTTTTTCTGAAAAGGCAAACGTCTGGCTCCTTCTCCCACAAGGAAGCTGCCAGCCCTGAAAGATCTTGCTGGTCTTCACCGTCCCCCTGCAGCCTATCTTTAGCCGCAACAGCACTGGGGATCTCTGCTTTCCCAGAGACTCAGCATGTCACGGTGCTCGTTCTCGGCAGAAACTTTTTCTGAAAAGGCAAACGTCTGGCTCCTTCTACCACAAGGAAGGTGCCAGCCCTGAAAGCACTTGCAGGTCTTCACTATCCCTCTGCAGCCTATCTTTAGCTGCAACAGCACTAGGGATCTCGTCTTTCCCAGAGACTCAGCATGTCACGGTGCTCGTTCTCGGCAGAAACTTTTTCTGAAAAGGCAAACGTCTGGCTCCTTCTCCCACAAGGAAGGTGCCAGCCCTGAAAGATCTTGCTGGTCTTCACCGTCCCCCTGCAGCCTATCCACAGGCACAACAGCACTGGGGATCTCGGCTTTCCCAGAGACTCAGCATGTCACGGTGCTCTTTCTCGGCAGAAACTTTTTCTGAAAAGGCAAACGTCTGGCTCCTTCTCCCACAAGGAAGGTGCCAGCCCTGAAAGCTCTTGCTGGTCTTCAGTATCCCTCTGCAGCCTATCCACAGGCACAACAGCACTGGGGATCTCTGCTTTCCCAGACACTCAGCATGTCACGGTGCTCGTTCTCGGCAGAAACTTTTTCTGAAAAGGCAAACGTCTGGCTCCTTCTCCCACAAGGAAGCTGCCAGCCCTGAAAGCTCTTGCAGGTCTTCACTATCCCTCTGCAGCCTATCTTTAGCCGCAACAGCACTGGGGATCTCTGCTTTCCCAGAGACTCAGCATGTCACGGTGCTCGTTCTCGGCAGAAACTTTTTCTGAAAAGGCAAACGTCTGGCTCCTTCTCCCAAAAGGAAGGTGCCAGCCCTGAAAGCTCTTGCAGGTCTTCACTATCCCTCTGCAGCCTATCTTTAGCCGCAACAGCACTGGGGATCTCTGCTTTCCCAGAGACTCAGCATGTCACGGTGCTCGTTCTCGTCAGAAACTTTTTCTGAAAAGGCAAACGTCTGGCTCCTTCTCCCAGAAGGAAGCTGCCAGCCCTGAAAGATCTTGCTGGTCTTCACTGTCCCCCTGCAGGCTATCCACAGGCACAACAGCACTGGGGATCTCTGCTTTCCCAGAGACTCAGCATGTCACGGTGCTCGTTCTCGGCAGAAACTTTTTCTGAAAAGGCAAACGTCTGGCTCCTTCTCCTACAAGGTAGGTCCAGCCCTTAAACATCTTGCTCGTCTTCATTATCCCTCTGCAGCCTATCTTTAGCCGCAACAGCACTGGGGACCTCTGCTTTCCCAGAGACTCAGCATGTCACGGTGCTCGTTCTCGGCAGAAACTTTTTCTGAAAAGGCAAACGTCTGGCTCCTTCTCCCACAAGGAAGCTGCCAGCCCTGAAAGATCTTGCTGGTCTTCACCGTCCCCCTGCAGCCTATCCACAGGCACAACAGCACTGGGGATCTCTGCTTTCCCAGAGACTCAGCATGTCACGGTGCTCGTTCTCGGCAGAAACTTTTTCTGAAAAGGCAAACGTCTGGCTCCTTCTCCCACAAGGAAGGTGCCAGCCCTAAAAGCTCTTGCAGGTCTTCACTATTCCTCTGCAGCCTATCTTTAGCCGCAACAGCACTGGGGATCTCTGCTTTCCCAGAGACTCAGCATGTCACGGTGCTCGTTCTCGGCAGAAACTTTTTCTGAAAAGGCAAACGTCTGGCTCCTTCTCCCACAAGGAAGGTGCCAGCCCTGAAAGATCTTGCTGGTCTTCACCGTCCCGCGGCAGCCTATCCACAGGCACAACAGCACTGGGGATCTCTGCTTTCCCAGAGACTCAGCATGTCACGGTGCTCGTTCTCGGCAGAAACTTTTTTTGAAAAGGCAAACGTCTGGCTCCTTCTCCCACAAGGAAGGTGCCAGCCCTGAAAGCTCTTGCTGGTCTTCAGTATCCCTCTGCAGCCTATCCACAGGCACAACAGCACTGGGGATCTCTGCTTTCCCAGAGACTCAGCATGTCACGGTGCTCGTTCTCGGCAGAAACTTTTTCTGAAAAGGCAAACGTCTGGCTCCTTCTCCCACAAGGAAGGTGCCAGCCCAGAAAGATCTTGCTGGTCTTCACCGTCCCCCTGCAGCCTATCCACAGGCACAACAGCACTGGGGATCTCTGCTTTTCCAGGGACTCAGCATGTCACGGTGCTCGTTCTCGGCAGAAACTTTTTTTGAAAAGGCAAACGTCTGGCTCCTTCTCCCACAAGGATGCTGCCATCCCTGAAAACTCTTGCAGGTCTTCACTATCCCTCTGCAGCCTATCTTTAGCCGCAACAGCACTAGGGATCTCGTCTTTCCCAGAGACTCAGCATGTCACGGTGCTCGTTCTCGGCAGAAACTTTTTCTGAAAAGGCAAACGTCTGGCTCCTTCTCCCAAAAGGAAGGTGCCAGCCCTGAAAGCACTTGCAGGTCTTCACTATCCCTCTGCAGCCTATCTTTAGCCACAACAGCACTGGGGATCTCTGCTTTCCCAGAGACTCAGCATGTCACGGTGCTCGTTCTCGGCAGAAACTTTTTCTGAAAAGGCAAACGTCTGGCTCCTTCTCCCACAAGGAAGGTGCCAGCCCTGAAAGCTCTTGCTGGTCTTCAGTATCCCTCTGCAGCCTATCCACAGGCAAAACAGCACTGGGGATCTCTGCTTTCCCAGACACTCAGCATGTCACGGTGCTCGTTCTCGGCAGAAACTTTTTCTGAAAAGGCAAACGTCTGGCTCCTTCTCCCACAAGGAAGGTGCCAGCCCTGAAAGCTCTTGCAGGTCTTCACTATCCCTCTGCAGCCTATATTTAGCCACAACAGCACTGGGGATCTCTGCTTTCCCAGAGACTCAGCATGTCACGGTGCTCGTTCTCGGCAGAAACTTTTTCTGAAAAGGCAAACGTCTGGCTCCTTCTCCTACAAGGTAGGTCCAGCCCTTAAACATTTTGCTCGTCTTCACTATCCCTCTGCAGCCTATCTTTAGCCGCAACAGCACTGGGGACCTCTGCTTTCCCAGAGACTCAGCATGTCACGGTGCTCGTTCTCGGCAGAAACTTTTTCTGAAAAGGCAAACGTCTGGCTCCTTCTCCCACAAGGAAGCTGCCAGCCCTGAAAGATCTTGCTGGTCTTCACCGTCCCCCTGCAGCCTATCCACAGGCACAACAGCACTGGGGATCTCTGCTTTCCCAGAGACTCAGCATGTCACGGTGCTCGTTCTCGGCAGAAACTTTTTCTGAAAAGGCAAACGTCTGGCTCCTTCTCCCACAAGGAAGCTGCCAGCCCTGAAAGCTCTTGCAGGTCTTCACTATCCCTCTGCAGCCTATCTTTAGCCGCAACAGCACTGGGGATCTCTGCTTTCCCAGAGACTCAGCATGTCACGGTGCACGTTCTCGTCAGAAACTTTTTCTGAAAAGGCAAACGTCTGGCTCCTTCTACCACAAGGAAGGTGCCAGCCCTGAAAGCTCTTGCTCGTCTTCACTATCCCTCTGCAGCCTATCTTTAGCCACAACAGCACTGGGGATCTCTGCTTTCCCAGAGACTCAGCATGTCACGGTGCTCGTTCTCGGCAGAAACTTTTTCTGAAAAGGCAAACGTCTGGCTCCTTCTCCTACAAGGTAGGTCCAGCCCTTAAACATCTTGCTCGTCTTCACTATCCCTCTGCAGCCTATCTTTAGCCGCAACAGCACTGGGGACCTCTGCTTTCCCAGAGACTCAGCATGTCACGGTGCTCGTTCTCGGCAGAAACTTTTTCTGAAAAGGCAAACGTTTGGCTCCTTCTCCCACAAGGAAGCTGCCAGCCCTGAAAGATCTTGCTGGTCTTCACCGTCCCCCTGCAGCCTATCCACAGGCACAACAGCACTGGGGATCTCGGCTTTCCCAGAGACTCAGCATGTCACGGTGCTCGTTCTCGGCAGAAACTTTTTCTGAAAAGGCAAACGTCTGGCTCCTTCTCCCACAAGGAAGGTGCCAGCCCTAAAAGCTCTTGCAGGTCTTCACTATTCCTCTGCAGCCTATCTTTAGCCGCAACAGCACTGGGGATCTCTGCTTTCCCAGAGACTCAGCATGTCACGGTGCTCGTTCTCGGCAGAAACTTTTTCTGAAAAGGCAAACGTCTGGCTCCTTCTCCCACAAGGAAGGTGCCAGCCCTGAAAGATCTTGCTGGTCTTCACCGTCCCGCGGCAGCCTATGCACAGGCACAACAGCACTGGGGATCTCTGCTTTCCCAGAGACTCAGCATGTCAGGGTGCTCGTTCTCGGCAGAAACTTTTTCTGAAAAGGCAAACGTCTGGCTCCTTCTCCCACAAGGAAGGTGCCAGCCCTGAAAGATCTTGCTGGTCTTCACCGTCCCCCTGCAGCCTATCCACAGGCACAACAGCACTGGGGATCTCGGCTTTCCCAGAGACTCAGCATGTCACGGTGCTCGTTCTCGGCAGAAACTTTTTCTGAAAAGGCAAACGTCTGGCTCCTTCTCCCACAAGGAAGGTGCCAACCCTGAAAGATCTTGCTGGTCTTCACTGTCCCCCTGCAGCCTATCCACAGGCACAACAGCACTGAGGATCTCTGCTTTCCCAGAGACTCAGCATGTCACGGTGCTCGTTCTCGGCAGAAACTTTTTCTGAAAAGGCAAACGTCTGGCTCCTTCTCCCACAAGGAAGGTGCCAGCCCTGAAAGCTCTTGCAGGTCTTCACTATCCCTCTGCAGCCTATCTTTAGCCGCAACAGCACTGGGGATCTCTGCTTTCCCAGAGACTCAGCATGTCACGGTGCTCGTTCTCGGCAGAAACTTTTTCTGAAAAGGCAAACGTCTGGCTACTTCTCCCACAAGGAAGGTGCCAGCCCTGAAAGCTGTTGCTGGTCTTCAGTATCCCTCTGCAGCCTATCCACAGGCACAACAGCACTGGGGATCTCTGCTTTCCCAGAGACTCAGCATGTCACGGTGCTCGTTCTCGGCAGAAACTTTTTCTGAAAAGGCAAACGTCTGGCTCCTTCTCCCACAAAGAAGGTGCCAGCCCTGAAAGATCTTGCTGGTCTTCACCGTCCCCCTGCAGCCTATCCACAGGCACAACAGCACTGGGGATCTCTGCTTTCCCAGGGACTCAGCATGTCACGGTGCTCGTTCTCGGCAGAAACTTATTTTGAAAAGGCAAACGTCTGGCTCCTTCTCCCACAAGGAAGGTGCCAGCCCTGAAAGCTCTTGCAGGTCTTCACTATCCCTCTGCAGCCTATATTTAGCCACAACAGCACTGGGGATCTCTGCTTTCCCAGAGACTCAGCATGTCACGGTGCTCATTCTCGGCAGAAACTTTTTCTGAAAAGGCAAACGTCTGGCTCCTTCTCCTACAAGGTAGGTCCAGCCCTTAAACATTTTGCTCGTCTTCACTATCCCTCTGCAGCCTATCTTTAGCCGCAACAGCACTGGGGACCTCTGCTTTCCCAGAGACTCAGCATGTCACGGTGCTCGTTCTCGGCAGAAACTTTTTCTGAAAAGGCAAACGTCTGGCTCCTTCTCCCACAAGGAAGCTGCCAGCCCTGAAAGATCTTGCTGGTCTTCACCGTCCCCCTGCAGCCTATCCACAGGCACAACAGCACTGGGGATCTCTGCTTTCCCAGAGACTCAGCATGTCACGGTGCTCGTTCTCGGCAGAAACTTTTTCTGAAAAGGCAAACGTCTGGTTCCTTCTCCCACAAGGAAGCTGCCAGCCCTGAAAGCTCTTGCAGGTCTTCACTATCCCTCTGCAGCCTATCTTTAGCCGCAACAGCACTGGGGATCTCTGCTTTCCCAGAGACTCAGCATGTCACGGTGCTCGTTCTCGTCAGAAACTTTTTCTGAAAAGGCAAACGTCTGGCTCCTTCTCCCACAAGGAAGGTGCCAGCCCTGAAAGCTCTTGCTGGTCTTCACTATCCCTCTGCAGCCTATCTTTAGCCACAACAGCACTGGGGATCTCTGCTTTCCCAGAGACTCAGCATGTCACGGTGCTCGTTCTCGGCAAAAACTTTTTCTGAAAAGGCAAACTTCTGGCTCCTTCTCCTACAAGGTAGGTCCAGCCCTTAAACATCTTGCTCGTCTTCACTATCCCTCTGCAGCCTATCTTTAGCCGCAACAGCACTGGGGACCTCTGCTTTCCCAGAGACTCAGCATGTCACGGTGCTCGTTCTCGGCAGAAACTTTTTCTGAAAAGGCAAACGTTTGGCTCCTTCTCCCACAAGGAAGCTGCCAGCCCTGAAAGATCTTGCTGGTCTTCACCGTCCCCCTGCAGCCTATCCACAGGCACAACAGCACTGGGGATCTCGGCTTTCCCAGAGACTCAGCATGTCACGGTGCTCGTTCTCGGCAGAAACTTTTTCTGAAAAGGCAAACGTCTGGCTACTTCTCCCACAAGGAAGGTGCCAGCCCTAAAAGCTCTTGCAGGTCTTCACTATTCCTCTGCAGCCTATCTTTAGCCGCAACAGCACTGGGGATCTCTGCTTTCCCAGAGACTCAGCATGTCACGGTGCTCGTTCTCGGCAGAAACTTTTTCTGAAAAGGCAAACGTCTGGCTCCTTCTCCCACAAGGAAGGTGCCAGCCCTGAAAGATCTTGCTGGTCTTCACCGTCCCGCGGCAGCCTATCCACAGGCACAACAGCACTGGGGATCTCTGCTTTCCCAGAGACTCAGCATGTCAGGGTGCTCGTTCTCGGCAGAAACTTTTTCTGAAAAGGCAAACATCTGGCTCCTTCTCCCACAAGGAAGGTGCCAACCCTGAAAGATCTTGCTGGTCTTCACTGTCCCCCTGCAGCCTATCCACAGGCACAACAGCACTGAGGATCTCTGCTTTCCCAGAGACTCAGCATGTCACGGTGCTCGTTCTCGGCAGAAACTTTTTCTGAAAAGGCAAACATCTGGCTCCTTCTCCCACAAGGAAGGTGCCAGCCCTGAAAGATCTTGCTGGTCTTCACCGTCCCCCTGCAGCCTATCCACAGGCACAACAGCACTGGGGATCTCGGCTTTCCCAGAGACTCAGCATGTCACGGTGCTCGTTCTCGGCAGAAACTTTTTCTGAAAAGGCAAACGTCTGGCTCCTTCTCCCACAAGGAAGGTGCCAGCCCTAAAAGCTCTTGCAGGTCTTCACTATTCCTCTGCAACCTATCTTTAGCCGCAACAGCACTGGGGATCTCTGCTTTCCCAGAGACTCAGCATGTCACGGTGCTCGTTCTCGGCAGAAACTTTTTCTGAAAAGGCAAACGTCTGGCTCCTTCTCCCACAAGGAAGGTGCCAGCCCTGAAAGATCTTGCTGGTCTTCACCGTCCCGCGGCAGCCTATCCACAGGCACAACAGCACTGGGGATCTCTGCTTTCCCAGACACTCAGCATGTCAGGGTGCTCGTTCTCGGCAGAAACTTTTGCTGAAAAGGCAAACGTCTGGCTCCTTCTCCCACAAGGAAGGTGCCAACCCTGAAAGATCTTGCTGGTCTTCACTGTCCTCCTGCAGCCTATCCACAGGCACAACAGCACTGAGGATCTCTGCTTTCCCAGAGACTCAGCATGTCACGGTGCTCGTTCTCGGCAGAAACTTTTTCTGAAAAGGCAAACGTCTGGCTCCTTCTACCACAAGGAAGGTGCCAGCCCTGAAAGCTCTTGCAGGTCTTCACTATCCCTCTGCAGCCTATCTTTAGCCACAACAGCACTGGGGATCTCTGCTTTCCCAGAGACTCAGCATGTCACGGTGCTCGTTCTCGGCAGAAACTTTTTCTGAAAAGGCAAACGTCTGGCTCCTTCTCCCACAAGGAAGCTGCCAGCCCTGAAAGCTCTTGCTGGTCTTCACTGTCCCCCTGCAGCCTATCCACAGGCACAACAGCACTGGGGATCTCTGCTTTCCCAGAGACTCAGCATGTCACGGTGCTCGTTCTCGGCAGAAACTTTTTCTGAAAAGGCAAACGTCTGGCTCCTTCTCCCAAAAGGAAGGTGCCAGCCCTGAAAGCTCTTGCAGGTCTTCACTATCCCTCTGCAGCCTATCTTTAGCCGCAACAGCACTGGGGATCTCTGCTTTCCCAGAGACTCAGCATGTCATGGTGCTCGTTGTCGTCAGAAACTTTTTCTGAAAAGGCAAACGTCTGTCTCCTTCTCCCACAAGGAATCTGCCAACCCTGAAAGATCTTGCTGGTCTTCACTGTCCCCCTGCAGCCTATCCACAGGCACAACAGCACTGGGGATCTCTGCTTTCCCAGACACTCAGCATGTCACGGTGCTCGTTCTCGGCAGAAACTTTTTCTGAAAAGGCAAACGTCTGGCTCCTTCTCCCACAAGGAAGGTGCCAGCCCTGAAAGCTCTTGCAGGTCTTCACTATCCCTCTGCAGCCTATCTTTAGCCACAACAGCACTGGGGATCTCTGCTTTCCCAGAGACTCAGCATGTCACGGTGCTCGTTCTCAGCAGAAACTTTTTCTGAAAAGGCAAACGTCTGGCTCCTTCTCCCACAAGGAAGGTGCCAGCCCTGATTATCTTGCTGGCCTTCACCGTCCCCCTGCAGCCTATCCACAGGCACAACAGCACTGGGGATCTCTGCTTTCCCAGGGACTCAGCATGTCACGGTGCTCGTTCTCGGCAGAAACTTTTTCTGAAAAGGCAAACGTCTGGCTCCTTCTCCCACAAGGAAGGTGCCAGCCCTGAAAGATCTTGCTGGTCTTCACCGTCCCGCGGCAGCCTATCCACAGGCACAACAGCACTGGGGATCTCTGCTTTCCCAGACACTCAGCATGTCAGGGTGCTCGTTCTCGGCAGAAACTTTTGCTGAAAAGGCAAACGTCTGGCTCCTTCTCCCACAAGGAAGGTGCCAACCCTGAAAGATCTTGCTGGTCTTCACTGTCCTCCTGCAGCCTATCCACAGGCACAACAGCACTGAGGATCTCTGCTTTCCCAGAGACTCAGCATGTCACGGTGCTCGTTCTCGGCAGAAACTTTTTCTGAAAAGGCAAACGTCTGGCTCCTTCTACCACAAGGAAGGTGCCAGCCCTGAAAGCTCTTGCAGGTCTTCACTATCCCTCTGCAGCCTATCTTTAGCCGCAACAGCACTGGGGATCTCTGCTTTCCCAGACACTCAGCATGTCACGGTGCTCGTTCTCGGCAGAAACTTTTTCTGAAAAGGCAAACGTCTGGCTCCTTCTCCCAAAAGGAAGCTGCCAGCCCTGAAAGCTCTTGCTGGTCTTCACTGTCCCCCTGCAGCCTATCCACAGGCACAACAGCACTGGGGATCTCTGCTTTCCCAGAGACTCAGCATGTCACGGTGCTCGTTCTCGGCAGAAACTTTTTCTGAAAAGGCAAACGTCTGGCTCCTTCTCCCACAAGGAAGGTGCCAGCCCTGAAAGCTCTTGCAGGTCTTCACTATCCCTCTGCAGCCTATCTTTAGCCGCAACAGCACTGGGGATCTCTGCTTTCCCAGAGACTCAGCATGTCATGGTGCTCGTTGTCGTCAGAAACTTTTTCTGAAAAGGCAAACGTCTGGCTCCTTCTCCCACAAGGAAGCTGCCAACCCTGAAAGATCTTGCTGGTCTTCACTGTCCCCCTGCAGCCTATCCACAGGCACAACAGCACTGGGGATCTCTGCTTTCCCAGACACTCAGCATGTCACGGTGCTCGTTCTCGGCAGAAACTTTTTCTGAAAAGGCAAACGTCTGGCTCCTTCTCCCACAAGGAAGGTGCCAGCCCTGAAAGCTCTTGCAGGTCTTCACTATCCCTCTGCAGCCTATCTTTAGCCACAACAGCACTGGGGATCTCTGCTTTCCCAGAGACTCAGCATGTCACGGTGCTCGTTCTCAGCAGAAACTTTTTCTGAAAAGGCAAACGTCTGGCTCCTTCTCCCACAAGGAAGGTGCCAGCCCTGATTATCTTGCTGGTCTTCACCGTCCCCCTGCAGCCTATCCACAGGCACAACAGCACTGGGGATCTCTGCTTTCCCAGGGACTCAGCATGTCACGGTGCTCGTTCTCGGAAGAAACTTTTTCTGAAAAGGCAAACGTCTGGCTCCTTCTCCCACAAGGAAGGTGCCAGCCCTGAAAGATCTTGCTGGTCTTCACCGTCCCGCGGCAGCCTATCCACAGGCACAACAGCACTGGGGATCTCTGCTTTCCCAGACACTCAGCATGTCAGGGTGCTCGTTCTCGGCAGAAACTTTTGCTGAAAAGGCAAACGTCTGGCTCCTTCTCCCACAAGGAAGGTGCCAACCCTGAAAGATCTTGCTGGTCTTCACTGTCCTCCTGCAGCCTATCCACAGGCACAACAGCACTGAGGATCTCTGCTTTCCCAGAGACTCAGCATGTCACGGTGCTCGTTCTCGGCAGAAACTTTTTCTGAAAAGGCAAACGTCTGGCTCCTTCTACCACAAGGAAGGTGCCAGCCCTGAAAGCTCTTGCAGGTCTTCACTATCCCTCTGCAGCCTATCTTTAGCCGCAACAGCACTGGGGATCTCTGCTTTCCCAGAGACTCAGCATGTCACGGTGCTCGTTCTCGGCAGAAACTTTTTCTGAAAAGGCAAACGTCTGGCTCCTTCTCCCACAAGGAAGCTGCCAGCCCTGAAAGCTCTTGCTGGTCTTCACTGTCCCCCTGCAGCCTATCCACAGGCACAACAGCACTGGGGATCTCTGCTTTCCCAGAGACTCAGCATGTCACGGTGCTCGTTCTCGGCAGAAACTTTTTCTGAAAAGGCAAACGTCTGGCTCCTTCTCCCAAAAGGAAGGTGCCAGCCCTGAAAGCTCTTGCAGGTCTTCACTATCCCTCTGCAGCCTATCTTTAGCCGCAACAGCACTGGGGATCTCTGCTTTCCCAGAGACTCAGCATGTCATGGTGCTCGTTGTCGTCAGAAACTTTTTCTGAAAAGGCAAACGTCTGGCTCCTTCTCCCACAAGGAAGGTGCCAGCCCTGAAAGCTCTTGCAGGTCTTCACTATCCCTCTGCAGCCTATCTTTAGCCACAACAGCACTGGGGATCTCTGCTTTCCCAGAGACTCAGCATGTCACGGTGCTCGTTCTCAGCAGAAACTTTTTCTGAAAAGGCAAACGTCTGGCTCCTTCTCCCACAAGGAAGGTGCCAGCCCTGATTATCTTGCTGGTCTTCACCGTCCCCCTGCAGCCTATCCACAGGCACAACAGCACTAGGGATCTCGTCTTTCCCAGAGACTCAGCATGTCACGGTGCTCGTTCTCGGCAGAAACTTTTTCTGAAAAGGCAAACGTCTGGCTCCTTCTCCCACAAGGAAGGTGCCAGCCCTGAAAGCTCTTGCAGGTCTTCACTATCCCTCTGCAGCCTATCTTTAGCCGCAACAGCACTGCATATCTCTGCTTTTCCAGAGACTCAGCATGTCACGGTGCTCGTTCTCGTCAGAAACTTTTTCTGAAAAGGCAAACGTCTGGCTCCTTCTCCCACAAGGAAGGTGCCAGCACTGAAAGATCTTGCTGGTCTTCACTGTCCCCCTGCAACCTATCCACAGGCACAACAGCTCTGGGGATCACTGCTTTCCCAGACACTCAGCATGTCACGGTGCTCGTTCTCGGCAGAAACTTTTTCTGAAAAGGCAAACGTCTGGCTCCTTCTCCCACAAGGAAGGTGCCAGCCCTGAAAGCTCTTGCAGGTCTTCACTATCCCTCTGCAGCCTATCTTTAGCCACAACAGCACTGGGGATCTCTGCTTTCCCAGAGACTCAGCATGTCACGGTGCTCGTTCTCGGCAGAAACTTTTTCTGAAATGGCAAACGTCTGGCTCCTTCTCCCACAAGGAAGGTGCCAGCCCTGAAAGCTCTTGCTGGTCTTCACCGTCCCCCTGCAGCCTATCCACAGGCACAACAGCACTGGGGATCTCTGCTTTCCCAGAGACTCAGCATGTCACGGTGCTCGTTCTCGGCAGAAACTTTTTCTGAAAAGGCAAACGTCTGGCTCCTTCTCCCACAAGGAAGGTGCCAGCCCTGAAAGCTCTTGCTGGTCTTCACTATCCCTCTGTAGCCTATCCACAGGCACAACAGCACTGGGGATCTCTGCTTTCCCAGACACTCAGCATGTCACGATGCTCGTTCTCGTCAGAAACTTTTTCTGAAAAGGCAAACGTCTGGCTCCTTCTCCCACAAGGAAGCTGCCATCCCTGAAAGCTCTTGCAGGTCTTCACTATCCCTCTGCAGCCTATCTTTAGTCGCAACAGCACTGGGGATCTCTGCTTTCCCAGAGACTCAGCATGTCACGGTGCTCGTTCTCGGCAGAAACTTTTTCTGAAAAGGCAAACGTCTGGCTCCTTCTCCCACAAGGAAGCTGCCATCCCTGAAAGCTCTTGCTGGTCTTCACTATCCCTCTGCAGCCTATCTTTAGCCACAACAGCACTGGGGATCTCTGCTTTCCCAGAGACTCAGCATGTCACGGTGCTCGTTCTCGGCAGAAACTTTTTCTGAAAAGGCAAACGTCTGGCTCCTTCTCCCAAAAGGAAGGTGCCAGCCCTGAAAGCACTTGCAGGTCTTCACTATCCCTCTGCAGCCTATCTTTAGCCGCAACAGCACTGCGTATCTCTGCTTTTCCAGAGACTCAGCATGTCACGGTGCTCGTTCTCGTCAGAAACTTTTTCTGAAAAGGCAAACGTCTGGCTCCTTCTCCCACAAGGAAGGTGCCAGCCCTGAAAGATTTTGCTGGTCTTCACTGTCCCCCTGCAGCCTATCCACAGGCACAACAGCACTGGGGATCTCTGCTTTCCCAGACACTCAGCATGTCACGGTGCTCGTTCTCGGCAGAAACTTTTTCTGAAAAGGCAAACGTCTGGCTCCTTCTCCCAAAAGGAAGCTGCCAGCCCTGAAAGCTCTTGCAGGTCTTCACTATCCCTCTGCAGCCTATCTTTAGCCACAACAGCACTGGGGATCTCTGCTTTCCCAGAGACTCAGCATGTCACGGTGCTCGTTCTCGGCAGAAACTTTTTCTGAAAAGGCAAACGTCTGGCTCCTTCTCCCAAAAGGAAGGTGCCAGCCCTGAAAGCTCTTGCAGGTCTTCACTATCCCTCTGCAGCCTATCTTTAGCCGCAACAGCACTGGGGATCTCTGCTTTCCCAGAGACTCAGCATGTCATGGTGCTCGTTGTCGTCAGAAACTTTTTCTGAAAAGGCAAACGTCTGGCTCCTTCTCCCACAAGGAAGCTGCCAACCCTGAAAGATCTTGCTGGTCTTCACTGTCCCCCTGCAGCCTATCCACAGGCACAACAGCACTGGGGATCTCTGCTTTCCCAGACACTCAGCATGTCACGGTGCTCGTTCTCGGCAGAAACTTTTTCTGAAAAGGCAAACGTCTGGCTCCTTCTCCCACAAGGAAGGTGCCAGCCCTGAAAGCTCTTGCAGGTCTTCACTATCCCTCTGCAGCCTATCTTTAGCCACAACAGCACTGGGGATCTCTGCTTCCCAGAGACTCAGCATGTCACGGTGCTCGTTCTCAGCAGAAACTTTTTCTGAAAAGGCAAACGTCTGGCTCCTTCTCCCACAAGGAAGGTGCCAGCCCTGATTATCTTGCTGGTCTTCACCGTCCCCCTGCAGCCTATCCACAGGCACAACAGCACTAGGGATCTCGTCTTTCCCAGAGACTCAGCATGTCACGGTGCTCGTTCTCGGCAGAAACTTTTTCTGAAAAGGCAAACGTCTGGCTCCTTCTCCCACAAGGAAGGTGCCAGCCCTGAAAGCTCTTGCAGGTCTTCACTATCCCTCTGCAGCCTATCTTTAGCCGCAACAGCACTGCATATCTCTGCTTTTCCAGAGACTCAGCATGTCACGGTGCTCGTTCTCGTCAGAAACTTTTTCTGAAAAGGCAAACGTCTGGCTCCTTCTCCCACAAGGAAGGTGCCAGCACTGAAAGATCTTGCTGGTCTTCACTGTCCCCCTGCAGCCTATCCACAGGCACAACAGCACTGGGGATCACTGCTTTCCCAGACACTCAGCATGTCACGGTGCTCGTTCTCGGCAGAAACTTTTTCTGAAAAGGCAAACGTCTGGCTCCTTCTCCCACAAGGAAGGTGCCAGCCCTGAAAGCTCTTGCAGGTCTTCACTATCCCTCTGCAGCCTATCTTTAGCCACAACAGCACTGGGGATCTCTGCTTTCCCAGAGACTCAGCATGTCACGGTGCTCGTTCTCGGCAGAAACTTTTTCTGAAATGGCAAACGTCTGGCTCCTTCTCCCACAAGGAAGGTGCCAGCCCTGAAAGCTCTTGCTGGTCTTCACCGTCCCCCTGCAGCCTATCCACAGGCACAACAGCACTGGGGATCTCTGCTTTCCCAGAGACTCAGCATGTCACGGTGCTCGTTCTCGGCAGAAACTTTTTCTGAAAAGGCAAACGTCTGGCTCCTTCTCCCACAAGGAAGGTGCCAGCCCTGAAAGCTCTTGCTGGTCTTCACTATCCCTCTGCAGCCTATCCACAGGCACAACAGCACTGGGGATCTCTGCTTTCCCAGACACTCAGCATGTCACGATGCTCGTTCTCGTCAGAAACTTTTTCTGAAAAGGCAAACGTCTGGCTCCTTCTCCCACAAGGAAGCTGCCATCCCTGAAAGCTCTTGCAGGTCTTCACTATCCCTCTGCAGCCTATCTTTAGTCGCAACAGCACTGGGGATCTCTGCTTTCCCAGAGACTCAGCATGTCACGGTGCTCGTTCTCGGCAGAAACTTTTTCTGAAAAGGCAAACGTCTGGCTCCTTCTCCCACAAGGAAGCTGCCAGCCCTGAAAGCTCTTGCTGGTCTTCACTGTCCCCCTGCAGCCTATCCACAGGCACAACAGCACTGGGGATCTCTGCTTTCCCAGAGACTCAGCATGTCACGGTGCTCGTTCTCGGCAGAAACTTTTTCTGAAAAGGCAAACGTCTGGCTCCTTCTCCCAAAAGGAAGGTGCCAGCCCTGAAAGCTCTTGCAGGTCTTCACTATCCCTCTGCAGCCTATCTTTAGCCACAACAGCACTGGGGATCTCTGCTTTCCCAGAGACTCAGCATGTCATGGTGCTCGTTGTCGTCAGAAACTTTTTCTGAAAAGGCAAACGTCTGGCTCCTTCTCCCACAAGGAAGCTGCCAACCCTGAAAGATCTTGCTGGTCTTCACTGTCCCCCTGCAGCCTATCCACAGGCACAACAGCACTGGGGATCTCTGCTTTCCCAGACACTCAGCATGTCACGGTGCTCGTTCTCGGCAGAAACTTTTTCTGAAAAGGCAAACGTCTGGCTCCTTCTCCCACAAGGAAGGTGCCAGCCCTGAAAGCTCTTGCAGGTCTTCACTATCCCTCTGCAGCCTATCTTTAGCCACAACAGCACTGGGGATCTCTGCTTTCCCAGAGACTCAGCATGTCACGGTGCTCGTTCTCAGCAGAAACTTTTTCTGAAAAGGCAAACGTCTGGCTCCTTCTCCCACAAGGAAGGTGCCAACCCTGAAAGATCTTGCTGGTCTTCACCGTCCCCCTGCAGCCTATCCACAGGCACAACAGCAGTAGGGATCTCGTCTTTCCCAGAGACTCAGCATGTCACGGTGCTCGTTCTCGGCAGAAACTTTTTCTGAAAAGGCAAACGTCTGGCTCCTTCTCCCACAAGGAAGGTGCCAGCCCTGAAAGCTCTTGCAGGTCTTCACTATCCCTCTGCAGCCTATCTTTAGCCGCAACAGCACTGCATATCTCTGCTTTTCCAGAGACTCAGCATGTCACGGTGCTCGTTCTCGTCAGAAACTTTTTCTGAAAAGGCAAACGTCTGGCTCCTTCTCCCACAAGGAAGGTGCCAGCACTGAAAGATCTTGCTGGTCTTCACTGTCCCCCTGCAGCCTATCCACAGGCACAACAGCACTGGGGATCTCTGCTTTCCCAGACACTCAGCATGTCACGGTGCTCGTTCTCGGCAGAAACTTTTTCTGAAAAGGCAAACGTCTGGCTCCTTCTCCCACAAGGAAGGTGCCAGCCCTGAAAGCTCTTGCAGGTCTTCACTATCCCTCTGCAGCCTATCTTTAGCCACAACAGCACTGGGGATCTCTGCTTTCCCAGAGACTCAGCATGTCACGGTGCTCGTTCTCGGCAGAAACTTTTTCTTAAATGGCAAACGTCTGGCTCCTTCTCCCACAAGGAAGGTGCCAGCCCTGAAAGCTCTTGCTGGTCTTCACCGTCCCCCTGCAGCCTATCCACAGGCACAACAGCACTGGGGATCTCTGCTTTCCCAGAGACTCAGCATGTCACGGTGCTCGTTCTCGGCAGAAACTTTTTCTGAAAAGGCAAACGTCTGGCTCCTTCTCCCACAAGGAAGGTGCCAGCCCTGAAAGCTCTTGCTGGTCTTCACTATCCCTCTGCAGCCTATCCACAGGCACAACAGCACTGGGGATCTCTGCTTTCCCAGACACTCAGCATGTCACGATGCTCGTTCTCGTCAGAAACTTTTTCTGAAAAGGCAAACGTCTGGCTCCTTCTCCCACAAGGAAGCTGCCATCCCTGAAAGCTCTTGCAGGTCTTCACTATCCCTCTGCAGCCTATCTTTAGTCGCAACAGCACTGGGGATCTCTGCTTTCCCAGAGACTCAGCATGTCACGGTGCTCGTTCTCGGCAGAAACTTTTTCTGAAAAGGCAAACGTCTGGCTCCTTCTCCCACAAGGAAGCTGCCATCCCTGAAAGCTCTTGCTGGTCTTCACTATCCCTCTGCAGCCTATCTTTAGCCACAACAGCACTGGGGATCTCTGCTTTCCCAGAGACTCAGCATGTCACGGTGCTCGTTCTCGGCAGAAACTTTTTCTGAAAAGGCAAACGTCTGGCTCCTTCTCCCACAAGGAAGGTGCCAGCCCTGAAAGCTCTTGCTGGTCTTCACTATCCCTCTGCAGCCTATCCACAGGCACAACAGCACTGGGGATCTCTGCTTTCCCAGACACTCAGCATGTCACGATGCTCGTTCTCGTCAGAAACTTTTTCTGAAAAGGCAAACGTCTGGCTCCTTCTCCCACAAGGAAGCTGCCATCCCTGAAAGCTCTTGCAGGTCTTCACTATCCCTCTGCAGCCTATCTTTAGTCGCAACAGCACTGGGGATCTCTGCTTTCCCAGAGACTCAGCATGTCACGGTGCTCGTTCTCGGCAGAAACTTTTTCTGAAAAGGCAAACGTCTGGCTCCTTCTCCCAAAAGGAAGGTGCCAGCCCTGAAAGCACTTGCAGGTCTTCACTATCTCTCTGCAGCCTATCTTTAGCCGCAACAGCACTGCGTATCTCTGCTTTTCCAGAGACTCAGCATGTCACGGTGCTCGTTCTCGTCAGAAACTTTTTCTGAAAAGGCAAACGTCTGGCTCCTTCTCCCACAAGGAAGGTGCCAGCCCTGAAAGATTTTGCTGGTCTTCACTGTCCCCCTGCAGCCTATCCACAGGCACAACAGCACTGGGGATCTCTGCTTTCCCAGACACTCAGCATGTCACGGTGCTCGTTCTCGGCAGAA
Organism: Astur gentilis; assembly: GCF_929443795.1. NCBI lineage: Eukaryota > Metazoa > Chordata > Aves > Accipitriformes > Accipitridae > Astur > Astur gentilis. The sequence continues at coordinate 4,382,354 of NW_026061079.1, read as the reverse complement.
ACTTTTTCTGAAAAGGCAAACGTCTGGCTCCTTCTCCCAAAAGGAAGGTGCCAGCCCTGAAAGCTCTTGCAGGTCTTCACTATCCCTCTGCAGCCTATCTTTAGCCACAACAGCACTGGGGATCTCTGCTTTCCCAGAGACTCAGCATGTCACGGTGCTCGTTCTCGGCAGAAACTTTTTCTGAAAAGGCAAACGTCTGGCTCCTTCTCCCAAAAGGAAGGTGCCAGCCCTGAAAGCTCTTGCAGGTCTTCACTATCCCTCTGCAGCCTATCTTTAGCCGCAACAGCACTGCGTATCTCTGCTTTTCCAGAGACTCAGCATGTCACGGTGCTCGTTCTCGGCAGAAACTTTTTCTGAAAAGGCAAACGTCTGGCTCCTTCTCCCAAAAGGAAGGTGCCAGCCCTGAAAGCTCTTGCAGGTCTTCACTATCCCTCTGCAGCCTATCTTTAGCCACAACAGCACTGGGGATCTCTGCTTTCCCAGAGACTCAGCATGTCACGGTGCTCGTTCTCGTCAGAAACTTTTTCTGAAAAGGCAAACGTCTGGCTCCTTCTCCCACAAGGAAGCTGCCAGCCCTGAAAGATCTTGCTGGTCTTCACTGTCCCCCTGCAGCCTATCCACAGGCACAACAGCACTGGGGATCTCTGCTTTCCCAGACACTCAGCATGTCACGGTGCTCGTTCTCGGCAGAAACTTTTTCTGAAAAGGCAAACGTCTGGCTCCTTCTCCCACAAGGAAGGTGCCAGCCCTGAAAGCTCTTGCAGGTCTTCACTATCCCTCTGCAGCCTATCTTTAGCCACAACAGCACTGGGGATCTCTGCTTTCCCAGAGACTCAGCATGTCACGGTGCTCGTTCTCGGCAGAAACTTTTTCTGAAAAGGCAAACGTCTGGCTCCTTCTCCCACAAGGAAGGTGCCAGCCCTGATTATCTTGCTGGTCTTCACCGTCCCCCTGCAGCCTATCCACAGGCACAACAGCACTGAGGATCTCTGCTTTCCCAGAGACTCAGCATGTCACGGTGCTCGTTCTCGGCAGAAACTTTTTCTGAAAAGGCAAACGTCTGGCTCCTTCTCCCACAAGGAAGGTGCCAGCCCTGAAAGCTCTTGCTGGTCTTCAGTATCCCTCTGCAGCCTATCCACAGGCACAACAGCACTGGGGACCTCTGCTTTCCCAGAGACTCAGCATGTCACGGTGCTCGTTCTCGGCAGAAACTTTTTCTGAAAAGGCAAACGTCTGGCTCCTTCTCCCACAAGGAAGCTGCCAGCCCTGAAAGATCTTGCTGGTCTTCACCGTCCCCCTGCAGCCTATCCACAGGCACAGCAGCACTGGGGATCTCTGCTTTCCCAGAGACTCAGCATGTCACGGTGCTCGTTCTCGGCAGAAACTTTTTCTGAAAAGGCAAACGTCTGGCTCCTTCTCCCACAAGGAAGCTGCCAGCCCTGAAAGCTCTTGCAGGTCTTCACTATCCCTCTGCAGCCTATCTTTAGCCGCAACAGCACTGGGGATCTCTGCTTTCCCAGAGACTCAGCATGTCACGGTGCTCGTTCTCGTCAGAAACTTTTTCTGAAAAGGCAAACGTCTGGCTACTTCTACCACAAGGAAGGTGCCAGCCCTGAAAGCTCTTGCTCGTCTTCACTATCCCTCTGCAGCCTATCTTTAGCCACAACAGCACTGGGGATCTCTGCTTTCCCAGAGACTCAGCATGTCACGGTGCTCGTTCTCGGCAAAAACTTTTTCTGAAAAGGCAAACGTCTGGCTCCTTCTCCTACAAGGTAGGTCCAGCCCTTAAACATCTTGCTCGTCTTCACTATCCCTCTGCAGCCTATCTTTAGCCGCAACAGCACTGGGGACCTCTGCTTTCCCAGAGACTCAGCATGTCACGGTGCTCGTTCTCGGCAGAAACTTTTTCTGAAAAGGCAAACGTTTGGCTCCTTCTCCCACAAGGAAGCTGCCAGCCCTGAAAGATCTTGCTGGTCTTCACCGTCCCCCTGCAGCCTATCCACAGGCACAACAGCACTGGGGATCTTGGCTTTCCCAGAGACTCAGCATGTCACGGTGCTCGTTCTCGGCAGAAACTTTTTCTGAAAAGGCAAACGTCTGGCTCCTTCTCCCACAAGGAAGGTGCCAGCCCTAAAAGCTCTTGCAGGTCTTCACTATTCCTCTGCAGCCTATCTTTAGCCGCAACAGCACTGGGGATCTCTGCTTTCCCAGAGACTCAGCATGTCACGGTGCTCGTTCTCGGCAGAAACTTTTTCTGAAAAGGCAAACGTCTGGCTCCTTCTCCCACAAGGAAGGTGCCAGCCCTGAAAGATCTTGCTGGTCTTCAGTATCCCTCTGCAGCCTATCCACAGGCACAACAGCACTGGGGATCTCTGCTTTCCCAGAGACTCAGCATGTCACGGTGCTCGTTCTCGGCAGAAACTTTTTCTGAAAAGGCAAACATCTGGCTCCTTCTCCCACAAGGAAGGTGCCAACCCTGAAAGATCTTGCTGGTCTTCACTGTCCCCCTGCAGCCTATCCACAGGCACAACAGCACTGAGGATCTCTGCTTTCCCAGAGACTCAGCATGTCACGGTGCTCGTTCTCGGCAGAAACTTTTTCTGAAAAGGCAAACGTCTGGCTCCTTCTCCCACAAGGAAACTGCCAGCCCTGAAAGCTCTTGCAGGTCTTCACTATCCCTCTGCAGCCTATCTTTAGCCGCAACAGCACTGGGGATCTCTGCTTTCCCAGAGACTCAGCATGTCACGGTGCTCGTTCTCGGCAGAAACTTTTTCTGAAAAGGCAAACGTCTGGCTCCTTCTCCCACAAGGAAGGTGCCAGCCCTGAAAGCTGTTGCTGGTCTTCAGTATCCCTCTGCAGCCTATCTTTAGCCACAACAGCACTGGGGATCTCTGCTTTTCCAGAGACTCAGCATGTCACGGTGCTCGTTCTCGGCAGAAACTTTTTCTGAAAAGGCAAACGTCTGGCTCCTTCTCCCACAAGGAAGGTGCCAGCCCTGAAAGCTCTTGCAGGTCTTCACTATCCCTCTGCAGCCTATCTTTAGCCGCAACAGCACTGGGGATCTCTGCTTTCCCAGGGACTCAGCATGTCACGGTGCTCGTTCTCGGCAGAAACTTTTTCTGAAAAGGCAAACGTCTGGCTCCTTCTCCCACAAGGAAGTTGCCAGCACTGAAAGATCTTGCTGGTCTTCACCGTCCCCCTGCAGCCTATCCACAGGCACAACAGCACTGGGGATCTCTGCTTTCCCAGAGACTCAGCATGTCACGGTGCTCGTTCTCGGCAGAAACTTTTTTTGAAAAGGCAAACGTCTGGCTCCTTCTCCCAAAAGGAAGGTGCCAGCCCTGAAAGCACTTGCAGGTCTTCACTATCCCTCTGCAGCCTATCTTTAGCCGCAACAGCACTAGGGATCTCGTCTTTCCCAGAGACTCAGCATGTCACGGTGCTCGTTCTCGGCAGAAACTTTTTCTGAAAAGGCAAACGTCTGGCTCCTTCTCCTACAAGGTAGGTCCAGCCCTTAAACATTTTGCTCGTCTTCACTATCCCTCTGCAGCCTATCTTTAGCTGCAACAGCACTAGGGATCTCTGCTTTCCCAGAGACTCAGCATGTCACGGTGCTCGTTCTCGGCAGAAACTTTTTCTGAAAAGGCAAACGTCTGGCTCCTTCTCCCACAAGGAAGCTGCCAGCCCTGAAAGATCTTGCTGGTCTTCACCGTCCCCCTGCAGCCTATCCACAGGCACAGCAGCACTGGGGATCTCTGCTTTCCCAGAGACTCAGCATGTCACGGTGCTCGTTCTCGGCAGAAACTTTTTCTGAAAAGGCAAACGTCTGGCTCCTTCTCCCACAAGGAAGCTGCCAGCCCTGAAAGCTCTTGCAGGTCTTCACTATCCCTCTGCAGCCTATCTTTAGCCGCAACAGCACTGGGGATCTCTGCTTTCCCAGAGACTCAGCATGTCACGGTGCTCGTTCTCGTCAGAAACTTTTTCTGAAAAGGCAAACGTCTGGCTACTTCTACCACAAGGAAGGTGCCAGCCCTGAAAGCTCTTGCTCGTCTTCACTATCCCTCTGCAGCCTATCTTTAGCCACAACAGCACTGGGGATCTCTGCTTTCCCAGAGACTCAGCATGTCACGGTGCTCGTTCTCGGCAAAAACTTTTTCTGAAAAGGCAAACGTCTGGCTCCTTCTCCTACATGGTAGGTCCAGCCCTTAAACATCTTGCTCGTCTTCACTATCCCTCTGCAGCCTATCTTTAGCCGCAACAGCACTGGGGACCTCTGCTTTCCCAGAGACTCAGCATGTCACGGTGCTCGTTCTCGGCAGAAACTTTTTCTGAAAAGGCAAACGTTTGGCTCCTTCTCCCACAAGGAAGCTGCCAGCCCTGAAAGATCTTGCTGGTCTTCACCGTCCCCCTGCAGCCTATCCACAGGCACAACAGCACTGGGGATCTCGGCTTTCCCAGAGACTCAGCATGTCACGGTGCTCGTTCTCGGCAGAAACTTTTTCTGAAAAGGCAAACGTCTGGCTCCTTCTCCCACAAGGAAGGTGCCAGCCCTAAAAGCTCTTGCAGGTCTTCACTATTCCTCTGCAGCCTATCTTTAGCCGCAACAGCACTGGGGATCTCTGCTTTCCCAGAGACTCAGCATGTCACGGTGCTCGTTCTCGGCAGAAACTTTTTCTGAAAAGGCAAACGTCTGGCTCCTTCTCCCACAAGGAAGGTGCCAGCCCTGAAAGATCTTGCTGGTCTTCAGTATCCCTCTGCAGCCTATCCACAGGCACAACAGCACTGGGGATCTCTGCTTTCCCAGAGACTCAGCATGTCACGGTGCTCGTTCTCGGCAGAAACTTTTTCTGAAAAGGCAAACATCTGGCTCCTTCTCCCACAAGGAAGGTGCCAACCCTGAAAGATCTTGCTGGTCTTCACTGTCCCCCTGCAGCCTATCCACAGGCACAACAGCACTGAGGATCTCTGCTTTCCCAGAGACTCAGCATGTCACGGTGCTCGTTCTCGGCAGAAACTTTTTCTGAAAAGGCAAACGTCTGGCTCCTTCTCCCACAAGGAAACTGCCAGCCCTGAAAGCTCTTGCAGGTCTTCACTATCCCTCTGCAGCCTATCTTTAGCCGCAACAGCACTGGGGATCTCTGCTTTCCCAGAGACTCAGCATGTCACGGTGCTCGTTCTCGGCAGAAACTTTTTCTGAAAAGGCAAACGTCTGGCTCCTTCTCCCACAAGGAAGGTGCCAGCCCTGAAAGCTGTTGCTGGTCTTCAGTATCCCTCTGCAGCCTATCTTTAGCCACAACAGCACTGGGGATCTCTGCTTTTCCAGAGACTCAGCATGTCACGGTGCTCGTTCTCGGCAGAAACTTTTTCTGAAAAGGCAAACGTCTGGCTCCTTCTCCCACAAGGAAGGTGCCAGCCCTGAAAGCTCTTGCAGGTCTTCACTATCCCTCTGCAGCCTATCTTTAGCCGCAACAGCACTGGGGATCTCTGCTTTCCCAGACACTCAGCATGTCACGGTGCTCGTTCTCGGCAGAAACTTTTTCTGAAAAGGCAAACGTCTGGCTCCTTCTCCCACAAGGAAGGTGCCAGCCCTGATTATCTTGCTGGTCTTCACCGTCCCCCTGCAGCCTATCCACAGGCACAACAGCACTGGGGATCTCTGCTTTCCCAGAGACTCAGCATGTCACGGTGCTCGTTCTCGGCAGAAACTTTTTCTGAAAAGGCAAACGTCTGGCTCCTTCTCCCACAAGGAAGGTGCCAGCCCTGAAAGCTCTTGCTGGTCTTCAGTATCCCTCTGCAGCCTATCCACAGGCACAACAGCACTGGGGATCTCTGCTTTCCCAGGGACTCAGCATGTCACGGTGCTCGTTCTCGGCAGAAACTTTTTCTGAAAAGGCAAACGTCTGGCTCCTTCTACCACAAGGAAGGTGCCAGCCCTGAAAGCTCTTGCAGGTCTTCACTATCCCTCTGCAGCCTATCTTTAGCCGCAACAGCACTGCATATCTCTGCTTTCCCAGAGACTCAGCATGTCACGGTGCTCGTTCTCGTCAGAAACTTTTTCTGAAAAGGCAAACGTCTGGCTCCTTCTCCCACAAGGAAGCTGCCAGCCCTGAAAGCTCTTGCTGGTCTTCACTGTCCCCCTGCAGCCTATCCACAGGCACAACAGCACTGGGGATCTCTGCTTTCCCAGTGACTCAGCATGTCACGGTGCTCGTTCTCGGCAGAAACTTTTTCTGAAAAGGCAAACGTCTGGCTCCTTCTCCCACAAGGAAGGTGCCATCCCTGAAAGCTCTTGCTGGTCTTCACTATCCCTCTGCAGCCTATCTATAGCCACAACAGCACTGGGGATCTCTGCTTTCCCAGAGACTCAGCATGTCACGGTGCTCGTTCTCGGCAGAAACTTTTTCTGAAAAGGCAAACGTCTGGCTCCTTCTCCCACAAGGAAGGTGCCAGCCCTGAAAGATCTTGCTGGTCTTCAGTATCCCTCTGCAGCCTATCCACAGGCACAACAGCACTGGGGATCTCTGCTTTCCCAGAGACTCAGCATGTCACGGTGCTCGTTCTCGGCAGAAACTTTTTCTGAAAAGGCAAACATCTGGCTCCTTCTCCCACAAGGAAGGTGCCAACCCTGAAAGATCTTGCTGGTCTTCACTGTCCCCCTGCAGCCTATCCACAGGCACAACAGCACTGAGGATCTCTGCTTTCCCAGAGACTCAGCATGTCACGGTGCTCGTTCTCGGCAGAAACTTTTTCTGAAAAGGCAAACGTCTGGCTCCTTCTCCCACAAGGAAACTGCCAGCCCTGAAAGCTCTTGCAGGTCTTCACTATCCCTCTGCAGCCTATCTTTAGCCGCAACAGCACTGGGGATCTCTGCTTTCCCAGAGACTCAGCATGTCACGGTGCTCGTTCTCGGCAGAAACTTTTTCTGAAAAGGCAAACGTCTGGCTCCTTCTCCCACAAGGAAGGTGCCAGCCCTGAAAGCTGTTGCTGGTCTTCAGTATCCCTCTGCAGCCTATCTTTAGCCACAACAGCACTGGGGATCTCTGCTTTTCCAGAGACTCAGCATGTCACGGTGCTCGTTCTCGGCAGAAACTTTTTCTGAAAAGGCAAACGTCTGGCTCCTTCTCCCACAAGGAAGGTGCCAGCCCTGAAAGCTCTTGCAGGTCTTCACTATCCCTCTGCAACCTATCTTTAGCCGCAACAGCACTGGGGATCTCTGCTTTCCCAGAGACTCAGCATGTCACGGTGCTCGTTCTCGGCAGAAACTTTTTCTGAAAAGGCAAACGTCTGGCTCCTTCTCCCACAAGGAAGGTGCCAGCCCTGAAAGATCTTGCTGGTCTTCACCGTCCCGCGGCAGCCTATCCACAGGCACAACAGCACTGGGGATCTCTGCTTTCCCAGACACTCAGCATGTCAGGGTGCTCGTTCTCGGCAGAAACTTTTGCTGAAAAGGCAAACGTCTGGCTCCTTCTCCCACAAGGAAGGTGCCAACCCTGAAAGATCTTGCTGGTCTTCACTGTCCTCCTGCAGCCTATCCACAGGCACAACAGCACTGAGGATCTCTGCTTTCCCAGAGACTCAGCATGTCACGGTGCTCGTTCTCGGCAGAAACTTTTTCTGAAAAGGCAAACGTCTGGCTCCTTCTACCACAAGGAAGGTGCCAGCCCTGAAAGCTCTTGCAGGTCTTCACTATCCCTCTGCAGCCTATCTTTAGCCGCAACAGCACTGGGGATCTCTGCTTTCCCAGAGACTCAGCATGTCACGGTGCTCGTTCTCGTCAGAAACTTTTTCTGAAAAGGCAAACGTCTGGCTCCTTCTCCCACAAGGAAGCTGCCAGCCCTGAAAGCTCTTGCTGGTCTTCACTGTCCCCCTGCAGCCTATCCACAGGCACAACAGCACTGGGGATCTCTGCTTTCCCAGAGACTCAGCATGTCACGGTGCTCGTTCTCGGCAGAAACTTTTTCTGAAAAGGCAAACGTCTGGCTCCTTCTCCCACAAGGAAGGTGCCATCCCTGAAAGCTCTTGCTGGTCTTCACTATGCCTCTGCAGCCTATCTTTAGCCACAACAGCACTGGGGATCTCTGCTTTCCCAGAGACTCAGCATGTCACGGTGCTCGTTCTCGGCAGAAACTTTTTCTGAAAAGGCAAACGTCTGGCTCCTTCTCCCACAAGGAAGGTGCCAGCCCTGAAAGATCTTGCTGGTCTTCAGTATCCCTCTGCAGCCTATCCACAGGCACAACAGCACTGGGGATCTCTGCTTTCCCAGAGACTCAGCATGTCACGGTGCTCGTTCTCGGCAGAAACTTTTTCTGAAAAGGCAAACATCTGGCTCCTTCTCCCACAAGGAAGGTGCCAACCCTGAAAGATCTTGCTGGTCTTCACTGTCCCCCTGCAGCCTATCCACAGGCACAACAGCACTGAGGATCTCTGCTTTCCCAGAGACTCAGCATGTCACGGTGCTCGTTCTCGGCAGAAACTTTTTCTGAAAAGGCAAACGTCTGGCTCCTTCTCCCACAAGGAAACTGCCAGCCCTGAAAGCTCTTGCAGGTCTTCACTATCCCTCTGCAGCCTATCTTTAGCCGCAACAGCACTGCGTATCTCTGCTTTCCCAGAGACTCAGCATGTCACGGTGCTCGTTCTCGGCAGAAACTTTTTCTGAAAAGGCAAACGTCTGGCTCCTTCTCCCACAAGGAAGCTGCCAGCCCTGAAAGCTGTTGCTGGTCTTCAGTATCCCTCTGCAGCCTATCTTTAGCCACAACAGCACTGGGGATCTCTGCTTTTCCAGAGACTCAGCATGTCACGGTGCTCGTTCTCGGCAGAAACTTTTTCTGAAAAGGCAAACGTCTGGCTCCTTCTCCCACAAGGAAGGTGCCAGCCCTGAAAGATCTTGCTGGTCTTCACCGTCCCGCCGCAGCCTATCCACAGGCACAACAGCACTGGGGATCTCTGCTTTCCCAGACACTCAGCATGTCAGGGTGCTCGTTCTCGGCAGAAACTTTTGCTGAAAAGGCAAACGTCTGGCTCCTTCTCCCACAAGGAAGGTGCCAACCCTGAAAGATCTTGCTGGTCTTCACTGTCCTCCTGCAGCCTATCCACAGGCACAACAGCACTGAGGATCTCTGCTTTCCCAGAGACTCAGCATGTCACGGTGCTCGTTCTCGGCAGAAACTTTTTCTGAAAAGGCAAACGTCTGGCTCCTTCTACCACAAGGAAGGTGCCAGCCCTGAAAGCTCTTGCAGGTCTTCACTATCCCTCTGCAGCCTATCATTAGCCGCAACAGCACTGGGGATCTCTGCTTTCCCAGAGACTCAGCATGTCACGGTGCTCGTTCTCGTCAGAAACTTTTTCTGAAAAGGCAAACGTCTGGCTCCTTCTCCCACAAGGAAGCTGCCAGCCCTGAAAGCTCTTGCTGGTCTTCACTGTCCCCCTGCAGCCTATCCACAGGCACAACAGCACTGGGGATCTCTGCTTTCCCAGAGACTCAGCATGTCACGGTGCTCGTTCTCGGCAGAAACTTTTTCTGAAAAGGCAAACGTCTGGCTCCTTCTCCCACAAGGAAGGTGCCATCCCTGAAAGCTCTTGCTGGTCTTCACTATCCCTCTGCAGCCTATCTTTAGCCACAACAGCACTGGGGATCTCTGCTTTCCCAGAGACTCAGCATGTCACGGTGCTCGTTCTCGGCAGAAACTTTTTCTGAAAAGGCAAACGTCTGGCTCCTTCTCCCACAAGGAAGGTGCCAGCCCTGAAAGATCTTGCTGGTCTTCACTGTCCCCCTGCAGCCTATCCACAGGCACAACAGCACTGGGGATCTCTGCTTTCCCAGAGACTCAGCATGTCACGGTGCTCGTTCTCGGCAGAAACTTTTTCTGAAAAGGCAAACATCTGGCTCCTTCTCCCACAAGGAAGGTGCCAACCCTGAAAGATCTTGCTGGTCTTCACTGTCCCCCTGCAGCCTATCCACAGGCACAACAGCACTGAGGATCTCTGCTTTCCCAGAGACTCAGCATGTCACGGTGCTCGTTCTCGGCAGAAACTTTTTCTGAAAAGGCAAACGTCTGGCTCCTTCTCCCACAAGGAAACTGCCAGCCCTGAAAGCTCTTGCAGGTCTTCACTATCCCTCTGCAGCCTATCTTTAGCCGCAACAGCACTGCGTATCTCTGCTTTCCCAGAGACTCAGCATGTCACGGTGCTCGTTCTCGGCAGAAACTTTTTCTGAAAAGGCAAACGTCTGGCTCCTTCTCCCACAAGGAAGGTGCCAGCCCTGAAAGCTGTTGCTGGTCTTCAGTATCCCTCTGCAGCCTATCTTTAGCCACAACAGCACTGGGGATCTCTGCTTTTCCAGAGACTCAGCATGTCACGGTGCTCGTTCTCGGCAGAAACTTTTTCTGAAAAGGCAAACGTCTGGCTCCTTCTCCCACAAGGAAGGTGCCAGCCCTGAAAGCTCTTGCAGGTCTTCACTATCCCTCTGCAGCCTATCCACAGGCACAACAGCACTGGGGATCTCTGCTTTCCCAGACACTCAGCATGTCACGGTGCTCGTTCTCGGCAGAAACTTTTTCTGAAAAGGCAAACGTCTGGCTCCTTCTCCTACAAGGTAGGTCCAGCCCTTAAACATCTTGCTCGTCTTCACTATCCCTCTGCAGCCTATCTTTAGCCGCAACAGCACTGGGGACCTCTGCTTTCCCAGAGACTCAGCATGTCACGGTGCTCGTTCTCGGCAGAAACTTTTTCTGAAAAGGCAAACGTCTGGCTCCTTCTCCCACAAGGAAGGTGCCAGCCCTGAAAGATCTTGCTGGTCTTCACCGTCCCCCTGCAGCCTATCCACAGGCACAACAGCACTGGGGATCTCGGCTTTCCCAGAGACTCAGCATGTCACGGTGCTCGTTCTCGGCAGAAACTTTTTCTGAAAAGGCAAACGTCTGGCTCCTTCTCCCACAAGGAAGGTGCCAGCCCTAAAAGCTCTTGCAGGTCTTCACTATTCCTCTGCAACCTATCTTTAGCCGCAACAGCACTGGGGATCTCTGCTTTCCCAGAGACTCAGCATGTCACGGTGCTCGTTCTCGGCAGAAACTTTTTCTGAAAAGGCAAACGTCTGGCTCCTTCTCCCACAAGGAAGGTGCCAGCCCTGAAAGATCTTGCTGGTCTTCACCGTCCTGCGGCAGCCTATCCACAGGCACAACAGCACTGGGGATCTCTGCTTTCCCAGACACTCAGCATGTCAGGGTGCTCGTTCTCGGCAGAAACTTTTGCTGAAAAGGCAAACGTCTGGCTCCTTCTCCCACAAGGAAGGTGCCAACCCTGAAAGATCTTGCTGGTCTTCACTGTCCTCCTGCAGCCTATCCACAGGCACAACAGCACTGAGGATCTCTGCTTTCCCAGAGACTCAGCATGTCACGGTGCTCGTTCTCGGCAGAAACTTTTTCTGAAAAGGCAAACGTCTGGCTCCTTCTACCACAAGGAAGGTGCCAGCCCTGAAAGCTCTTGCAGGTCTTCACTATCCCTCTGCAGCCTATCTTTAGCCGCAACAGCACTGGGGATCTCTGCTTTCCCAGAGACTCAGCATGTCACGGTGCTCGTTCTCGTCAGAAACTTTTTCTGAAAAGGCAAACGTCTGGCTCCTTCTCCCACAAGGAAGCTGCCAGCCCTGAAAGCTCTTGCTGGTCTTCACTGTCCCCCTGCAGCCTATCCACAGGCACAACAGCACTGGGGATCTCTGCTTTCCCAGAGACTCAGCATGTCACGGTGCTCGTTCTCGGCAGAAACTTTTTCTGAAAAGGCAAACGTCTGGCTCCTTCTCCCACAAGGAAGGTGCCATCCCTGAAAGCTCTTGCTGGTCTTCACTATCCCTCTGCAGCCTATCTTTAGCCACAACAGCACTGGGGATCTCTGCTTTCCCAGAGACTCAGCATGTCACGGTGCTCGTTCTCGGCAGAAACTTTTTCTGAAAAGGCAAACATCTGGCTCCTTCTCCCACAAGGAAGGTGCCAACCCTGAAAGATCTTGCTGGTCTTCACTGTCCCCCTGCAGCCTATCCACAGGCACAACAGCACTGAGGATCTCTGCTTTCCCAGAGACTCAGCATGTCACGGTGCTCGTTCTCGGCAGAAACTTTTTCTGAAAAGGCAAACGTCTGGCTCCTTCTCCCACAAGGAAACTGCCAGCCCTGAAAGCTCTTGCAGGTCTTCACTATCCCTCTGCAGCCTATCTTTAGCCGCAACAGCACTGGGGATCTCTGCTTTCCCAGAGACTCAGCATGTCACGGTGCTCGTTCTCGGCAGAAACTTTTTCTGAAAAGGCAAACGTCTGGCTCCTTCTCCCACAAGGAAGGTGCCAACCCTGAAAGATCTTGCTGGTCTTCAGTATCCCTCTGCAGCCTATCTTTAGCCACAACAGCACTGGGGATCTCTGCTTTTCCAGAGACTCAGCATGTCACGGTGCTCGTTCTCGGCAGAAACTTTTTCTGAAAAGGCAAACGTCTGGCTCCTTCTCCCACAAGGAAGGTGCCAGCCCTGAAAGCTCTTGCAGGTCTTCACTATCCCTCTGCAGCCTATCTTTAGCCGCAACAGCACTGGGGATCTCTGCTTTCCCAGACACTCAGCATGTCACGGTGCTCGTTCTCGGCAGAAACTTTTTCTGAAAAGGCAAACGTCTGGCTCCTTCTCCCACAAGGAAGGTGCCAGCCCTGATTATCTTGCTGGTCTTCACCGTCCCCCTGCAGCCTATCCACAGGCACAACAGCACTGGGGATCTCTGCTTTCCCAGACACTCAGCATGTCACGGTGCTCGTTCTCGGCAGAAACTTTTTTTGAAAAGGCAAACGTCTGGCTCCTTCTCCCACAAGGAAGCTGCCATCCCTGAAAGCTCTTGCAGGTCTTCACTATCCCTCTGCAGCCTATCTTTAGCCGCAACAGCACTGGGGATCTCTGCTTTCCCAGAGACTCAGCATGTCACGGTGCTCGTTCTCGGCAGAAACTTTTTCTGAAAAGGCAAACGTCTGGCTCCTTCTCCCACAAGGAAGGTGCCAGCCCTGAAAGCTCTTGCTGGTCTTCAGTATCCCTCTGCAGCCTATCCACAGGCACAACAGCACTGGGGATCTCTGCTTTCCCAGGGACTCAGCATGTCACGGTGCTCGTTCTCGGCAGAAACTTTTTCTGAAAAGGCAAACGTCTGGCTCCTTCTCCCACAAGGAAGTTGCCAGCACTGAAAGATCTTGCTGGTCTTCACCGTCCCCCTGCAGCCTATCCACAGGCACAACAGCACTGGGGATCTCTGCTTTCCCAGGGACTCAGCATGTCACGGTGCTCGTTCTCGGCAGAAACTTTTTTTGAAAAGGCAAACGTCTGGCTCCTTCTCCCAAAAGGAAGGTGCCAGCCCTGAAAGCACTTGCAGGTCTTCACTATCCCTCTGCAGCCTATCTTTAGCCGCAACAGCACTAGGGATCTCGTCTTTCCCAGAGACTCAGCATGTCACGGTGCTCGTTCTCGGCAGAAACTTTTTCTGAAAAGGCAAACGTCTGGCTCCTTCTCCTACAAGGTAGGTCCAGCCCTTAAACATTTTGCTCGTCTTCACTATCCCTCTGCAGCCTATCTTTAGCCGCAACAGCACTGGGGACCTCTGCTTTCCCAGAGACTCAGCATGTCACGGTGCTCGTTCTCGGCAGAAACTTTTTCTGAAAAGGCAAACGTCTGGCTCCTTCTCCCACAAGGAAGCTGCCAGCCCTGAAAGATCTTGCTGGTCTTCACCGTCCCCCTGCAGCCTATCCACAGGCACAGCAGCACTGGGGATCTCTGCTTTCCCAGAGACTCAGCATGTCACGGTGCTCGTTCTCGGCAGAAACGTTTTCTGAAAAGGCAAACGTCTGGCTCCTTCTCCCACAAGGAAGGTGCCAGCCCTAAAAGCTCTTGCAGGTCTTCACTATTCCTCTGCAGCCTATCTTTAGCCGCAACAGCACTGGGGATCTCTGCTTTCCCAGAGACTCAGCATGTCACGGTGCTCGTTCTCGGCAGAAACTTTTTCTGAAAAGGCAAACGTCTGGCTCCTTCTCCCACAAGGAAGGTGCCAGCCCTGAAAGATCTTGCTGGTCTTCAGTATCCCTCTGCAGCCTATCCACAGGCACAACAGCACTGGGGATCTCTGCTTTCCCAGAGACTCAGCATGTCACGGTGCTCGTTCTCGGCAGAAACTTTTTCTGAAAAGGCAAACATCTGGCTCCTTCTCCCACAAGGAAGGTGCCAACCCTGAAAGATCTTGCTGGTCTTCACTGTCCCCCTGCAGCCTATCCACAGGCACAACAGCACTGAGGATCTCTGCTTTCCCAGAGACTCAGCATGTCACGGTGCTCGTTCTCGGCAGAAACTTTTTCTGAAAAGGCAAACGTCTGGCTCCTTCTCCCACAAGGAAACTGCCAGCCTTGAAAGCTCTTGCAGGTCTTCACTATCCCTCTGCAGCCTATCTTTAGCCGCAACAGCACTGGGGATCTCTGCTTTCCCAGAGACTCAGCATGTCACGGTGCTCGTTCTCGGCAGAAACTTTTTCTGAAAAGGCAAACGTCTGGCTCCTTCTCCCACAAGGAAGGTGCCAGCCCTGAAAGCTGTTGCTGGTCTTCAGTATCCCTCTGCAGCCTATCTTTAGCCACAACAGCACTGGGGATCTCTGCTTTTCCAGAGACTCAGCATGTCACGGTGCTCGTTCTCGGCAGAAACTTTTTCTGAAAAGGCAAACGTCTGGCTCCTTCTCCCACAAGGAAGGTGCCAGCCCTGAAAGCTCTTGCAGGTCTTCACTATCCCTCTGCAGCCTATCTTTAGCCGCAACAGCACTGGGGATCTCTGCTTTCCCAGACACTCAGCATGTCACGGTGCTCGTTCTCGGCAGAAACTTTTTCTGAAAGGCAAACGTCTGGCTCCTTCTCCTACAAGGTAGGTCCAGCCCTTAAACATCTTGCTCGTCTTCACTATCCCTCTGCAGCCTATCTTTAGCCGCAACAGCACTGGGGACCTCTGCTTTCCCAGAGACTCAGCATGTCACGGTGCTCGTTCTCGGCAGAAACTTTTTCTGAAAAGGCAAACGTCTGGCTCCTTCTCCCACAAGGAAGCTGCCAGCCCTGAAAGATCTTGCTGGTCT
This sequence comes from Astur gentilis, assembly GCF_929443795.1. Classification (NCBI taxonomy): domain Eukaryota; kingdom Metazoa; phylum Chordata; class Aves; order Accipitriformes; family Accipitridae; genus Astur; species Astur gentilis. The sequence goes on along the minus strand of NW_026061079.1, from coordinate 4,367,237 downwards.
TCACCGTCCCCCTGCAGCCTATCCACAGGCACAACAGCACTGGGGATCTCGGCTTTCCCAGAGACTCAGCATGTCACGGTGCTCGTTCTCGGCAGAAACTTTTTCTGAAAAGGCAAACGTCTGGCTCCTTCTCCCACAAGGAAGGTGCCAGCCCTAAAAGCTCTTGCAGGTCTTCACTATTCCTCTGCAACCTATCTTTAGCCGCAACAGCACTGGGGATCTCTGCTTTCCCAGAGACTCAGCATGTCACGGTGCTCGTTCTCGGCAGAAACTTTTTCTGAAAAGGCAAACGTCTGGCTCCTTCTCCCACAAGGAAGGTGCCAGCCCTGAAAGATCTTGCTGGTCTTCACCGTCCCGCGGCAGCCTATCCACAGGCACAACAGCACTGGGGATCTCTGCTTTCCCAGACACTCAGCATGTCAGGGTGCTCGTTCTCGGCAGAAACTTTTGCTGAAAAGGCAAACGTCTGGCTCCTTCTCCCACAAGGAAGGTGCCAACCCTGAAAGATCTTGCTGGTCTTCACTGTCCTCCTGCAGCCTATCCACAGGCACAACAGCACTGAGGATCTCTGCTTTCCCAGAGACTCAGCATGTCACGGTGCTCGTTCTCGGCAGAAACTTTTTCTGAAAAGGCAAACGTCTGGCTCCTTCTACCACAAGGAAGGTGCCAGCCCTGAAAGCTCTTGCAGGTCTTCACTATCCCTCTGCAGCCTATCTTTAGTCGCAACAGCACTGGGGATCTCTGCTTTCCCAGAGACTCAGCATGTCACGGTGCTCGATCTCGGCAGAAACTTTTTCTGAAAAGGCAAACGTCTGGCTCCTTCTCCCACAAGGAAGCTGCCATCACTGAAAGCTCTTGCTGGTCTTCACTATCCCTCTGCAGCCTATCTTTAGCCACAACAGCACTGGGGATCTCTGCTTTCCCAGAGACTCAGCATGTCACGGTGCTCGTTCTCGGCAGAAACTTTTTCTGAAAAGGCAAACGTCTGGCTCCTTCTCCCAAAAGGAAGGTGCCAGCCCTGAAAGCACTTGCAGGTCTTCACTATCCCTCTGCAGCCTATCTTTAGCCGCAACAGCACTGCGTATCTCTGCTTTTCCAGAGACTCAGCATGTCACGGTGCTCGTTCTCGTCAGAAACTTTTTCTGAAAAGGCAAACGTCTGGCTCCTTCTCCCACAAGGAAGGTGCCAGCCCTGAAAGATTTTGCTGGTCTTCACTGTCCCCCTGCAGCCTATCCACAGGCACAACAGCACTGGGGATCTCTGCTTTCCCAGACACTCAGCATGTCACGGTGCTCGTTCTCGGCAGAAACTTTTTCTGAAAAGGCAAACGTCTGGCTCCTTCTCCCAAAAGGAAGGTGCCAGCCCTGAAAGCTCTTGCAGGTCTTCACTATCCCTCTGCAGCCTATCTTTAGCCACAACAGCACTGGGGATCTCTGCTTTCCCAGAGACTCAGCATGTCACGGTGCTCGTTCTCGTCAGAAACTTTTCTGAAAAGGCAAACGTCTGGCTCCTTCTCCCACAAGGAAGCTGCCAGCCCTGAAAGATCTTGCTGGTCTTCACTGTCCCCCTGCAGCCTATCCACAGGCACAACAGCACTGGGGATCTCTGCTTTCCCAGACACTCAGCATGTCACGGTGCTCGTTCTCGGCAGAAACTTTTTCTGAAAAGGCAAACGTCTGGCTCCTTCTCCCACAAGGAAGGTGCCAGCCCTGAAAGCTCTTGCAGGTCTTCACTATCCCTCTGCAGCCTATCTTTAGCCACAACAGCACTGGGGATCTCTGCTTTCCCAGAGACTCAGCATGTCACGGTGCTCGTTCTCGGCAGAAACTTTTTCTGAAAAGGCAAACGTCTGGCTCCTTCTCCCACAAGGAAGGTGCCAGCCCTGATTATCTTGCTGGTCTTCACTGTCCCCCTGCAGCCTATCCACAGGCACAACAGCACTGGGGATCTCTGCTTTCCCAGAGACTCAGCATGTCACGGTGCTCGTTCTCGGCAGAAACTTTTTCTGAAAAGGCAAACGTCTGGCTCCTTCTCCCACAAGGAAGGTGCCAGCCCTGAAAGCTCTTGCTGCTCTTCAGTATCCCTCTGCAGCCTATCCACAGGCACAACAGCACTGGGGATCTCTGCTTTCCCAGAGACTCAGCATGTCACGGTGCTCGTTCTCGGCAGAAACTTTTTCTGAAAAGGCAAACGTCTGGCTCCTTCTCCCACAAGGAAGGTGCCAGCCCTAAAAGCTCTTGCAGGTCTTCACTATCCCTCTGCAGCCTATCTTTAGCCGCAACAGCACTGGGGATCTCTGCTTTCCCAGAGACTCAGCATGTCACGGTGCTCGTTCTCGTCAGAAACTTTTTCTGAAAAGGCAAACGTCTGGCTCCTTCTCCCACAAGGAAGGTGCCAGCCCTGAAAGCTCTTGCAGGTCTTCACTATCCCTCTGCAGCCTATCTTTAGCCACAACAGCACTGGGGATCTCTGCTTTCCCAGAGACTCATCATGTCACGGTGCTCGTTCTCGGCAGAAACTTTTTCTGAAAAGGCAAACGTCTGGCTCCTTCTCCCACAAGGAAGCTGCCAGCCCTGAAAGATCTTGCTGGTCTTCACCGTCCCCCTGCAGCCTATCCACAGGCACAACAGCACTGGGGATCTCTGCTTTCCCAGAGACTCAGCATGTCACGGTGCTCGTTCTCGGCAGAAACTTTTTCTGAAAAGGCAAACGTCTGGCTCCTTCTCCCACAAGGAAGGTGCCAGCCCTGAAAGCTCTTGCTCGTCTTCACTATCCCTCTGCAGCCTATCCACAGGCACAACAGCACTGGGGATCTCTGCTTTCCCAGACACTCAGCATGTCACGGTGCTCGTTCTCGGCAGAAACTTTTTCTGAAAAGGAAAACGTCTGGCTCCTTCTACCACAAGGAAGCTGCCAGCCCTGAAAGATCTTGCTGGTCTTCACCATCCCCCTGCAGCCTATCCACAGGCACAACAGCACTGGGGATATCTGCTTTCCCAGACACTCAGCATGTCACGGTGCTCGTTCTCGGCAGAAACTTTTTCTGAAAAGGCAAACGTCTGGCTCCTTCTCCCACAAGGAAGGTCCAGCCCTTAAACATTTTGCTCGTCTTCACTATCCCTCTGCAGCCTATCTTTAGCCGCAACAGCACTGGGGACCTCTGCTTTCCCAGAGACTCAGCATGTCACGGTGCTCGTTCTCGGCAGAAACTTTTTCTGAAAAGGCAAACGTCTGGCTCCTTCTCCCACAAGGAAGCTGCCAGCCCTGAAAGATCTTGCTGGTCTTCACCGTCCCCCTGCAGCCTATCCACAGGCACAACAGCACTGGGGATCTCGGCTTTCCCAGAGACTCAGCATGTCACGGTGCTCGTTCTCGGCAGAAACTTTTTCTGAAAAGGCAAACGTCTGGCTCATTCTCCCACAAGGAAGGTGCCAGCCCTAAAAGCTCTTGCAGGTCTTCACTATTCCTCTGCAGCCTATCTTTAGCCGCAACAGCACTGGGGATCTCTGCTTTCCCAGAGACTCAGCATGTCACGGTGCTCGTTCTCGGCAGAAACTTTTTTTGAAAAGGCAAACGTCTGGCTCCTTCCCCCACAAGGAAGGTGCCAGCCCTGAAAGATCTTGCTGGTCTTCACCGTCCCCCTGCAGCCTATCCACAGGCACAACAGCACTGGGGATCTCGGCTTTCCCAGAGACTCAGCATGTCACGGTGCTCGTTCTCGGCAGAAACTTTTTCTGAAAAGGCAAACATCTGGCTCCTTCTCCCACAAGGAAGCTGCCAACCCTGAAAGATCTTGCTGGTCTTCACTGTCCCCCTGCAGCCTATCCACAAGCACAACAGCACTGAGGATCTCTGCTTTCCCAGAGACTCAGCATGTCACGGTGCTCGTTCTCGGCAGAAACTTTTTCTGAAAAGGCAAACGTCTGGCTCCTTCTCCCACAAGGAAGGTGCCAGCCCTGAAAGCTCTTGCAGGCCTTCACTATCCCTCTGCAGCCTATCTTTAGCCGCAACAGCACTGGGGATCTCTGCTTTCCCAGAGACTCAGCATGTCACGGTGCTCGTTCTCATCAGAAACTTTTTCTGAAAAGGCAAACGTCTGGCTCCTTCTCCCACAAGGAAGCTGCCAGCCCTGAAAGATCTTGCTGGTCTTCACTGTCCCCCTGCAGCCTATCCACAGGCACAACAGCACTGGGGATCTCTGCTTTCCCAGACACTCAGCATGTCACGGTGCTCGTTCTCGGCAGAAACTTTTTCTGAAAAGGCAAACGTCTGGCTCCTTCTCCCACAAGGAAGGTGCCAGCCCTGAAAGCTCTTGCAGGTCTTCACTATCCCTCTGCAGCCTATCTTTAGCCACAACAGCACTGGGGATCTCTGCTTTCCCAGACACTCAGCATGTCACGGTGCTCGTTCTCGGCAGAAACTTTTTCTGAAAAGGCAAACGTCTGGCTCCTTCTCCCACAAGGAAGGTGCCAGCCCTGAAAGCTCTTGCTGGTCTTCACTATCCCTCTGCAGCCTATCCACAGGCACAACAGCACTGGGGATCTCTGCTTTCCCAGGGACTCAGCATGTCACGGTGCTCGTTCTCGGCAGAAACTTTTTCTGAAAAGGCAAACGTCTGGCTCCTTCTCCCACAAGGAAGGTGCCAGCCCTGAAAGATCTTGCTGGTCTTCACCGTCCCCCTGCAGCCTATCCACAGGCACAACAGCACTGGGGATCTCGGCTTTCCCAGAGACTCAGCATGTCACGGTGCTCGTTCTCGGCAGAAACTTTTTCTGAAAAGGCAAACGTCTGGCTCCTTCTCCCACAAGGAAGGTGCCAGCCCTGAAAGCTCTTGCAGGTCTTCACTATCCCTCTGCAGCCTATCTTTAGCCACAACAGCACTGGGGATCTCTGCTTTCCCAGAGACTCAGCATGTCACGGTGCTCGTTCTCGGCAGAAACTTTTTCTGAAAAGGCAAACGTCTGGCTCCTTCTCCCACAAGGAAGCTGCCAGCCCTGAAAGATCTTGCTGGTCTTCACCGTCCCCCTGCAGCCTATCCACAGGCACAACAGCACTGGGGATCTCGGCTTTCCCAGAGACTCAGCATGTCACGGTGCTCGTTCTCGGCAGAAACTTTTTCTGAAAAGGCAAACGTCTGGCTCCTTCTCCCACAAGGAAGGTGCCAGCCCTGAAAGATCTTGCTGGTCTTCACTGTCCCGCGGCAGCCTATCCACAGGCACAACAGCACTGGGGATCTCGGCTTTCCCAGAGACTCAGCATGTCAGGGTGCTCGTTCTCGGCAGAAACTTTTTCTGAAAAGGCAAACATCTGGCTCCTTCTCCCACAAGGAAGGTGCCAACCCTGAAAGATCTTGCTGGTCTTCACTGTCCCCCTGCAGCCTATCCACAGGCACAACAGCACTGAGGATCTCTGCTTTCCCAGAGACTCAGCATGTCACGGTGCTCGTTCTCGGCAGAAACTTTTTCTGAAAAGGCAAACGTCTGGCTCCTTCTCCCACAAGGAAGCTGCCAGCCCTGAAAGATCTTGCTGGTCTTCACTATCCCTCTGCAGCCTATCTTTAGCCGCAACAGCACTGGGGATCTCTGCTTTCCCAGAGACTCAGCATGTCACGGTGCTCGTTCTCGGCAGAAACTTTTTCTGAAAAGGCAAACGTCTGGCTCCTTCTCCCACAAGGAAGGTGCCAGCCCTGAAAGCTCTTGCTCGTCTTCACTATCCCTCTGCAGCCTATCCACAGGCACAACAGCACTGGGGATCTCTGCTTTCCCAGACACTCAGCATGTCACGGTGCTCGTTCTCGGCAGAAACTTTTTCTGAAAAGGAAAACGTCTGGCTCCTTCTACCACAAGGAAGCTGCCAGCCCTGAAAGATCTTGCTGGTCTTCACCATCCCCCTGCAGCCTATCCACAGGCACAACAGCACTGGGGATATCTGCTTTCCCAGACACTCAGCATGTCACGGTGCTCGTTCTCGGCAGAAACTTTTTCTGAAAAGGCAAACGTCTGGCTCCTTCTCCCACAAGGAAGGTCCAGCCCTTAAACATTTTGCTCGTCTTCACTATCCCTCTGCAGCCTATCTTTAGCCGCAACAGCACTGGGGACCTCTGCTTTCCCAGAGACTCAGCATGTCACGGTGCTCGTTCTCGGCAGAAACTTTTTCTGAAAAGGCAAACGTCTGGCTCCTTCTCCCACAAGGAAGCTGCCAGCCCTGAAAGATCTTGCTGGTCTTCACCGTCCCCCTGCAGCCTATCCACAGGCACAACAGCACTGGGGATCTCGGCTTTCCCAGAGACTCAGCATGTCACGGTGCTCGTTCTCGGCAGAAACTTTTTCTGAAAAGGCAAACGTCTGGCTCATTCTCCCACAAGGAAGGTGCCAGCCCTAAAAGCTCTTGCAGGTCTTCACTATTCCTCTGCAGCCTATCTTTAGCCGCAACAGCACTGGGGATCTCTGCTTTCCCAGAGACTCAGCATGTCACGGTGCTCGTTCTCGGCAGAAACTTTTTTTGAAAAGGCAAACGTCTGGCTCCTTCCCCCACAAGGAAGGTGCCAGCCCTGAAAGATCTTGCTGGTCTTCACCGTCCCCCTGCAGCCTATCCACAGGCACAACAGCACTGGGGATCTCGGCTTTCCCAGAGACTCAGCATGTCACGGTGCTCGTTCTCGGCAGAAACTTTTTCTGAAAAGGCAAACATCTGGCTCCTTCTCCCACAAGGAAGCTGCCAACCCTGAAAGATCTTGCTGGTCTTCACTGTCCCCCTGCAGCCTATCCACAAGCACAACAGCACTGAGGATCTCTGCTTTCCCAGAGACTCAGCATGTCACGGTGCTCGTTCTCGGCAGAAACTTTTTCTGAAAAGGCAAACGTCTGGCTCCTTCTCCCACAAGGAAGGTGCCAGCCCTGAAAGCTCTTGCAGGCCTTCACTATCCCTCTGCAGCCTATCTTTAGCCGCAACAGCACTGGGGATCTCTGCTTTCCCAGAGACTCAGCATGTCACGGTGCTCGTTCTCATCAGAAACTTTTTCTGAAAAGGCAAACGTCTGGCTCCTTCTCCCACAAGGAAGCTGCCAGCCCTGAAAGATCTTGCTGGTCTTCACTGTCCCCCTGCAGCCTATCCACAGGCACAACAGCACTGGGGATCTCTGCTTTCCCAGACACTCAGCATGTCACGGTGCTCGTTCTCGGCAGAAACTTTTTCTGAAAAGGCAAACGTCTGGCTCCTTCTCCCACAAGGAAGGTGCCAGCCCTGAAAGCTCTTGCAGGTCTTCACTATCCCTCTGCAGCCTATCTTTAGCCACAACAGCACTGGGGATCTCTGCTTTCCCAGACACTCAGCATGTCACGGTGCTCGTTCTCGGCAGAAACTTTTTCTGAAAAGGCAAACGTCTGGCTCCTTCTCCCACAAGGAAGGTGCCAGCCCTGAAAGATCTTGCTGGTCTTCACCGTCCCCCTGCAGCCTATCCACAGGCACAACAGCACTGGGGATCTCGGCTTTCCCAGAGACTCAGCATGTCACGGTGCTCGTTCTCGGCAGAAACTTTTTCTGAAAAGGCAAACGTCTGGCTCCTTCTCCCACAAGGAAGGTGCCAGCCCTGAAAGCTCTTGCTGGTCTTCACTATCCCTCTGCAGCCTATCCACAGGCACAACAGCACTGGGGATCTCTGCTTTCCCAGGGACTCAGCATGTCACGGTGCTCGTTCTCGGCAGAAACTTTTTCTGAAAAGGCAAACGTCTGGCTCCTTCTCCCACAAGGAAGGTGCCAGCCCTGAAAGATCTTGCTGGTCTTCACCGTCCCCCTGCAGCCTATCCACAGGCACAACAGCACTGGGGATCTCGGCTTTCCCAGAGACTCAGCATGTCACGGTGCTCGTTCTCGGCAGAAACTTTTTCTGAAAAGGCAAACGTCTGGCTCCTTCTCCCACAAGGAAGGTGCCAGCCCTGAAAGCTCTTGCAGGTCTTCACTATCCCTCTGCAGCCTATCTTTAGCCACAACAGCACTGGGGATCTCTGCTTTCCCAGAGACTCAGCATGTCACGGTGCTCGTTCTCGGCAGAAACTTTTTCTGAAAAGGCAAACGTCTGGCTCCTTCTCCCACAAGGAAGCTGCCAGCCCTGAAAGATCTTGCTGGTCTTCACCGTCCCCCTGCAGCCTATCCACAGGCACAACAGCACTGGGGATCTCGGCTTTCCCAGAGACTCAGCATGTCACGGTGCTCGTTCTCGGCAGAAACTTTTTCTGAAAAGGCAAACGTCTGGCTCCTTCTCCCACAAGGAAGGTGCCAGCCCTAAAAGCTCTTGCAGGTCTTCACTATTCCTCTGCAGCCTATCTTTAGCCGCAACAGCACTGGGGATCTCTGCTTTCCCAGAGACTCAGCATGTCACGGTGCTCGTTCTCGGCAGAAACTTTTTCTGAAAAGGCAAACGTCTGGCTCCTTCTCCCACAAGGAAGGTGCCAGCCCTGAAAGATCTTGCTGGTCTTCACTGTCCCGCGGCAGCCTATCCACAGGCACAACAGCACTGGGGATCTCGGCTTTCCCAGAGACTCAGCATGTCAGGGTGCTCGTTCTCGGCAGAAACTTTTTCTGAAAAGGCAAACATCTGGCTCCTTCTCCCACAAGGAAGGTGCCAACCCTGAAAGATCTTGCTGGTCTTCACTGTCCCCCTGCAGCCTATCCACAGGCACAACAGCACTGAGGATCTCTGCTTTCCCAGAGACTCAGCATGTCACGGTGCTCGTTCTCGGCAGAAACTTTTTCTGAAAAGGCAAACGTCTGGCTCCTTCTCCCACAAGGAAGCTGCCAGCCCTGAAAGATCTTGCTGGTCTTCACTATCCCTCTGCAGCCTATCTTTAGCCGCAACAGCACTGGGGATCTCTGCTTTCCCAGAGACTCAGCATGTCACGGTGCTCGTTCTCGGCAGAAACTTTTTCTGAAAAGGCAAACGTCTGGCTCCTTCTCCCACAAGGAAGGTGCCAGCCCTGAAAGCTGTTGCTGGTCTTCAGTATCCCTCTGCAGCCTATCTTTAGCCACAACAGCACTGGGGATCTCTGCTTTTCCAGAGACTCAGCATGTCACGGTGCTCGTTCTCGGCAGAAACTTTTTCTGAAAAGGCAAACGTCTGGCTCCTTCTCCTACAAGGTAGGTCCAGCCCTTAAACATCTTGCTCGTCTTCACTATCCCTCTGCAGCCTATCTTTAGCCGCAACAGCACTGGGGACCTCTGCTTTCCCAGAGACTCAGCATGTCACGGTGCTCGTTCTCGGCAGAAACTTTTTCTGAAAAGGCAAACGTCTGGCTCCTTCTCCCACAAGGAAGGTGCCAGCCCTGAAAGATCTTGCTGGTCTTCACCGTCCCCCTGCAGCCTATCCACAGGCACAACAGCACTGGGGATCTCGGCTTTCCCAGAGACTCAGCATGTCACGGTGCTCGTTCTCGGCAGAAACTTTTTCTGAAAAGGCAAACGTCTGGCTCCTTCTCCCACAAGGAAGGTGCCAGCCCTGAAAGCTCTTGCAGGTCTTCACTATCCCTCTGCAGCCTATCTTTAGCCACAACAGCACTGGGGATCTCTGCTTTCCCAGAGACTCAGCATGTCACGGTGCTCGTTCTCGGCAGAAACTTTTTCTGAAAAGGCAAACGTCTGGCTCCTTCTCCCACAAGGAAGCTGCCAGCCCTGAAAGATCTTGCTGGTCTTCACCGTCCCCCTGCAGCCTATCCACAGGCACAACAGCACTGGGGATCTCGGCTTTCCCAGAGACTCAGCATGTCACGGTGCTCGTTCTCGGCAGAAACTTTTTCTGAAAAGGCAAACGTCTGGCTCCTTCTCCCACAAGGAAGGTGCCAGCCCTGAAAGCTCTTGCTGGTCTTCAGTATCCCTCTGCAGCCTATCCACAGGCACAACAGCACTGGGGATCTCTGCTTTCCCAGGGACTCAGCATGTCACGGTGCTCGTTCTCGGCAGAAACTTTTTCTGAAAAGGCAAACGTCTGGCTCCTTCTCCCAAAAGGAAGCTGCCAGCCCTGAAAGATCTTGCTGGTCTTCACTGTCCCCCTGCAGCCTATCCACAGGCACAACAGCACTGGGGATCTCTGCTTTCCCAGAGACTCAGCATGTCACGGTGCTCGTTCTCGGCAGAAACTTTTTCTGAAAAGGCAAACGTCTGGCTCCTTCTCCCACAAGGAAGGTGCCAGCCCTGAAAGCTCTTGCAGGTCTTCACTATCCCTCTGCAGCCTATATTTAGCCACAACAGCACTGGGGATCTCTGCTTTCCCAGAGACTCAGCATGTCACGGTGCTCGTTCTCGGCAGAAACTTTTTCTGAAAAGGCAAACGTCTGGCTCCTTCTCCTACAAGGTAGGTCCAGCCCTTAAACATTTTGCTCGTCTTCACTATCCCTCTGCAGCCTATCTTTAGCCGCAACAGCACTGGGGACCTCTGCTTTCCCAGAGACTCAGCATGTCACGGTGCTCGTTCTCGGCAGAAACTTTTTCTGAAAAGGCAAACGTCTGGCTCCTTCTCCCACAAGGAAGCTGCCAGCCCTGAAAGATCTTGCTGGTCTTCACCGTCCCCCTGCAGCCTATCCACAGGCACAACAGCACTGGGGATCTCGGCTTTCCCAGAGACTCAGCATGTCACGGTGCTCGTTCTCGGCAGAAACTTTTTCTGAAAAGGCAAACGTCTGGCTCCTTCTCCCACAAGGAAGGTGCCAGCCCTAAAAGCTCTTGCAGGTCTTCACTATTCCTCTGCAGCCTATCTTTAGCCGCAACAGCACTGGGGATCTCTGCTTTCCCAGAGACTCAGCATGTCACGGTGCTCGTTCTCGGCAGAAACTTTTTCTGAAAAGGCAAAAGTCTGGCTCCTTCTCCCACAAGGATGCTGCCAGCCCTGAAAGATCTTGCTGGTCTTCACCGTCCCCCTGCAGCCTATCCACAGGCACAACAGCACTGGGGATCTCTGCTTTCCCAGAGACTCAGCATGTCAGGGTGCTCGTTCTCGGCAGAAACTTTTTCTGAAAAGGCAAACGTCTGGCTCCTTCTCCCACAAGGAAGGTGCCAACCCTGAAAGATCTTGCTGGTCTTCACTGTCCCCCTGCAGCCTATCCACAGGCACAACAGCACTGGGGATCTCTGCTTTCCCAGAGACTCAGCATGTCACGGTGCTCGTTCTCGGCAGAAACTTTTTCTGAAAAGGCAAACGTCTGGCTCCTTCTCCCACAAGGAAGCTGCCAGCCCTGAAATCTCTTGTAGGTCTTCACTATCCCTCTGCAGCCTATCATAAGCCGCAACAGCACTGGGGATCTCTGCTTTCCCAGAGACTCAGCATGTCACGGTGCTCGTTCTCGGCAGAAACTTTTTCTGAAAAGGCAAACGTCTGGCTCCTTCTCCCACAAGGAAGCTGCCAGCCCTGAAAGCTCTTGCTGGTCTTCAGTATCCCTCTGCAGCCTATCCACAGGCACAACAGCACTGGGGATCTCTGCTTTCCCAGAGACTCAGCATGTCACGGTGCTCGTTCTCGGCAGAAACTTTTTCTGAAAAGGCAAACGTCTGGCTTCTTCTCCCACAAGGAAGGTGCCAGCCCTGAAAGATCTTGCTGGTCTTCACCGTCCCCCTGCAGCCTATCCACAGGCACAACAGCACTGGGGATCTCTGCTTTCCCAGGGACTCAGCATGTCACGGTGCTCGTTCTCGGCAGAAACTTTTTTTGAAAAGGCAAACGTCTGGCTCCTTCTCCCACAAGGAAGCTGCCATCCCTGAAAGCTCTTGCAGGTCTTCACTATCCCTCTGCAGCCTATCTTTAGCCGCAACAGCACTGGGGATCTCTGCTTTCCCAGAGACTCAGCATGTCACGGTGCTCGTTCTCGGCAGAAACTTTTTCTGAAAAGGCAAACGTCTGGCTCCTTCTCCCACAAGGAAGCTGCCAGCCCTGAAAGCTCTTGCTGGTCTTCACTGTCCCCCTGCAGCCTATCCACAGGCACAACAGCACTGGGGATCACTGCTTTCCCAGAGACTCAGCATGTCACGGTGCTCGTTCTCGGCAGAAACTTTTTCTGAAAAGGCAAACGTCTGGCTCATTCTCCCACAAGGAAGGTGCCAGCCCTGAAAGCTCGTGCAGGTCTTCACTATCCCTCTGCAGCCTATCTTTAGCCACAACAGCACTGGGGATCTCTGCTTTCCCAGAGACTCAGCATGTCACGGTGCTCGTTCTCGGCAGAAACTTTTTCTGAAAAGGCAAACGTCTGGCTCCTTCTCCCACAAGGAAGGTGCCAGCCCTGAAAGCTCTTGCTGGTCTTCAGTATCCCTCTGCAGCCTATCCACAGGCACAACAGCACTGGGGATCTCTGCTTTCCCAGGGACTCAGCATGTCACGGTGCTCGTTCTCGGCAGAAACTTTTTCTGAAAAGGCAAACGTCTGGCTCTTTCTCCCACAAGGAAGGTGCCAGCACTGAAAGATCTTGCTGGTCTTCACTGTCCCCCTGCAGCCTATCAACAGGCACAACAGCACTGGGGATCTCTGCTTTCCCAGACACTCAGCATGTCACGGTGCTCGTTCTCGGCAGAAACTTTTTCTGAAAAGGCAAACGTCTGGCTCCTTCTCCCACAAGGAAGGTGCCAGCCCTGAAAGCTCTTGCAGGTCTTCACTATCCCTCTGCAGCCTATCTTTAGCCACAACAGCACTGGGGATCTCTGCTTTCCCAGAGACTCAGCATGTCACGGTGCTCGTTCTCGGCAGAAACTTTTTCTGAAAAGGCAAACGTCTGGCTCCTTCTCCCACAAGGAAGGTGCCAGCCCTGAAAGATCTTGCTGGTCTTCACCGTCCCCCTGCAGCCTATCCACAGGCACAACAGCACTGGGGATCTCTGCTTTCCCAGAGACTCAGCATGTCACGGTGCTCGTTCTCGGCAGAAACTTTTTCTGAAAAGGCAAACGTCTGGCTCCTTCTCCCACAAGGAAGCTGCCAGCCCTGAAAGCTCTTGCTGGTCTTCAGTATCCCTCTGCAGCCTATCCACAGGCACAACAGCACTGGGGATCTCTGCTTTCCCAGACACTCAGCATGTCACGGTGCTCGTTCTCGGCAGAAACTTTTTCTGAAAAGGCAAACGTATGGCTCCTTCTCCCAAAAGGAAGCTGCCAGCCCTGAAAGATCTTGCTGGTCTTCACTGTCCCCCTGCAGCCTATCCACAGGCACAACAGCACTGGGGATCTCTGCTTTCCCAGAGACTCAGCATGTCACGGTGCTCGTTCTCGGCAGAAACTTTTTCTGAAAAGGCAAACGTCTGGCTCCTTCTCCCACAAGGAAGGTGCCAGCCCTGAAAGCTCTTGCAGGTCTTCACTATCCCTCTGCAGCCTATATTTAGCCACAACAGCACTGGGGATCTCTGCTTTCCCAGAGACTCAGCATGTCACGGTGCTCGTTCTCGGCAGAAACTTTTTCTGAAAAGGCAAACGTCTGGCTCCTTCTCCTACAAGGTAGGTCCAGCCCTTAAACATTTTGCTCGTCTTCACTATCCCTCTGCAGCCTATCTTTAGCCGCAACAGCACTGGGGACCTCTGCTTTCCCAGAGACTCAGCATGTCACGGTGCTCGTTCTCGGCAGAAACTTTTTCTGAAAAGGCAAACGTCTGGCTCCTTCTCCCACAAGGAAGCTGCCAGCCCTGAAAGATCTTGCTGGTCTTCACCGTCCCCCTGCAGCCTATCCACAGGCACAACAGCACTGGGGATCTCGGCTTTCCCAGAGACTCAGCATGTCACGGTGCTCGTTCTCGGCAGAAACTTTTTCTGAAAAGGCAAACGTCTGGCTCCTTCTCCCACAAGGAAGGTGCCAGCCCTAAAAGCTCTTGCAGGTCTTCACTATTCCTCTGCAGCCTATCTTTAGCCGCAACAGCACTGGGGATCTCTGCTTTCCCAGAGACTCAGCATGTCACGGTGCTCGTTCTCGGCAGAAACTATTTCTGAAAAGGCAAACGTCTGGCTCCTTCTCCCACAAGGAAGGTGCCAGCCCTGAAAGCTCTTGCTGGTCTTCAGTATCCCTCTGCAGCCTATCCACAGGCACAACAGCACTGGGGATCTCTGCTTTCCCAGGGACTCAGCATGTCACGGTGCTCGTTCTCGGCAGAAACTTTTTCTGAAAAGGCAAACGTCTGGCTCCTTCTCCCACAAGGAAGGTGCCAGCACTGAAAGATCTTGCTGGTCTTCACTGTCCCCCTGCAGCCTATCCACAGGCACAACAGCACTGGGGATCTCTGCTTTCCCAGACACTCAGCATGTCACGGTGCTCGTTCTCGGCAGAAACTTTTTCTGAAAAGGCAAACGTCTGGCTCCTTCTCCCACAAGGAAGGTGCCAGCCCTGAAAGCTCTTGCAGGTCTTCACTATCCCTCTGCAGCCTATCTTTAGCCACAACAGCACTGGGGATCTCTGCTTTCCCAGAGACTCAGCATGTCACGGTGCTCGTTCTCGGCAGAAACTTTTTCTGAAAAGGCAAACGTCTGGCTCCTTCTCCCACAAGGAAGGTGCCAGCCCTGAAAGATCTTGCTGGTCTTCACCGTCCCCCTGCAGCCTATCCACAGGCACAACAGCACTGGGGATCTCTGCTTTCCCAGAGACTCAGCATGTCACGGTGCTCGCTCTCGGCAGAGCCTTTTTCTGAAAAGGCAAACGTCTGGCTCCTTCTCCCACAAGGAAGGTGCCAGCCCTGAAAGCTCTTGCTGGTCTTCAGTATCCCTCTGCAGCCTATCCACAGGCACAACAGCACTGGGGATCTCTGCTTTCCCAGACACTCAGCATGTCACGGTGCTCGTTCTCGGCAGAAACTTTTTCTGAAAAGGCAAACGTCTGGCTCCTTCTCCCAAAAGGAAGCTGCCAGCCCTGAAAGATCTTGCTGGTCTTCACTGTCCCCCTGCAGCCTATCCACAGGCACAACAGCACTGGGGATCTCTGCTTTCCCAGGGACTCAGCATGTCACGGTGCTCGTTCTCGGCAGAAACTTTTTCTGAAAAGGCAAACGTCTGGCTCCTTCTCCCACAAGGAAGGTGCCAGCACTGAAAGATCTTGCTGGTCTTCACTGTCCCCCTGCAGCCTATCCACAGGCACAACAGCACTGGGGATCTCTGCTTTCCCAGACACTCAGCATGTCACGGTGCTCGTTCTCGGCAGAAACTTTTTCTGAAAAGGCAAACGTCTGGCTCCTTCTCCCACAAGGAAGGTGCCAGCCCTGAAAGCTCTTGCTGGTCTTCACTATCCCTCTGCAGCCTATCTTTAGCCACAACAGCACTGGGGATCTCGGCTTTCCCAGACACTCAGCATGTCACGGTGCTCGTTCTCGGCAGAAACTTTTTCTGAAAAGGCAAACGTCTGGCTCCTTCTCCCACAAGGAAGGTGCCAGCCCTGAAAGCTCTTGCTGGTCTTCAGTATCCCTCTGCAGCCTATCCACAGGCACAACAGCACTGGGGATCTCTGCTTTCCCAGAGACTCAGCATGTCACGGTGCTCGTTCTCGACAGAAACTTTTTCTGAAAAGGCAAACGTCTGGCTCCTTCTCCCACAAGGAAGGTGCCAGCCCTGAAAGCTCTTGCTGGTCTTCAGTATCCCTCTGCAGCCTATCCACAGGCACAACAGCACTGGGGATCTCTGCTTTCCCAGACACTCAGCATGTCACGGTGCTCGTTCTCGGCAGAAACTTTTTCTGAAAAGGCAAACGTCTGGCTCCTTCTCCCAAAAGGAAGCTGCCAGCCCTGAAAGATCTTGCTGGTCTTCACTGTCCCCCTGCAGCCTATCCACAGGCACAACAGCACTGGGGATCTCTGCTTTCCCAGAGACTCAGCATGTCACGGTGCTCGTTCTCGGCAGAAACTTTTTCTGAAAAGGCAAACGTCTGGCTCCTTCTCCCACAAGGAAGGTGCCAGCCCTGAAAGCTCTTGCAGGTCTTCACTATCCCTCTGCAGCCTATATTTAGCCACAACAGCACTGGGGATCTCTGCTTTCCCAGAGACTCAGCATGTCACGGTGCTCGTTCTCGGCAGAAACTTTTTCTGAAAAGGCAAACGTCTGGCTCCTTCTCCTACAAGGTAGGTCCAGCCCTTAAACATTTTGCTCGTCTTCACTATCCCTCTGCAGCCTATCTTTAGCCGCAACAGCACTGGGGACCTCTGCTTTCCCAGAGACTCAGCATGTCACGGTGCTCGTTCTCGGCAGAAACTTTTTCTGAAAAGGCAAACGTCTGGCTCCTTCTCCCACAAGGAAGCTGCCAGCCCTGAAAGATCTTGCTGGTCTTCAGTATCCCTCTGCAGCCTATCCACAGGCACAACAGCACTGGGGATCTCGGCTTTCCCAGAGACTCAGCATGTCACGGTGCTCGTTCTCGGCAGAAACTTTTTCTGAAAAGTCAAACGTCTGGCTCCTTCTCCCACAAGGAAGGTGCCAGCCCTGAAAGCTCTTGCAGGTCTTCACTATTCCTCTGCAGCCTATCTTTAGCCGCAACAGCACTGGGGATCTCTGCTTTCCCAGAGACTCAGCATGTCACGGTGCTCGTTCTCGGCAGAAACTTTTTCTGAAAAGGCAAACGTCTGGCTCCTTCTCCCACAAGGAAGCTGCCAGCCCTGAAAGCTCTTGCAGGTCTTCACTATCCCTCTGCAGCCTATCTTTAGCCGCAACAGCACTGGGGATCTCTGCTTTCCCAGAGACTCAGCATGTCACGGTGCTCGTTCTCGGCAGAAACTTTTTCTGAAAAGGCAAACGTCTGGCTCCTTCTCCTACAAGGTAGGTCCAGCCCTTAAACATCTTGCTCGTCTTCACTATCCCTCTGCAGCCTATCTTTAGCCGCAACAGCACTGGGGACCTCTGCTTTCCCAGAGACTCAGCATGTCACGGTGCTCGTTCTCGGCAGAAACTTTTTCTGAAAAGGCAAACGTCTGGCTCCTTCTCCCACAAGGAAGGTGCCAGCCCTGAAAGATCTTGCTGGTCTTCACCGTCCCCCTGCAGCCTATCCACAGGCACAACAGCACTGGGGATCTCTGCTTTCCCAGAGACTCAGCATGTCACGGTGCTCGCTCTCGGCAGAGCCTTTTTCTGAAAAGGCAAACGTCTGGCTCCTTCTCCCACAAGGAAGCTGCCAGCCCTGAAAGCTCTTGCTGGTCTTCAGTATCCCTCTGCAGCCTATCCACAGGCACAACAGCACTGGGGATCTCTGCTTTCCCAGACACTCAGCATGTCACGGTGCTCGTTCTCGGCAGAAACTTTTTCTGAAAAGGCAAACGTCTGGCTCCTTCTCCCAAAAGGAAGCTGCCAGCCCTGAAAGATCTTGCTGGTCTTCACTGTCCCCCTGCAGCCTATCCACAGGTACAACAGCACTGGGGATCTCTGCTTTCCCAGACACTCAGCATGTCACGGTGCTCGTTCTCGGCAGAAACTTTTTCTGAAAAGGCAAACGTCTGGCTCCTTCTCCCACAAGGAAGGTGCCAGCCCTGAAAGCTCTTGCAGGTCTTCACTATCCCTCTGCAGCCTATATTTAGCCACAACAGCACTGGGGATCTCTGCTTTCCCAGAGACTCAGCATGTCACGGTGCTCGTTCTCGGCAGAAACTTTTTCTGAAAAGGCAAACGTCTGGCTCCTTCTCCTACAAGGTAGGTCCAGCCCTTAAACATTTTGCTCGTCTTCACTATCCCTCTGCAGCCTATCTTTAGCCGCAACAGCACTGGGGACCTCTGCTTTCCCAGAGACTCAGCATGTCACGGTGCTCGTTCTCGGCAGAAACTTTTTCTGAAAAGGCAAACGTCTGGCTCCTTCTCCCACAAGGAAGCTGCCAGCCCTGAAAGATCTTGCTGGTCTTCACCGTCCCCCTGCAGCCTATCCACAGGCACAACAGCACTGGGGATCTCGGCTTTCCCAGACACTCAGCATGTCACGGTGCTCGTTCTCGGCAGAAACTTTTTCTGAAAAGGCAAACGTCTGGCTCCTTCTCCCACAAGGAAGGTGCCAGCCCTAAAAGCTCTTGCAGGTCTTCACTATTCCTCTGCAGCCTATCTTTAGCCGCAACAGCACTGGGGATCTCTGCTTTCCCAGAGACTCAGCATGTCACGGTGCTCGTTCTCGGCAGAAACTTTTTCTGAAAAGGCAAACGTCTGGCTCCTTCTCCCACAAGGAAGGTGCCAGCCCTGAAAGCTCTTGCTGGTCTTCAGTATCCCTCTGCAGCCTATCCACAGGCACAACAGCACTGGGGATCTCTGCTTTCCCAGGGACTCAGCATGTCACGGTGCTCGTTCTCGGCAGAAACTTTTTCTGAAAAGGCAAACGTCTGGCTCCTTCTCCCACAAGGAAGGTGCCAGCACTGAAAGATCTTGCTGGTCTTCACTGTCCCCCTGCAGCCTATCCACAGGCACAACAGCACTGGGGATCTCTGCTTTCCCAGACACTCAGCATGTCACGGTGCTCGTTCTCGGCAGAAACTTTTTCTGAAAAGGCAAACGTCTGGCTCCTTCTCCCACAAGGAAGGTGCCAGCCCTGAAAGCTCTTGCAGGTCTTCACTATCCCTCTGCAGCCTATCTTTAGCCACAACAGCACTGGGGATCTCTGCTTTCCCAGAGACTCAGCATGTCACGGTGCTCGTTCTCGGCAGAAACTTTTTCTGAAAAGGCAAACGTCTGGCTCCTTCTCCCACAAGGAAGGTGCCAGCCCTGAAAGATCTTGCTGGTCTTCACCGTCCCCCTGCAGCCTATCCACAGGCACAACAGCACTGGGGATCTCTGCTTTCCCAGAGACTCAGCATGTCACGGTGCTCGCTCTCGGCAGAGCCTTTTTCTGAAAAGGCAAACGTCTGGCTCCTTCTCCCACAAGGAAGGTGCCAGCCCTGAAAGCTCTTGCTGGTCTTCAGTATCCCTCTGCAGCCTATCCACAGGCACAACAGCACTGGGGATCTCTGCTTTCCCAGACACTCAGCATGTCACGGTGCTCGTTCTCGGCAGAAACTTTTTCTGAAAAGGCAAACGTCTGGCTCCTTCTCCCAAAAGGAAGCTGCCAGCCCTGAAAGATCTTGCTGGTCTTCACTGTCCCCCTGCAGCCTATCCACAGGCACAACAGCACTGGGGATCTCTGCTTTCCCAGAGACTCAGCATGTCACGGTGCTCGTTCTCGGCAGAAACTTTTTCTGAAAAGGCAAACGTCTGGCTCCTTCTCCCACAAGGAAGGTGCCAGCACTGAAAGATCTTGCTGGTCTTCACTGTCCCCCTGCAGCCTATCCACAGGCACAACAGCACTGGGGATCTCTGCTTTCCCAGACACTCAGCATGTCACGGTGCTCGTTCTCGGCAGAAACTTTTTCTGAAAAGGCAAACGTCTGGCTCCTTCTCCCACAAGGAAGGTGCCAGCCCTGAAAGCTCTTGCAGGTCTTCACTATCCCTCTGCAGCCTATCTTTAGCCACAACAGCACTGGGGATCTCTGCTTTCCCAGACACTCAGCATGTCACGGTGCTCGTTCTCGGCAGAAACTTTTTCTGAAAAGGCAAACGTCTGGCTCCTTCTCCCACAAGGAAGGTGCCAGCCCTGAAAGATCTTGCTGGTCTTCACCGTCCCCCTGCAGCCTATCCACAGGCACAACAGCACTGTGGATCTCTGCTTTCCCAGAGACTCAGCATGTCACGGTGCTCGTTCTCGACAGAAACTTTTTCTGAAAAGGCAAACGTCTGGCTCCTTCTCCCACAAGGAAGGTGCCAGCCCTGAAAGCTCTTGCTGGTCTTCAGTATCCCTCTGCAGCCTATCCACAGGCACAACAGCACTGGGGATCTCTGCTTTCCCAGACACTCAGCATGTCACGGTGCTCGTTCTCGGCAGAAACTTTTTCTGAAAAGGCAAACGTCTGGCTCCTTCTCCCAAAAGGAAGCTGCCAGCCCTGAAAGATCTTGCTGGTCTTCACTGTCCCCCTGCAGCCTATCCACAGGCACAACAGCACTGGGGATCTCTGCTTTCCCAGAGACTCAGCATGTCACGGTGCTCGTTCTCGGCAGAAACTTTTTCTGAAAAGGCAAACGTCTGGCTCCTTCTCCCACAAGGAAGGTGCCAGCCCTGAAAGCTCTTGCTGGTCTTCACCGTCCCCCTGCAGCCTATATTTAGCCACAACAGCACTGGGGATCTCTGCTTTCCCAGAGACTCAGCATGTCACGGTGCTCGTTCTCGGCAGAAACTTTTTCTGAAAAGGCAAACGTCTGGCTCCTTCTCCTACAAGGTAGGTCCAGCCCTTAAACATTTTGCTCGTCTTCACTATCCCTCTGCAGCCTATCTTTAGCCGCAACAGCACTGGGGACCTCTGCTTTCCCAGAGACTCAGCATGTCACGGTGCTCGTTCTCGGCAGAAACTTTTTCTGAAAAGGCAAACGTCTGGCTCCTTCTCCCACAAGGAAGCTGCCAGCCCTGAAAGATCTTGCTGGTCTTCACCGTCCCCCTGCAGCCTATCCACAGGCACAACAGCACTGGGGATCTCGGCTTTCCCAGAGACTCAGCATGTCACGGTGCTCGTTCTCGGCAGAAACTTTTTCTGAAAAGTCAAACGTCTGGCTCCTTCTCCCACAAGGAAGGTGCCAGCCCTAAAAGCTCTTGCAGGTCTTCACTATTCCTCTGCAGCCTATCTTTAGCCGCAACAGCACTGGGGATCTCTGCTTTCCCAGAGACTCAGCATGTCACGGTGCTCGTTCTCGGCAGAAACTTTTTCTGAAAAGGCAAACGTCTGGCTCCTTCTCCCACAAGGAAGCTGCCAGCCCTGAAAGCTCTTGCAGGTCTTCACTATCCCTCTGCAGCCTATCTTTAGCCGCAACAGCACTGGGGATCTCTGCTTTCCCAGAGACTCAGCATGTCACGGTGCTCGTTCTCGTCAGAAACTTTTTCTGAAAAGGCAAACGTCTGGCTCCTTCTCCTACAAGGTAGGTCCAGCCCTTAAACATCTTGCTCGTCTTCACTATCCCTCTGCAGCCTATCTTTAGCCGCAACAGCACTGGGGACCTCTGCTTTCCCAGAGACTCAGCATGTCACGGTGCTCGTTCTCGGCAGAAACTTTTTCTGAAAAGGCAAACGTCTGGCTCCTTCTCCCACAAGGAAGGTGCCAGCCCTGAAAGATCTTGCTGGTCTTCACCGTCCCCCTGCAGCCTATCCACAGGCACAACAGCACTGGGGATCTCTGCTTTCCCAGAGACTCAGCATGTCACGGTGCTCGCTCTCGGCAGAGCCTTTTTCTGAAAAGGCAAACGTCTGGCTCCTTCTCCCACAAGGAAGCTGCCAGCCCTGAAAGCTCTTGCTGGTCTTCAGTATCCCTCTGCAGCCTATCCACAGGCACAACAGCACTGGGGATCTCTGCTTTCCCAGACACTCAGCATGTCACGGTGCTCGTTCTCGGCAGAAACTTTTTCTGAAAAGGCAAACGTCTGGCTCCTTCTCCCAAAAGGAAGCTGCCAGCCCTGAAAGATCTTGCTGGTCTTCACTGTCCCCCTGCAGCCTATCCACAGGCACAACAGCACTGGGGATCTCTGCTTTCCCAGACACTCAGCATGTCACGGTGCTCGTTCTCGGCAGAAACTTTTTCTGAAAAGGCAAACGTCTGGCTCCTTCTCCCACAAGGAAGGTGCCAGCCCTGAAAGCTCTTGCAGGTCTTCACTATCCCTCTGCAGCCTATATTTAGCCACAACAGCACTGGGGATCTCTGCTTTCCCAGAGACTCAGCATGTCACGGTGCTCGTTCTCGGCAGAAACTTTTTCTGAAAAGGCAAACGTCTGGCTCCTTCTCCTACAAGGTAGGTCCAGCCCTTAAACATTTTGCTCGTCTTCACTATCCCTCTGCAGCCTATCTTTAGCCGCAACAGCACTGGGGACCTCTGCTTTCCCAGAGACTCAGCATGTCACGGTGCTCGTTCTCGGCAGAAACTTTTTCTGAAAAGGCAAACGTCTGGCTCCTTCTCCCACAAGGAAGCTGCCAGCCCTGAAAGATCTTGCTGGTCTTCACCGTCCCCCTGCAGCCTATCCACAGGCACAACAGCACTGGGGATCTCGGCTTTCCCAGAGACTCAGCATGTCACGGTGCTCGTTCTCGGCAGAAACTTTTTCTGAAAAGGCAAACGTCTGGCTCCTTCTCCCACAAGGAAGGTGCCAGCCCTAAAAGCTCTTGCAGGTCTTCACTATTCCTCTGCAGCCTATCTTTAGCCGCAACAGCACTGGGGATCTCTGCTTTCCCAGAGACTCAGCATGTCACGGTGCTCGTTCTCGGCAGAAACTTTTTCTGAAAAGGCAAACGTCTGGCTCCTTCTCCCACAAGGAAGCTGCCAGCCCTGAAAGCTCTTGCTGGTCTTCAGTATCCCTCTGCAGCCTATCCACAGGCACAACAGCACTGGGGATCTCGGCTTTCCCAGAGACTCAGCATGTCACGGTGCTCGTTCTCGGCAGAAACTTTTTCTGAAAAGGCAAACGTCTGGCTCCTTCTCCCACAAGGAAGGTGCCAACCCTGAAAGATCTTGCTGGTCTTCACTGTCCCCCTGCAGCCTATCCACAGGCACAACAGCACTGAGGATCTCTGCTTTCCCAGAGACTCAGCATGTCACGGTGCTCGTTCTCGGCAGAAACTTTTTCTGAAAAGGCAAACGTCTGGCTCCTTCTCCCACAAGGAAGCTGCCAGCCCTGAAATCTCTTGTAGGTCTTCACTATCCCTCTGCAGCCTATCATAAGCCGCAACAGCACTGGGGATCTCTGCTTTCCCAGAGACTCAGCATGTCACGGTGCTCGTTCTCGGCAGAAACTTTTTCTGAAAAGGCAAACGTCTGGCTCCTTCTCCCACAAGGAAGCTGCCAGCCCTGAAATCTCTTGCTGGTCTTCAGTATCCCTCTGCAGCCTATCCACAGGCACAACAGCACTGGGGATCTCTGCTTTCCCAGAGACTCAGCATGTCACGGTGCTCGTTCTCGGCAGAAACTTTTTCTGAAAAGGCAAACGTCTGGCTTCTTCTCCCACAAGGAAGGTGCCAGCCCTGAAAGATCTTGCTGGTCTTCACCGTCCCCCTGCAGCCTATCCACAGGCACAACAGCACTGGGGATCTCTGCTTTCCCAGGGACTCAGCATGTCACGGTGCTTGTTCTCGGCAGAAACTTTTTTTGAAAAGGCAAACGTCTGGCTCCTTCTCCCACAAGGAAGCTGCCATCCCTGAAAGCTCTTGCAGGTCTTCACTATCCCTCTGCAGCCTATCTTTAGCCGCAACAGCACTGGGGATCTCTGCTTTCCCAGAGACTCAGCATGTCACGGTGCTCGTTCTCGGCAGAAACTTTTTCTGAAAAGGCAAACGTCTGGCTCCTTCTCCCACAAGGAAGCTGCCAGCCCTGAAAGCTCTTGCTGGTCTTCACTGTCCCCCTGCATCCTATCCACAGGCACAACAGCACTGGGGATCTCTGCTTTCCCAGACACTCAGCATGTCACGGTGCTCGTTCTCGGCAGAAACTTTTTCTGAAAAGGCAAACGTCTGGCTCCTTCTCCCACAAGGAAGGTGCCAGCCCTGAAAGCTCTTGCAGGTCTTCACTATCCCTCTGCAGCCTATCTTTAGCCACAACAGCACTGGGGATCTCTGCTTTCCCAGAGACTCAGCATGTCACGGTGCTCGTTCTCGGCAGAAACTTTTTCTGAAAAGGCAAACGTCTGGCTCCTTCTCCCACAAGGAAGGTGCCAGCCCTGAAAGCTCTTGCTGGTCTTCAGTATCCCTCTGCAGCCTATCCACAGGCACAACAGCACTGGGGATCTCTGCTTTCCCAGGGACTCAGCATGTCACGGTGCTCGTTCTCGGCAGAAACTTTTTCTGAAAAGGCAAACGTCTGGCTCCTTCTCCCACAAGGAAGGTGCCAGCACTGAAAGATCTTGCTGGTCTTCACTGTCCCCCTGCAGCCTATCCACAGGCACAACAGCACTGGGGATCTCTGCTTTCCCAGACACTCAGCATGTCACGGTGCTCGTTCTCGGCAGAAACTTTTTCTGAAAAGGCAAACGTCTGGCTCCTTCTCCCACAAGGAAGGTGCCAGCCCTGAAAGCTCTTGCAGGTCTTCACTATCCCTCTGCAGCCTATCTTTAGCCACAACAGCACTGGGGATCTCTGCTTTCCCAGAGACTCAGCATGTCACGGTGCTCGTTCTCGGCAGAAACTTTTTCTGAAAAGGCAAACGTCTGGCTCCTTCTCCCACAAGGAAGGTGCCAGCCCTGAAAGATCTTGCTGGTCTTCACCGTCCCCCTGCAGCCTATCCACAGGCACAACAGCACTGGGGATCTCTGCTTTCCCAGAGACTCAGCATGTCACGGTGCTCGTTCTCGGCAGAAACTTTTTCTGAAAAGGCAAACGTCTGGCTCCTTCTCCCACAAGGAAGGTGCCAGCCCTGAAAGCTCTTGCTGGTCTTCAGTATCCCTCTGCAGCCTATCCACAGGCACAACAGCACTGGGGATCTCTGCTTTCCCAGACACTCAGCATGTCACGGTGCTCGTTCTCGGCAGAAACTTTTTCTGAAAAGGCAAACGTCTGGCTCCTTCTCCCAAAAGGAAGCTGCCAGCCCTGAAAGATCTTGCTGGTCTTCACTGTCCCCCTGCAGCCTATCCACAGGCACAACAGCACTGGGGATCTCTGCTTTCCCAGAGACTCAGCATGTCACGGTGCTCGTTCTCGGCAGAAAATTTTTCTGAAAAGGCAAACGTCTGGCTCCTTCTCCTACAAGGTAGGTCCAGCCCTTAAACATTTTGCTCGTCTTTACTATCCCTCTGCAGCCTATCTTTAGCCGCAACAGCACTGGGGACCTCTGCTTTCCCAGAGACTCAGCATGTCACGGTGCTCGTTCTCGGCAGAAACTTTTTCTGAAAAGGCAAACGTCTGGCTCCTTCTCCCACAAGGAAGCTGCCAGCCCTGAGAGATCTTGCTGGTCTTCACCGTCCCCCTGCAGCCTATCCACAGGCACAACAGCACTGGGGATCTCTGCTTTCCCAGAGACTCAGCATGTCACGGTGCTCGTTCTCGGCAGAAACTTTTTCTGAAAAGGCAAACGTCTGGCTCCTTCTCCCACAAGGAAGGTGCCAGCCCTAAAAGCTCTTGCAGGTCTTCACTATTCCTCTGCAGCCTATCTTTAGCCGCAACAGCACTGGGGATCTCTGCTTTCCCAGAGACTCAGCATGTCACGGTGCTCGTTCTCGGCAGAAACTTTTTCTGAAAAGGCAAACGTCTGGCTCCTTCTCCCACAAGGAAGCTGCCAGCCCTGAAAGATCTTGCTGGTCTTCACCGTCCCCCTGCAGCCTATCCACAGGCACAACAGCACTGGGGATCTCGGCTTTCCCAGAGACTCAGCATGTCACGGTGCTCGTTCTCGGCAGAAACTTTTTCTGAAAAGGCAAACGTCTGGCTCCTTCTCCCACAAGGAAGGTGCCAACCCTGAAAGATCTTGCTGGTCTTCACTGTCCCCCTGCAGCCTATCCACAGGCACAACAGCACTGAGGATCTCTGCTTTCCCAGAGACTCAGCATGTCACGGTGCTCGTTCTCGGCAGAAACTTTTTCTGAAAAGGCAAACGTCTGGCTCCTTCTCCCACAAGGAAGCTGCCAGCCCTGAAATCTCTTGTAGGTCTTCACTATCCCTCTGCAGCCTATCTTTAGCCGCAACAGCACTGGGGATCTCTGCTTTCCCAGAGACTCAGCATGTCACGGTGCTCGTTCTCGGCAGAAACTTTTTCTGAAAAGGCAAACGTCTGGCTCCTTCTCCCAAAAGGAAGGTGCCAGCCCTGAAAGCTCTTGCAGGTCTTCACTATCCCTCTGCAGCCTATCTTTAGCCGCAACAGCACTGGGGATCTCTGCTTTCCCAGAGACTCAGCATGTCACGGTGCTCGTTCTCGGCAGAAACTTTTTCTGAAAAGGCAAACGTCTGGCTCCTTCTCCCAAAAGGAAGGTGCCAGCCCTGAAAGCTCTTGCAGGTCTTCACTATCCCTCTGCAGCCTATCTTTAGCCGCAACAGCACTGGGGATCTCTGCTTTCCCAGAGACTCAGCATGTCTCGGTGCTCGTTCTCGGCAGAAACTTTTTCTGAAAAGGCAAACGTCTGGCTCCTTCTCCCACAAGGAAGGTGCCAGCCCTGAAAGATCTTGCTGGTCTTCACTGTCCCCCTGCAGCCTATCCACAGGCACAACAGCACTGGGGATCTCTGCTTTCCCAGACACTCAGCATGTCTCGGTGCTCGTTCTCGGCAGAAACTTTTTCTGAAAAGGCAAACGTCTGGCTCCTTCTCCCACAAGGAAGGTGCCAGCACTGAAAGATCTTGCTGGTCTTCACTGTCCCCCTGCAGCCTATCCACAGGCACAACAGCACTGGGGATCTCTGCTTTCCCAGACACTCAGCATGTCACGGTGCTCGTTCTCAGCAGAAACTTTTTCTGAAAAGGCAAACGTCTGGCTCCTTCTCCCACAAGGAAGGTGCCAGCCCTAAAAGCTCTTGCAGGTCTTCACTATTCCTCTGCAGCCTATCTTTAGCCGCAACAGCACTGGGGATCTCTGCTTTCCCAGAGACTCAGCATGTCACGGTGCTCGTTCTCGGCAGAAACTTTTTCTGAAAAGGCAAACGTCTGGCTCCTTCTCCCACAAGGAAGGTGCCAGCCCTGAAAGCTCTTGCTGGTCTTCAGTATCCCTCTGCAGCCTATCCACAGGCAAAACAGCACTGGGGATCTCTGCTTTCCCAGGGACTCAGCATGTCACGGTGCTCGTTCTCGGCAGAAACTTTTTCTGAAAAGGCAAACGTCTGGCTCCTTCTCCCACAAGGAAGGTGCCAGCACTGAAAGATCTTGCTGGTCTTCACTGTCCCCCTGCAGCCTATCCACAGGCACAACAGCACTGGGGATCTCTGCTTTCCCAGACACTCAGCATGTCACGGTGCTCGTTCTCGGCAGAAACTTTTTCTGAAAAGGCAAACGTCTGGCTCCTTCTCCCACAAGGAAGGTGCCAGCCCTGAAAGCTCTTGCAGGTCTTCACTATCCCTCTGCAGCCTATCTTTAGCCACAACAGCACTGGGGATCTCTGCTTTCCCAGAGACTCAGCATGTCACGGTGCTCGTTCTCGGCAGAAACTTTTTCTGAAAAGGCAAACGTCTGGCTCCTTCTCCCACAAGGAAGGTGCCAGCCCTGAAAGATCTTGCTGGTCTTCACCGTCCCCCTGCAGCCTATCCAC
This sequence comes from Astur gentilis, assembly GCF_929443795.1. Lineage (NCBI taxonomy): Eukaryota > Metazoa > Chordata > Aves > Accipitriformes > Accipitridae > Astur > Astur gentilis. The sequence goes on along the minus strand of NW_026061079.1, from coordinate 4,340,064 downwards.
AGGCACAACAGCACTGGGGATCTCTGCTTTCCCAGAGACTCAGCATGTCACGGTGCTCGCTCTCGGCAGAGCCTTTTTCTGAAAAGGCAAACGTCTGGCTCCTTCTCCCACAAGGAAGGTGCCAGCCCTGAAAGCTCTTGCTGGTCTTCAGTATCCCTCTGCAGCCTATCCACAGGCACAACAGCACTGGGGATCTCTGCTTTCCCAGACACTCAGCATGTCACGGTGCTCGTTCTCGGCAGAAACTTTTTCTGAAAAGGCAAACGTCTGGCTCCTTCTCCCAAAAGGAAGCTGCCAGCCCTGAAAGATCTTGCTGGTCTTCACTGTCCCCCTGCAGCCTATCCACAGGCACAACAGCACTGGGGATCTCTGCTTTCCCAGGGACTCAGCATGTCACGGTGCTCGTTCTCGGCAGAAACTTTTTCTGAAAAGGCAAACGTCTGGCTCCTTCTCCCACAAGGAAGGTGCCAGCACTGAAAGCTCTTGCAGGTCTTCACTGTCCCCCTGCAGCCTATCCACAGGCACAACAGCACTGGGGATCTCTGCTTTCCCAGACACTCAGCATGTCACGGTGCTCGTTCTCGGCAGAAACTTTTTCTGAAAAGGCAAACGTCTGGCTCCTTCTCCCACAAGGAAGGTGCCAGCCCTGAAAGCTCTTGCAGGTCTTCACTATCCCTCTGCAGCCTATCTTTAGCCACAACAGCACTGGGGATCTCTGCTTTCCCAGACACTCAGCATGTCACGGTGCTCGTTCTCGGCAGAAACTTTTTCTGAAAAGGCAAACGTCTGGCTCCTTCTCCCACAAGGAAGGTGCCAGCCCTGAAAGATCTTGCTGGTCTTCACCGTCCCCCTGCAGCCTATCCACAGGCACAACAGCACTGGGGATCTCTGCTTTCCCAGAGACTCAGCATGTCACGGTGCTCGTTCTCGACAGAAACTTTTTCTGAAAAGGCAAACGTCTGGCTCCTTCTCCCACAAGGAAGGTGCCAGCCCTGAAAGCTCTTGCTGGTCTTCAGTATCCCTCTGCAGCCTATCCACAGGCACAACAGCACTGGGGATCTCTGCTTTCCCAGACACTCAGCATGTCACGGTGCTCGTTCTCGGCAGAAACTTTTTCTGAAAAGGCAAACGTCTGGCTCCTTCTCCCAAAAGGAAGCTGCCAGCCCTGAAAGATCTTGCTGGTCTTCACTGTCCCCCTGCAGCCTATCCACAGGCACAACAGCACTGGGGATCTCTGCTTTCCCAGAGACTCAGCATGTCACGGTGCTCGTTCTCGGCAGAAACTTTTTCTGAAAAGGCAAACGTCTGGCTCCTTCTCCCACAAGGAAGGTGCCAGCCCTGAAAGCTCTTGCAGGTCTTCACTATCCCTCTGCAGCCTATATTTAGCCACAACAGCACTGGGGATCTCTGCTTTCCCAGAGACTCAGCATGTCACGGTGCTCGTTCTCGGCAGAAACTTTTTCTGAAAAGGCAAACGTCTGGCTCCTTCTCCTACAAGGTAGGTCCAGCCCTTAAACATTTTGCTCGTCTTCACTATCCCTCTGCAGCCTATCTTTAGCCGCAACAGCACTGGGGACCTCTGCTTTCCCAGAGACTCAGCATGTCACGGTGCTCGTTCTCGGCAGAAACTTTTTCTGAAAAGGCAAACGTCTGGCTCCTTCTCCCACAAGGAAGCTGCCAGCCCTGAAAGATCTTGCTGGTCTTCACCGTCCCCCTGCAGCCTATCCACAGGCACAACAGCACTGGGGATCTCGGCTTTCCCAGAGACTCAGCATGTCACGGTGCTCGTTCTCGGCAGAAACTTTTTCTGAAAAGGCAAACGTCTGGCTCCTTCTCCCACAAGGAAGGTGCCAGCCCTAAAAGCTCTTGCAGGTCTTCACTATTCCTCTGCAGCCTATCTTTAGCCGCAACAGCACTGGGGATCTCTGCTTTCCCAGAGACTCAGCATGTCACGGTGCTCGTTCTCGGCAGAAACTTTTTCTGAAAAGGCAAACGTCTGGCTCCTTCTCCCACAAGGAAGGTGCCAGCCCTGAAAGCTCTTGCTGGTCTTCAGTATCCCTCTGCAGCCTATCCACAGGCACAACAGCACTGGGGATCTCTGCTTTCCCAGGGACTCAGCATGTCACGGTGCTCGTTCTCGGCAGAAACTTTTTCTGAAAAGGCAAACGTCTGGCTCCTTCTCCCACAAGGAAGGTGCCAGCACTGAAAGATCTTGCTGGTCTTCACTGTCCCCCTGCAGCCTATCCACAGGCACAACAGCACTGGGGATCTCTGCTTTCCCAGACACTCAGCATGTCACGGTGCTCGTTCTCGGCAGAAACTTTTTCTGAAAAGGCAAACGTCTGGCTCCTTCTCCCACAAGGAAGGTGCCAGCCCTGAAAGCTCTTGCAGGTCTTCACTATCCCTCTGCAGCCTATCTTTAGCCACAACAGCACTGGGGATCTCTGCTTTCCCAGAGACTCAGCATGTCACGGTGCTCGTTCTCGGCAGAAACTTTTTCTGAAAAGGCAAACGTCTGGCTCCTTCTCCCACAAGGAAGGTGCCAGCCCTGAAAGATCTTGCTGGTCTTCACCGTCCCCCTGCAGCCTATCCACAGGCACAACAGCACTGGGGATCTCTGCTTTCCCAGAGACTCAGCATGTCACGGTGCTCGCTCTCGGCAGAGCCTTTTTCTGAAAAGGCAAACGTCTGGCTCCTTCTCCCACAAGGAAGGTGCCAGCCCTGAAAGCTCTTGCTGGTCTTCAGTATCCCGCTGCAGCCTATCCACAGGCACAACAGCACTGGGGATCTCTGCTTTCCCAGACACTCAGCATGTCACGGTGCTCGTTCTCGGCAGAAACTTTTTCTGAAAAGGCAAACGTCTGGCTCCTTCTCCCAAAAGGAAGCTGCCAGCCCTGAAAGATCTTGCTGGTCTTCACTGTCCCCCTGCAGCCTATCCACAGGCACAACAGCACTGGGGATCTCTGCTTTCCCAGACACTCAGCATGTCACGGTGCTCGTTCTCGGCAGAAACTTTTTCTGAAAAGGCAAACGTCTGGCTCCTTCTCCCACAAGGAAGGTGCCAGCCCTGAAAGCTCTTGCATGTCTTCACTATCCCTCTGCAGCCTATCTTTAGCCGCAACAGCACTGGGGATCTCTGCTTTCCCAGAGACTCAGCATGTCACGGTGCTCGTTCTCGGCAGAAACTTTTTCTGAAAAGGCAAACGTCTGGCTCCTTCTACCACAAGGAAGGTGCCAGCCCTTAAACATTTTGCTCGTCTTCACTATCCCTCTGCAGCCTATCTTTAGCCGCAACAGCACTGGGGACCTCTGCTTTCCCAGAGACTCAGCATGTCACGGTGCTCGTTCTCGGCAGAAACTTTTTCTGAAAAGGCAAACGTCTGGCTCCTTCTCCCACAAGGAAGCTGCCAGCCCTGAAAGATCTTGCTGGTCTTCACCGTCCCCCTGCAGCCTATCCACAGGCACAACAGCACTGGGGATCTCGGCTTTCCCAGAGACTCAGCATGTCACGGTGCTCGTTCTCGGCAGAAACTTTTTCTGAAAAGGCAAACGTCTGGCTCCTTCTCCCACAAGGAAGGTGCCAGCCCTAAAAGCTCTTGCAGGTCTTCACTATTCCTCTGCAGCCTATCTTTAGCCGCAACAGCACTGGGGATCTCTGCTTTCCCAGAGACTCAGCATGTCACGGTGCTCGTTCTCGGCAGAAACTTTTTCTGAAAAGGCAAACGTCTGGCTCCTTCTCCCACAAGGAAGCTGCCAGCCCTGAAAGATCTTGCTGGTCTTCACCGTCCCCCTGCAGCCTATCCACAGGCACAACAGCACTGGGGATCTCGGCTTTCCCAGAGACTCAGCATGTCACGGTGCTCGTTCTCGGCAGAAACTTTTTCTGAAAAGGCAAACGTCTGGCTCCTTCTCCCACAAGGAAGGTGCCAACCCTGAAAGATCTTGCTGGTCTTCACTGTCCCCCTGCAGCCTATCCACAGGCACAACAGCACTGAGGATCTCTGCTTTCCCAGAGACTCAGCATGTCACGGTGCTCGTTCTCGGCAGAAACTTTTTCTGAAAAGGCAAACGTCTGGCTCCTTCTCCCACAAGGAAGCTGCCAGCCCTGAAAGCTCTTGCTGGTCTTCAGTATCCCTCTGCAGCCTATCCACAGGCACAACAGCACTGGGGATCTCTGCTTTCCCAGAGACTCAGCATGTCACGGTGCTCGTTCTCGGCAGAAACTTTTTCTGAAAAGGCAAACGTCTGGCTTCTTCTCCCACAAGGAAGGTGCCAGCCCTGAAAGCTCTTGCTGGTCTTCACCGTCCCCCTGCAGCCTATCCACAGGCACAACAGCACTGGGGATCTCTGCTTTCCCAGGGACTCAGCATGTCACGGTGCTCGTTCTCGGCAGAAACTTTTTTTGAAAAGGCAAACGTCTGGCTCCTTCTCCCACAAGGAAGCTGCCATCCCTGAAAGCTCTTGCAGGTCTTCACTATCCCTCTGCAGCCTATCTTTAGCCGCAACAGCACTGGGGATCTCTGCTTTCCCAGAGACTCAGCATGTCACGGTGCTCGTTCTCGGCAGAAACTTTTTCTGAAAAGGCAAACGTCTGGCTCCTTCTCCCACAAGGAAGCTGCCAGCCCTGAAAGCTCTTGCTGGTCTTCACTGTCCCCCTGCAGCCTATCCACAGGCACAACAGCACTGGGGATCTCTGCTTTCCCAGAGACTCAGCATGTCACGGTGCTCGTTCTCGGCAGAAACTTTTTCTGAAAAGGCAAACGTCTGGCTCCTTCTCCCACAAGGAAGGTGCCAGCCCTGAAAGCTCTTGCAGGTCTTCACTATCCCTCTGCAGCCTATCTTTAGCCACAACAGCACTGGGGATCTCTGCTTTCCCAGAGACTCAGCATGTCACGGTGCTCGTTCTCGGCAGAAACTTTTTCTGAAAAGGCAAACGTCTGGCTCCTTCTCCCACAAGGAAGGTGCCAGCCCTGAAAGCTCTTGCTGGTCTTCAGTATCCCTCTGCAGCCTATCCACAGGCACAACAGCACTGGGGATCTCTGCTTTCCCAGGGACTCAGCATGTCACGGTGCTCGTTCTCGGCAGAAACTTTTTCTGAAAAGGCAAACGTCTGGCTCCTTCTCCCACAAGGAAGGTGCCAGCACTGAAAGATCTTGCTGGTCTTCACTGTCCCCCTGCAGCCTATCCACAGGCACAACAGCACTGGGGATCTCTGCTTTCCCAGACACTCAGCATGTCACGGTGCTCGTTCTCGGCAGAAACTTTTTCTGAAAAGGCAAACGTCTGGCTCCTTCTCCCACAAGGAAGGTGCCAGCCCTGAAAGCTCTTGCAGGTCTTCACTATCCCTCTGCAGCCTATCTTTAGCCACAACAGCACTGGGGATCTCTGCTTTCCCAGAGACTCAGCATGTCACGGTGCTCGTTCTCGGCAGAAACTTTTTCTGAAAAGGCAAACGTCTGGCTCCTTCTCCCACAAGGAAGCTGCCAGCCCTGAAAGATATTGCTGGTCTTCACCGTCCCCCTGCAGCCTATCCACAGGCACAACAGCACTGGGGATCTCTGCTTTCCCAGAGACTCAGCATGTCACGGTGCTCGTTCTCGGCAGAAACTTTTTCTGAAAAGGCAAACGTCTGGCTCCTTCTCCCACAAGGAAGGTGCCAGCCCTGAAAGCTCTTGCTGGTCTTCAGTATCCCTCTGCAGCCTATCCACAGGCACAACAGCACTGGGGATCTCTGCTTTCCCAGACACTCAGCATGTCACGGTGCTCGTTCTCGGCAGAAACTTTTTCTGAAAAGGCAAACGTCTGGCTCCTTCTCCCAAAAGGAAGCTGCCAGCCCTGAAAGATCTTGCTGGTCTTCACTGTCCCCCTGCAGCCTATCCACAGGCACAACAGCACTGGGGATCTCTGCTTTCCCAGAGACTCAGCATGTCACGGTGCTCGTTCTCGGCAGAAACTTTTTCTGAAAAGGCAAACGTCTGGCTCCTTCTACCACAAGGAAGGTGCCAGCCCTGAAAGCTCTTGCAGGTCTTCACTATCCCTCTGCAGCCTATATTTAGCCACAACAGCACTGGGGATCTCTGCTTTCCCAGAGACTCAGCATGTCACGGTGCTCGTTCTCGGCAGAAAATTTTTCTGAAAAGGCAAACGTCTGGCTCCTTCTCCTACAAGGTAGGTCCAGCCCTTAAACATTTTGCTCGTCTTTACTATCCCTCTGCAGCCTATCTTTAGCCGCAACAGCACTGGGGACCTCTGCTTTCCCAGAGACTCAGCATGTCACGGTGCTCGTTCTCGGCAGAAACTTTTTCTGAAAAGGCAAACGTCTGGCTCCTTCTCCCACAAGGAAGCTGCCAGCCCTGAGAGATCTTGCTGGTCTTCACCGTCCCCCTGCAGCCTATCCACAGGCACAACAGCACTGGGGATCTCTGCTTTCCCAGAGACTCAGCATGTCACGGTGCTCGTTCTCGGCAGAAACTTTTTCTGAAAAGGCAAACGTCTGGCTCCTTCTCCCACAAGGAAGGTGCCAGCCCTAAAAGCTCTTGCAGGTCTTCACTATTCCTCTGCAGCCTATCTTTAGCCGCAACAGCACTGGGGATCTCTGCTTTCCCAGAGACTCAGCATGTCACGGTGCTCGTTCTCGGCAGAAACTTTTTCTGAAAAGGCAAACGTCTGGCTCCTTCTCCCACAAGGAAGCTGCCAGCCCTGAAAGATCTTGCTGGTCTTCACCGTCCCCCTGCAGCCTATCCACAGGCACAACAGCACTGGGGATCTCGGCTTTCCCAGAGACTCAGCATGTCACGGTGCTCGTTCTCGGCAGAAACTTTTTCTGAAAAGGCAAACGTCTGGCTCCTTCTCCCACAAGGAAGGTGCCAGCCCTGAAAGCTCTTGCTGGTCTTCAGTATCCCTCTGCAGCCTATCCACAGGCACAACAGCACTGGGGATCTCTGCTTTCCCAGACACTCAGCATGTCACGGTGCTCGTTCTCGGCAGAAACTTTTTCTGAAAAGGCAAACGTCTGGCTCCTTCTCCCAAAAGGAAGCTGCCAGCCCTGAAAGATCTTGCTGGTCTTCACTGTCCCCCTGCAGCCTATCCACAGGCACAACAGCACTGGGGATCTCTGCTTTCCCAGAGACTCAGCATGTCACGGTGCTCGTTCTCGGCAGAAACTTTTTCTGAAAAGGCAAACGTCTGGCTCCTTCTACCACAAGGAAGGTGCCAGCCCTGAAAGCTCTTGCAGGTCTTCACTATCCCTCTGCAGCCTATATTTAGCCACAACAGCACTGGGGATCTCTGCTTTCCCAGAGACTCAGCATGTCACGGTGCTCGTTCTCGGCAGAAAATTTTTCTGAAAAGGCAAACGTCTGGCTCCTTCTCCTACAAGGTAGGTCCAGCCCTTAAACATTTTGCTCGTCTTTACTATCCCTCTGCAGCCTATCTTTAGCCGCAACAGCACTGGGGACCTCTGCTTTCCCAGAGACTCAGCATGTCACGGTGCTCGTTCTCGGCAGAAACTTTTTCTGAAAAGGCAAACGTCTGGCTCCTTCTCCCACAAGGAAGCTGCCAGCCCTGAGAGATCTTGCTGGTCTTCACCGTCCCCCTGCAGCCTATCCACAGGCACAACAGCACTGGGGATCTCTGCTTTCCCAGAGACTCAGCATGTCACGGTGCTCGTTCTCGGCAGAAACTTTTTCTGAAAAGGCAAACGTCTGGCTCCTTCTCCCACAAGGAAGGTGCCAGCCCTAAAAGCTCTTGCAGGTCTTCACTATTCCTCTGCAGCCTATCTTTAGCCGCAACAGCACTGGGGATCTCTGCTTTCCCAGAGACTCAGCATGTCACGGTGCTCGTTCTCGGCAGAAACTTTTTCTGAAAAGGCAAACGTCTGGCTCCTTCTCCCACAAGGAAGCTGCCAGCCCTGAAAGATCTTGCTGGTCTTCACCGTCCCCCTGCAGCCTATCCACAGGCACAACAGCACTGGGGATCTCGGCTTTCCCAGAGACTCAGCATGTCACGGTGCTCGTTCTCGGCAGAAACTTTTTCTGAAAAGGCAAACGTCTGGCTCCTTCTCCCACAAGGAAGCTGCCAGCCCTGAAAGCTCTTGCTGGTCTTCAGTATCCCTCTGCAGCCTATCCACAGGCACAACAGCACTGGGGATCTCTGCTTTCCCAGAGACTCAGCATGTCACGGTGCTCGTTCTCGGCAGAAACTTTTTCTGAAAAGGCAAACGTCTGGCTCCTTCTCCCACAAGGAAGGTGCCAGCCCTGAAAGATCTTGCTGGTCTTCACCGTCCCCCTGCAGCCTATCCACAGGCACAACAGCACTGGGGATCTCTGCTTTCCCAGAGACTCAGCATGTCACGGTGCTCGTTCTCGGCAGAAACTTTTTTTGAAAAGGCAAACGTCTGGCTCCTTCTCCCACAAGGAAGCTGCCATCCCTGAAAGCTCTTGCAGGTCTTCACTATCCCTCTGCAGCCTATCTTTAGCCGCAACAGCACTGGGGATCTCTGCTTTCCCAGAGACTCAGCATGTCACGGTGCTCGTTCTCGGCAGAAACTTTTTCTGAAAAGGCAAACGTCTGGCTCCTTCTCCCACAAGGAAGCTGCCATCCCTGAAAGCTCTTGCAGGTCTTCACTATCCCTCTGCAGCCTATCTTTAGCCGCAACAGCACTAGGGATCTCGTCTTTCCCAGAGACTCAGCATGTCACGGTGCTCGTTCTCGGCAGAAACTTTTTCTGAAAAGGCAAACGTCTGGCTCCTTCTCCCAAAAGGAAGGTGCCAGCCCTGAAAGCACTTGCAGGTCTTCACTATCCCTCTGCAGCCTATCTTTAGCCACAACAGCACTGGGGATCTCTGCTTTCCCAGAGACTCAGCATGTCACGGTGCTCGTTCTCGGCAGAAACTTTTTCTGAAAAGGCAAACGTCTGGCTCCTTCTCCCACAAGGAAGCTGCCAGCCCTGAAAGATATTGCTGGTCTTCACCGTCCCCCTGCAGCCTATCCACAGGCACAACAGCACTGGGGATCTCTGCTTTCCCAGACACTCAGCATGTCACGGTGCTCGTTCTCGGCAGAAACTTTTTCTGAAAAGGCAAACGTCTGGCTCCTTCTCCCACAAGGAAGGTGCCAGCCCTGAAAGCTCTTGCTGGTCTTCAGTATCCCTCTGCAGCCTATCCACAGGCACAACAGCACTGGGGATCTCTGCTTTCCCAGACACTCAGCATGTCACGGTGCTCGTTCTCGGCAGAAACTTTTTCTGAAAAGGCAAACGTCTGGCTCCTTCTCCCACAAGGAAGCTGCCAGCCCTGAAAGCTCTTGCTGGTCTTCACTATCCCTCTGCAGCCTATCTTTAGCCGCAACAGCACTGGGGATCTCTGCTTTCCCAGAGACTCAGCATGTCACGGTGCTCGTTCTCGGCAGAAACTTTTTCTGAAAAGGCAAACGTCTGGCTCCTTCTCCCAAAAGGAAGGTGCCAGCCCTGAAAGCTCTTGCAGGTCTTCACTATCCCTCTGCAGCCTATCTTTAGCCGCAACAGCACTGGGGATCTCTGCTTTCCCAGAGACTCAGCATGTCTCGGTGCTCGTTCTCGGCAGAAACTTTTTCTGAAAAGGCAAACGTCTGGCTCCTTCTCCCACAAGGAAGCTGCCAGCCCTGAAAGATCTTGCTGGTCTTCACTGTCCCCCTGCAGCCTATCCACAGGCACAACAGCACTGGGGATCTCTGCTTTCCCAGACACTCAGCATGTCACGGTGCTCGTTCTCGTCAGAAACTTTTTCTTAAAAGGCAAACGTCTGGCTCCTTCTACCACAAGGAAGGTGCCAGCCCTGAAAGCTCTTGCAGGTCTTCACTATCCCTCTGCAGCCTATATTTAGCCACAACAGCACTGGGGATCTCTGCTTTCCCAGAGACTCAGCATGTCACGGTGCTCGTTCTCGGCAGAAACTTTTTCTGAAAAGGCAAACGTCTGGCTCCTTCTCCCACAAGGAAGCTGCCAGCCCTGAAAGATCTTGCTGGTCTTCACCGTCCCCCTGCAGCCTATCCACAGGCACAACAGCACTGGGGATCTCGGCTTTCCCAGAGACTCAGCATGTCACGGTGCTCGTTCTCGGCAGAAACTTTTTCTGAAAAGGCAAACGTCTGGCTTCTTCTCCCACAAGGAAGGTGCCAGCCCTGAAAGATCTTGCTGGTCTTCACCGTCCCCCTGCAGCCTATCCACAGGCACAACAGCACTGGGGATCTCTGCTTTCCCAGGGACTCAGCATGTCACGGTGCTCGTTCTCGGCAGAAACTTTTTTTGAAAAGGCAAACGTCTGGCTCCTTCTCCCACAAGGAAGCTGCCATCCCTGAAAGCTCTTGCAGGTCTTTACTATCCCTCTGCAGCCTATCTTTAGCCGCAACAGCACTGGGGATCTCTGCTTTCCCAGAGACTCAGCATGTCACGGTGCTCGTTCTCGGCAGAAACTTTTTCTGAAAAGGCAAACGTCTGGCTCCTTCTCCCACAAGGAAGCTGCCAGCCCTGAAAGATATTGCTGGTCTTCACCGTCCCCCTGCAGCCTATCCACAGGCACAACAGCACTGGGGATCTCTGCTTTCCCAGACACTCAGCATGTCACGGTGCTCGTTCTCAGCAGAAACTTTTTCTGAAAAGGCAAACGTCTGGCTCCTTCTCCCACAAGGAAGGTGCCAGCCCTGAAAGCTCTTGCTGGTCTTCAGTATCCCTCTGCAGCCTATCCACAGGCACAACAGCACTGGGGATCTCTGCTTTCCCAGGGACTCAGCATGTCACGGTGCTCGTTCTCTGCAGAAACTTTTTCTGAAAAGGCAAACGTCTGGCTCCTTCTCCCACAAGGAAGCTGCCAGCCCTGAAAGCTCTTGCTGGTCTTCACTATCCCTCTGCAGCCTATCTTTAGCCGCAACAGCACTGGGGATCTCTGCTTTCCCAGAGACTCAGCATGTCACGGTGCTCGTTCTCGGCAGAAACTTTTTCTGAAAAGGCAAACGTCTGGCTCCTTCTCCCAAAAGGAAGGTGCCAGCCCTGAAAGCTCTTGCAGGTCTTCACTATCCCTCTGCAGCCTATCTTTAGCCACAACAGCACTGGGGATCTCTGCTTTCCCAGAGACTCAGCATGTCACGGTGCTCGTTCTCGGCAGAAACTTTTTCTGAAAAGGCAAACGTCTGGCTCCTTCTCCCACAAGGAAGCTGCCAGCCCTGAAAGCTCTTGCTGGTCTTCAGTATCCCTCTGCAGCCTATCCACAGGCACAACAGCACTGGGGATCTCTGCTTTCCCAGAGACTCAGCATGTCACGGTGCTCGTTCTCGGCAGAAACTTTTTCTGAAAAGGCAAACGTCTGGCTCCTTCTCCCACAAGGAAGGTGCCAGCCCTGAAAGATCTTGCTGGTCTTCACCGTCCCCCTGCAGCCTATCCACAGGCACAACAGCACTGGGGATCTCTGCTTTCCCAGGGACTCAGCATGTCACGGTGCTCGTTCTCGGCAGAAACTTTTTTTGAAAAGGCAAACGTCTGGCTCCTTCTCCCACAAGGAAGCTGCCATCCCTGAAAGCTCTTGCAGGTCTTCACTATCCCTCTGCAGCCTATCTTTAGCCGCAACAGCACTGGGGATCTCTGCTTTCCCAGAGACTCAGCATGTCACGGTGCTCGTTCTCGGCAGAAACTTTTTCTGAAAAGGCAAACGTCTGGCTCCTTCTCCCACAAGGAAGCTGCCATCCCTGAAAGCTCTTGCAGGTCTTCACTATCCCTCTGCAGCCTATCTTTAGCCGCAACAGCACTAGGGATCTCGTCTTTCCCAGAGACTCAGCATGTCACGGTGCTCGTTCTCGGCAGAAACTTTTTCTGAAAAGGCAAACGTCTGGCTCCTTCTCCCAAAAGGAAGGTGCCAGCCCTGAAAGCACTTGCAGGTCTTCACTATCCCTCTGCAGCCTATCTTTAGCCACAACAGCACTAGGGATCTCTGCTTTCCCAGAGACTCAGCATGTCACGGTGCTCGTTCTCGGCAGAAACTTTTTCTGAAAAGGCAAACGTCTGGCTCCTTCTCCCACAAGGAAGCTGCCAGCCCTGAAAGATATTGCTGGTCTTCACCGTCCCCCTGCAGCCTATCCACAGGCACAACAGCACTGGGGATCTCTGCTTTCCCAGACACTCAGCATGTCACGGTGCTCGTTCTCGGCAGAAACTTTTTCTGAAAAGGCAAACGTCTGGCTCCTTCTCCCACAAGGAAGGTGCCAGCCCTGAAAGCTCTTGCTGGTCTTCAGTATCCCTCTGCAGCCTATCCACAGGCACAACAGCACTGGGGATCTCTGCTTTCCCAGACACTCAGCATGTCACGGTGCTCGTTCTCGGCAGAAACTTTTTCTGAAAAGGCAAACGTCTGGCTCCTTCTCCCACAAGGAAGCTGCCAGCCCTGAAAGCTCTTGCTGGTCTTCACTATCCCTCTGCAGCCTATCTTTAGCCGCAACAGCACTGGGGATCTCTGCTTTCCCAGAGACTCAGCATGTCACGGTGCTCGTTCTCGGCAGAAACTTTTTCTGAAAAGGCAAACGTCTGGCTCCTTCTCCCAAAAGGAAGGTGCCAGCCCTGAAAGCTCTTGCAGGTCTTCACTATCCCTCTGCAGCCTATCTTTAGCCGCAACAGCACTGGGGATCTCTGCTTTCCCAGAGACTCAGCATGTCTCGGTGCTCGTTCTCGGCAGAAACTTTTTCTGAAAAGGCAAACGTCTGGCTCCTTCTCCCACAAGGAAGCTGCCAGCCCTGAAAGATCTTGCTGGTCTTCACTGTCCCCCTGCAGCCTATCCACAGGCACAACAGCACTGGGGATCTCTGCTTTCCCAGACACTCAGCATGTCACGGTGCTCGTTCTCGTCAGAAACTTTTTCTTAAAAGGCAAACGTCTGGCTCCTTCTACCACAAGGAAGGTGCCAGCCCTGAAAGCTCTTGCAGGTCTTCACTATCCCTCTGCAGCCTATATTTAGCCACAACAGCACTGGGGATCTCTGCTTTCCCAGAGACTCAGCATGTCACGGTGCTCGTTCTCGGCAGAAACTTTTTCTGAAAAGGCAAACGTTTGGCTCCTTCTCCCACAAGGAAGCTGCCAGCCCTGAAAGATCTTGCTGGTCTTCACCGTCCCCCTGCAGCCTATCCACAGGCACAACAGCACTGGGGATCTCGGCTTTCCCAGAGACTCAGCATGTCACGGTGCTCGTTCTCGGCAGAAACTTTTTCTGAAAAGGCAAACGTCTGGCTTCTTCTCCCACAAGGAAGCTGCCAGCCATGAAAGATCTTGCTGGTCTTCACCGTCCCCCTGCAGCCTATCCACAGGCACAACAGCACTGGGGATCTCTGCTTTCCCAGGGACTCAGCATGTCACGGTGCTCGTTCTCGGCAGAAACTTTTTTTGAAAAGGCAAACGTCTGGCTCCTTCTCCCACAAGGAAGCTGCCATCCCTGAAAGCTCTTGCAGGTCTTCACTATCCCTCTGCAGCCTATCTTTAGCCGCAACAGCACTGGGGATCTCTGCTTTCCCAGAGACTCAGCATGTCACGGTGCTCGTTCTCGGCAGAAACTTTTTCTGAAAAGGCAAACGTCTGGCTCCTTCTCCCACAAGGAAGCTGCCAGCCCTGAAAGATCTTGCTGGTCTTCACTGTCCCCCTGCAGCCTATCCACAGGCACAACAGCACTGGGGATCTCTGCTTTCCCAGAGACTCAGCATGTCACGGTGCTCGTTCTCGGCAGAAACTTTTTCTGAAAAGGCAAACGTCTGGCTCCTTCTCCCACAAGGAAGGTGCCAGCCCTGAAAGCTCTTGCAGGTCTTCACTATCCCTCTGCAGCCTATCTTTAGCCACAACAGCACTGAGGATCTCTGCTTTCCCAGAGACTCAGCATGTCATGGTGCTCGTTCTCGGCAGAAACTTTTTCTGAAAAGGCAAACGTCTGGCTCCTTCTCCCACAAGGAAGGTGCCAGCCCTGAAAGCTCTTGCTGGTCTTCAGTATCCCTCTGCAGCCTATCCACAGGCACAACAGCACTGGGGATCTCTGCTTTCCCAGGGACTCAGCATGTCACGGTGCTCGTTCTCGGCAGAAACTTTTTCTGAAAAGGCAAACGTCTGGCTCCTTCTCCCACAAGGAAGGTGCCAGCACTGAAAGATCTTGCTGGTCTTCACTGTCCCCCTGCAGCCTATCCACAGGCACAACAGCACTGGGGATCTCTGCTTTCCCAGACACTCAGCATGTCACGGTGCTCGTTCTCGGCAGAAACTTTTTCTGAAAAGGCAAACGTCTGGCTCCTTCTCCCACAAGGAAGGTGCCAGCCCTGAAAGCTCTTGCAGGTCTTCACTATCCCTCTGCAGCCTATCTTTAGCCACAACAGCACTGGGGATCTCTGCTTTCCCAGAGACTCAGCATGTCACGGTGCTCGTTCTCGGCAGAAACTTTTTCTGAAAAGGCAAACGTCTGGCTCCTTCTCCCACAAGGAAGGTGCCAGCCCTGAAAGATCTTGCTGGTCTTCACCGTCCCCCTGCAGCCTATCCACAGGCACAACAGCACTGGGGATCTCTGCTTTCCCAGAGACTCAGCATGTCACGGTGCTCGTTCTCGGCAGAAACTTTTTCTGAAAAGGCAAACGTCTGGCTCCTTCTCCCACAAGGAAGGTGCCAGCCCTGAAAGCTCTTGCTGGTCTTCAGTATCCCTCTGCAGCCTATCCACAGGCACAACAGCACTGGGGATCTCTGCTTTCCCAGACACTCAGCATGTCACGGTGCTCGTTCTCGGCAGAAACTTTTTCTGAAAAGGCAAACATCTGGCTCCTTCTCCCAAAAGGAAGCTGCCAGCCCTGAAAGATCTTGCTGGTCTTCACTGTCCCCCTGCAGCCTATCCACAGGCACAACAGCACTGGGGATCTCTGCTTTCCCAGAGACTCAGCATGTCACGGTGCTCGTTCTCGGCAGAAACTTTTTCTGAAAAGGCAAACGTCTGGCTCCTTCTACCACAAGGAAGGTTCCAGCCCTGAAAGCTCTTGCAGGTCTTCACTATCCCTCTGCAGCCTATATTTAGCCACAACAGCACTGGGGATCTCTGCTTTCCCAGAGACTCAGCATGTCACGGTGCTCGTTCTCGGCAGAAACTTTTTCTGAAAAGGCAAACGTCTGGCTCCTTCTCCTACAAGGTAGGTCCAGCCCTTAAACATTTTGCTCGTCTTCACTATCCCTCTGCAGCCTATCTTTAGCCGCAACAGCACTGGGGACCTCTGCTTTCCCAGAGACTCAGCATGTCACGGTGCTCGTTCTCGGCAGAAACTTTTTCTGAAAAGGCAAACGTCTGGCTCCTTCTCCCACAAGGAAGGTGCCAGCCCTAAAAGCTCTTGCAGGTCTTCACTATTCCTCTGCAGCCTATCTTTAGCCGCAACAGCACTGGGGATCTCTGCTTTCCCAGAGACTCAGCATGTCACGGTGCTCGTTCTCGGCAGAAACTTTTTCTGAAAAGGCAAACGTCTGGCTCCTTCTACCACAAGGAAGCTGCCAGCCCTGAAAGATCTTGCTGGTCTTCACCGTCCCCCTGCAGCCTATCCACAGGCACAACAGCACTGGGGATCTCGGCTTTCCCAGAGACTCAGCATGTCACGGTGCTCGTTCTCGGCAGAAACTTTTTCTGAAAAGGCAAACGTCTGGCTCCTTCTCCCACAAGGAAGGTGCCAACCCTGAAAGATCTTGCTGGTCTTCACTGTCCCCCTGCAGCCTATCCACAGGCACAACAGCACTGAGGATCTCTGCTTTCCCAGAGACTCAGCATGTCACGGTGCTCGTTCTCGGCAGAAACTTTTTCTGAAAAGGCAAACGTCTGGCTCCTTCTCCCACAAGGAAGCTGCCAGCCCTGAAATCTCTTGTAGGTCTTCACTATCCCTCTGCAGCCTATCTTTAGCCGCAACAGCACTGGGGATCTCTGCTTTCCCAGAGACTCAGCATGTCACGGTGCTCGTTCTCGGCAGAAACTTTTTCTGAAAAGGCAAACGTCTGGCTCCTTCTCCCACAAGGAAGCTGCCAGCCCTGAAAGATCTTGCTGGTCTTCAGTATCCCTCTGCAGCCTATCCACAGGCACAACAGCACTGGGGATCTCTGCTTTCCCAGAGACTCAGCATGTCACGGTGCTCGTTCTCGGCAGAAACTTTTTCTGAAAAGGCAAACGTCTGGCTCCGTCTCCCACAAGGAAGGTGCCAGCCCTGAAAGATCTTGCTGGTCTTCACCGTCCCCCTGCAGCCTATCCACAGGCACAACAGCACTGGGGATCTCTGCTTTCCCAGGGACTCAGCATGTCACGGTGCTCGTTCTCGGCAGAAAATTTTTGAAAAGGCAAACGTCTGGCTCCTTCTCCCACAAGGAAGCTGCCATCCCTGAAAGCTCTTGCAGGTCTTCACTATCCCTCTGCAGCCTATCTTTAGCCGCAACAGCACTGGGGATCTCTGCTTTCCCAGAGACTCAGCATGTCACGGTGCTCGTTCTCGGCAGAAACTTTTTCTGAAAAGGCAAACGTCTGGCTCCTTCTCCCACAAGGAAGCTGCCATCCCTGAAAGCTCTTGCAGGTCTTCACTATCCCTCTGCAGCCTATCTTTAGCCGCAACAGCACTAGGGATCTCGTCTTTCCCAGAGACTCAGCATGTCACGGTGCTCGTTCTCGGCAGAAACTTTTTCTGAAAAGGCAAACGTCTGGCTCCTTCTCCCAAAAGGAAGGTGCCAGCCCTGAAAGCACTTGCAGGTCTTCACTATCCCTCTGCAGCCTATCTTTAGCCACAACAGCACTGGGGATCTCTGCTTTCCCAGAGACTCAGCATGTCACGGTGCTCGTTCTCGGCAGAAACTTTTTCTGAAAAGGCAAACGTCTGGCTCCTTCTCCCACAAGGAAGCTGCCAGCCCTGAAAGATATTGCTGGTCTTCACCGTCCCCCTGCAGCCTATCCACAGGCACAACAGCACTGGGGATCTCTGCTTTCCCAGACACTCAGCATGTCACGGTGCTCGTTCTCGGCAGAAACTTTTTCTGAAAAGGCAAACGTCTGGCTCCTTCTCCCACAAGGAAGGTGCCAGCCCTGAAAGCTCTTGCATGTCTTCACTATCCCTCTGCAGCCTATCTTTAGCCGCAACAGCACTGGGGATCTCTGCTTTCCCAGAGACTCAGCATGTCACGGTGCTCGTTCTCGGCAGAAACTTTTTCTGAAAAGGCAAACGTCTGGCTCCTTCTCCCACAAGGAAGCTGCCAGCCCTGAAAGCTCTTGCTGGTCTTCACTATCCCTCTGCAGCCTATCTTTAGCCGCAACAGCACTGGGGATCTCTGCTTTCCCAGAGACTCAGCATGTCACGGTGCTCGTTCTCGGCAGAAACTTTTTCTGAAAAGGCAAACGTCTGGCTCCTTCTCCCAAAAGGAAGGTGCCAGCCCTGAAAGCTCTTGCAGGTCTTCACTATCCCTCTGCAGCCTATCTTTAGCCGCAACAGCACTGGGGATCTCTGCTTTCCCAGAGACTCAGCATGTCTCGGTGCTCGTTCTCGGCAGAAACTTTTTCTGAAAAGGCAAACGTCTGGCTCCTTCTCCCACAAGGAAGCTGCCAGCCCTGAAAGATCTTGCTGGTCTTCACTGTCCCCCTGCAGCCTATCCACAGGCACAACAGCACTGGGGATCTCTGCTTTCCCAGACACTCAGCATGTCACGGTGCTCGTTCTCGTCAGAAACTTTTTCTTAAAAGGCAAACGTCTGGCTCCTTCTACCACAAGGAAGGTGCCAGCCCTGAAAGCTCTTGCAGGTCTTCACTATCCCTCTGCAGCCTATATTTAGCCACAACAGCACTGGGGATCTCTGCTTTCCCAGAGACTCAGCATGTCACGGTGCTCGTTCTCGGCAGAAACTTTTTCTGAAAAGGCAAACGTCTGGCTCCTTCTCCCACAAGGAAGCTGCCAGCCCTGAAAGATCTTGCTGGTCTTCACCGTCCCCCTGCAGCCTATCCACAGGCACAACAGCACTGGGGATCTCGGCTTTCCCAGAGACTCAGCATGTCACGGTGCTCGTTCTCGGCAGAAACTTTTTCTGAAAAGGCAAACGTCTGGCTCCTTCTCCCACAAGGAAGGTGCCAGCCCTAAAAGCTCTTGCAGGTCTTCACTATTCCTCTGCAGCCTATCTTTAGCCGCAACAGCACTGGGGATCTCTGCTTTCCCAGAGACTCAGCATGTCACGGTGCTCGTTCTCGGCAGAAACTTTTTCTGAAAAGGCAAACGTCTGGCTCCTTCTCCCACAAGGAAGGTGCCAGCCCTGAAAGATCTTGCTGGTCTTCACCGTCCCGCGGCAGCCTATCCACAGGCACAACAGCACTGGGGATCTCTGCTTTCCCAGAGACTCAGCATGTCAGGGTGCTCGTTCTCGGCAGAAACTTTTTCTAAAAAGGCAAACATCTGGCTCCTTCTCCCACAAGGAAGGTGCCAACCCTGAAAGATCTTGCTGGTCTTCACTGTCCCCCTGCAGCCTATCCACAGGCACAACAGCACTGAGGATCTCTGCTTTCCCAGAGACTCAGCATGTCACGGTGCTCGTTCTCGGCAGAAACTTTTTCTGAAAAGGCAAACGTCTGGCTCCTTCTCCCACAAGGAAGCTGCCAGCCCTGAAATCTCTTGTAGGTCTTCACTATCCCTCTGCAGCCTATCTTTAGCCGCAACAGCACTGGGGATCTCTGCTTTCCCAGAGACTCAGCATGTCACGGTGCTCGTTCTCGGCAGAAACTTTTTCTGAAAAGGCAAACGTCTGGCTCCTTCTCCCACAAGGAAGCTGCCAGCCCTGAAAGCTCTTGCAGGTCTTCAGTATCCCTCTGCAGCCTATCCACAGGCACAACAGCACTGGGGATCTCTGCTTTCCCAGAGACTCAGCATGTCACGGTGCTCGTTCTCGGCAGAAACTTTTTCTGAAAAGGCAAACGTCTGGCTCCTTCTCCCACAAGGAAGCTGCCAGCCCTGAAATCTCTTGTAGGTCTTCACTATCCCTCTGCAGCCTTTCTTTAGCCGCAACAGCACTGGGGATCTCTGCTTTCCCAGAGACTCAGCATGTCACGGTGCTCGTTCTCGGCAGAAACTTTTTCTGAAAAGGCAAACGTCTGGCTCCTTCTCCCACAAGGAAGGTGCCAGCCCTGAAAGATCTTGCTGGTCTTCACCGTCCCCCTGCAGCCTATCCACAGGCACAACAGCACTGGGGATCTCTGCTTTCCCAGGGACTCAGCATGTCACGGTGCTCGTTCTCGGCAGAAACTTTTTCTGAAAAGGCAAACGTCTGGCTCCTTCTCCCAAAAGGAAGGTGCCAGCCCTGAAAGCACTTGCAGGTCTTCACTATCCCTCTGCAGCCTATCTTTAGCCACAACAGCACTGGGGATCTCTGCTTTCCCAGAGACTCAGCATGTCACGGTGCTCGTTCTCGGCAGAAACTTTTTCTGAAAAGGCAAACGTCTGGCTCCTTCTCCCAAAAGGAAGGTGCCAGCCCTGAAAGCACTTGCAGGTCTTCACTATCCCTCTGCAGCCTATCTTTAGCCACAACAGCACTGGGGATCTCTGCTTTCCCAGAGACTCAGCATGTCACGGTGCTCGTTCTCGGCAGAAACTTTTTCTGAAAAGGCAAACGTCTGGCTCCTTCTCCCACAAGGAAGCTGCCAGCCCTGAAAGATATTGCTGGTCTTCACCGTCCCCCTGCAGCCTATCCACAGGCACAACAGCACTGGGGATCTCTGCTTTCCCAGACACTCAGCATGTCACGGTGCTCGTTCTCGGCAGAAACTTTTTCTGAAAAGGCAAACGTCTGGCTCCTTCTCCCACAAGGAAGGTGCCAGCCCTGAAAGCTCTTGCTGGTCTTCAGTATCCCTCTGCAGCCTATCCACAGGCACAACAGCACTGGGGATCTCTGCTTTCCCAGACACTCAGCATGTCACGGTGCTCGTTCTCGTCAGAAACTTTTTCTTAAAAGGCAAACGTCTGGCTCCTTCTACCACAAGGAAGGTGCCAGCCCTGAAAGCTCTTGCAGGTCTTCACTATCCCTCTGCAGCCTATATTTAGCCACAACAGCACTGGGGATCTCTGCTTTCCCAGAGACTCAGCATGTCACGGTGCTCGTTCTCGGCAGAAACTTTTTCTGAAAAGGCAAACGTCTGGCTCCTTCTCCCACAAGGAAGCTGCCAGCCCTGAAAGATCTTGCTGGTCTTCACCGTCCCCCTGCAGCCTATCCACAGGCACAACAGCACTGGGGATCTCGGCTTTCCCAGAGACTCAGCATGTCACGGTGCTCGTTCTCGGCAGAAACTTTTTCTGAAAAGGCAAACGTCTGGCTCCTTCTCCCACAAGGAAGGTGCCAGCCCTGAAAGCTCTTGCTGGTCTTCACTATCCCTCTGTAGCCTATCCACAGGCACAACAGCACTGGGGATCTCTGCTTTCCCAGAGACTCAGCATGTCACGGTGCTCGTTCTCGGCAGAAACTTTTTCTGAAAAGGCAAACATCTGGCTCCTTCTCCCACAAGGAAGGTGCCAACCCTGAAAGATCTTGCTGGTCTTCACTGTCCCCCTGCAGCCTATCCACAGGCACAACAGCACTGAGGATCTCTGCTTTCCCAGAGACTCAGCATGTCACGGTGCTCGTTCTCGGCAGAAACTTTTTCTGAAAAGGCAAACGTCTGGCTCCTTCTCCCACAAGGAAGCTGCCAGCCCTGAAATCTCTTGTAGGTCTTCACTATCCCTCTGCAGCCTATCTTTAGCCGCAACAGCACTGGGGATCTCTGCTTTCCCAGAGACTCAGCATGTCACGGTGCTCGTTCTCGGCAGAAACTTTTTCTGAAAAGGCAAACGTCTGGCTCCTTCTCCCACAAGGAAGCTGCCAGCCCTGAAAGCTCTTGCAGGTCTTCAGTATCCCTCTGCAGCTTATCCACAGGCACAACAGCACTGGGGATCTCTGCTTTCCCAGGGACTCAGCATGTCACGGTGCTCGTTCTCGGCAGAAACTTTTTCTGAAAAGGCAAACGTCTGGCTCCTTCTCCCACAAGGAAGCTGCCAGCCCTGAAATCTCTTGTAGGTCTTCACTATCCCTCTGCAGCCTTTCTTTAGCCGCAACAGCACTGGGGATCTCTGCTTTCCCAGAGACTCAGCATGTCACGGTGCTCGTTCTCGGCAGAAACTTTTTCTGAAAAGGCAAACGTCTGGCTCCTTCTCCCACAAGGAAGGTGCCAGCCCTGAAAGATCTTGCTGGTCTTCACCGTCCCCCTGCAGCCTATCCACAGGCACAACAGCACTGGGGATCTCTGCTTTCCCAGGGACTCAGCATGTCACGGTGCTCGTTCTCGGCAGAAACTTTTTCTGAAAAGGCAAACGTCTGGCTCCTTCTCCCACAAGGAAGGTGCCATCCCTGAAAGCTCTTGCAGGTCTTCACTATCCCTCTGCAGCCTATCTTTAGCCGCAACAGCACTGGGGATCTCTGCTTTCCCAGAGACTCAGCATGTCACGGTGCTCGTTCTCGGCAGAAACTTTTTCTGAAAAGGCAAACGTCTGGCTCCTTCTCCCAAAAGGAAGGTGCCAGCCCTGAAAGCTCTTGCAGGTCTTCACTATCCCTCTGCAGCCTATCTTTAGCCGCAACAGCACTGGGGATCTCTGCTTTCCCAGAGACTCAGCATGTCACAGTGCTCGTTCTCGGCAGAAACTTTTTCTGAAAAGGCAAACGTCTGGCTCCTTCTCCCACAAGGAAGCTGCCAGCCCTGAAAGATATTGCTGGTCTTCACCGTCCCCCTGCAGCCTATCCACAGGCACAACAGCACTGGGGATCTCGGCTTTCCCAGGGACTCAGCATGTCACGGTGCTCGTTCTCGGCAGAAACTTTGTCTGAAAAGGCAAACATCTGGCTCCTTCTCCCACAAGAAGGTGCCAACCCTGAAAGATCTTGCTGGTCTTCACTGTCCCCCTGCAGCCTATCCACAGGCACAACAGCACTGAGGATCTCTGCTTTCCCAGAGACTCAGCATGTCACGGTGCTCGTTCTCGGCAGAAACTTTTTCTGAAAAGGCAAACGTCTGGCTCCTTCTCCCACAAGGAAGGTGCCAGCCCTGAAAGCTCTTGCAGGTCTTCACTATCCCTCTGCAGCCTATCTTTAGCCACAACAGCACTGGGGATCTCTGCTTTCCCAGAGACTCAGCATGTCACGGTGCTCGTTCTCGGCAGAAACTTTTTCTGAAAAGGCAAACGTCTGGCTCCTTCTCCCACAAGGAAGGTGCCAGCACTGAAAGATCTTGCTGGTCTTCACTGTCCCCCTGCAGCCTATCCACAGGCACAACAGCACTGGGGATCTCTGCTTTCCCAGACACTCAGCATGTCACGGTGCTCGTTCTCGGCAGAAACTTTTTCTGAAAAGGCAAACGTCTGGCTCCTTCTCCCACAAGGAAGGTGCCAGCCCTGAAAGCTCTTGCAGGTCTTCACTATCCCTCTGCAGCCTATCTTTAGCCACAACAGCACTGGGGATCTCTGCTTTCCCAGAGACTCAGCATGTCTCGGTGCTCGTTCTCGGCAGAAACTTTTTCTGAAAAGGCAAACGTCTGGCTCCTTCTCCCACAAGGAAGCTGCCAGCCCTGAAAGCTCTTGCTGGTCTTCAGTATCCCTCTGCAGCCTATCCACAGGCACAACAGCACTGGGGATCTCTGCTTTCCCAGACACTCAGCATGTCACGGTGCTCGTTCTCGGCAGAAACTTTTTCTGAAAAGGCAAACGTCTGGCTCCTTCTCCCACAAGGAAGGTGCCAGCCCTGAAAGATCTTGCTGGTCTTCACCGTCCCCCTGCAGCCTATCCACAGGCACAACAGCACTGGGGATCTCTGCTTTCCCAGAGACTCAGCATGTCACGGTGCTCGTTCTCGGCAGAAACTTTTTCTGAAAAGGCAAACGTCTGGCTCCTTCTCCCACAAGGAAGGTGCCAGCCCTGAAAGCTCTTGCTGGTCTTCAGTATCCCTCTGCAACCTATCCACAGGCACAACAGCACTGGGGATCTCTGCTTTCCCAGACACTCAGCATGTCACGGTGCTCGTTCTCGGCAGAAACTTTTTCTGAAAAGGCAAACGTCTGGCTCCTTCTCCCAAAAGCAAGCTGCCAGCCCTGAAAGATCTTGCTGGTCTTCACTGTCCCCCTGCAGCCTATCCACAGGCACAACAGCACTGGGGATCTCTGCTTTCCCAGACACTCAGCATGTCACGGTGCTCGTTCTCTGCAGAAACTTTTTCTGAAAAGGCAAACGTCTGGCTCCTTCTACCACAAGGAAGGTGCCAGCCCTGAAAGCTCTTGCAGGTCTTCACTATCCCTCTGCAGCCTATATTTAGCCACAACAACACTGGGGATCTCTGCTTTCCCAGAGACTCAGCATGTCACGGTGCTCGTTCTCGGCAGAAACATTTTCTGAAAAGGCAAACGTCTGGCTCCTTCTCCTACAAGGTAGGTCCAGCCCTTAAACATTTTGCTCGTCTTCACTATCCCTCTGCAGCCTATCTTTAGCCGCAACAGCACTGGGGACCTCTGCTTTCCCAGAGACTCAGCATGTCACGGTGCTCGTTCTCGGCAGAAACTTTTTCTGAAAAGGCAAACGTCTGGCTCCTTCTCCCACAAGGAAGGTGCCAGCCCTGAAAGATCTGGCTGGTCTTCACCGTCCCCCTGCAGCCTATCCACAGGCACAACAGCACTGGGGATCTCTGCTTTCCCAGAGACTCAGCATGTCACGGTGCTCGTTCTCGTCAGAAACTTTTTCTGAAAAGGCAAACGTCTGGCTCCTTCTCCCACAAGGAAGCTGCCAGCCCTGAAAGATCTTGCTGGTCTTCACTGTCCCCCTGCAGGCTATCCACAGGCACAACAGCACTGGGGATCTCTGCTTTCCCAGACACTCAGCATGTCACGGTGCTCGTTCTCGGCAGAAACTTTTTTTGAAAAGGCAAACGTCTGGCTCCTTCTACCACAAGGAAGCTGCCATCCCTGAAAGCTCTTGCAGGTCTTCACTATCCCTCTGCAGCCTATCTTTAGCCACAACAGCAATGGGGATCTCTGCTTTCCCAGAGACTCAGCATGTCACGGTGCTCGTTCTCGGCAGAAACTTTTTCTGAAAAGGCAAACGTCTGGCTCCTTCTCCCACAAGGAAGGTGCCAGCCCTGAAAGATCTTGCTGGTCTTCACCGTCCCCCTGCAGCCTATCCACAGGCACAACAGCACTGGGGATCTCTGCTTTCCCAGAGACTCAGCATGTCACGGTGCTCGTTCTCGGCAGAAACTTTTTCTGAAAAGGCAAACGTCTGGCTCCTTCTCCCACAAGGAAGGTGCCAGCCCTGAAAGCTCTTGCTGGTCTTCAGTATCCCTCTGCAGCCTATCCACAGGCACAACAGCACTGGGGATCTCTGCTTTCCCAGACACTCAGCATGTCACGGTGCTCGTTCTCGGCAGAAACTTTTTCTGAAAAGGCAAACGTCTGGCTCCTTCTCCCAAAAGGAAGCTGCCAGCCCTGAAAGATCTTGCTGGTCTTCACTGTCCCCCTGCAGCCTATCCACAGGCACAACAGCACTGGGGATCTCTGCTTTCCCAGAGACTCAGCATGTCACGGTGCTCGTTCTCGGCAGAAACTTTTTCTGAAAAGGCAAACGTCTGGCTCCTTCTACCACAAGGAAGGTGCCAGCCCTGAAAGCTCTTGCAGGTCTTCACTATCCCTCTGCAGCCTATATTTAGCCACAACAGCACTGGGGATCTCTGCTTTCCCAGAGACTCAGCATGTCACGGTGCTCGTTCTCGGCAGAAACTTTTTCTGAAAAGGCAAACGTCTGGCTCCTTCTCCTACAAGGTAGGTCCAGCCCTTAAACATTTTGCTCGTCTTCACTATCCCTCTGCAGCCTATCTTTAGCCGCAACAGCACTGGGGACCTCTGCTTTCCCAGAGACTCAGCATGTCACGGTGCTCGTTCTCGGCAGAAACTTTTTCTGAAAAGGCAAACGTCTGGCTCCTTCTCCCACAAGGAAGCTGCCAGCCCTGAAAGATCTTGCTGGTCTTCACCGTCCCCCTGCAGCCTATCCACAGGCACAACAGCACTGGGGATCTCTGCTTTCCCAGAGACTCAGCATGTCACGGTGCTCTTTCTCGGCAGAAACTTTTTCTGAAAAGGCAAACGTCTGGCTCCTTCTCCCACAAGGAAGGTGCCAGCCCTAAAAGCTCTTGCAGGTCTTCACTATTCCTCTGCAGCCTATCTTTAGCCGCAACAGCACTGGGGATCTCTGCTTTCCCAGAGACTCAGCATGTCACGGTGCTCGTTCTCGGCAGAAACTTTTTCTGAAAAGGCAAACGTCTGGCTCCTTCTCCCACAAGGAAGCTGCCAGCCCTGAAAGATCTTGCTGGTCTTCACCGTCCCCCTGCAGCCTATCCACAGGCACAACAGCACTGGGGATCTCGGCTTTCCCAGAGACTCAGCATGTCACGGTGCTCGTTCTCGGCAGAAACTTTTTCTGAAAAGGCAAACATCTGGCTCCTTCTCCCACAAGGAAGGTGCCAACCCTGAAAGATCTTGCTGGTCTTCACTGTCCCCCTGCAGCCTATCCACAGGCACAACAGCACTGAGGATCTCTGCTTTCCCAGAGACTCAGCATGTCACGGTGCTCGTTCTCGGCAGAAACTTTTTCTGAAAAGGCAAACGTCTGGCTCCTTCTCCCACAAGGAAGCTGCCAGCCCTGAAATCTCTTGTAGGTCTTCACTATCCCTCTGCAGCCTATCTTTAGCCGCAACAGCACTGGGGATCTCTGCTTTCCCAGAGACTCAGCATGTCACGGTGCTCGTTCTCGGCAGAAACTTTTTCTGAAAAGGCAAACGTCTGGCTCCTTCTCCCACAAGGAAGCTGCCAGCCCTGAAAGCTCTTGCTGGTCTTCAGTATCCCTCTGCAGCCTATCCACAGGCACAACAGCACTGGGGATCTCTGCTTTCCCAGAGACTCAGCATGTCACGGTGCTCGTTCTCGGCAGAAACTTTTTCTGAAAAGGCAAACGTCTGGCTCCTTCTCCCACAAGGAAGCTGCCAGCCCTGAAAGATCTTGCTGGTCTTCACCGTCCCCCTGCAGCCTATCCACAGGCACAACAGCACTGGGGATCTCTGCTTTCCCAGAGACTCAGCATGTCACGGTGCTCGTTCTCGGCAGAAACTTTTTTTGAAAAGGCAAACGTCTGGCTCCTTCTCCCACAAGGAAGCTGCCAGACCTGAAAGCTCTTGCAGGTCTTCACTATCCCTCTGCAGCCTATCTTTAGCCGCAAGAGCACTGGGGATCTCTGCTTTCCCAGAGACTCAGCATGTCACGGTGCTCGTTCTCGGCAGAAACTTTTTCTGAAAAGGCAAACGTCTGGCTCCTTCTCCCACAAGGAAGCTGCCATCCCTGAAACCTCTTGCAGGTCTTCACTATCCCTCTGCAGCCTATCTTTAGCCGCAACAGCACTAGGGATCTCGTCTTTCCCAGAGACTCAGCATGTCACGGTGCTCGTTCTCGGCAGAAACTTTTTCTGAAAAGGCAAACGTCTGGCTCCTTCTCCCAAAAGGAAGGTGCCAGCCCTGAAAGCACTTGCAGGTCTTCACTATCCCTCTGCAGCCTATCTTTAGCCACAACAGCACTGGGGATCTCTGCTTTCCCAGAGACTCAGCATGTCACGGTGCTCGTTCTCGGCAGAAACTTTTTCTGAAAAGGCAAACGTCTGGCTCCTTCTCCCACAAGGAAGCTGCCAGCCCTGAAAGATATTGCTGGTCTTCACCGTCCCCCTGCAGCCTATCTTTAGCCGCAACAGCACTGGGGATCTCTGCTTTCCCAGAGACTCAGCATGTCACGGTGCTCGTTCTCGGCAGAAACTTTTTCTGAAAAGGCAAACGTCTGGCTCCTTCTCCCACAAGGAAGGTGCCAGCCCTGAAAGCTCTTGCTGGTCTTCAGTATCCCTCTGCAGCCTATCCACAGGCACAACAGCACTGGGGATCTCTGCTTTCCCAGAGACTCAGCATGTCACGGTGCTCGTTCTCGGCAGAAACTTTTTCTGAAAAGGCAAACGTCTGGCTCCTTCTCCCACAAGGAAGCTGCCAGCCCTGAAAGCTCTTGCTGGTCTTCACTATCCCTCTGCAGCCTATCTTTAGCCGCAACAGCACTGGGGATCTCTGCTTTCCCAGACACTCAGCATGTCACGGTGCTCGTTCTCGGCAGAAACTTTTTCTGAAAAGGCAAACGTCTGGCTCCTTCTCCCACAAGGAAGCTGCCAGCCCTGAAAGATCTTGCTGGTCTTCACTGTCCCCCTGCAGCCTATCCACAGGCACAACAGCACTGGGGATCTCTGCTTTCCCAGACACTCAGCATGTCACGGTGCTCGTTCTCGTCAGAAACTTTTTCTTAAAAGGCAAACGTCTGGCTCCTTCTACCACAAGGAAGGTGCCAGCCCTGAAAGCTCTTGCAGGTCTTCACTATCCCTCTGCAGCCTATATTTAGCCACAACAGCACTGCGGATCTCTGCTTTCCCAGAGACTCAGCATGTCACGGTGCTCGTTCTCGGCAGAAACTTTTTCTGAAAAGGCAAACGTCTGGCTCCTTCTCCCACAAGGAAGCTGCCAGCCCTGAAAGATCTTGCTGGTCTTCACCGTCCCCCTGCAGCCTATCCACAGGCACAACAGCACTGGGGATCTCGGCTTTCCCAGAGACTCAGCATGTCACGGTGCTCGTTCTCGGCAGAAACTTTTTCTGAAAAGGCAAACGTCTGGCTCCTTCTCCCACAAGGAAGGTGCCAGCCCTAAAAGCTCTTGCAGGTCTTCACTATTCCTCTGCAGCCTATCTTTAGCCACAACAGCACTGGGGATCTATGCTTTCCCAGAGACTCAGCATGTCACGGTGCTCGTTCTCGGCAGAAACTTTTTCTGAAAAGGCAAACGTCTGGCTCCTTCTCCCACAAGGAAGGTGCCAGCCCTTAAAGATCTTGCTGGTCTTCACCGTCCCGCGGCAGCCTATCCACAGGCACAACAGCACTGGGGATCTCTGCTTTCCCAGAGACTCAGCATGTCAGGGTGCTCGTTCTCGGCAGAAACTTTTTCTAAAAAGGCAAACATCTGGCTCCTTCTCCCACAAGGAAGGTGCCAACCCTGAAAGATCTTGCTGGTCTTCACTGTCCCACTGCAGCCTATCCACAGGCACAACAGCACTGAGGATCTCTGCTTTCCCAGAGACTCAGCATGTCACGGTGCTCGTTCTCGGCAGAAACTTTTTCTGAAAAGGCAAACGTCTGGCTCCTTCTCCCACAAGGAAGCTGCCAGCCCTGAAATCTCTTGTAGGTCTTCACTATCCCTCTGCAGCCTATCTTTAGCCGCAACAGCACTGGGGATCTCTGCTTTCCCAGAGACTCAGCATGTCACGGTGCTCGTTCTCGTCAGAAACTTTTTCTGAAAAGGCAAACGTCTGGCTCCTTCTCCCACAAGGAAGGTGCCAGCCCTGAAAGCTCTTGCAGGTCTTCAGTATCCCTCTGCAGCCTATCCACAGGCACAACAGCACTGGGGATCTCTGCTTTCCCAGAGACTCAGCATGTCACGGTGCTCGTTCTCGGCAGAACCTTTTTCTGAAAAGGCAAACGTCTGGCTCCTTCTCCCACAAGGAAGCTGCCAGCCCTGAAATCTCTTGTAGGTCTTCACTATCCCTCTGCAGCCTATCTTTAGCCGCAACAGCACTGGGGATCTCTGCTTTCCCAGAGACTCAGCATGTCACGGTGCTCGTTCTCGGCAGAAACTTTTTTCTGAAAAGGCAAACGTCTGGCTCCTTCTCCCACAAGGAAGCTGCCAGCCCTGAAAGCTCTTGCTGGTCTTCAGTATCCCTCTGCAGCCTATCCACAGGCACAACAGCACTGGGGATCTCTGCTTTCCCAGACACTCAGCATGTCACGGTGCTCGTTCTCGGCAGAAACTTTTTCTGAAAAGGCAAACGTCTGGCTCCTTCTCCCACAAGGAAGGTGCCAGCCCTGAAAGATCTTGCTGGTCTTCACCGTCCCCCTGCAGCCTATCCACAGGCACAACAGCACTGGGGATCTCTGCTTTCCCAGGGACTCAGCATGTCACGGTGCTCGTTCTCGGCAGAAACTTTTTTTGAAAAGGCAAACGTCTGGCTCCTTCTCCCACAAGGAAGCTGCCATCCCTGAAAGCTCTTGCAGGTCTTCACTATCCCTCTGCAGCCTATCTTTAGCCACAACAGCACTGGGGATCTCTGCTTTCCCAGAGACTCAGCATGTCACGGTGCTCGTTCTCGGCAGAAACTTTTTCTGAAAAGGCAAACGTCTGGCTCCTTCTCCCACAAGGAAGGTGCCAGCCCTGATTATCTTGCTGGTCTTCACCGTCCCCCTGCAGCCTATCCACAGGCACAACAGCACTGGGGATCTCTGCTTTCCCAGAGACTCAGCATGTCACGGTGCTCGTTCTCGGCAGAAACTTTTTCTGAAAAGGCAAACGTCTGGCTCCTTCTCCCACAAGGAAGGTGCCAGCCCTGAAAGCTCTTGCTGGTCTTCAGTATCCCTCTGCAGCCTATCCACAGGCACAACAGCACTGGGGATCTCTGCTTTCCCAGGGACTCAGCATGTCACGGTGCTCGTTCTCGGCAGAAACTTTTTCTGAAAAGGCAAACGTCTGGCTCCTTCTCCCACAAGGAAGGTGCCAGCACTGAAAGATCTTGCTGGTCTTCACTGTCCCCCTGCAGCCTATCCACAGGCACAACAGCACTGGGGATCTCTGCTTTCCCAGACACTCAGCATGTCACGGTGCTCGTTCTCGGCAGAAACTTTTTCTGAAAAGGCAAACGTCTGGCTCCTTCTCCCACAAGGAAGGTGCCAGCCCTGAAAGCTCTTGCAGGTCTTCACTATCCCTCTGCAGCCTATCTTTAGCCACAACAGCACTGGGGATCTCTGCTTTCCCAGAGACTCAGCATGTCACGGTGCTCGTTCTCGGCAGAAACTTTTTCTGAAAAGGCAAACGTCTGGCTCCTTCTCCCACAAGGAAGGTGCCAGCCCTGAAAGATCTTGCTGGTCTTCACCGTCCCCCTGCAGCCTATCCACAGGCACAACAGCACTGGGGATCTCTGCTTTCCCAGAGACTCAGCATGTCACGGTGCTCGTTCTCGGCAGAAACTTTTTCTGAAAAGGCAAACGTCTGGCTCCTTCTCCCACAAGGAAGGTGCCAGCCCTGAAAGCTCTTGCTGGTCTTCAGTATCCCTCTGCAGCCTATCCACAGGCACAACAGCACTGGGGATCTCTGCTTTCCCAGACACTCAGCATGTCACGGTGCTCGTTCTCGGCAGAAACTTTTTCTGAAAAGGCAAACGTCTGGCTCCTTCTCCCAAAAGGAAGCTGCCAGCCCTGAAAGATCTTGCTGGTCTTCACTGTCCCCCTGCAGCCTATCCACAGGCACAACAGCACTGGGGATCTCTGCTTTCCCAGACACTCAGCATGTCACGGTGCTCGTTCTCGGCAGAAACTTTTTCTGAAAAGGCAAACGTCTGGCTCCTTCTCCTACAAGGTAGGTCCAGCCCTTAAACATTTTGCTCGTCTTCACTATCCCTCTGCAGCCTATCTTTAGCCGCAACAGCACTGGGGACCTCTGCTTTCCCAGAGACTCAGCATGTCACGGTGCTCGTTCTCGGCAGAAACTTTTTCTGAAAAGGCAAACGTCTGGCTCCTTCTCCCACAAGGAAGGTGCCAGCCCTGAAAGATCTTGCTGGTCTTCACCGTCCCCCTGCAGCCTATCCACAGGCACAACAGCACTGGGGATCTCTGCTTTCCCAGAGACTCAGCATGTCACGGTGCTCGTTCTCGTCAGAAACTTTTTCTGAAAAGGCAAACGTCTGGCTCCTTCTCCCACAAGGAAGGTGCCAGCACTGAAAGATCTTGCAGGTCTTCACTATCCCTCTGCAGCCTATATTTAGCCACAACAGCACTGGGGATCTCTGCTTTCCCAGAGACTCAGCATGTCACGGTGCTCGTTCTCGGCAGAAACTTTTTCTGAAAAGGCAAACGTCTGGCTCCTTCTCCCACAAGGAAGCTGCCAGCCCTGAAAGATCTTGCTGGTCTTCACCGTCCCCCTGCAGCCTATCCACAGGCACAACAGCACTGGGGATCTCGGCTTTCCCAGAGACTCAGCATGTCACGGTGCTCGTTCTCGGCAGAAACTTTTTCTGAAAAGGCAAACGTCTGGCTCCTTCTCCCACAAGGAAGCTGCCAGCCCTGAAAGCTCTTGCTGGTCTTCAGTATCCCTCTGCAGCCTATCCACAGGCACAACAGCACTGGGGATCTCTGCTTTCCCAGAGACTCAGCATGTCACGGTGCTCGTTCTCGGCAGAAACTTTTTCTGAAAAGGCAAACGTCTGGCTCCTTCTCCCACAAGGAAGCTGCCAGCCCTGAAAGATCTTGCTGGTCTTCACCGTCCCCCTGCAGCCTATCCACAGGCACAACAGCACTGGGGATCTCTGCTTTCCCAGGGACTCAGCATGTCACGGTGCTCGTTCTCGGCAGAAACTTTTTTTGAAAAGGCAAACGTCTGGCTCCTTCTCCCACAAGGAAGCTGCCATGCCTGAAAGCTCTTGCAGGTCTTCACTATCCCTCTGCAGCCTATCTTTAGCCACAACAGCACTGGGGATCTCTGCTTTCCCAGAGACTCAGCATGTCACGGTGCTCGTTCTCGGCAGAAACTTTTTCTGAAAAGGCAAACGTCTGGCTCCTTCTCCCACAAGGAAGCTGCCAGCCCTGAAAGATCTTGCTGGTCTTCACCGTCCCCCTGCAGCCTATCCACAGGCACAACAGCACTGGGGATCTCTGCTTTCCCAGGGACTCAGCATGTCACGGTGCTCGTTCTCGGCAGAAACTTTTTTTGAAAAGGCAAACGTCTGGCTCCTTCTCCCACAAGGAAGCTGCCAGCCCTGAAAGATCTTGCTGGTCTTCACTATCCCTCTGCAGCCTATCTTTAGCCGCAACAGCACTGGGGATCTCTGCTTTCCCAGAGACTCAGCATGTCACGGTGCTCGTTCTCGGCAGAAACTTTTTCTGAAAAGGCAAACGTCTGGCTCCTTCTCCCAAAAGGAAGGTGCCAGCTCTGAAAGCTCTTGCAGGTCTTCACTATCCCTCTGCAGCCTATCTTTAGCCGCAACAGCACTGGGGATCTCTGCTTTCCCAGAGACTCAGCATGTCACTGTGCTCGTTCTCGGCAGAAACTTTTTCTGAAAAGGCAAACGTCTGGCTCCTTCTCCCACAAGGAAGCTGCCAGCCCTGAAAGATCTTGCTGGTCTTCACTGTCCCCCTGCAGCCTATCCACAGGCAAAACAGCACTGGGGATCTCTGCTTTCCCAGACACTCAGCATGTCACGGTGCTCGTTCTCGTCAGAAACTTTTTCTTAAAAGGCAAACGTCTGGCTCCTTCTACCACAAGGAAGGTGCCAGCCCTGAAAGCTCTTGCAGGTCTTCACTATCCCTC
Organism: Astur gentilis; assembly: GCF_929443795.1. NCBI lineage: Eukaryota > Metazoa > Chordata > Aves > Accipitriformes > Accipitridae > Astur > Astur gentilis. Next base: position 4,307,564 of record NW_026061079.1, on the reverse strand, counting down.
TGCAGCCTATCTTTAGCCACAACAGCACTGGGGATCTCTGCTTTCCCAGAGACTCAGCATGTCACGGTGCTCGTTCTCGGCAGAAACTTTTTCTGAAAAGGCAAACGTCTGGCTCCTTCTCCCACAAGGAAGCTGCCAGCCCTGAAAGATCTTGCTGGTCTTCACCGTCCCCCTGCAGCCTATCCACAGGCACAACAGCACTGGGGATCTCTGCTTTCCCAGGGACTCAGCATGTCACGGTGCTCGTTCTCGGCAGAAACTTTTTCTGAAAAGGCAAACGTCTGGCTCCTTCTACCACAAGGAAGGTGCCAGCCCTGAAAGCTCTTGCAGGTCTTCACTATTCCTCTGCAGCCTATCTTTAGCCGCAACAGCACTGGGGATCTCTGCTTTCCCAGAGACTCAGCATGTCACGGTGCTCGTTCTCGGCAGAAACTTTTTCTGAAAAGGCAAACATCTGGCTCCTTCTCCCACAAGGAAGCTGCCAGCCCTGAAATCTCTTGTAGGTCTTCACTATCCCTCTGCAGCCTATCTTTAGCCGCAACAGCACTGGGGATCTCTGCTTTCCCAGAGACTCAGCATGTCACGGTGCTCGTTCTCGGCAGAAACTTTTTCTGAAAAGGCAAACGTCTGGCTCTTTCTCCCACAAGGAAGCTGCCAGCCCTGAAAGCTCTTGCTGGTCTTCAGTATCCCTCTGCAGCCTATCCACAGGCACAACAGCACTGGGGATCTCTGCTTTCCCAGAGACTCAGCATGTCACGGTGCTCGTTCTCGGCAGAAACTTTTTCTGAAAAGGCAAACGTCTGGCTCCTTCTCCCACAAGGAAGCTGCCAGCCCTGAAAGATCTTGCTGGTCTTCACTGTCCCCCTGCAGCCTATCCACAGGCACAACAGCACTGGGGATCTCTGCTTTCCCAGACACTCAGCATGTCACGGTGCTCGTTCTCGGCAGAAACTTTTTTTGAAAAGGCAAACGTCTGGCTCCTTCTCCCACAAGGAAGCTGCCATCCCTGAAAGCTCTTGCAGGTCTTCACTATCCCTCTGCAGCCTATCTTTAGCCACAACAGCACTGGGGATCTCTGCTTTCCCAGAGACTCAGCATGTCACGGTGCTCGTTCTCGGCAGAAACTTTTTCTGAAAAGGCAAACGTCTGGCTCCTTCTCCCACAAGGAAGCTGCCAGCCCTGAAAGATCTTGCTGGTCTTCACCGTCCCCCTGCAGCCTATCCACAGGCACAACAGCACTGGGGATCTCTGCTTTCCCAGACACTCAGCATGTCACGGTGCTCGTTCTCGGCAGAAACTTTTTCTGAAAAGGCAAACGTCTGGCTCCTTCTCCCACAAGGAAGCTGCCAGCCCTGAAAGCTCTTGCTGGTCTTCACTATCCCTCTGCAGCCTATCTTTAGCCGCAACAGCACTGGGGATCTCTGCTTTCCCAGAGACTCAGCATGTCACGGTGCTCGTTCTCGGCAGAAACTTTTTCTGAAAAGGCAAACGTCTGGCTCCTTCTCCCAAAAGGAAGGTGCCAGCTCTGAAAGCTCTTGCAGGTCTTCACTATCCCTCTGCAGCCTATCTTTAGCCGCAACAGCACTGGGGATCTCTGCTTTCCCAGAGACTCAGCATGTCACGGTGCTCGTTCTCGGCAGAAACTTTTTCTGAAAAGGCAAACGTCTGGCTCCTTCTCCCACAAGGAAGCTGCCAGCCCTGAAAGATCTTGCTGGTCTTCACTGTCCCCCTGCAGCCTATCCACAGGCAAAACAGCACTGGGGATCTCTGCTTTCCCAGACACTCAGCATGTCACGGTGCTCGTTCTCGTCAGAAACTTTTTCTTAAAAGGCAAACGTCTGGCTCCTTCTCCCACAAGGAAGGTGCCAGCACTGAAAGATCTTGCAGGTCTTCACTATCCCTCTGCAGCCTATATTTAGCCACAACAGCACTGGGGATCTCTGCTTTCCCAGAGACTCAGCATGTCACGGTGCTCGTTCTCGGCAGAAACTTTTTCTGAAAAGGCAAACGTCTGGCTCCTTCTCCCACAAGGAAGGTGCCAGCCCTGAAAGATCTTGCTGGTCTTCACCGTCCCCCTGCAGCCTATCCACAGGCACAACAGCACTGGGGATCTCGGCTTTCCCAGAGACTCAGCATGTCACGGTGCTCGTTCTCGGCAGAAACTTTTTCTGAAAAGGCAAACGTCTGGCTCCTTCTCCCACAAGGAAGGTGCCAGCCCTAAAAGCTCTTGCAGGTCTTCACTATTCCTCTGCAGCCTATCTTTAGCCGCAACAGCACTGGGGATCTCTGCTTTCCCAGAGACTCAGCATGTCACGGTGCTCGTTCTCGGCAGAAACTTTTTCTGAAAAGGCAAACGTCTGGCTCCTTCTCCCACAAGGAAGGTGCCAGCCCTGAAATATCTTGCTGGTCTTCACCGTCCCCCTGCAGCCTATCCACAGGCACAACAGCACTGGGGATCTCTGCTTTCCCAGGGACTCAGCATGTCACGGTGCTCGTTCTCGGCAGAAACTTTTTTTGAAAAGGCAAACGTCTGGCTCCTTCTCCCACAAGGAAGCTGCCATCCCTGAAAGCTCTTGCAGGTCTTCACTATCCCTCTGCAGCCTATCTTTAGCCGCAACAGCACTGGGGATCTCTGCTTTCCCAGAGACTCAGCATGTCACGGTGCTCGTTCTCGGCAGAAACTTTTTCTGAAAAGGCAAACGTCTGGCTCCTTCTCCCACAAGGAAGGTGCCAGCCCTGAAAGCTCTTGCTGGTCTTCAGTATCCATCTGCAGCCTATCCACAGGCACAACAGCACTGGGGATCTCTGCTTTCCCAGACACTCAGCATGTCACGGTGCTCGTTCTCGGCAGAAAGTTTTTCTGAAAAGGCAAACGTCTGGCTCCTTCTCCCAAAAGGAAGCTGCCAGCCCTGAAAGATCTTGCTGGTCTTCACTGTCCCCCTGCAGCCTATCCACAGGCACAACAGCACTGGGGATCTCTGCTTTCCCAGACACTCAGCATGTCACGGTGCTCGTTCTCGGCAGAAACTTTTTCTGAAAAGGCAAACGTCTGGCTCCTTCTACCACAAGGAAGGTGCCAGCCCTGAAAGCTCTTGCAGGTCTTCACTATCCCTCTGCAGCCTATATTTAGCCACAACAGCACTGGGGATCTCTGCTTTCCCAGAGACTCAGCATGTCACGGTGCTCGTTCTCGGCAGAAACATTTTCTGAAAAGGCAAACGTCTGGCTCCTTCTCCTACAAGGTAGGTCCAGCCCTTAAACATTTTGCTCGTCTTAACTATCCCTCTGCAGCCTATCTTTAGCCGCAACAGCACTGGGGACCTCTGCTTTCCCAGAGACTCAGCATGTCACGGTGCTCGTTCTCGGCAGAAACTTTTTCTGAAAAGGCAAACGTCTGGCTCCTTCTCCCACAAGGAAGGTGCCAGCCCTGAAAGATCTTGCTGGTCTTCACCGTCCCCCTGCAGCCTATCCACAGGCACAACAGCACTGGGGATCTCTGCTTTCCCAGAGACTCAGCATGTCACGGTGCTCATTCTCGTCAGAAACTTTTTCTGAAAAGGCAAACGTCTGGCTCCTTCTACCACAAGGAAGGTGCCAGCCCTGAAAGATCTTGCTGGTCTTCACTGTCCCCCTGCAGGCTATCCACAGGCACAACAGCACTGGGGATCTCTGCTTTCCCAGACACAGCATGTCACGGTGCTCGTTCTCGGCAGAAACTTTTTCTGAAAAGGCAAACGTCTGGCTCCTTCTACCACAAGGAAGGTGCCAGCCCTGAAAGCTCTTGCAGGTCTTCACTATCCCTCTGCAGCCTATCTTTAGCCACAACAGCACTGGGGATCTCTGCTTTCCCAGAGACTCAGCATGTCACGGTGCTCGTTCTCGGCAGAAACTTTTTCTGAAAAGGCAAACGTCTGGCTCCTTCTCCCACAAGGAAGCTGCCAGCCCTGAAAGCTCTTGCTGGTCTTCAGTATCCCTCTGCAGCCTATCCACAGGCACAACAGCACTGGGGATCTCTGCTTTCCCAGAGACTCAGCATGTCACGGTGCTCGTTCTCGGCAGAAACTTTTTCTGAAAAGGCAAACGTCTGGCTCCTTCTCCCACAAGGAAGCTGCCAGCCCTGAAAGATCTTGCTGGTCTTCACCGTCCCCCTGCAGCCTATCCACAGGCACAACAGCACTGGGGATCTCTGCTTTCCCAGGGACACAGCATGTCACGGTGCTCGTTCTCGGCAGAAACTTTTTTTGAAAAGGCAAACATCTGGCTCCTTCTCCCACAAGGAAGCTGCCATCCCTGAAAGCTCTTGCAGGTCTTCACTATCCCTCTGCAGCCTATCTTTAGCCACAACAGCACTGGAGATCTCTGCTTTCCCAGAGACTCAGCATGTCACGGTGCTCGTTCTCGGCAGAAACTTTTTCTGAAAAGGCAAACGTCTGGCTCCTTCTCCCACAAGGAAGCTGCCAGCCCTGAAAGATCTTGCTGGTCTTCACCGTCCCCCTGCAGCCTATCCACAGGCACAACAGCACTGGGGATCTCTGCTTTCCCAGGGACTCAGCATGTCACGGTGCTCGTTCTCGGCAGAAACTTTTTTTGAAAAGGCAAACGTCTGGCTCCTTCTCCCACAAGGAAGCTGCCAGCCCTGAAAGCTCTTGCTGGTCTTCACTATCCCTCTGCAGCCTATCTTTAGCCGCAACAGCACTGGGGATCTCTGCTTTCCCAGAGACTCAGCATGTCACGGTGCTCGTTCTCGGCAGAAACTTTTTCTGAAAAGGCAAACGTCTGGCTCCTTCTCCCAAAAGGAAGGTGCCAGCTCTGAAAGCTCTTGCAGGTCTTCACTATCCCTCTGCAGCCTATCTTTAGCCGCAACAGCACTGGGGATCTCTGCTTTCCCAGAGACTCAGCATGTCACTGTGCTCGTTCTCGGCAGAAACTTTTTCTGAAAAGGCAAACGTCTGGCTCCTTCTCCCACAAGGAAGCTGCCAGCCCTGAAAGATCTTGCTGGTCTTCACTGTCCCCCTGCAGCCTATCCACAGGCAAAACAGCACTGGGGATCTCTGCTTTCCCAGACACTCAGCATGTCACGGTGCTCGTTCTCGTCAGAAACTTTTTCTTAAAAGGCAAACGTCTGGCTCCTTCTACCACAAGGAAGGTGCCAGCCCTGAAAGCTCTTGCAGGTCTTCACTATCCCTCTGCAGCCTATCTTTAGCCACAACAGCACTGGGGATCTCTGCTTTCCCAGAGACTCAGCATGTCACGGTGCTCGTTCTCGGCAGAAACTTTTTCTGAAAAGGCAAACGTCTGGCTCCTTCTCCCACAAGGAAGCTGCCAGCCCTGAAAGATCTTGCTGGTCTTCACCGTCCCCCTGCAGCCTATCCACAGGCACAACAGCACTGGGGATCTCGGCTTTCCCAGAGACTCAGCATGTCACGGTGCTCGTTCTCGGCAGAAACTTTTTCTGAAAAGGCAAACGTCTGGCTCCTTCTCCCACAAGGAAGCTGCCAGCCCTGAAAGATCTTGCTGGTCTTCACCGTCCCCCTGCAGCCTATCCACAGGCACAACAGCACTGGGGATCTCGGCTTTCCCAGAGACTCAGCATGTCACGGTGCTCGTTCTCGGCAGAAACTTTTTCTGAAAAGGCAAACGTCTGGCTCCTTCTCCCACAAGGAAGGTGCCAGCCCTGAAATATCTTGCTGGTCTTCACCGTCCCCCTGCAGCCTATCCACAGGCACAACAGCACTGGGGATCTCTGCTTTCCCAGGGACTCAGCATGTCACGGTGCTCGTTCTCGGCAGAAACTTTTTTTGAAAAGGCAAACGTCTGGCTCCTTCTCCCACAAGGAAGCTGCCATCCCTGAAAGCTCTTGCAGGTCTTCACTATCCCTCTGCAGCCTATCTTTAGCCGCAACAGCACTGGGGATCTCTGCTTTCCCAGAGACTCAGCATGTCACGGTGCTCGTTCTCGGCAGAAACTTTTTCTGAAAAGGCAAACGTCTGGCTCCTTCTCCCACAAGGAAGGTGCCAGCCCTGAAAGCTCTTGCTGGTCTTCAGTATCCATCTGCAGCCTATCCACAGGCACAACAGCACTGGGGATCTCTGCTTTCCCAGACACTCAGCATGTCACGGTGCTCGTTCTCGGCAGAAACTTTTTCTGAAAAGGCAAACGTCTGGCTCCTTCTCCCACAAGGAAGCTGCCAGCCCTGAAAGATCTTGCTGGTCTTCACTGTCCCCCTGCAGCCTATCCACAGGCAAAACAGCACTGGGGATCTCTGCTTTCCCAGACACTCAGCATGTCACGGTGCTCGTTCTCGGCAGAAACTTTTTCTTAAAAGGCAAACGTCTGGCTCCTTCTACCACAAGGAAGGTGCCAGCCCTGAAAGCTCTTGCAGGTCTTCACTATCCCTCTGCAGCCTATATTTAGCCACAACAGCACTGGGGATCTCTGCTTTCCCAGAGACTCAGCATGTCACGGTGCTCGTTCTCGGCAGAAACATTTTCTGAAAAGGCAAACGTCTGGCTCCTTCTCCTACAAGGTAGGTCCAGCCCTTAAACATTTTGCTCGTCTTAACTATCCCTCTGCAGCCTATCTTTAGCCGCAACAGCACTGGGGACCTCTGCTTTCCCAGAGACTCAGCATGTCACGGTGCTCGTTCTCGGCAGAAACTTTTTCTGAAAAGGCAAACGTCTGGCTCCTTCTCCCACAAGGAAGGTGCCAGCCCTGAAAGATCTTGCTGGTCTTCACCGTCCCCCTGCAGCCTATCCACAGGCACAACAGCACTGGGGATCTCTGCTTTCCCAGAGACTCAGCATGTCACGGTGCTCATTCTCGTCAGAAACTTTTTCTGAAAAGGCAAACGTCTGGCTCCTTCTACCACAAGGAAGGTGCCAGCCCTGAAAGATCTTGCTGGTCTTCACTGTCCCCCTGCAGGCTATCCACAGGCACAACAGCACTGGGGATCTCTGCTTTCCCAGACACTCAGCATGTCACGGTGCTCGTTCTCGGCAGAAACTTTTTCTGAAAAGGCAAACGTCTGGCTCCTTCTACCACAAGGAAGGTGCCAGCCCTGAAAGCTCTTGCAGGTCTTCACTATCCCTCTGCAGCCTATCTTTAGCCACAACAGCACTGGGGATCTCTGCTTTCCCAGAGACTCAGCATGTCACGGTGCTCGTTCTCGGCAGAAACTTTTTCTGAAAAGGCAAACGTCTGGCTCCTTCTCCCACAAGGAAGCTGCCAGCCCTGAAAGCTCTTGCTGGTCTTCAGTATCCCTCTGCAGCCTATCCACAGGCACAACAGCACTGGGGATCTCTGCTTTCCCAGAGACTCAGCATGTCACGGTGCTCGTTCTCGGCAGAAACTTTTTCTGAAAAGGCAAACGTCTGGCTCCTTCTCCCACAAGGAAGCTGCCAGCCCTGAAAGATCTTGCTGGTCTTCACCGTCCCCCTGCAGCCTATCCACAGGCACAACAGCACTGGGGATCTCTGCTTTCCCAGGGACTCAGCATGTCACGGTGCTCGTTCTCGGCAGAAACTTTTTCTGAAAAGGCAAACGTCTGGCTCCTTCTCCCACAAGGAAGCTGCCATCCCTGAAAGCTCTTGCAGGTCTTCACTATCCCTCTGCAGCCTATCTTTAGCCACAACAGCACTGGGGATCTCTGCTTTCCCAGAGACTCAGCATGTCACGGTGCTCGTTCTCGGCAGAAACTTTTTCTGAAAAGGCAAACGTCTGGCTCCTTCTCCCACAAGGAAGCTGCCAGCCCTGAAAGATCTTGCTGGTCTTCACCGTCCCCCTGCAGCCTATCCACAGGCACAACAGCACTGGGGATCTCTGCTTTCCCAGGGACTCAGCATGTCACGGTGCTCGTTCTCGGCAGAAACTTTTTTTGAAAAGGCAAACGTCTGGCTCCTTCTCCCACAAGGAAGCTGCCAGCCCTGAAAGCTCTTGCTGGTCTTCACTATCCCTCTGCAGCCTATCTTTAGCCGCAACAGCACTGGGGATCTCTGCTTTCCCAGAGACTCAGCATGTCACGGTGCTCGTTCTCGGCAGAAACTTTTTCTGAAAAGGCAAACGTCTGGCTCCTTCTCCCAAAAGGAAGGTGCCAGCTCTGAAAGCTCTTGCAGGTCTTCACTATCCCTCTGCAGCCTATCTTTAGCCGCAACAGCACTGGGGATCTCTGCTTTCCCAGAGACTCAGCATGTCACTGTGCTCGTTCTCGGCAGAAACTTTTTCTGAAAAGGCAAACGTCTGGCTCCTTCTCCCACAAGGAAGCTGCCAGCCCTGAAAGATCTTGCTGGTCTTCACTGTCCCCCTGCAGCCTATCCACAGGCAAAACAGCACTGGGGATCTCTGCTTTCCCAGACACTCAGCATGTCACGGTGCTCGTTCTCGTCAGAAACTTTTTCTTAAAAGGCAAACGTCTGGCTCCTTCTACCACAAGGAAGGTGCCAGCCCTGAAAGCTCTTGCAGGTCTTCACTATCCCTCTGCAGCCTATCTTTAGCCACAACAGCACTGGGGATCTCTGCTTTCCCAGAGACTCAGCATGTCACGGTGCTCGTTCTCGGCAGAAACTTTTTCTGAAAAGGCAAACGTCTGGCTCCTTCTCCCACAAGGAAGCTGCCAGCCCTGAAAGATCTTGCTGGTCTTCACCGTCCCCCTGCAGCCTATCCACAGGCACAACAGCACTGGGGATCTCGGCTTTCCCAGAGACTCAGCATGTCACGGTGCTCGTTCTCGGCAGAAACTTTTTCTGAAAAGGCAAACGTCTGGCTCCTTCTCCCACAAGGAAGGTGCCAGCTCTAAAAGCTCTTGCAGGTCTTCACTATTCCTCTGCAGCCTATCTTTAGACGCAACAGCACTGGGGATCTCTGCTTTCCCAGAGAGTCAGCATGTCACAGTGCTCGTTCTCGGCAGAAACTTTTTCTGAAAAGGCAAACGTCTGGCTCCTTCTCCCACAAGGAAGGTGCCAGCCCTGAAAGATCTTGCTGGTCTTCACCGTCCCGCGGCAGCCTATCCACAGGCACAACAGCACTGGGGATCTCTGCTTTCCCAGAGACTCAGCATGTCAGGGTGCTCGTTCTCGGCAGAAACTTTTTCTAAAAAGGCAAACATCTGGCTCCTTCTCCCACAAGGAAGCTGCCAACCCTGAAAGATCTTGCTGGTCTTCACTGTCCCCCTGCAGCCTATCCACAGGCACAACAGCACTGAGGATCTCTGCTTTCCCAGAGACTCAGCATGTCACGGTGCTCGTTCTCGGCAGAAACTTTTTCTGAAAAGGCAAACGTCTGGCTCCTTCTCCCACAAGGAAGCTGCCAGCCCTGAAAGATCTTGCTGGTCTTCACTGTCCCCCTGCAGCCTATCCACAGGCACAACACCACTGGGGATCTCTGCTTTCCCAGACACTCAGCATGTCACGGTGCTCGTTCTCGTCAGAAACTTTTTCTTAAAAGGCAAACGTCTGGCTCCTTCTACCACAAGGAAGGTGCCAGCCCTGAAAGCTCTTGCAGGTCTTCACTATCCCTCTGCAGCCTATATTTAGCCACAACAGCACTGGGGATCTCTGCTTTCCCAGAGACTCAGCATGTCACGGTGCTCGTTCTCGGCAGAAACTTTTTCTGAAAAGGCAAACGTCTGGCTCCTTCTCCCACAAGGAAGCTGCCAGCCCTGAAAGATCTTGCTGGTCTTCACCGTCCCCCTGCAGCCTATCCACAGGCACAACAGCACTGGGGATCTCGGCTTTCCCAGAGACTCAGCATGTCACGGTGCTCGTTCTCGGCAGAAACTTTTTCTGAAAAGGCAAACGTCTGGCTCCTTCTCCCACAAGGAAGGTGCCAGCCCTAAAAGCTCTTGCAGGTCTTCACTACTCCTCTGCAGCCTATCTTTAGCCGCAACAGCACTGGGGATCTCTGCTTTCCCAGAGACTCAGCATGTCACGGTGCTCGTTCTCGGCAGAAACTTTTTCTGAAAAGGCAAACGTCTGGCTCCTTCTCCCACAAGGAAGCTGCCAGCCCTGAAAGCTCTTGCAGGTCTTCACTATCCCTCTGCAGCCTCTCTGTAGCCGCAACAGCACTGGGGATCTCTGCTTTCCCAGAGACTCAGCATGTCACGGTGCTCGTTCTCGGCAGAAACTTTTTCTGAAAAGGCAAACGTCTGGCTCCTTCTCCCACAAGGAAGGTGCCAGCCCTGAAAGCTCTTGCAGGTCTTCAGTATCCCTCTGCAGCCTATCCACAGGCACAACAGCACTGGGGATCTCTGCTTTCCCAGAGACTCAGCATGTCACGGTGCTCGTTCTCTGCAGAAACTTTTTCTGAAAAGGCAAACGTCTGGCTCCTTCTCCCACAAGGAAGCTGCCAGCCCTGAAATCTCTTGTAGGTCTTCACTATCCCTCTGCAGCCTATCTTTAGCCGCAACAGCACTGGGGATCTCTGCTTTCCCAGAGACTCAGCATGTCACGGTGCTCGTTCTCGGCAGAAACTTTTTCTGAAAAGGCAAACGTCTGGCTCCTTCTCCCACAAGGAAGCTGCCATCCCTGAAAGCTCTTGCAGGTCTTCACTATCCCTCTGCAGCCTATCTTTAGCCGCAACAGCACTAGGGATCTCGTCTTTCCCAGAGACTCAGCATGTCACGGTGCTCGTTCTCGGCAGAAACTTTTTCTGACAAGGCAAACGTCTGGCTCCTTCTCCCAAAAGGAAGGTGCCAGCCCTGAAAGCACTTGCAGGTCTTCACTATCCCTCTGCAGCCTATCTTTAGCCACAACAGCACTGGGGATCTCTGCTTTCCCAGAGACTCAGCATGTCACGGTGCTCGTTCTCGGCAGAAACTTTTTCTGAAAAGGCAAACGTCTGGCTCCTTCTCCCACAAGGAAGCTGCCAGCCCTGAAAGATCTTGCTGGTCTTCACCGTCCCCCTGCAGCCTATCCACAGGCACAACAGCACTGGGGATCTCTGCTTTCCCAGAGACTCAGCATGTCACGGTGCTCGTTCTCGGCAGAAACTTTTTCTGAAAAGGCAAACGTCTGGCTCCTTCTCCCACAAGGAAGGTGCCAGCCCTGAAAGCTCTTGCTGGTCTTCAGTATCCCTCTGCAGCCTATCCACAGGCACAACAGCACTGGGGATCTCTGCTTTCCCAGAGACTCAGCATGTCACGGTGCTCGTTCTCGGCAGAAACTTTTTCTGAAAAGGCAAACGTCTGGCTCCTTCTCCCACAAGGAAGCTGCCAGCCCTGAAAGATCTTGCTGGTCTTCACCGTCCCCCTGCAGCCTATCCACAGGCACAACAGCACTGGGGATCTCGGCTTTCCCAGAGACTCAGCATGTCACGGTGCTCGTTCTCGGCAGAAACTTTTTCTGAAAAGGCAAACGTCTGGCTCCTTCTCCCACAAGGAAGGTGCCAGCTCTAAAAGCTCTTGCAGGTCTTCACTATTCCTCTGCAGCCTATCTTTAGCCGCAACAGCACTGGGGATCTCTGCTTTCCCAGAGACTCAGCATGTCACAGTGCTCGTTCTCGGCAGAAACTTTTTCTGAAAAGGCAAACGTCTGGCTCCTTCTCCCACAAGGAAGGTGCCAGCCCTGAAAGATCTTGCTGGTCTTCACCGTCCCGCGGCAGCCTATCCACAGGCACAACAGCACTGGGGATCTCTGCTTTCCCAGAGACTCAGCATGTCAGGGTGCTCGTTCTCGGCAGAAACTTTTTCTAAAAAGGCAAACATCTGGCTCCTTCTCCCACAAGGAAGCTGCCAACCCTGAAAGCTCTTGCTGGTCTTCACTGTCCCCCTGCAGCCTATCCACAGGCACAACAGCACTGAGGATCTCTGCTTTCCCAGAGACTCAGCATGTCACGGTGCTCGTTCTCGGCAGAAACTTTTTCTGAAAAGGCAAACGTCTGGCTCCTTCTCCCACAAGGAAGCTGCCAGCCCTGAAAGATCTTGCTGGTCTTCACTGTCCCCCTGCAGCCTATCCACAGGCACAACACCACTGGGGATCTCTGCTTTCCCAGACACTCAGCATGTCACGGTGCTCGTTCTCGTCAGAAACTTTTTCTTAAAAGGCAAACGTCTGGCTCCTTCTACCACAAGGAAGGTGCCAGCCCTGAAAGCTCTTGCAGGTCTTCACTATCCCTCTGCAGCCTATATTTAGCCACAACAGCACTGGGGATCTCTGCTTTCCCAGAGACTCAGCATGTCACGGTGCTCGTTCTCGGCAGAAACTTTTTCTGAAAAGGCAAACGTCTGGCTCCTTCTCCCACAAGGAAGCTGCCAGCCCTGAAAGATCTTGCTGGTCTTCACCGTCCCCCTGCAGCCTATCCACAGGCACAACAGCACTGGGGATCTCGGCTTTCCCAGAGACTCAGCATGTCACGGTGCTCGTTCTCGGCAGAAACTTTTTCTGAAAAGGCAAACGTCTGGCTCCTTCTCCTACAAGGAAGGTGCCAGCCCTAAAAGCTCTTGCAGGTCTTCACTACTCCTCTGCAGCCTATCTTTAGCCGCAACAGCACTGGGGATCTCTGCTTTCCCAGAGACTCAGCATGTCACGGTGCTCGTTCTCGGCAGAAACTTTTTCTGAAAAGGCAAACGTCTGGCTCCTTCTCCCACAAGGAAGCTGCCAGCCCTGAAAGCTCTTGCAGGTCTTCACTATCCCTCTGCAGCCGATCTGTAGCCGCAACAGCACTGGGGATCTCTGCTTTCCCAGAGACTCAGCATGTCACGGTGCTCGTTCTCGGCAGAAACTTTTTCTGAAAAGGCAAACGTCTGGCTCCTTCTCCCACAAGGAAGGTGCCAGCCCTGAAACCTCTTGCAGGTCTTCAGTATCCCTCTGCAGCCTATCCACAGGCACAACAGCACTGGGGATCTCTGCTTTCCCAGAGACTCAGCATGTCACGGTGCTCGTTCTCTGCAGAAACTTTTTCTGAAAAGGCAAACGTCTGGCTCCTTCTCCCACAAGGAAGCTGCCAGCCCTGAAATCTCTTGTAGGTCTTCACTATCCCTCTGCAGCCTATCTTTAGCCGCAACAGCACTGGGGATCTCTGCTTTCCCAGAGACTCAGCATGTCACGGTGCTCGTTCTCGGCAGAAACTTTTTCTGAAAAGGCAAACGTCTGGCTCCTTCTCCCACAAGGAAGCTGCCAGCCCTGAAAGCTCTTGCTGGTCTTCAGTATCCATCTGCAGCCTATCCACAGGCACAACAGCACTGGGGATCTCTGCTTTCCCAGACACTCAGCATGTCACGGTGCTCGTTCTCGGCAGAAACTTTTTCTGAAAAGGCAAACGTCTGGCTCCTTCTCCCACAAGGAAGCTGCCAGCCCTGAAAGATCTTGCTGGTCTTCACTGTCCCCCTGCAGCCTATCCACAGGCAAAACAGCACTGGGGATCTCTGCTTTCCCAGACACTCAGCATGTCACGGTGCTCGTTCTCGGCAGAAACTTTTTCTTAAAAGGCAAACGTCTGGCTCCTTCTACCACAAGGAAGGTGCCAGCCCTGAAAGCTCTTGCAGGTCTTCACTATCCCTCTGCAGCCTATATTTAGCCACAACAGCACTGGGGATCTCTGCTTTCCCAGAGACTCAGCATGTCACGGTGCTCGTTCTCGGCAGAAACATTTTCTGAAAAGGCAAACGTCTGGCTCCTTCTCCTACAAGGTAGGTCCAGCCCTTAAACATTTTGCTCGTCTTAACTATCCCTCTGCAGCCTATCTTTAGCCGCAACAGCACTGGGGACCTCTGCTTTCCCAGAGACTCAGCATGTCACGGTGCTCGTTCTCGGCAGAAACTTTTTCTGAAAAGGCAAACGTCTGGCTCCTTCTCCCACAAGGAAGGTGCCAGCCCTGAAAGATCTTGCTGGTCTTCACCGTCCCCCTGCAGCCTATCCACAGGCACAACAGCACTGGGGATCTCTGCTTTCCCAGAGACTCAGCATGTCACGGTGCTCATTCTCGTCAGAAACTTTTTCTGAAAAGGCAAACGTCTGGCTCCTTCTACCACAAGGAAGGTGCCAGCCCTGAAAGATCTTGCTGGTCTTCACTGTCCCCCTGCAGGCTATCCACAGGCACAACAGCACTGGGGATCTCTGCTTTCCCAGACACTCAGCATGTCACGGTGCTCGTTCTCGGCAGAAACTTTTTCTGAAAAGGCAAACGTCTGGCTCCTTCTACCACAAGGAAGGTGCCAGCCCTGAAAGCTCTTGCAGGTCTTCACTATCCCTCTGCAGCCTATCTTTAGCCACAACAGCACTGGGGATCTCTGCTTTCCCAGAGACTCAGCATGTCACGGTGCTCGTTCTCGGCAGAAACTTTTTCTGAAAAGGCAAACGTCTGGCTCCTTCTCCCACAAGGAAGCTGCCAGCCCTGAAAGCTCTTGCTGGTCTTCAGTATCCCTCTGCAGCCTATCCACAGGCACAACAGCACTGGGGATCTCTGCTTTCCCAGAGACTCAGCATGTCACGGTGCTCGTTCTCGGCAGAAACTTTTTCTGAAAAGGCAAACGTCTGGCTCCTTCTCCCACAAGGAAGCTGCCAGCCCTGAAAGATCTTGCTGGTCTTCACCGTCCCCCTGCAGCCTATCCACAGGCACAACAGCACTGGGGATCTCTGCTTTCCCAGGGACTCAGCATGTCACGGTGCTCGTTCTCGGCAGAAACTTTTTCTGAAAAGGCAAACGTCTGGCTCCTTCTCCCACAAGGAAGCTGCCATCCCTGAAAGCTCTTGCAGGTCTTCACTATCCCTCTGCAGCCTATCTTTAGCCACAACAGCACTGGGGATCTCTGCTTTCCCAGAGACTCAGCATGTCACGGTGCTCGTTCTCGGCAGAAACTTTTTCTGAAAAGGCAAACGTCTGGCTCCTTCTCCCACAAGGAAGCTGCCAGCCCTGAAAGATCTTGCTGGTCTTCACCGTCCCCCTGCAGCCTATCCACAGGCACAACAGCACTGGGGATCTCTGCTTTCCCAGGGACTCAGCATGTCACGGTGCTCGTTCTCGGCAGAAACTTTTTTTGAAAAGGCAAACGTCTGGCTCCTTCTCCCACAAGGAAGCTGCCAGCCCTGAAAGCTCTTGCTGGTCTTCACTATCCCTCTGCAGCCTATCTTTAGCCGCAACAGCACTGGGGATCTCTGCTTTCCCAGAGACTCAGCATGTCACGGTGCTCGTTCTCGGCAGAAACTTTTTCTGAAAAGGCAAACGTCTGGCTCCTTCTCCCAAAAGGAAGGTGCCAGCTCTGAAAGCTCTTGCAGGTCTTCACTATCCCTCTGCAGCCTATCTTTAGCCGCAACAGCACTGGGGATCTCTGCTTTCCCAGAGACTCAGCATGTCACTGTGCTCGTTCTCGGCAGAAACTTTTTCTGAAAAGGCAAACGTCTGGCTCCTTCTCCCACAAGGAAGCTGCCAGCCCTGAAAGATCTTGCTGGTCTTCACTGTCCCCCTGCAGCCTATCCACAGGCAAAACAGCACTGGGGATCTCTGCTTTCCCAGACACTCAGCATGTCACGGTGCTCGTTCTCGTCAGAAACTTTTTCTTAAAAGGCAAACGTCTGGCTCCTTCTACCACAAGGAAGGTGCCAGCCCTGAAAGCTCTTGCAGGTCTTCACTATCCCTCTGCAGCCTATCTTTAGCCACAACAGCACTGGGGATCTCTGCTTTCCCAGAGACTCAGCATGTCACGGTGCTCGTTCTCGGCAGAAACTTTTTCTGAAAAGGCAAACGTCTGGCTCCTTCTCCCACAAGGAAGCTGCCAGCCCTGAAAGATCTTGCTGGTCTTCACCGTCCCCCTGCAGCCTATCCACAGGCACAACAGCACTGGGGATCTCGGCTTTCCCAGAGACTCAGCATGTCACGGTGCTCGTTCTCGGCAGAAACTTTTTCTGAAAAGGCAAACGTCTGGCTCCTTCTCCCACAAGGAAGGTGCCAGCTCTAAAAGCTCTTGCAGGTCTTCACTATTCCTCTGCAGCCTATCTTTAGACGCAACAGCACTGGGGATCTCTGCTTTCCCAGAGAGTCAGCATGTCACAGTGCTCGTTCTCGGCAGAAACTTTTTCTGAAAAGGCAAACGTCTGGCTCCTTCTCCCACAAGGAAGGTGCCAGCCCTGAAAGATCTTGCTGGTCTTCACCGTCCCGCGGCAGCCTATCCACAGGCACAACAGCACTGGGGATCTCTGCTTTCCCAGAGACTCAGCATGTCAGGGTGCTCGTTCTCGGCAGAAACTTTTTCTAAAAAGGCAAACATCTGGCTCCTTCTCCCACAAGGAAGCTGCCAACCCTGAAAGATCTTGCTGGTCTTCACTGTCCCCCTGCAGCCTATCCACAGGCACAACAGCACTGAGGATCTCTGCTTTCCCAGAGACTCAGCATGTCACGGTGCTCGTTCTCGGCAGAAACTTTTTCTGAAAAGGCAAACGTCTGGCTCCTTCTCCCACAAGGAAGCTGCCAGCCCTGAAAGATCTTGCTGGTCTTCACTGTCCCCCTGCAGCCTATCCACAGGCACAACACCACTGGGGATCTCTGCTTTCCCAGACACTCAGCATGTCACGGTGCTCGTTCTCGTCAGAAACTTTTTCTTAAAAGGCAAACGTCTGGCTCCTTCTACCACAAGGAAGGTGCCAGCCCTGAAAGCTCTTGCAGGTCTTCACTATCCCTCTGCAGCCTATATTTAGCCACAACAGCACTGGGGATCTCTGCTTTCCCAGAGACTCAGCATGTCACGGTGCTCGTTCTCGGCAGAAACTTTTTCTGAAAAGGCAAACGTCTGGCTCCTTCTCCCACAAGGAAGCTGCCAGCCCTGAAAGATCTTGCTGGTCTTCACCGTCCCCCTGCAGCCTATCCACAGGCACAACAGCACTGGGGATCTCGGCTTTCCCAGAGACTCAGCATGTCACGGTGCTCGTTCTCGGCAGAAACTTTTTCTGAAAAGGCAAACGTCTGGCTCCTTCTCCCACAAGGAAGGTGCCAGCCCTAAAAGCTCTTGCAGGTCTTCACTACTCCTCTGCAGCCTATCTTTAGCCGCAACAGCACTGGGGATCTCTGCTTTCCCAGAGACTCAGCATGTCACGGTGCTCGTTCTCGGCAGAAACTTTTTCTGAAAAGGCAAACGTCTGGCTCCTTCTCCCACAAGGAAGCTGCCAGCCCTGAAAGCTCTTGCAGGTCTTCACTATCCCTCTGCAGCCTATCTGTAGCCGCAACAGCACTGGGGATCTCTGCTTTCCCAGAGACTCAGCATGTCACGGTGCTCGTTCTCGGCAGAAACTTTTTCTGAAAAGGCAAACGTCTGGCTCCTTCTCCCACAAGGAAGGTGCCAGCCCTGAAAGCTCTTGCAGGTCTTCAGTATCCCTCTGCAGCCTATCCACAGGCACAACAGCACTGGGGATCTCTGCTTTCCCAGAGACTCAGCATGTCACGGTGCTCGTTCTCTGCAGAAACTTTTTCTGAAAAGGCAAACGTCTGGCTCCTTCTCCCACAAGGAAGCTGCCAGCCCTGAAATCTCTTGTAGGTCTTCACTATCCCTCTGCAGCCTATCTTTAGCCGCAACAGCACTGGGGATCTCTGCTTTCCCAGAGACTCAGCATGTCACGGTGCTCGTTCTCGGCAGAAACTTTTTCTGAAAAGGCAAACGTCTGGCTCCTTCTCCCACAAGGAAGCTGCCATCCCTGAAAGCTCTTGCAGGTCTTCACTATCCCTCTGCAGCCTATCTTTAGCCGCAACAGCACTAGGGATCTCGTCTTTCCCAGAGACTCAGCATGTCACGGTGCTCGTTCTCGGCAGAAACTTTTTCTGACAAGGCAAACGTCTGGCTCCTTCTCCCAAAAGGAAGGTGCCAGCCCTGAAAGCACTTGCAGGTCTTCACTATCCCTCTGCAGCCTATCTTTAGCCACAACAGCACTGGGGATCTCTGCTTTCCCAGAGACTCAGCATGTCACGGTGCTCGTTCTCGGCAGAAACTTTTTCTGAAAAGGCAAACGTCTGGCTCCTTCTCCCACAAGGAAGCTGCCAGCCCTGAAAGATCTTGCTGGTCTTCACCGTCCCCCTGCAGCCTATCCACAGGCACAACAGCACTGGGGATCTCTGCTTTCCCAGAGACTCAGCATGTCACGGTGCTCGTTCTCGGCAGAAACTTTTTCTGAAAAGGCAAACGTCTGGCTCCTTCTCCCACAAGGAAGGTGCCAGCCCTGAAAGCTCTTGCTGGTCTTCAGTATCCCTCTGCAGCCTATCCACAGGCACAACAGCACTGGGGATCTCTGCTTTCCCAGAGACTCAGCATGTCACGGTGCTCGTTCTCGGCAGAAACTTTTTCTGAAAAGGCAAACGTCTGGCTCCTTCTCCCACAAGGAAGCTGCCAGCCCTGAAAGATCTTGCTGGTCTTCACCGTCCCCCTGCAGCCTATCCACAGGCACAACAGCACTGGGGATCTCGGCTTTCCCAGAGACTCAGCATGTCACGGTGCTCGTTCTCGGCAGAAACTTTTTCTGAAAAGGCAAACGTCTGGCTCCTTCTCCCACAAGGAAGGTGCCAGCTCTAAAAGCTCTTGCAGGTCTTCACTATTCCTCTGCAGCCTATCTTTAGCCGCAACAGCACTGGGGATCTCTGCTTTCCCAGAGACTCAGCATGTCACAGTGCTCGTTCTCGGCAGAAACTTTTTCTGAAAAGGCAAACGTCTGGCTCCTTCTCCCACAAGGAAGGTGCCAGCCCTGAAAGATCTTGCTGGTCTTCACCGTCCCGCGGCAGCCTATCCACAGGCACAACAGCACTGGGGATCTCTGCTTTCCCAGAGACTCAGCATGTCAGGGTGCTCGTTCTCGGCAGAAACTTTTTCTAAAAAGGCAAACATCTGGCTCCTTCTCCCACAAGGAAGCTGCCAACCCTGAAAGCTCTTGCTGGTCTTCACTGTCCCCCTGCAGCCTATCCACAGGCACAACAGCACTGAGGATCTCTGCTTTCCCAGAGACTCAGCATGTCACGGTGCTCGTTCTCGGCAGAAACTTTTTCTGAAAAGGCAAACGTCTGGCTCCTTCTCCCACAAGGAAGCTGCCAGCCCTGAAAGATCTTGCTGGTCTTCACTGTCCCCCTGCAGCCTATCCACAGGCACAACACCACTGGGGATCTCTGCTTTCCCAGACACTCAGCATGTCACGGTGCTCGTTCTCGTCAGAAACTTTTTCTTAAAAGGCAAACGTCTGGCTCCTTCTACCACAAGGAAGGTGCCAGCCCTGAAAGCTCTTGCAGGTCTTCACTATCCCTCTGCAGCCTATATTTAGCCACAACAGCACTGGGGATCTCTGCTTTCCCAGAGACTCAGCATGTCACGGTGCTCGTTCTCGGCAGAAACTTTTTCTGAAAAGGCAAACGTCTGGCTCCTTCTCCCACAAGGAAGCTGCCAGCCCTGAAAGATCTTGCTGGTCTTCACCGTCCCCCTGCAGCCTATCCACAGGCACAACAGCACTGGGGATCTCGGCTTTCCCAGAGACTCAGCATGTCACGGTGCTCGTTCTCGGCAGAAACTTTTTCTGAAAAGGCAAACGTCTGGCTCCTTCTCCCACAAGGAAGGTGCCAGCCCTAAAAGCTCTTGCAGGTCTTCACTACTCCTCTGCAGCCTATCTTTAGCCGCAACAGCACTGGGGATCTCTGCTTTCCCAGAGACTCAGCATGTCACGGTGCTCGTTCTCGGCAGAAACTTTTTCTGAAAAGGCAAACGTCTGGCTCCTTCTCCCACAAGGAAGCTGCCAGCCCTGAAAGCTCTTGCAGGTCTTCACTATCCCTCTGCAGCCTATCTGTAGCCGCAACAGCACTGGGGATCTCTGCTTTCCCAGAGACTCAGCATGTCACGGTGCTCGTTCTCGGCAGAAACTTTTTCTGAAAAGGCAAACGTCTGGCTCCTTCTCCCACAAGGAAGGTGCCAGCCCTGAAACCTCATGCAGGTCTTAAGTAACCCTCTGCAGCCTATCCACAGGCACAACAGCACTGGGGATCTCTGCTTTCCCAGAGACTCAGCATGTCACGGTGCTCGTTCTCTGCAGAAACTTTTTCTGAAAAGGCAAACGTCTGGCTCCTTCTCCCACAAGGAAGCTGCCAGCCCTGAAATCTCTTGTAGGTCTTCACTATCCCTCTGCAGCCTATCTTTAGCCGCAACAGCACTGGGGATCTCTGCTTTCCCAGAGACTCAGCATGTCACGGTGCTCGTTCTCGGCAGAAACTTTTTCTGAAAAGGCAAACGTCTGGCTCCTTCTCCCACAAGGAAGCTGCCAGCCCTGAAAGCTCTTGCTGGTCTTCAGTATCCCTCTGCAGCCTATCCACAGGCACAACAGCACTGGGGATCTCTGCTTTCCCAGAGACTCAGCATGTCACGGTGCTCGTTCTCGGCAGAAACTTTTTCTGAAAAGGCAAACGTCTGGCTCCTTCTCCCACAAGGAAGGTGCCAGCCCTGAAAGATCTTGCTGGTCTTCACCGTCCCCCTGCAGCCTATCCACAGGCACAACAGCACTGGGGATCTCTGCTTTCCCAGGGACTCAGCATGTCACGGTGCTCGTTCTCGGCAGAAACTTTTTTTGAAAAGGCAAACGTCTGGCTCCTTCTCCCACAAGGAAGCTGCCATCCCTGAAAGCTCTTGCAGGTCTTCACTATCCCTCTGCAGCCTATCTTTAGCCGCAACAGCACTGGGGATCTCTGCTTTCCCAGAGACTCAGCATGTCACGGTGCTCGTTCTCGGCAGAAACTTTTTCTGAAAAGGCAAACGTCTGGCTCCTTCTCCCACAAGGAAGCTGCCATCCCTGAAAGCTCTTGCAGGTCTTCACTATCCCTCTGCAGCCTATCTTTAGCCGCAACAGCACTAGGGATCTCGTCTTTCCCAGAGACTCAGCATGTCACGGTGCTCGTTCTCGGCAGAAACTTTTTCTGACAAGGCAAACGTCTGGCTCCTTCTCCCAAAAGGAAGGTGCCAGCCCTGAAAGCACTTGCAGGTCTTCACTATCCCTCTGCAGCCTATCTTTAGCCACAACAGCACTGGGGATCTCTGCTTTCCCAGAGACTCAGCATGTCACGGTGCTCGTTCTCGGCAGAAACTTTTTCTGAAAAGGCAAACGTCTGGCTCCTTCTCCCACAAGGAAGCTGCCAGCCCTGAAAGATCTTGCTGGTCTTCACCGTCCCCCTGCAGCCTATCCACAGGCACAACAGCACTGGGGATCTCTGCTTTCCCAGAGACTCAGCATGTCACGGTGCTCGTTCTCGGCAGAAACTTTTTCTGAAAAGGCAAACGTCTGGCTCCTTCTCCCACAAGGAAGGTGCCAGCCCTGAAAGCTCTTGCTGGTCTTCAGTATCCCTCTGCAGCCTATCCACAGGCACAACAGCACTGGGGATCTCTGCTTTCCCAGAGACTCAGCATGTCACGGTGCTCGTTCTCGGCAGAAACTTTTTCTGAAAAGGCAAACGTCTGGCTCTTTCTCCCACAAGGAAGCTGCCAGCCCTGAAAGATCTTGCTGGTCTTCACTGTCCCCCTGCAGCCTATCCACAGGCACAACACCACTGGGGATCTCTGCTTTCCCAGACACTCAGCATGTCACGGTGCTCGTTCTCGTCAGAAACTTTTTCTTAAAAGGCAAACGTCTGGCTCCTTCTACCACAAGGAAGGTGCCAGCCCTGAAAGCTCTTGCAGGTCTTCACTATCCCTCTGCAGCCGATATTTAGCCACAACAGCACTGGGGATCTCTGCTTTCCCAGAGACTCAGCATGTCACGGTGCTCGTTCTCGGCAGAAACTTTTTCTGAAAAGGCAAACGTCTGGCTCCTTCTCCCACAAGGAAGCTGCCAGCCCTGAAAGATCTTGCTGGTCTTCACCGTCCCCCTGCAGCCTATCCACAGGCACAACAGCACTGGGGATCTCGGCTTTCCCAGAGACTCAGCATGTCACAGTGCTCGTTCTCGGCAGAAAGTTTTTCTGAAAAGGCAAACGTCTGGCTCCTTCTCCCACAAGGAAGGTGCCAGCCCTAAAAGCTCTTGCAGGTCTTCACTATTCCTCTGCAGCCTATCTTTAGCCGCAACAGCACTGGGGATCTCTGCTTTCCCAGAGACTCAGCATGTCACGGTGCTCGTTCTCGGCAGAAACTTTTTCTGAAAAGGCAAACGTCTGGCTCCTTCTCCCACAAGGAAGCTGCCAGCCCTGAAATCTCTTGTAGGTCTTCACTATCCCTCTGCAGCCTATCTGTAGCCGCAACAGCACTGGGGATCTCTGCTTTCCCAGAGACTCAGCATGTCACGGTGCTCGTTCTCGGCAGAAACTTTTTCTGAAAAGGCAAACGTCTGGCTCCTTCTCCCACAAGGAAGGTGCCAGCCCTGAAAGCTCTTGCAGGTCTTCAGTATCCCTCTGCAGCCTATCCACAGGCACAACAGCACTGGGGATCTCTGCTTTCCCAGAGACTCAGCATGTCACGGTGCTCGTTCTCGGCAGAAACTTTTTCTGAAAAGGCAAACGTCTGGCTCCTTCTCCCACAAGGAAGCTGCCAGCCCTGAAATCTCTTGTAGGTCTTCACTATCCCTCTGCAGCCTATCTTTAGCCGCAACAGCACTGGGGATCTCTGCTTTCCCAGAGACTCAGCATGTCACGGTGCTCGTTCTCGGCAGAAACTTTTTTTGAAAAGGCAAACGTCTGGCTCCTTCTCCCACAAGGAAGCTGCCAGCCCTGAAAGCTCTTGCTGGTCTTCACTATCCCTCTGCAGCCTATCTTTAGCCGCAACAGCACTGGGGATCTCTGCTTTCCCAGAGACTCAGCATGTCACGGTGCTCGTTCTCGGCAGAAACTTTTTCTGAAAAGGCAAACGTCTGGCTCCTTCTCCCAAAAGGAAGGTGCCAGCTCTGAAAGCTCTTGCAGGTCTTCACTATCCCTCTGCAGCCTATCTTTAGCCGCAACAGCACTGGGGATCTCTGCTTTCCCAGAGACTCAGCATGTCACGGTGCTCGTTCTCGGCAGAAACTTTTTCTGAAAAGGCAAACGTCTGGCTCCTTCTCCCACAAGGAAGCTGCCAGCCCTGAAAGATCTTGCTGGTCTTCACTGTCCCCCTGCAGCCTATCCACAGGCAAAACAGCACTGGGGATCTCTGCTTTCCCAGACACTCAGCATGTCACGGTGCTCGTTCTCGTCAGAAACTTTTTCTGAAAAGGCAAACGTCTGGCTCCTTCTACCACAAGGAAGGTGCCAGCCCTGAAAGCTCTTGCAGGTGTTCACTATCCCTCTGCAGCCTATCTTTAGCCACAACAGCACTGGGGATCTCTGCTTTCCCAGAGACTCAGCATGTCACGGTGCTCGTTCTCGGCAGAAACTTTTTCTGAAAAGGCAAACGTCTGGCTCCTTCTCCCACAAGGAAGCTGCCAGCCCTGAAAGATCTTGCTGGTCTTCACCGTCCCCCTGCAGCCTATCCACAGGCACAACAGCACTGGGGATCTCGGCTTTCCCAGAGACTCAGCATGTCACGGTGCTCGTTCTCGTCAGAAACTTTTTCTGAAAAGGCAAACGTCTGGCTCCTTCTCCCACAAGGAAGGTGCCAGCTCTAAAAGCTCTTGCAGGTCTTCACTATTCCTCTGCAGCCTATCTTTAGCCGCAACAGCACTGGGGATCTCTGCTTTCCCAGAGACTCAGCATGTCACAGTGCTCGTTCTCGGCAGAAACTTTTTCTGAAAAGGCAAACGTCTGGCTCCTTCTCCCACAAGGAAGGTGCCAGCCCTGAAAGATCTTGCTGGTCTTCACCGTCCCGCGGCAGCCTATCCACAGGCACAACAGCACTGGGGATCTCTGCTTTCCCAGAGACTCAGCATGTCAGGGTGCTCGTTCTCGGCAGAAACTTTTTCTAAAAAGGCAAACATCTGGCTCCTTCTCCCACAAGGAAGCTGCCAACCCTGAAAGATCTTGCTGGTCTTCACTGTCCCCCTGCAGCCTATCCACAGGCACAACAGCACTGGGGATCTCTGCTTTCCCAGAGACTCAGCATGTCACGGTGCTCGTTCTCGGCAGAAACTTTTTCTGAAAAGGCAAACGTCTGGCTCCTTCTCCCACAAGGAAGCTGCCAGCCCTGAAAGATCTTGCTGGTCTTCACTGTCCCCCTGCAGCCTATCCACAGGCACAACAGCACTGGGGATCTCGGCTTTCCCAGAGACTCAGCATGTCACGGTGCTCGTTCTCGGCAGAAACTTTTTCTGAAAAGGCAAACGTCTGGCTCCTTCTCCCACAAGGAAGGTGCCAGCCCTAAAAGCTCTTGCAGGTCTTCACTACTCCTCTGCAGCCTATCTTTAGCCGCAACAGCACTGGGGATCTCTGCTTTCCCAGAGACTCAGCATGTCACGGTGCTCGTTCTCGGCAGAAACTTTTTCTGAAAAGGCAAACGTCTGGCTCCTTCTCCCACAAGGAAGCTGCCAGCCCTGAAAGCTCTTGCAGGTCTTCACTATCCCTCTGCAGCCTATCTTTAGCCGCAACAGCACTGGGGATCTCTGCTTTCCCAGAGACTCAGCATGTCACGGTGCTCGTTCTCGGCAGAAACTTTTTCTGAAAAGGCAAACGTCTGGCTCCTTCTCCCACAAGGAAGCTGCCATCCCTGAAAGCTCTTGCAGGTCTTCACTATCCCTCTGCAGCCTATCTTTAGCCGCAACAGCACTAGGGATCTCGTCTTTCCCAGAGACTCAGCATGTCACGGTGCTCGTTCTCGGCAGAAACTTTTTCTGACAAGGCAAACGTCTGGCTCCTTCTCCCAAAAGGAAGGTGCCAGCCCTGAAAGCACTTGCAGGTCTTCACTATCCCTCTGCAGCCTATCTTTAGCCACAACAGCACTGGGGATCTCTGCTTTCCCAGAGACTCAGCATGTCACGGTGCTCGTTCTCGGCAGAAACTTTTTCTGAAAAGGCAAACGTCTGGCTCCTTCTCCCACAAGGAAGCTGCCAGCCCTGAAAGATCTTGCTGGTCTTCACCGTCCCCCTGCAGCCTATCCACAGGCACAACAGCACTGGGGATCTCTGCTTTCCCAGAGACTCAGCATGTCACGGTGCTCGTTCTCGGCAGAAACTTTTTCTGAAAAGGCAAACGTCTGGCTCCTTCTCCCACAAGGAAGGTGCCAGCCCTGAAAGCTCTTGCAGGTCTTCACTATCCCTCTGCAGCCTATCCACAGGCACAACAGCACTGGGGATCTCTGCTTTCCCAGAGACTCAGCATGTCACGGTGCTCGTTCTCGGCAGAAACTTTTTCTGAAAAGGCAAACGTCTGGCTCTTTCTCCCACAAGGAAGCTGCCAGCCCTGAAAGATCTTGCTGGTCTTCACTGTCCCCCTGCAGCCTATCCACAGGCACAACACCACTGGGGATCTCTGCTTTCCCAGACACTCAGCATGTCACGGTGCTCGTTCTCGTCAGAAACTTTTTCTTAAAAGGCAAACGTCTGGCTCCTTCTACCACAAGGAAGGTGCCAGCCCTGAAAGCTCTTGCAGGTCTTCACTATCCCTCTGCAGCCTATATTTAGCCACAACAGCACTGGGGATCTCTGCTTTCCCAGAGACTCAGCATGTCACGGTGCTCGTTCTCGGCAGAAACTTTTTCTGAAAAGGCAAACGTCTGGCTCCTTCTCCCACAAGGAAGCTGCCAGCCCTGAAAGATCTTGCTGGTCTTCACCGTCCCCCTGCAGCCTATCCACAGGCACAACAGCACTGGGGATCTCGGCTTTCCCAGAGACTCAGCATGTCACAGTGCTCGTTCTCGGCAGAAAGTTTTTCTGAAAAGGCAAACGTCTGGCTCCTTCTCCCACAAGGAAGGTGCCAGCCCTAAAAGCTCTTGCAGGTCTTCACTATTCCTCTGCAGCCTATCTTTAGCCGCAACAGCACTGGGGATCTCTGCTTTCCCAGAGACTCAGCATGTCACGGTGCTCGTTCTCGGCAGAAACTTTTTCTGAAAAGGCAAACGTCTGGCTCCTTCTCCCACAAGGAAGCTGCCAGCCCTGAAATCTCTTGTAGGTCTTCACTATCCCTCTGCAGCCTATCTGTAGCCGCAACAGCACTGGGGATCTCTGCTTTCCCAGAGACTCAGCATGTCACGGTGCTCGTTCTCGGCAGAAACTTTTTCTGAAAAGGCAAACGTCTGGCTCCTTCTCCCACAAGGAAGGTGCCAGCCCTGAAAGCTCTTGCAGGTCTTCAGTATCCCTCTGCAGCCTATCCACAGGCACAACAGCACTGGGGATCTCTGCTTTCCCAGAGACTCAGCATGTCACGGTGCTCGTTCTCGGCAGAAACTTTTTCTGAAAAGGCAAACGTCTGGCTCCTTCTCCCACAAGGAAGCTGCCAGCCCTGAAATCTCTTGTAGGTCTTCACTATCCCTCTGCAGCCTATCTTTAGCCGCAACAGCACTGGGGATCTCTACTTTCCCAGAGACTCAGCATGTCACGGTGCTCGTTCTCGGCAGAAACTTTTTCTGAAAAGGCAAACGTCTGGCTCCTTCTCCCACAAGGAAGCTGCCAGCCCTGAAAGCTCTTGCTGGTCTTCAGTATCCCTCTGCAGCCTATCCACAGGCACAACAGCACTGGGGATCTCTGCTTTCCCAGAGACTCAGCATGTCACGGTGCTCGTTCTCGGCAGAAACTTTTTCTGAAAAGGCAAACGTCTGGCTCCTTCTCCCACAAGGAAGGTGCCAGCCCTGAAAGATCTTGCTGGTCTTCACCGTCCCCCTGCAGCCTATCCACAGGCACAACAGCACTGGGGATCTCTGCTTTCCCAGGGACTCAGCATGTCACGGTGCTCTTTCTCGGCAGAAACTTTTTTTGAAAAGGCAAACGTCTGGCTCCTTCTCCCACAAGGAAGCTGCCATCCCTGAAAGCTCTTGCAGGTCTTCACTATCCCTCTGCAGCCTATCTTTAGCCGCAACAGCACTGGGGATCTCTGCTTTCCCAGAGACTCAGCATGTCACGGTGCTCGTTCTCGGCAGAAACTTTTTCTGAAAAGGCAAACGTCTGGCTCCTTCTCCCACAAGGAAGGTGCCAGCCCTGAAAGATCTTGCTGGTCTTCACCGTCCCCCTGCAGCCTATCCACAGGCACAACAGCACTGGGGATCTCGGCTTTCCCAGGGACTCAGCATGTCACGGTGCTCGTTCTCGGCAGAAACTTTTTTTGAAAAGGCAAACGTCTTGCTCCTTCTCCCACAAGGAAGGTGCCAGCCCTGAAAGATCTTGCTGGTCTTCACCGTCCCCCTGCAGCCTATCCACAGGCACAACAGCACTGGGGATCTCTGCTTTCCCAGAGACTCAGCATGTCACGGTGCTCGTTCTCGGCAGAAACTTTTTCTGAAAAGGCAAACGTCTGGCTCCTTCTCCCACAAGGAAGCTGCCATCCCTGAAAGCTCTTGCATGTCTTCACTATCCCTCTGCAGCCTATCTTTAGCCGCAACAGCACTAGGGATCTCGTCTTTCCCAGAGACTCAGCATGTCACGGTGCTCGTTCTCGGCAGAAACTTTTTCTGAAAAGGCAAACGTCTGGCTCCTTCTCCCAAAAGGAAGGTGCCAGCCCTGAAAGCACTTGCAGGTCTTCACTATCCCTCTGCAGCCTATCTTTAGCCACAACAGCACTGGGGATCTCTGCTTTCCCAGAGACTCAGCATGTCACGGTGCTCGTTCTCGGCAGAAACTTTTTCTGAAAAGGCAAACGTCTGGCTCCTTCTCCCACAAGGAAGCTGCCAGCCCTGAAAGATCTTGCTGGTCTTCACCGTCCCCCTGCAGCCTATCCACAGGCACAACAGCACTGGGGATCTCTGCTTTCCCAGAGACTCAGCATGTCACGGTGCTCGTTCTCGGCAGAAACTTTTTCTGAAAAGGCAAACGTCTGGCTCCTTCTCCCACAAGGAAGCTGCCAGCCCTGAAAGATCTTGCTGGTCTTCACCGTCCCCCTGCAGCCTATCCACAGGCACAACAGCACTGGGGATCTCTGCTTTCCCAGAGACTCAGCATGTCACGGTGCTCGTTCTCGGCAGAAACTTTTTCTGAAAAGGCAAACGTCTGGCTCCTTCTCCCACAAGGAAGGTGCCAGCCCTGAAAGCTCTTGCTGGTCTTCAGTATCCCTCTGCAGCCTATCCACAGGCACAACAGCACTGGGGATCTCTGCTTTCCCAGACACTCAGCATGTCACG
Source organism: Astur gentilis (assembly GCF_929443795.1). Classification (NCBI taxonomy): domain Eukaryota; kingdom Metazoa; phylum Chordata; class Aves; order Accipitriformes; family Accipitridae; genus Astur; species Astur gentilis. The sequence continues at coordinate 4,279,477 of NW_026061079.1, read as the reverse complement.
GTGCTCGTTCTCGGCAGAAACTTTTTCTGAAAAGGCAAACGTCTGGCTCCTTCTATCACAAGGAAGGTGCCAGCCCTGAAAGCTCTTGCTGGTCTTCACTATCCCTCTGCAGCCTATCTTTAGCCGCAACAGCACTGGGGATCTCTGCTTTCCCAGAGACTCAGCATGTCACGGTGCTCGTTCTCGGCAGAAACTTTTTCTGAAAAGGCAAACGTCTGGCTCCTTCTCCCAAAAGGAAGGTGCCAGCCCTGAAAGCTCTTGCAGGTCTTCACTATCCCTCTGCAGCCTATCTTTAGCCGCAACAGCACTGGGGATCTCTGCTTTCCCAGAGACTCAGCATGTCACGGTGCTCGTTCTCGGCAGAAACTTTTTCTGAAAAGGCAAACGTCTGGCTCCTTCTCCCACAAGGAAGCTGCCAGCCCTGAAAGATCTTGCTGGTCTTCCCTGTCCCCCTGCAGCCTATCCACAGGCACAACAGCACTGGGGATCTCTGCTTTCCCAGACACTCAGCATGTCACGGTGCTCGTTCTCGTCAGAAACTTTTTATTAAAAGGCAAACGTCTGGCTCCTTCTACCACAAGGAAGCTGCCAGCCCTGAAAGCTCTTGCAGGTCTTCACTATCCCTCTGCAGCCTATATTTAGCCACAACAGCACTGGGGATCTCTGCTTTCCCAGAGACTCAGCATGTCACGGTGCTCGTTCTCGGCAGAAACTTTTTCTGAAAAGGCAAACGTCTGGCTCTTTCTCCCACAAGGAAGGTGCCAGCCATGAAAGATCTTGCTGGTCTTCACCGTCCCGCGGCAGCCTATCCACAGGCACAACAGCACTGGGGATCTCTGCTTTCCCAGAGACTCAGCATGTCAGGGTGCTCGTTCTCGGCAGAAACTTTTTCTAAAAAGGCAAACATCTGGCTCCTTCTCCCACAAGGAAGGTGCCAACCCTGAAAGATCTTGCTGGTCTTCACTGTCCCCCTGCAGCCTATCCACAGGCACAACAGCACTGAGGATCTCTGCTTTCCCAGAGACTCAGCATGTCACGGTGCTCGTTCTCGGCAGAAACTTTTTCTGAAAAGGCAAACGTCTGGCTCCTTCTCCCACAAGGAAGCTGCCAGCCCTGAAATCTCTTGTAGGTCTTCACTATCCCTCTGCAGCCTATCTTTAGCCGCAACAGCACTGGGGATCTCTGCTTTCCCAGAGACTCAGCATGTCACGGTGCTCGTTCTCGGCAGAAACTTTTTCTGAAAAGGCAAACGTCTGGCTCCTTCTCCCACAAGGAAGGTGCCAGCCCTGAAAGCTCTTGCAGGTCTTCAGTATCCCTCTGCAGCCTATCCACAGGCACAACAGCACTGGGGATCTCTGCTTTCCCAGAGACTCAGCATGTCACGGTGCTCGTTCTCGTCAGAAACTTTTTCTGAAAAGGCAAACGTCTGGCTCCTTCTCCCACAAGGAAGGTGCCAGCCCTGAAAGATCTTGCTGGTCTTCACCGTCCCCCTGCAGCCTATCCACAGGCACAACAGCACTGGGGATCTCTGCTTTCCCAGGGACTCAGCATGTCACGGTGCTCGTTCTCGGCAGAAACTTTTTTTGAAAAGGCAAACGTCTGGCTCCTTCTCCCACAAGGATGCTGCCATCCCTGAAAGCTCTTGCAGGTCTTCACTATCCCTCTGCAGCCTATCTTTAGCCGCAACAGCACTAGGGATCTCGTCTTTCCCAGAGACTCAGCATGTCACGGTGCTCGTTCTCGGCAGAAACTTTTTCTGAAAAGGCAAACGTCTGGCTCCTTCTCCCAAAAGGAAGGTGCCAGCCCTGAAAGCACTTGCTGGTCTTCATTATCCCTCTGCAGCCTATCCACAGGCACAACAGCACTGGGGATCTCTGCTTTCCCAGAGACTCAGCATGTCACGGTGCTCGTTCTCGGCAGAAACTTTTTCTGAAAAGGCAAACGTCTGGCTCCTTCTCCCACAAGGAAGCTGCCAGCCCTGAAAGATCTTGCTGGTCTTCACCGTCCCCCTGCAGCCTATCCACAGGCACAACAGCACTGGGGATCTCTGCTTTCCCAGAGACTCAGCATGTCACGGTGCTCGTTCTCGGCAGAAACTTTTTCTGAAAAGGCAAACGTCTGGCTCCTTCTCCCACAAGGAAGGTGCCAGCCCTGAAAGCTCTTGCTGGTCTTCAGTATCCCTCTGCAGCCTATCCACAGGCACAACAGCACTGGGGATCTCTGCTTTCCCAGACACTCAGCATGTCACGGTGCTCGTTCTCGGCAGAAACTTTTTCTGAAAAGGCAAACGTCTGGCTCCTTCTCCCACAAGGAAGCTGCCAGCCATGAAAGATCTTGCTGGTCTTCACTGTCCCCCTGCAGCCTATCCACAGGCAAAACAGCACTGGGGATCTCTGCTTTCCCAGAGACTCAGCATGTCACGGTGCTCGTTCTCGGCAGAAACTTTTTCTGAAAAGGCAAACGTCTGGCTCCTTCTCCCACAAGGAAGGTGCCAGCCCTGAAAGCTCTTGCAGGTCTTCAGTATCCCTCTGCAGCCTATCCACAGGCACAACAGCACTGGGGATCTCTGCTTTCCCAGAGACTCAGCATGTCACGGTGCTCGTTCTCGGCAGAAACTTTTTCTGAAAAGGCAAACGTCTGGCTCCTTCTCCCACAAGGAAGCTGCCAGCCCTGAAATCTTTTGTAGGTCTTCACTATCCCTCTGCAGCCTATCTTTAGCCGCAACAGCACTGGGGATCTCTGCTTTCCCAGAGACTCAGCATGTCACGGTGCTCGTTCTCGGCAGAAACTTTTTCTGAAAAGGCAAACGTCTGGCTCCTTCTCCCACAAGGAAGCTGCCAGCCCTGAAAGCTCTTGCTGGTCTTCAGTATCCCTCTGCAGCCTATCCACAGGCACAACAGCACTGGGGATCTCTGCTTTCCCAGAGACTCAGCATGTCACGGTGCTCGTTCTCGGCAGAAACTTTTTCTGAAAAGGCAAACGTCTGGCTCCTTCTCCCACAAGGAAGGTGCCAGCCCTGAAAGCTCTTGCTGGTCTTCAGTATCCATCTGCAGCCTATCTTTAGCCACAACAGCACTGGGGATCTCTGCTTTCCCAGACACTCAGCATGTCACGGTGCTCGTTCTCGGCAGAAACTTTTTCTGAAAAGGCAAACGTCTGGCTCCTTCTCCCACAAGGAAGGTGCCAGCCATGAAAGATCTTGCTGGTCTTCACTGTCCCCCTGCAGCCTATCCACAGGCACAACAGCACTGGGGATCTCTGCTTTCCCAGACACTCAGCATGTCACGGTGCTCGTTCTCGGCAGAAACTTTTTCTGAAAAGGCAAACGTCTGGCTCCTTCTACCACAAGGAAGGTGCCAGCCCTGAAAGCTCTTGCAGGTCTTCACTATCCCTCTGCAGCCTATATTTAGCCACAACAGCACTGGGGATCTCTGCTTTCCCAGAGACTCAGCATGTCACGGTGCTCGTTCTCGGCAGAAACATTTTCTGAAAAGGCAAACGTCTGGCTCCTTCTCCTACAAGGTAGGTCCAGCCCTTAAACATTTTGCTCGTCTTCACTATCCCTCTGCAGCCTATCTTTAGCCGCAACAGCACTGGGGACCTCTGCTTTCCCAGAGACTCAGCATGTCACGGTGCTCGTTCTCGGCAGAAACTTTTTCTGAAAAGGCAAATGTCTGGCTCCTTCTCCCACAAGGAAGGTGCCAGCCCTGAAAGATCTTGCTGGTCTTCACCGTCCCCCTGCAGCCTATCCACAGGCACAACAGCACTGGGGATCTCTGCTTTCCCAGAGACTCAGCATGTCACGGTGCTCGTTCTCGTCAGAAACTTTTTCTGAAAAGGCAAACGTCTGGCTCCTTCTCCCACAAGGAAGCTGCCAGCCCTGAAAGATCTTGCTGGTCTTCACCGTCCCCCTGCAGCCTATCCACAGGCACAACAGCACTGGGGATCTCTGCTTTCCCAGACACTCAGCATGTCACGGTGCTCGTTCTCGGCAGAAACTTTTTCTGAAAAGGCAAACGTCTGGCTCCTTCTACCACAAGGAAGGTGCCAGCCCTGAAAGCTCTTGCAGGTCTTCACTATTCCTCTGCAGCCTATCTTTAGCCGCAACAGCACTGGGGATCTCTGCTTTCCCAGAGACTCAGCATGTCACGGTGCTCGTTCTCGGCAGAAACTTTTTCTGAAAAGGCAAACATCTGGCTCCTTCTCCCACAAGGAAGGTGCCAACCCTGAAAGATCTTGCTGGTCTTCACTGTCCCCCTGCAGCCTATCCACAGGCACAACAGCACTGAGGACCTCTGCTTTCCCAGAGACTCAGCATGTCACGGTGCTCGTTCTCGGCAGAAACTTTTTCTGAAAAGGCAAACGTCTGGCTCCTTCTCCCACAAGGAAGCTGCCAGCCCTGAAATCTCTTGTAGGTCTTCACTATCCCTCTGCAGCCTATCTTTAGCCGCAACAGCACTGGGGATCTCTGCTTTCCCAGAGACTCAGCATGTCACGGTGCTCGTTCTCGGCAGAAACTTTTTCTGAAAAGGCAAACGTCTGGCTCCTTCTCCCACAAGGAAGCTGCCAGCCCTGAAAGCTCTTGCTGGTCTTCAGTATCCCTCTGCAGCCTATCCACAGGCACAACAGCACTGGGGATCTCTGCTTTCCCAGAGACTCAGCATGTCACGGTGCTCGTTCTCGGCAGAAACTTTTTCTGAAAAGGCAAACGTCTGGCTCCTTCTCCCACAAGGAAGCTGCCAGCCCTGAAAGATCTTGCTGGTCTTCACCGTCCCCCTGCAGCCTATCCACAGGCACAACAGCACTGGGGATCTCTGCTTTCCCAGTGACTCAGCATGTCACGGTGCTCGTTCTCGGCAGAAACTTTTTTTGAAAAGGCAAACGTCTGGCTCCTTCTCCCACAAGGAAGCTGCCATCCCTGAAAGCTCTTGCAGGTCTTCACTATCCCTCTGCAGCCTATCTTTAGCCGCAACAGCACTGGGGATCTCTGCTTTCCCAGAGACTCAGCATGTCACGGTGCTCGTTCTCGGCAGAAACTTTTTCTGAAAAGGCAAACGTCTGGCTCCTTCTCCCACAAGGAAGGTGCCAGCCCTGAAAGCTCTTGCTGGTCTTCAGTATCCATCTGCAGCCTATCCACAGGCACAACAGCACTGGGGATCTCTGCTTTCCCAGACACTCAGCATGTCACGGTGCTCGTTCTCGGCAGAAACTTTTTCTGAAAAGGCAAACGTCTGGCTCCTTCTCCCACAAGGAAGGTGCCAGCCCTGAAAGATCTTGCTGGTCTTCACTGTCCCCCTGCAGCCTATCCACAGGCACAACAGCACTGGGGATCTCTGCTTTCCCAGACACTCAGCATGTCACGGTGCTCGTTCTCGGCAGAAACTTTTTCTGAAAAGGCAAACGTCTGGCTCCTTCTACCACAAGGAAGGTGCCAGCCCTGAAAGCTCTTGCAGGTCTTCACTATCCCTCTGCAGCCTATATTTAGCCACAACAGCACTGGGGATCTCTGCTTTCCCAGAGACTCAGCATGTCACGGTGCTCGTTCTCGGCAGAAACATTTTCTGAAAAGGCAAACGTCTGGCTCCTTCTCCTACAAGGTAGGTCCAGCCCTTAAACATTTTGCTCGTCTTCACTATCCCTCTGCAGCCTATCTTTAGCCGCAACAGCACTGGGGACCTCTGCTTTCCCAGAGACTCAGCATGTCACGGTGCTCGTTCTCGGCAGAAACTTTTTCTGAAAAGGCAAATGTCTGGCTCCTTCTCCCACAAGGAAGGTGCCAGCCCTGAAAGATCTTGCTGGTCTTCACCGTCCCCCTGCAGCCTATCCACAGGCACAACAGCACTGGGGATCTCTGCTTTCCCAGAGACTCAGCATGTCACGGTGCTCGTTCTCGTCAGAAACTTTTTCTGAAAAGGCAAACGTCTGGCTCCTTCTCCCACAAGGAAGCTGCCAGCCCTGAAAGATCTTGCTGGTCTTCACCGTCCCCCTGCAGCCTATCCACAGGCACAACAGCACTGGGGATCTCTGCTTTCCCAGACACTCAGCATGTCACGGTGCTCGTTCTCGGCAGAAACTTTTTCTGAAAAGGCAAACGTCTGGCTCCTTCTACCACAAGGAAGGTGCCAGCCCTGAAAGCTCTTGCAGGTCTTCACTATTCCTCTGCAGCCTATCTTTAGCCGCAACAGCACTGGGGATCTCTGCTTTCCCAGAGACTCAGCATGTCACGGTGCTCGTTCTCGGCAGAAACTTTTTCTGAAAAGGCAAACATCTGGCTCCTTCTCCCACAAGGAAGGTGCCAACCCTGAAAGATCTTGCTGGTCTTCACTGTCCCCCTGCAGCCTATCCACAGGCACAACAGCACTGAGGACCTCTGCTTTCCCAGAGACTCAGCATGTCACGGTGCTCGTTCTCGGCAGAAACTTTTTCTGAAAAGGCAAACGTCTGGCTCCTTCTCCCACAAGGAAGCTGCCAGCCCTGAAAGATCTTGTAGGTCTTCACTATCCCTCTGCAGCCTATCTTTAGCCGCAACAGCACTGGGGATCTCTGCTTTCCCAGAGACTCAGCATGTCACGGTGCTCGTTCTCGGCAGAAACTTTTTCTGAAAAGGCAAACGTCTGGCTCCTTCTCCCACAAGGAAGCTGCCAGCCCTGAAAGCTCTTGCTGGTCTTCAGTATCCCTCTGCAGCCTATCCACAGGCACAACAGCACTGGGGATCTCTGCTTTCCCAGAGACTCAGCATGTCACGGTGCTCGTTCTCGGCAGAAACTTTTTCTGAAAAGGCAAACGTCTGGCTCCTTCTCCCACAAGGAAGCTGCCAGCCCTGAAAGATCTTGCTGGTCTTCACCGTCCCCCTGCAGCCTATCCACAGGCACAACAGCACTGGGGATCTCTGCTTTCCCAGGGACTCAGCATGTCACGGTGCTCGTTCTCGGCAGAAACTTTTTTTGAAAAGGCAAACGTCTGGCTCCTTCTCCCACAAGGAAGCTGCCATCCCTGAAAGCTCTTGCAGGTCTTCACTATCCCTCTGCAGCCTATCTTTAGCCACAACAGCACTGGGGATCTCTGCTTTCCCAGAGACTCAGCATGTCACGGTGCTCGTTCTCGGCAGAAACTTTTTCTGAAAAGGCAAACGTCTGGCTCCTTCTCCCACAAGGAAGCTGCCAGCCCTGAAAGATCTTGCTGGTCTTCACCGTCCCCCTGCAGCCTATCCACAGGCACAACAGCACTGGGGATCTCTGCTTTCCCAGAGACTCAGCATGTCACGGTGCTCGTTCTCGGCAGAAACTTTTTCTGAAAAGGCAAACGTCTGGCTCCTTCTCCCACAAGGAAGCTGCCAGCCCTGAAAGCTCTTACTGGTCTTCACTATCCCTCTGCAGCCTATCTTTAGCCGCAACAGCACTGGGGATCTCTGCTTTCCCAGAGACTCAGCATGTCACGGTGCTCGTTCTCGGCAGAAACTTTTTCTGAAAAGGCAAACGTCTGGCTCCTTCTCCCACAAGGAAGCTGCCAGCCCTGAAAGATCTTGCTGGTCTTCACTGTCCCCCTGCAGCCTATCCACAGGCAAAACAGCACTGGGGATCTCTGCTTTCCCAGACACTCAGCATGTCACGGTGCTCGTTCTCGGCAGAAACTTTTTCTTAAAAGGCAAACGTCTGGCTCCTTCTACCACAAGGAAGGTGCCAGCCCTGAAAGCTCTTGCAGGTCTTCACTATCCCTCTGCAGCCTATCTTTAGCCACAACAGCACTGGGGATCTCTGCTTTCCCAGAGACTCAGCATGTCACGGTGCTCGTTCTCGGCAGAAACTTTTTCTGAAAAGGCAAACGTCTGGCTCCTTCTCCCACAAGGAAGCTGCCAGCCCTGAAAGATCTTGCTGGTCTTCACCGTCCCCCTGCAGCCTATCCACAGGCACAACAGCACTGGGGATCTCGGCTTTCCCAGAGACTCAGCATGTCACGGTGCTCGTTCTCGGCAGAAACTTTTTCTGAAAAGGCAAACGTCTGGCTCCTTCTCCCACAAGGAAGGTGCCAGCCCTAAAAGCTCTTGCAGGTCTTCACTATTCCTCTGCAGCCTATCTTTAGCCGCAACAGCACTGGGGATCTCTGCTTTCCCAGAGACTCAGCATGTCACGGTGCTCGTTCTCGGCAGAAACTTTTTCTGAAAAGGCAAACGTCTGGCTCCTTCTCCCACAAGGAAGGTGCCAGCCCTGAAAGCTCTTGCAGGTCTTCAGTATCCCTCTGCAGCCTATCCACAGGCACAACAGCACTGGGGATCTCTGCTTTCCCAGAGACTCAGCATGTCACGGTGCTCGTTCTCGGCAGAAACTTTTTCTGAAAAGGCAAACGTCTGGCTCCTTCTCCCACAAGGAAGGTGCCAGCCCTGAAAGATCTTGCTGGTCTTCACCGTCCCCCTGCAGCCTATCCACAGGCACAACAGCACTGGGGATCTCTGCTTTCCCAGGGACTCAGCATGTCACGGTGCTCGTTCTCGGCAGAAACTTTTTCTGAAAAGGCAAACGTCTGGCTCCTTCTCCCACAAGGAAGCTGCCATCCCTGAAAGCTCTTGCAGGTCTTCACTATCCCTCTGCAGCCTATCTTTAGCCGCAACAGCACTGGGGATCTCTGCTTTCCCAGAGACTCAGCATGTCACGGTGCTCGTTCTCGGCAGAAACTTTTTCTGAAAAGGCAAACGTCTGGCTCCTTCTCCCAAAAAGAAGGTGCCAGCCCTGAAAGCTCTTGCAGGTCTTCACTATCCCTCTGCAGCCTATCTTTAGCCGCAACAGCACTGGGGATCTCTGCTTTCCCAGAGACTCAGCATGTCACGGTGCTCGTTCTCGGCAGAAACTTTTTCTTAAAAGGCAAACGTCTGGCTCCTTCTCCCACAAGGAAGCTGCCAGCCCTGAAAGATCTTGCTGGTCTTCACTGTCCCCCTGCAGCCTATCCACAGGCACAACACCACTGGGGATCTCTGCTTTCCCAGACACTCAGCATGTCACGGTGCTCGTTCTCGTCAGAAACTTTTTCTTAAAAGGCAAACGTCTGGCTCCTTCTACCACAAGGAAGGTGCCAGCCCTGAAAGCTCTTGCAGGTCTTCACTATCCCTCTGCAGCCTATATTTAGCCACAACAGCACTGGGGATCTCTGCTTTCCCAGACACTCAGCATGTCACGGTGCTCGTTCTCGGCAGAAACTTTTTCTGAAAAGGCAAACGTCTGGCTCCTTCTCCCACAAGGAAGCTGCCAGCCCTGAAAGATCTTGCTGGTCTTCACCGTCCCCCTGCAGCCTATCCACAGGCACAACAGCACTGGGGATCTCGGCTTTCCCAGAGACTCAGCATGTCACGGTGCTCGTTCTCGGCAGAAACTTTTTCTGAAAAGGCAAACGTCTGGCTCCTTCTCCCACAAGGAAGGTGCCAGCCCTAAAAGCTCTTGCAGGTCTTCACTATTCCTCTGCAGCCTATCTTTAGCCGCAACAGCACTGGGGATCTCTGCTTTCCCAGAGACTCAGCATGTCACGGTGCTCGTTCTCGTCAGAAACTTTTTCTTAAAAGGCAAACGTCTGGCTCCTTCTACCACAAGGAAGGTGCCAGCCCTGAAAGCTCTTGCAGGTCTTCACTATCCCTCTGCAGCCTATATTTAGCCACAACAGCACTGGGGATCTCTGCTTTCCCAGAGACTCAGCATGTCACGGTGCTCGTTCTCGGCAGAAACTTTTTCTGAAAAGGCAAACGTCTGGCTCCTTCTCCCACAAGGAAGCTGCCAGCCCTGAAAGATCTTGCTGGTCTTCACCGTCCCCCTGCAGCCTATCCACAGGCACAACAGCACTGGGGATCTCGGCTTTCCCAGAGACTCAGCATGTCACGGTGCTCGTTCTCGGCAGAAACTTTTTCTGAAAAGGCAAACGTCTGGCTCCTTCTCCCACAAGGAAGGTGCCAGCCCTAAAAGCTCTTGCAGGTCTTCACTATTCCTCTGCAGCCTATCTTTAGCCGCAACAGCACTGGGGATCTCTGCTTTCCCAGAGACTCAGCATGTCACGGTGCTCGTTCTCGTCAGAAACTTTTTCTTAAAAGGCAAACGTCTGGCTCCTTCTACCACAAGGAAGGTGCCAGCCCTGAAAGCTCTTGCAGGTCTTCACTATCCCTCTGCAGCCTATATTTAGCCACAACAGCACTGGGGATCTCTGCTTTCCCAGAGACTCAGCATGTCACGGTGCTCGTTCTCGGCAGAAACTTTTTCTGAAAAGGCAAACGTCTGGCTCCTTCTCCCACAAGGAAGGTGCCAGCCCTGAAAGCTCTTGCAGGTCTTCAGTATCCCTCTGCAGCCTATCCACAGGCACAACAGCACTGGGGATCTCTGCTTTCCCAGAGACTCAGCATGTCACGGTGCTCGTTCTCGGCAGAAACTTTTTCTGAAAAGGCAAACGTCTGGCTCCTTCTCCCACAAGGAAGGTGCCAACCCTGAAAGATCTTGCTGGTCTTCACCGTCCCCCTGCAGCCTATCCACAGGCACAACAGCACTGGGGATCTCTGCTTTCCCAGGGACTCAGCATGTCACGGTGCTCGTTCTCGGCAGAAACTTTTTTTGAAAAGGCAAACGTCTGGCTCCTTCTCCCACAAGGAAGCTGCCATCCCTGAAAGCTCTTGCAGGTCTTCACTATCCCTCTGCAGCCTATCTTTAGCCGCAACAGCACTGGGGATCTCTGCTTTCCCAGAGACTCAGCATGTCACGGTGCTCGTTCTCGGCAGAAACTTTTTCTGAAAAGGCAAACGTCTGGCTCCTTCTCCCAAAAAGAAGGTGCCAGCCCTGAAAGCTCTTGCAGGTCTTCACTATCCCTCTGCAGCCTATCTTTAGCCGCAACAGCACTGGGGATCTCTGCTTTCCCAGAGACTCAGCATGTCACGGTGCTCGTTCTCGGCAGAAACTTTTTCTGAAAAGGCAAACGTCTGGCTCCTTCTCCCACAAGGAAGCTGCCAGCCCTGAAAGATCTTGCTGGTCTTCACTGTCCCCCTGCAGCCTATCCACAGGCACAACACCACTGGGGATCTCTGCTTTCCCAGACACTCAGCATGTCACGGTGCTCGTTCTCGTCAGAAACTTTTTCTTAAAAGGCAAACGTCTGGCTCCTTCTACCACAAGGAAGGTGCCAGCCCTGAAAGCTCTTGCAGGTCTTCACTATCCCTCTGCAGCCTATATTTAGCCACAACAGCACTGGGGATCTCTGCTTTCCCAGAGACTCAGCATGTCACGGTGCTCGTTCTCGGCAGAAACTTTTTCTGAAAAGGCAAACGTCTGGCTCCTTCTCCCACAAGGAAGCTGCCAGCCCTGAAAGATCTTGCTGGTCTTCACCGTCCCCCTGCAGCCTATCCACAGGCACAACAGCACTGGGGATCTCGGCTTTCCCAGAGACTCAGCATGTCACGGTGCTCGTTCTCGGCAGAAACTTTTTCTGAAAAGGCAAACGTCTGGCTCCTTCTCCCACAAGGAAGGTGCCAGCCCTAAAAGCTCTTGCAGGTCTTCACTATTCCTCTGCAGCCTATCTTTAGCCGCAACAGCACTGGGGATCTCTGCTTTCCCAGAGACTCAGCATGTCACGGTGCTCGTTCTCGGCAGAAACTTTTTCTGAAAAGGCAAACGTCTGGCTCCTTCTCCCACAAGGAAGCTGCCAGCCCTGAAATCTCTTGAAGGTCTTCACTATCCCTCTGCAGCCTATCTGTAGCCGCAACAGCACTGGGGATCTCTGCTTTCCCAGAGACTCAGCATGTCACGGTGCTCGTTCTCGGCAGAAACTTTTTCTGAAAAGGCAAACGTCTGGCTCCTTCTCCCACAAGGAAGGTGCCAGCCCTGAAAGCTCTTGCAGGTCTTCAGTATCCCTCTGCAGCCTATCCACAGGCACAACAGCACTGGGGATCTCTGCTTTCCCAGGGACTCAGCATGTCACGGTGCTCGTTCTCGGCAGAAACTTTTTTTGAAAAGGCAAACGTCTGGCTCCTTCTCCCACAAGGAAGCTGCCATCCCTGAAAGCTCTTGCAGGTCTTCACTATCCCTCTGCAGCCTATCTTTAGCCGCAACAGCACTGGGGATCTCTGCTTTCCCAGAGACTCAGCATGTCACGGTGCTCGTTCTCGGCAGAAACTTTTTCTGAAAAGGCAAACGTCTGGCTCCTTCTCCCACAAGGAAGCTGCCAGCCCTGAAAGCTCTTGCAGGTCTTCACTATCCCTCTGCAGCCTATCTTTAGCCGCAACAGCACTAGGGATCTCGTCTTTCCCAGAGACTCAGCATGTCACGGTGCTCGTTCTCGGCAGAAACTTTTTCTGAAAAGGCAAACGTCTGGCTCCTTCTCCCAAAAGGAAGGTGCCAGCCCTGAAAGCACTTGCAGGTCTTCACTATCCCTCTGCAGCCTATCTTTAGCCACAACAGCACTGGGGATCTCTGCTTTCCCAGAGACTCAGCATGTCACGGTGCTCGTTCTCGGCAGAAACTTTTTCTGAAAAGGCAAACGTCTGGCTCCTTCTCCCACAAGGAAGGTGCCAGCCCTGAAAGATCTTGCTGGTCTTCACCGTCCCCCTGCAGCCTATCCACAGGCACAACAGCACTGGGGATCTCTGCTTTCCCAGAGACTCAGCATGTCACGGTGCTCGTTCTCGGCAGAAACTTTTTCTGAAAAGGCAAACGTCTGGCTCCTTCTCCCACAAGGAAGCTGCCAGCCCTGAAAGCTCTTGCTGGTCTTCAGTATCCCTCTGCAGCCTATCCACAGGCACAACAGCACTGGGGATCTCTGCTTTCCCAGACACTCAGCATGTCACGGTGCTCGTTCTCGGCAGAAACTTTTTCTGAAAAGGCAAACGTCTGGCTCCTTCTCCCACAAGGAAGCTGCCAGCCCTGAAAGATCTTGCTGGTCTTCACTGTCCCCCTGCAGCCTATCCACAGGCACAACACCACTGGGGATCTCTGCTTTCCCAGACACTCAGCATGTCACGGTGCTCGTTCTCGGCAGAAACTTTTTCTGAAAAGGCAAACGTCTGGCTCCTTCTCCCACAAGGAAGCTGCCATCCCTGAAAGATCTTGCTGGTCTTCACCGTCCCCCTGCAGCCTATCCACAGGCACAACAGCACTGGGGATCTCGGCTTTCCCAGAGACTCAGCATGTTACGGTGCTCGTTCTCGGCAGAAACTTTTTCTGAAAAGGCAAACGTCTGGCTCCTTCTCCCACAAGGAAGGTGCCAGCCCTAAAAGCTCTTGCAGGTCTTCACTATTCCTCTGCAGCCTATCTTTAGCCGCAACAGCACTGGGGATCTCTGCTTTCCCAGAGACTCAGCATGTCACGGTGCTCGTTCTCGGCAGAAACTTTTTCTGAAAAGGCAAACGTCTGGCTCCTTCTCCCACAAGGAAGCTGCCAGCCCTGAAATCTCTTGTAGGTCTTCACTATCCCTCTGCAGCCTATCTGTAGCCGCAACAGCACTGGGGATCTCTGCTTTCCCAGAGACTCAGCATGTCACGGTGCTCGTTCTCGGCAGAAACTTTTTCTGAAAAGGCAAACGTCTGGCTCCTTCTCCCACAAGGAAGGTGCCAGCCCTGAAAGCTCTTGCAGGTCTTCAGTATCCCTCTGCAGCCTATCCACAGGCACAACAGCACTGGGGATCTCTGCTTTCCCAGACACTCAGCATGTCACGGTGCTCGTTCTCGGCAGAAACTTTTTTTGAAAAGGCAAACGTCTGGCTCCTTCTCCCACAAGGAAGCTGCCATCCCTGAAAGCTCTTGCAGGTCTTCACTATCCCTCTGCAGCCTATCTTTAGCCGCAACAGCACTGGGGATCTCTGCTTTCCCAGAGACTCAGCATGTCACAGTGCTCGTTCTCGGCAGAAACTTTTTCTGAAAAGGCAAACGTCTGGCTCCTTCTCCCACAAGGAAGATGCCATCCCTGAAAGCTCTTGCAGGTCTTCACTATCCCTCTGCAGCCTATCTTTAGCCGCAACAGCACTAGGGATCTCGTCTTTCCCAGAGACTCAGCATGTCACGGTGCTCGTTCTCGGCAGAAACTTTTTCTGAAAAGGCAAACGTCTGGCTCCTTCTCCCAAAAGGAAGGTGCCAGCCCTGAAAGCACTTGCAGGTCTTCACTATCCCTCTGCAGCCTATCTTTAGCCACAACAGCACTGGGGATCTCTGCTTTCCCAGAGACTCAGCATGTCACGGTGCTCGTTCTCGGCAGAAACTTTTTCTGAAAAGGCAAACGTCTGGCTCCTTCTCCCACAAGGAAGCTGCCAGCCCTGAAAGATCTTGCTGGTCTTCACCGTCCCCCTGCAGCCTATCCACAGGCACAACAGCACTGGGGATCTCTGCTTTCCCAGACACTCAGCATGTCACGGTGCTCGTTCTCGGCAGAAACTTTTTCTGAAAAGGCAAACGTCTGGCTCCTTCTCCCACAAGGAAGGTGCCAGCCCTGAAAGCTCTTGCTGGTCTTCAGTATCCCTCTGCAGCCTATCCACAGGCACAACAGCACTGGGGATCTCTGCTTTCCCAGACACTCAGCATGTCACGGTGCTCGTTCTCGGCAGAAACTTTTTCTGAAAAGGCAAACGTCTGGCTCCTTCTCCCACAAGGAAGCTGCCAGCCCTGAAAGATCTTGCTGGTCTTCACTGTCCCCCTGCAGCCTATCCACAGGCACAACACCACTGGGGATCTCTGCTTTCCCAGACACTCAGCATGTCACGGTGCTCGTTCTCGGCAGAAACTTTTTCTTAAAAGGCAAACGTCTGGCTCCTTCTACCACAAGGAAGGTGCCAGCCCTGAAAGCTCTTGCAGGTCTTCACTATCCCTCTGCAGCCTATATTTAGCCACAACAGCACTGGGGATCTCTGCTTTCCCAGAGACTCAGCATGTCACGGTGCTCGTTCTCGGCAGAAACTTTTTCTGAAAAGGCAAACGTCTGGCTCCTTCTCCCACAAGGAAGCTGCCAGCCCTGAAAGATCTTGCTGGTCTTCACCGTCCCCCTGCAGCCTATCCACAGGCACAACAGCACTGGGGATCTCGGCTTTCCCAGAGACTCAGCATGTTACGGTGCTCGTTCTCGGCAGAAACTTTTTCTGAAAAGGCAAACGTCTGGCTCCTTCTCCCACAAGGAAGATGCCATCCCTGAAAGCTCTTGCAGGTCTTCACTATCCCTCTGCAGCCTATCTTTAGCCGCAACAGCACTAGGGATCTCGTCTTTCCCAGAGACTCAGCATGTCACGGTGCTCGTTCTCGGCAGAAACTTTTTCTGAAAAGGCAAACGTCTGGCTCCTTCTCCCAAAAGGAAGGTGCCAGCCCTGAAAGCACTTGCAGGTCTTCACTATCCCTCTGCAGCCTATCTTTAGCCACAACAGCACTGGGGATCTCTGCTTTCCCAGAGACTCAGCATGTCACGGTGCTCGTTCTCGGCAGAAACTTTTTCTGAAAAGGCAAACGTCTGGCTCCTTCTCCCACAAGGAAGCTGCCAGCCCTGAAAGATCTTGCTGGTCTTCACCGTCCCCCTGCAGCCTATCCACAGGCACAACAGCACTGGGGATCTCTGCTTTCCCAGAGACTCAGCATGTCACGGTGCTCGTTCTCGGCAGAAACTTTTTCTGAAAAGGCAAACGTCTGGCTCCTTCTCCCACAAGGAAGGTGCCAGCCCTGAAAGCTCTTGCTGGTCTTCAGTATCCCTCTGCAGCCTATCCACAGGCACAACAGCACTGGGGATCTCTGCTTTCCCAGACACTCAGCATGTCACGGTGCTCGTTCTCGGCAGAAACTTTTTCTGAAAAGGCAAACGTCTGGCTCCTTCTCCCACAAGGAAGCTGCCATCCCTGAAAGCTCTTGCTGGTCTTCACTATCCCTCTGCAGCCTATCTTTAGCCGCAACAGCACTGGGGATCTCTGCTTTCCCAGAGACTCAGCATGTCACGGTGCTCGTTCTCGGCAGAAACTTTTTCTGAAAAGGCAAACGTCTGGCTCCTTCTCCCACAAGGAAGCTGCCAGCCCTGAAAGCTCTTGCTGGTCTTCACTATCCCTCTGCAGCCTATCTTTAGCCGCAACAGCACTGGGGATCTCTGCTTTCCCAGAGACTCAGCATGTCACGGTGCTCGTTCTCGGCAGAAACTTTTTCTGAATAGGCAAACGTCTGGCTCCTTCTCCCACAAGGAAGGTGCCAGCCCTGAAAGCTCTTGCAGGTCTTCACTATTCCTCTGCAGCCTATCTTTAGCCGCAACAGCACTGGGGATCTCTGCTTTCCCAGAGACTCAGCATGTCACGGTGCTCGTTCTCGTCAGAAACTTTTTCTGAAAAGGCAAACGTCTGGCTCCTTCTCCCACAAGGAAGCTGCCAGCCCTGAAAGATCTTGCTGGTCTTCACTGTCCCCCTGCAGCCTATCCACAGGCACAACACCACTGGGGATCTCTGCTTTCCCAGACACTCAGCATGTCACGGTGCTCGTTCTCGTCAGAAACTTTTTCTTAAAAGGCAAACGTCTGGCTCCTTCTACCACAAGGAAGGTGCCAGCCCTGAAAGCTCTTGCAGGTCTTCACTATCCCTCTGCAGCCTATATTTAGCCACAACAGCACTGGGGATCTCTGCTTTCCCAGAGACTCAGCATGTCACGGTGCTCGTTCTCGGCAGAAACTTTTTCTGAAAAGGCAAACGTCTGGCTCCTTCTCCCACAAGGAAGCTGCCAGCCCTGAAAGATCTTGCTGGTCTTCACCGTCCCCCTGCAGCCTATCCACAGGCACAACAGCACTGGGGATCTCGGCTTTCCCAGAGACTCAGCATGTCACGGTGCTCGTTCTCGGCAGAAACTTTTTCTGAAAAGGCAAACGTCTGGCTCCTTCTCCCACAAGGAAGGTGCCAGCCCTAAAAGCTCTTGCAGGTCTTCACTATTCCTCTGCAGCCTATCTTTAGCCGCAACAGCACTGGGGATCTCTGCTTTCCCAGAGACTCAGCATGTCACGGTGCTCGTTCTCGGCAGAAACTTTTTCTGAAAAGGCAAACGTCTGGCTCCTTCTCCCACAAGGAAGCTGCCAGCCCTGAAATCTCTTGTAGGTCTTCACTATCCCTCTACAGCCTATCTGTAGCCGCAACAGCACTGGGGATCTCTGCTTTCCCAGAGACTCAGCATGTCACGGTGCTCGTTCTCGGCAGAAACTTTTTCTGAAAAGGCAAACGTCTGGCTCCTTCTCCCACAAGGAAGGTGCCAGCCCTGAAAGCTCTTGCAGGTCTTCAGTATCCCTCTGCAGCCTATCCACAGGCACAACAGCACTGGGGATCTCTGCTTTCCCAGAGACTCAGCATGTCACGGTGCTCGTTCTCGGCAGAAACTTTTTCTGAAAAGGCAAACGTCTGGCTCCTTCTCCCACAAGGAAGCTGCCAGCCCTGAAAGATCTTGCTGGTCTTCACCGTCCCCCTGCAGCCTATCCACAGGCACAACAGCACTGGGGATCTCTGCTTTCCCAGAGACTCAGCATGTCACGGTGCTCGTTCTCGGCAGAAACTTTTTTTGAAAAGGCAAACGTCTGGCTCCTTCTCCCACAAGGAAGCTGCCATCCCTGAAAGCTCTTGCAGGTCTTCACTATCCCTCTGCAGCCTATCTTTAGCCGCAACAGCACTGGGGATCTCTGCTTTCCCAGAGACTCAGCATGTCACAGTGCTCGTTCTCGGCAGAAACTTTTTCTGAAAAGGCAAACGTCTGGCTCCTTCTCCCACAAGGAAGATGCCATCCCTGAAAGCTCTTGCAGGTCTTCACTATCCCTCTGCAGCCTATCTTTAGCCGCAACAGCACTAGGGATCTCGTCTTTCCCAGAGACTCAGCATGTCACGGTGCTCGTTCTCGGCAGAAACTTTTTCTGAAAAGGCAAACGTCTGGCTCCTTCTCCCAAAAGGAAGGTGCCAGCCCTGAAAGCACTTGCAGGTCTTCACTATCCCTCTGCAGCCTATCTTTAGCCACAACAGCACTGGGGATCTCTGCTTTCCCAGAGACTCAGCATGTCACGGTGCTCGTTCTCGGCAGAAACTTTTTCTGAAAAGGCAAACGTCTGGCTCCTTCTCCCACAAGGAAGCTGCCAGCCCTGAAAGATCTTGCTGGTCTTCACCGTCCCCCTGCAGCCTATCCACAGGCACAACAGCACTGGGGATCTCTGCTTTCCCAGAGACTCAGCATGTCACGGTGCTCGTTCTCGGCAGAAACTTTTTCTGAAAAGGCAAACGTCTGGCTCCTTCTCCCACAAGGAAGGTGCCAGCCCTGAAAGCTCTTGCTGGTCTTCAGTATCCCTCTGCAGCCTATCCACAGGCACAACAGCACTGGGGATCTCTGCTTTCCCAGAGACTCAGCATGTCACGGTGCTCGTTCTCGGCAGAAACTTTTTCTGAAAAGGCAAACGTCTGGCTCCTTCTCCCACAAGGAAGCTGCCAGCCCTGAAAGCTCTTGCTGGTCTTCACTATCCCTCTGCAGCCTATCTTTAGCCGCAACAGCACTGGGGATCTCTGCTTTCCCAGAGACTCAGCATGTCACGGTGCTCGTTCTCGGCAGAAACTTTTTCTGAATAGGCAAACGTCTGGCTCCTTCTCCCACAAGGAAGGTGCCAGCCCTATAAGCTCTTGCAGGTCTTCACTATTCCTCTGCAGCCTATCTTTAGCCGCAACAGCACTGGGGATCTCTGCTTTCCCAGAGACTCAGCATGTCACGGTGCTCGTTCTCGTCAGAAACTTTTTCTGAAAAGGCAAACGTCTGGCTCCTTCTCCCACAAGGAAGCTGCCAGCCCTGAAAGATCTTGCTGGTCTTCACTGTCCCCCTGCAGCCTATCCACAGGCACAACACCACTGGGGATCTCTGCTTTCCCAGAGACTCAGCATGTCACGGTGCTCGTTCTCGTCAGAAACTTTTTCTTAAAAGGCAAACGTCTGGCTCCTTCTACCACAAGGAAGGTGCCAGCCCTGAAAGCTCTTGCAGGTCTTCACTATCCCTCTGCAGCCTATATTTAGCCACAACAGCACTGGGGATCTCTGCTTTCCCAGAGACTCAGCATGTCACGGTGCTCGTTCTCGGCAGAAACTTTTTCTGAAAAGGCAAACGTCTGGCTCCTTCTCCCACAAGGAAGCTGCCAGCCCTGAAAGATCTTGCTGGTCTTCACCGTCCCCCTGCAGCCTATCCACAGGCACAACAGCACTGGGGATCTCGGCTTTCCCAGAGACTCAGCATGTCACGGTGCTCGTTCTCGGCAGAAACTTTTTCTGAAAAGGCAAACGTCTGGCTCCTTCTCCCACAAGGAAGGTGCCAGCCCTAAAAGCTCTTGCAGGTCTTCACTATTCCTCTGCAGCCTATCTTTAGCCGCAACAGCACTGGGGATCTCTGCTTTCCCAGAGACTCAGCATGTCACGGTGCTCGTTCTCGGCAGAAACTTTTTCTGAAAAGGCAAACGTCTGGCTCCTTCTCCCACAAGGAAGCTGCCAGCCCTGAAATCTCTTGTAGGTCTTCACTATCCCTCTACAGCCTATCTGTAGCCGCAACAGCACTGGGGATCTCTGCTTTCCCAGAGACTCAGCATGTCACGGTGCTCGTTCTCGGCAGAAACTTTTTCTGAAAAGGCAAACGTCTGGCTCCTTCTCCCACAAGGAAGGTGCCAGCCCTGAAAGCTCTTGCAGGTCTTCAGTATCCCTCTGCAGCCTATCCACAGGCACAACAGCACTGGGGATCTCTGCTTTCCCAGAGACTCAGCATGTCACGGTGCTCGTTCTCGGCAGAAACTTTTTCTGAAAAGGCAAACGTCTGGCTCCTTCTCCCACAAGGAAGCTGCCAGCCCTGAAATCTCTTGTAGGTCTTCACTATCCCTCTGCAGCCTATCTTTAGCCGCAACAGCACTGGGGATCTCTGCTTTCCCAGAGACTCAGCATGTCACGGTGCTCGTTCTCGGCAGAAACTTTTTCTGAAAAGGCAAACGTCTGGCTCCTTCTCCCACAAGGAAGCTGCCAGCCCTGAAAGCTCTTGCTGGTCTTCAGTATCCCTCTGCAGCCTATCCACAGGCACAACAGCACTGGGGATCTCTGCTTTCCCAGAGACTCAGCATGTCACGGTGCTCGTTCTCGGCAGAAACTTTTTCTGAAAAGGCAAACGTCTGGCTCCTTCTCCCACAAGGAAGGTGCCAGCCCTGAAAGATCTTGCTGGTCTTCACCGTCCCCCTGCAGCCTATCCACAGGCACAACAGCACTGGGGATCTCTGCTTTCCCAGGGACTCAGCATGTCACGGTGCTCGTTCTCGGCAGAAACTTTTTTTGAAAAGGCAAACGTCTGGCTCCTTCTCCCACAAGGAAGCTGCCATCCCTGAAAGCTCTTGCAGGTCTTCACTATCCCTCTGCAGCCTATCTTTAGCCGCAACAGCACTGGGGATCTCTGCTTTCCCAGAGACTCAGCATGTCACGGTGCTCGTTCTCGGCAGAAACTTTTTCTGAAAAGGCAAACGTCTGGCTCCTTCTCCCACAAGGAAGCTGCCATCCCTGAAAGCTCTTGCAGGTCTTCACTATCCCTCTGCAGCCTATCTTTAGCCGCAACAGCACTAGGGATCTCGTCTTTCCCAGAGACTCAGCATGTCACGGTGCTCGTTCTCGGCAGAAACTTTTTCTGAAAAGGCAAACGTCTGGCTCCTTCTCCCACAAGGAAGGTGCCAGCCCTGAAAGCTCTTGCTGGTCTTCAGTATCCCTCTGCAGCCTATCCACAGGCACAACAGCACTGGGGATCTCTGCTTTCCCAGACACTCAGCATGTCACGGTGCTCGTTCTCGGCAGAAACTTTTTCTGAAAAGGCAAACGTCTGGCTCCTTCTCCCACAAGGAAGCTGCCAGCCCTGAAAGCTCTTGCTGGTCTTCACTATCCCTCTGCAGCCTATCTTTAGCCGCAACAGCACTGGGGATCTCTGCTTTCCCAGAGACTCAGCATGTCACGGTGCTCGTTCTCGGCAGAAACTTTTTCTGAAAAGGCAAACGTCTGGCTCCTTCTCCCACAAGGAAGCTGCCAGCCCTGAAAGATCTTGCTGGTCTTCACCGTCCCCCTGCAGCCTATCCACAGGCACAACAGCACTGGGGATCTCTGCTTTCCCAGAGACTCAGCATGTCACGGTGCTCGTTCTCGGCAGAAACTTTTTCTGAAAAGGCAAACGTCTGGCTCCTTCTCCCACAAGGAAGGTGCCAGCCCTGAAAGCTCTTGCTGGTCTTCAGTATCCCTCTGCAGCCTATCCACAGGCACAACAGCACTGGGGATCTCTGCTTTCCCAGACACTCAGCATGTCACGGTGCTCGTTCTCGGCAGAAACTTTTTCTGAAAAGGCAAACGTCTGGCTCCTTCTACCACAAGGAAGGTGCCAGCCCTGAAAGCTCTTGCTGGTCTTCACTATCGCTCTGCAGCCTATCTTTAGCCGCAACAGCACTGGGGATCTCTGCTTTCCCAGAGACTCAGCATGTCACGGTGCTCGTTCTCGGCAGAAACTTTTTCTGAAAAGGCAAACGTCTGGCTCCTTCTCCCACAAGGAAGGTGCCAGCCCTGAAAGATCTTGCTGGTCTTCACCGTCCCGCGCCAGCCTATCCACAGGCACAACAGCACTGGGGATCTCTGCTTTCCCAGAGACTCAGCATGTCACACTGCTCGTTCTCGGCAGAAACTTCTTCTAAAAAGGCAAACGTCTGGCTCCTTCTCCCACAAGGAAGCTCCCAGCTCTGAAATCTCTTGTAGGTCTTCACTATCCCTCTGCAGCCTATCTTTAGCCGCAACAGCACTGGGGATCTCTGCTTTCCCAGAGACTCAGCATGTCACGGTGCTCGTTCTCGGCAGAAACTTTTTCTGAAAAGGCAAACGTCTGGCTCCTTCTCCCACAAGGAAGGTGCCAGCCCTGAAAGCACTTGCTGGTCTTCAGTATCCCTCTGCAGCCTATCCACAGGCACAACAGCACTGGGGATCTCTGCTTTCCCAGACACTCAGCATGTCACGGTGCTCGTTCTCGGCAGAAACTTTTTCTGAAAAGGCAAACGTCTGGCTCCTTCTCCCAAAAGGAAGGTGCCAGCCCTGAAAGCACTTGCAGGTCTTCACTATCCCTCTGCAGCCTATCTTTAGCCACAACAGCACTGGGGATCTCTGCTTTCCCAGAGACTCAGCATGTCACGGTGCTCGTTCTCGGCAGAAACTTTTTCTGAAAAGGCAAACGTCTGGCTCCTTCTCCCACAAGGAAGCTGCCAGCCCTGAAAGATCTTGCTGGTCTTCACCGTCCCCCTGCAGCCTATCCACAGGCACAACAGCACTGGGGATCTCTGCTTTCCCAGAGACTCAGCATGTCACGGTGCTCGTTCTCGGCAGAAACTTTTTCTGAAAAGGCAAACGTCTGGCTCCTTCTCCCACAAGGAAGGTGCCAGCCCTGAAAGCTCTTGCTGGTCTTCAGTATCCCTCTGCAGCCTATCCACAGGCACAACAGCACTGGGGATCTCTGCTTTCCCAGACACTCAGCATGTCACGGTGCTCGTTCTCGGCAGAAACTTTTTCTGAAAAGGCAAACGTCTGGCTCCTTCTCCCACAAGGAAGCTGCCAGCCCTGAAAGCTCTTGCTGGTCTTCACTATCCCTCTGCAGCCTATCTTTAGCCGCAACAGCACTGGGGATCTCTGCTTTCCCAGAGACTCAGCATGTCACGGTGCTCGTTCTCGGCAGAAACTTTTTCTGAATAGGCAAACGTCTGGCTCCTTCTCCCACAAGGAAGGTGCCAGCCCTAAAAGCTCTTGCAGGTCTTCACTATTCCTCTGCAGCCTATCTTTAGCCGCAACAGCACTGGGGATCTCTGCTTTCCCAGAGACTCAGCATGTCACGGTGCTCGTTCTCGTCAGAAACTTTTTCTGAAAAGGCAAACGTCTGGCTCCTTCTCCCACAAGGAAGCTGCCAGCCCTGAAAGATCTTGCTGGTCTTCACTGTCCCCCTGCAGCCTATCCACAGGCACAACACCACTGGGGATCTCTGCTTTCCCAGAGACTCAGCATGTCACGGTGCTCGTTCTCGTCAGAAACTTTTTCTTAAAAGGCAAACGTCTGGCTCCTTCTCCCACAAGGAAGGTGCCAGCCCTGAAAGCTCTTGCAGGTCTTCACTATCCCTCTGCAGCCTATATTTAGCCACAACAGCACTGGGGATCTCTGCTTTCCCAGAGACTCAGCATGTCACGGTGCTCGTTCTCGGCAGAAACTTTTTCTGAAAAGGCAAACGTCTGGCTCCTTCTCCCACAAGGAAGCTGCCAGCCCTGAAAGATCTTGCTGGTCTTCACCGTCCCCCTGCAGCCTATCCACAGGCACAACAGCACTGGGGATCTCGGCTTTCCCAGAGACTCAGCATGTCACGGTGCTCGTTCTCGGCAGAAACTTTTTCTGAAAAGGCAAACGTCTGGCTCCTTCTCCCACAAGGAAGGTGCCAGCCCTAAAAGCTCTTGCAGGTCTTCACTATTCCTCTGCAGCCTATCTTTAGCCGCAACAGCACTGGGGATCTCTGCTTTCCCAGACACTCAGCATGTCACGGTGCTCGTTCTCGGCAGAAACTTTTTCTGAAAAGGCAAACGTCTGGCTCCTTCTCCCACAAGGAAGCTGCCAGCCCTGAAATCTCTTGTAGGTCTTCACTATCCCTCTACAGCCTATCTGTAGCCGCAACAGCACTGGGGATCTCTGCTTTCCCAGAGACTCAGCATGTCACGGTGCTCTTTCTCGGCAGAAACTTTTTCTGAAAAGGCAAACGTCTGGCTCCTTCTCCCACAAGGAAGGTGCCAGCCCTGAAAGCTCTTGCAGGTCTTCAGTATCCCTCTGCAGCCTATCCACAGGCACAACAGCACTGGGGATCTCTGCTTTCCCAGAGACTCAGCATGTCACGGTGCTCGTTCTCGGCAGAAACTTTTTCTGAAAAGGCAAACGTCTGGCACCTTCTCCCACAAGGAAGCTGCCAGCCCTGAAATCTCTTGTAGGTCTTCACTATCCCTCTGCAGCCTATCTTTAGCCGCAACAGCACTGGGGATCTCTGCTTTCCCAGAGACTCAGCATGTCACGGTGCTCGTTCTCGGCAGAAACTTTTTCTGAAAAGGCAAACGTCTGGCTCCTTCTCCCACAAGGAAGCTGCCAGCCCTGAAAGCTCTTGCTGGTCTTCAGTATCCCTCTGCAGCCTATCCACAGGCACAACAGCACTGGGGATCTCTGCTTTCCCAGAGACTCAGCATGTCACGGTGCTCGTTCTCGGCAGAAACTTTTTCTGAAAAGGCAAACGTCTGGCTCCTTCTCCCACAAGGAAGGTGCCAGCCCTGAAAGATCTTGCTGGTCTTCACCGTCCCCCTGCAGCCTATCCACAGGCACAACAGCACTGGGGATCTCTGCTTTCCCAGGGACTCAGCATGTCACGGTGCTCGTTCTCGGCAGAAACTTTTTTTGAAAAGGCAAACGTCTGGCTCCTTCTCCCACAAGGAAGCTGCCATCCCTGAAAGCTCTTGCAGGTCTTCACTATCCCTGTGCAGCCTATCTTTAGCCGCAACAGCACTGGGGATCTCTGCTTTCCCAGAGACTCAGCATGTCACGGTGCTCGTTCTCGGCAGAAACTTTTTCTGAAAAGGCAAACGTCTGGCTCCTTCTCCCACAAGGAAGCTGCCATCCCTGAAAGCTCTTGCAGGTCTTCACTATCCCTCTGCAGCCTATCTTTAGCCGCAACAGCACTAGGGATCTCGTCTTTCCCAGAGACTCAGCATGTCACGGTGCTCGTTCTCGGCAGAAACTTTTTCTGAAAAGGCAAACGTCTGGCTCCTTCTCCCAAAAGGAAGGTGCCAGCCCTGAAAGCACTTGCAGGTCTTCACTATCCCTCTGCAGCCTATCTTTAGCCACAACAGCACTGGGGATCTCTGCTTTCCCAGAGACTCAGCATGTCACGGTGCTCGTTCTCGGCAGAAACTTTTTCTGAAAAGGCAAACGTCTGGCTCCTTCTCCCACAAGGAAGCTGCCAGCCCTGAAAGATCTTGCTGGTCTTCACCGTCCCCCTGCAGCCTATCCACAGGCACAACAGCACTGGGGATCTCTGCTTTCCCAGAGACTCAGCATGTCACGGTGCTCGTTCTCGGCAGAAACTTTTTCTGAAAAGGCAAACGTCTGGCTCCTTCTCCCACAAGGAAGGTGCCAGCCCTGAAAGCTCTTGCTGGTCTTCAGTATCCCTCTGCAGCCTATCCACAGGCACAACAGCACTGGGGATCTCTGCTTTCCCAGACACTCAGCATGTCACGGTGCTCGTTCTCGGCAGAAACTTTTTCTGAAAAGGCAAACGTCTGGCTCCTTCTCCCACAAGGAAGCTGCCAGCCCTGAAAGCTCTTGCTGGTCTTCACTATCCCTCTGCAGCCTATCTTTAGCCGCAACAGCACTGGGGATCTCTGCTTTCCCAGAGACTCAGCATGTCACGGTGCTCGTTCTCGGCAGAAACTTTTTCTGAAAAGGCAAACGTCTGGCTCCTTCTCCCACAAGGAAGCTGCCAGCCCTGAAAGATCTTGCTGGTCTTCACCGTCCCCCTGCAGCCTATCCACAGGCACAACAGCACTGGGGATCTCTGCTTTCCCAGAGACTCAGCATGTCACGGTGCTCGTTCTCGGCAGAAACTTTTTCTGAAAAGGCAAACGTCTGGCTCCTTCTCCCACAAGGAAGGTGCCAGCCCTGAAAGCTCTTGCTGGTCTTCAGTATCCCTCTGCAGCCTATCCACAGGCACAACAGCACTGGGGATCTCTGCTTTCCCAGACACTCAGCATGTCACGGTGCTCGTTCTCGGCAGAAACTTTTTCTGAAAAGGCAAACGTCTGGCTCCTTCTACCACAAGGAAGGTGCCAGCCCTGAAAGCTCTTGCTGGTCTTCACTATCGCTCTGCAGCCTATCTTTAGCCGCAACAGCACTGGGGATCTCTGCTTTCCCAGAGACTCAGCATGTCACGGTGCTCGTTCTCGGCAGAAACTTTTTCTGAAAAGGCAAACGTCTGGCTCCTTCTCCCACAAGGAAGGTGCCAGCCCTGAAAGATCTTGCTGGTCTTCACCGTCCCGCGCCAGCCTATCCACAGGCACAACAGCACTGGGGATCTCTGCTTTCCCAGAGACTCAGCATGTCACACTGCTCGTTCTCGGCAGAAACTTCTTCTAAAAAGGCAAACGTCTGGCTCCTTCTCCCACAAGGAAGCTCCCAGCTCTGAAATCTCTTGTAGGTCTTCACTATCCCTCTGCAGCCTATCTTTAGCCGCAACAGCACTGGGGATCTCTGCTTTCCCAGAGACTCAGCATGTCACGGTGCTCGTTCTCGGCAGAAACTTTTTCTGAAAAGGCAAACGTCTGGCTCCTTCTCCCACAAGGAAGGTGCCAGCCCTGAAAGCTCTTGCTGGTCTTCAGTATCCCTCTGCAGCCTATCCACAGGCACAACAGCACTGGGGATCTCTGCTTTCCCAGACACTCAGCATGTCACGGTGCTCGTTCTCGGCAGAAACTTTTTCTGAAAAGGCAAACGTCTGGCTCCTTCTCCCACAAGGAAGCTGCCAGCCCTGAAAGCTCTTGCTGGTCTTCACTATCCCTCTGCAGCCTATCTTTAGCCGCAACAGCACTGGGGATCTCTGCTTTCCCAGAGACTCAGCATGTCACGGTGCTCGTTCTCGGCAGAAACTTTTTCTGAAAAGGCAAACGTCTGGCTCCTTCTCCCACAAGGAAGCTGCCAGCCCTGAAAGATCTTGCTGGTCTTCACCGTCCCCCTGCAGCCTATCCACAGGCACAACAGCACTGGGGATCTCTGCTTTCCCAGAGACTCAGCATGTCACGGTGCTCGTTCTCGGCAGAAACTTTTTCTGAAAAGGCAAACGTCTGGCTCCTTCTCCCACAAGGAAGGTGCCAGCCCTGAAAGCTCTTGCTGGTCTTCAGTATCCCTCTGCAGCCTATCCACAGGCACAACAGCACTGGGGATCTCTGCTTTCCCAGAGACTCAGCATGTCACGGTGCTCGTTCTCGGCAGAAACTTTTTCTGAAAAGGCAAACGTCTGGCTCCTTCTACCACAAGGAAGGTGCCAGCCCTGAAAGCTCTTGCTGGTCTTCACTATCCCTCTGCAGCCTATCTTTAGCCGCAACAGCACTGGGGATCTCTGCTTTCCCAGAGACTCAGCATGTCACGGTGCTCGTTCTCGGCAGAAACTTTTTCTGAAAAGGCAAACGTCTGGCTCCTTCTCCCACAAGGAAGGTGCCAGCCCTAAAAGCTCTTGCAGGTCTTCACTATTCCTCTGCAGCCTATCTTTAGCCGCAACAGCACTGGGGATCTCTGCTTTCCCAGAGACTCAGCATGTCACGGTGCTCGTTCTCGGCAGAAACTTTTTCTGAAAAGGCAAACGTCTGGCTCCTTCTCCCACAAGGAAGGTGCCAGCCCTGAAACATCTTGCTGGTCTTCACCGTCCCGCGCCAGCCTATCCACAGGCACAACAGCACTGGGGATCTCTGCTTTCCCAGAGACTCAGCATGTCACACTGCTCGTTCTCGGCAGAAACTTCTTCTAAAAAGGCAAACGTCTGGCTCCTTCTCCCACAAGGAAGCTCCCAGCTCTGAAATCTCTTGTAGGTCTTCACTATCCCTCTGCAGCCTATCTTTAGCCGCAACAGCACTGGGGATCTCTGCTTTCCCAGAGACTCAGCATGTCACGGTGCTCGTTCTCGGCAGAAACTTTTTCTGAAAAGGCAAACGTCTGGCTCCTTCTCCCACAAGGAAGGTGCCAGCCCTGAAAGCTCTTGCAGGTCTTCAGTATCCCTCTGCAGCCTATCCACAGGCACAACAGCACTGGGGATCTCTGCTTTCCCAGAGACTCAGCATGTCACGGTGGTCGTTCTCGGCAGAAACTTTTTCTGAAAAGGCAAACGTCTGGCTCCTTCTCCCACAAGGAAGCTGCCAGCCCTGAAATCTCTTGTAGGTCTTCACTATCCCTCTGCAGCCTATCTTTAGCCGCAACAGCACTGGGGATCTCTGCTTTCCCAGAGACTCAGCATGTCACGGTGCTCGTTCTCGGCAGAAACTTTTTCTGAAAAGGCAAACGTCTGGCTCCTTCTCCCACAAGGAAGGTGCCAGCCCTGAAAGCTCTTGCTGGTCTTCAGTATCCCTCTGCAGCCTATCCACAGGCACAACAGCACTGGGGATCTCTGCTTTCCCAGAGACTCAGCATGTCACGGTGCTCGTTCTCGGCAGAAACTTTTTCTGAAAAGGCAAACGTCTGGCTCCTTCTCCCACAAGGAAGGTGCCAGCCCTGAAAGATCTTGCTGGTCTTCACCGTCCCCCTGCAGCCTATCCACAGGCACAACAGCACTGGGGATCTCTGCTTTCCCAGGGACTCAGCATGTCACGGTGCTCGTTCTCGGCAGAAACTTTTTTTGAAAAGGCAAACGTCTGGCTCCTTCTCCCACAAGGAAGCTGCCAGCCCTGAAAGCTCTTGCAGGTCTTCACTATCCCTCTGCAGCCTATCTTTAGCCGCAACAGCACTGGGGATCTCTGCTTTCCCAGAGACTCAGCATGTCACGGTGCTCGTTCTCGGCAGAAACTTTTTCTGAAAAGGCAAACGTCTGGCTCCTTCTCCCACAAGGAAGGTGCCAGCCCTGAAAGCTCTTGCTGGTCTTCAGTATCCATCTGCAGCCTATCCACAGGCACAACAGCACTGGGGATCTCTGCTTTCCCAGACACTCAGCATGTCACGGTGCTCGTTCTCGGCAGAAACTTTTTCTGAAAAGGCAAACGTCTGGCTCCTTCTCCCAAAAGGAAGCTGCCAGCCCTGAAAGATCTTGCTGGTCTTCACTGTCCCCCTGCAGCCTATCCACAGGCACAACAGCACTGGGGATCTCTGCTTTCCCAGACACTCAGCATGTCACGGTGCTCGTTCTCGGCAGAAACTTTTTCTGAAAAGGCAAACGTCTGGCTCCTTCTACCACAAGGAAGGTGCCAGCCCTGAAAGCTCTTGCAGGTCTTCACTATCCCTCTGCAGCCTATATTTAGCCACAACAGCACTGGGGATCTCTGCTTTCCCAGAGACTCAGCATGTCACGGTGCTCGTTCTCGGCAGAAACATTTTCTGAAAAGGCAAACGTCTGGCTCCTTCTCCTACAAGGTAGGTCCAGCCCTTAAACATTTTGCTCGTCTTCACTATCCCTCTGCAGCCTATCTTTAGCCGCAACAGCACTGGGGACCTCTGCTTTCCCAGAGACTCAGCATGTCACGGTGCTCGTTCTCGGCAGAAACTTTTTCTGAAAAGGCAAACGTCTGGCTCCTTCTCCCACAAGGAAGGTGCCAGTCCTGAAAGATCTTGCTGGTCTTCACCGTCCCCCTGCAGCCTATCCACAGGCACAACAGCACTGGGGATCTCT
Source organism: Astur gentilis (assembly GCF_929443795.1). Taxonomy (NCBI): domain Eukaryota; kingdom Metazoa; phylum Chordata; class Aves; order Accipitriformes; family Accipitridae; genus Astur; species Astur gentilis. Next base: position 4,250,097 of record NW_026061079.1, on the reverse strand, counting down.
GCTTTCCCAGAGACTCAGCATGTCACGGTGCTCGTTCTCGTCAGAAACTTTTTCTGAAAAGGCAAACGTCTGGCTCCTTCTCCCACAAGGAAGCTGCCAGCCCTGAAAGATCTTGCTGGTCTTCACTGTCCCCCTGCAGGCTATCCACAGGCACAACAGCACTGGGGATCTCTGCTTTCCCAGACACTCAGCATGTCACGGTGCTCGTTCTCGGCAGAAACTTTTTCTGAAAAGGCAAACGTCTGGCTCCTTCTCCCACAAGGAAGCTGCCAGCCCTGAAAGCTCTTGCAGGTCTTCACTATTCCTCTGCAGCCTATCTTTAGCCGCAGCAGCACTGGGGATCTCTGCTTTCCCAGAGACTCAGCATGTCACGGTGCTCGTTCTCGGCAGAAACTTTTTCTGAAAAGGCAAACATCTGGCTCCTTCTCCCACAAGGAAGGTGCCAACCCTGAAAGATCTTGCTGGTCTACACTGTCCCCCTGCAGCCTATCCACAGGCACAACAGCACTGTGGATCTCTGCTTTCCCAGAGACTCAGCATGTCACGGTGCTCGTTCTCGGCAGAAACTTTTTCTGAAAAGGCAAACGTCTGGCTCCTTCTCCCACAAGGAAGCTGCCAGCCCTGAAATCTCTTGTAGGTCTTCACTATCCCTCTGCAGCCTATCTTTAGCCGCAACAGCACTGGGGATCTCTGCTTTCCCAGAGACTCAGCATGTCACGGTGCTCGTTCTCGGCAGAAACTTTTTCTGAAAAGGCAAACGTCTGGCTCCTTCTCCCACAAGGAAGCTGCCAGCCCTGAAAGCTCTTGCTGGTCTTCAGTATCCCCCTGCAGCCTATCCACAGGCAAAACAGCACTGGGGATCTCTGCTTTCCCAGACACTCAGCATGTCACGGTGCTCGTTCTCGTCAGAAACTTTTTCTTAAAAGGCAAACGTCTGGCTCCTTCTACCACAAGGAAGGTGCCAGCCCTGAAAGCTCTTGCAGGTCTTCACTATCCCTCTGCAGCCTATCTTTAGCCACAACAGCACTGGGGATCTCTGCTTTCCCAGAGACTCAGCATGTCACGGTGCTCGTTCTCGGCAGAAACTTTTTCTGAAAAGGCAAACGTCTGGCTCCTTCTCCCACAAGGAAGCTGCCAGCCCTGAAAGATCTTGCTGGTCTTCACTGTCCCCCTGCAGCCTATCCACAGGCACAACAGCACTGGGGATCTCGGCTTTCCCAGAGACTCAGCATGTCACGGTGCTCGTTCTCGGCAGAAACTTTTTCTGAAAAGGCAAACGTCTGGCTCCTTCTCCCACAAGGAAGGTGCCAGCCCTGAAAGATCTTGCTGGTCTTCACCGTCCCGCGCCAGCCTATCCACAGGCACAACAGCACTGGGGATCTCTGCTTTCCCAGAGACTCAGCATGTCAGGGTGCTCGTTCTCGGCAGAAACTTTTTCTAAAAAGGCAAACATCTGGCTCCTTCTCCCACAAGGAAGCTGCCAACCCTGAAAGATCTTGCTGGTCTTCACTATCCCTCTGCAGCCTATCTTTAGCCGCAACAGCACTGGGGATCTCTGCTTTCCCAGAGACTCAGCATGTCACGGTGCTCGTTCTCGGCAGAAACTTTTTCTGAAAAGGCAAACGTCTGGCTCCTTCTCCTAAAAGGAAGGTGCCAGCTCTGAAAGCTCTTGCAGGTCTTCAATATCCCTCTGCAGCCTATCTTTAGCCGCAACAGCACTGGGGATCTCTGCTTTCCCAGAGACTCAGCATGTCACGGTGCTCGTTCTCGGCAGAAACTTTTTCTGAAAAGGCAAACGTCTGGCTCCTTCTCCCACAAGGAAGCTGCCAGCCCTGAAAGATCTTGCTGGTCTTCACTGTCCCCCTGCAGCCTATCCACAGGCAAAACAGCACTGGGGATCTCTGCTTTCCCAGAGACTCAGCATGTCACGGTGCTCGTTCTCGTCAGAAACTTTTTCTTAAAAGGCAAACGTCTGGCTCCTTCTACCACAAGGAAGGTGCCAGCCCTGAAAGCTCTTGCAGGTCTTCACTATCCCTCTGCAGCCTATCTTTAGCCACAACAGCATTGGGGATCTCTGCTTTCCCAGAGACTCAGCATGTCACGGTGCTCGTTCTCGGCAGAAACTTTTTCTGAAAAGGCAAACGTCTGGCTCCTTCTCCCACAAGGAAGCTGCCAGCCCTGAAAGATCTTGCTGGTCTTCACTGTCCCCCTGCAGCCTATCCACAGGCACAACAGCACTGGGGATCTCTGCTTTCCCAGAGACTCAGCATGTCACGGTGCTCGTTCTCGGCAGAAACTTTTTCTGAAAAGGCAAACGTCTGGCTCCTTCTCCCACAAGGAAGGTGCCAGCCCTAAAAGCTCTTGCAGGTCTTCACTATTCCTCTGCAGCCTATCTTTAGCCGCAACAGCACTGGGGATCTCTGCTTTCCCAGAGACTCAGCATGTCACGGTGCTCGTTCTCGGCAGAAACTTTTTCTGAAAAGGCAAACGTCTGGCTCCTTCTCCCACAAGGAAGGTGCCAGCCCTGAAAGATCTTGCTGGTCTTCACCGTCCCCCTGCAGCCTATCCACAGGCACAACAGCACTGGGGATCTCTGCTTTCCCAGAGACTCAGCATGTCACGGTGCTCGTTCTCGGCAGAAACTTTTTCTGAAAAGGCAAACGTCTGGCTCCTTCTCCCACAAGGAAGGTGCCAGCCCTGAAAGCTCTTGCTGGTCTTCAGTATCCCTCTGCAGCCTATCCACAGGCACAACAGCACTGGGGATCTCTGCTTTCCCAGACACTCAGCATGTCACGGTGCTCGTTCTCGGCAGAAACTTTTTCTGAAAAGGCAAACGTCTGGCTCCTTCTCCCACAAGGAAGCTGCCATCCCTGAAAGCTCTTGCTGGTCTTCACTATCCCTCTGCAGCCTATCTTTAGCCGCAACAGCACTGGGGATCTCTGCTTTCCCAGAGACTCAGCATGTCACGGTGCTCGTTCTCGGCAGAAACTTTTTCTGAAAAGGCAAACGTCTGGCTCCTTCTCCCACAAGGAAGCTGCCAGCCCTGAAAGCTCTTGCTGGTCTTCACTATCCCTCTGCAGCCTATCTTTAGCCGCAACAGCACTGGGGATCTCTGCTTTCCCAGAGACTCAGCATGTCACGGTGCTCGTTCTCGGCAGAAACTTTTTCTGAAAAGGCAAACGTCTGGCTCCTTCTCCCACAAGGAAGCTGCCAGCCCTGAAAGCTCTTGCAGGTCTTCACTATTCCTCTGCAGCCTATCTTTAGCCGCAGCAGCACTGGGGATCTCTGCTTTCCCAGAGACTCAGCATGTCACGGTGCTCGTTCTCGGCAGAAACTTTTTCTGAAAAGGCAAACATCTGGCTCCTTCTCCCACAAGGAAGGTGCCAACCCTGAAAGATCTTGCTGGTCTACACTGTCCCCCTGCAGCCTATCCACAGGCACAACAGCACTGAGGATCTCTGCTTTCCCAGAGACTCAGCATGTCACGGTGCTCGTTCTCGGCAGAAACTTTTTCTGAAAAGGCAAACGTCTGGCTCCTTCTCCCACAAGGAAGCTGCCAGCCCTGAAATCTCTTGTAGGTCTTCACTATCCCTCTGCAGCCTATCTTTAGCCGCAACAGCACTGGGGATCTCTGCTTTCCCAGAGACTCAGCATGTCACGGTGCTCGTTCTCGGCAGAAACTTTTTCTGAAAAGGCAAACGTCTGGCTCCTTCTCCCACAAGGAAGCTGCCAGCCCTGAAAGCTCTTGCTGGTCTTCAGTATCCCCCTGCAGCCTATCCACAGGCAAAACAGCACTGGGGATCTCTGCTTTCCCAGACACTCAGCATGTCACGGTGCTCGTTCTCGGCAGAAACTTTTTCTTAAAAGGCAAACGTCTGGCTCCTTCTACCACAAGGAAGGTGCCAGCCCTGAAAGCTCTTGCAGGTCTTCACTATCCCTCTGCAGCCTATCTTTAGCCACAACAGCACTGGGGATCTCTGCTTTCCCAGAGACTCAGCATGTCACGGTGCTCGTTCTCGGCAGAAACTTTTTCTGAAAAGGCAAACGTCTGGCTCCTTCTCCCACAAGGAAGCTGCCAGCCCTGAAAGATCTTGCTGGTCTTCACTGTCCCCCTGCAGCCTATCCACAGGCACAACAGCACTGGGGATCTCGGCTTTCCCAGAGACTCAGCATGTCACGGTGCTCGTTCTCGGCAGAAACTTTTTCTGAAAAGGCAAACGTCTGGCTCCTTCTCCCACAAGGAAGGTGCCAGCCCTGAAAGCTCTTGCAGGTCTTCACCGTCCCGCGCCAGCCTATCCACAGGCACAACAGCACTGGGGATCTCTGCTTTCCCAGAGACTCAGCATGTCAGGGTGCTCGTTCTCGGCAGAAACTTTTTCTAAAAAGGCAAACATCTGGCTCCTTCTCCCACAAGGAAGCTGCCAACCCTGAAAGATCTTGCTGGTCTTCACTATCCCTCTGCAGCCTATCTTTAGCCGCAACAGCACTGGGGATCTCTGCTTTCCCAGAGACTCAGCATGTCACGGTGCTCGTTCTCGGCAGAAACTTTTTCTGAAAAGGCAAACGTCTGGCTCCTTCTCCTAAAAGGAAGGTGCCAGCTCTGAAAGCTCTTGCAGGTCTTCAATATCCCTCTGCAGCCTATCTTTAGCCGCAACAGCACTGGGGATCTCTGCTTTCCCAGAGACTCAGCATGTCACGGTGCTCGTTCTCGGCAGAAACTTTTTCTGAAAAGGCAAACGTCTGGCTCCTTCTCCCACAAGGAAGCTGCCAGCCCTGAAAGATCTTGCTGGTCTTCACTGTCCCCCTGCAGCCTATCCACAGGCAAAACAGCACTGGGGATCTCTGCTTTCCCAGAGACTCAGCATGTCACGGTGCTCGTTCTCGTCAGAAACTTTTTCTTAAAAGGCAAACGTCTGGCTCCTTCTACCACAAGGAAGGTGCCAGCCCTGAAAGCTCTTGCAGGTCTTCACTATCCCTCTGCAGCCTATCTTTAGCCACAACAGCATTGGGGATCTCTGCTTTCCCAGAGACTCAGCATGTCACGGTGCTCGTTCTCGGCAGAAACTTTTTCTGAAAAGGCAAACGTCTGGCTCCTTCTCCCACAAGGAAGCTGCCAGCCCTGAAAGATCTTGCTGGTCTTCACTGTCCCCCTGCAGCCTATCCACAGGCACAACAGCACTGGGGATCTCTGCTTTCCCAGAGACTCAGCATGTCACGGTGCTCGTTCTCGGCAGAAACTTTTTCTGAAAAGGCAAACGTCTGGCTCCTTCTCCCACAAGGAAGGTGCCAGCCCTAAAAGCTCTTGCAGGTCTTCACTATTCCTCTGCAGCCTATCTTTAGCCGCAACAGCACTGGGGATCTCTGCTTTCCCAGAGACTCAGCATGTCACGGTGCTCGTTCTCGGCAGAAACTTTTTCTGAAAAGGCAAACGTCTGGCTCCTTCTCCCACAAGGAAGGTGCCAGCCCTGAAAGATCTTGCTGGTCTTCACCGTCCCCCTGCAGCCTATCCACAGGCACAACAGCACTGGGGATCTCTGCTTTCCCAGAGACTCAGCATGTCACGGTGCTCGTTCTCGGCAGAAACTTTTTCTGAAAAGGCAAACGTCTGGCTCCTTCTCCCACAAGGAAGGTGCCAGCCCTGAAAGCTCTTGCTGGTCTTCAGTATCCCTCTGCAGCCTATCCACAGGCACAACAGCACTGGGGATCTCTGCTTTCCCAGACACTCAGCATGTCACGGTGCTCGTTCTCGGCAGAAACTTTTTCTGAAAAGGCAAACGTCTGGCTCCTTCTCCCACAAGGAAGCTGCCATCCCTGAAAGCTCTTGCTGGTCTTCACTATCCCTCTGCAGCCTATCTTTAGCCGCAACAGCACTGGGGATCTCTGCTTTCCCAGAGACTCAGCATGTCACGGTGCTCGTTCTCGGCAGAAACTTTTTCTGAAAAGGCAAACGTCTGGCTCCTTCTCCCACAAGGAAGCTGCCAGCCCTGAAAGCTCTTGCTGGTCTTCACTATCCCTCTGCAGCCTATCTTTAGCCGCAACAGCACTGGGGATCTCTGCTTTCCCAGAGACTCAGCATGTCACGGTGCTCGTTCTCGGCAGAAACTTTTTCTGAATAGGCAAACGTCTGGCTCCTTCTCCCACAAGGAAGGTGCCAGCCCTAAAAGCTCTTGCAGGTCTTCACTATTCCTCTGCAGCCTATCTTTAGCCGCAACAGCACTGGGGATCTCTGCTTTCCCAGAGACTCAGCATGTCACGGTGCTCGTTCTCGTCAGAAACTTTTTCTGAAAAGGCAAACGTCTGGCTCCTTCTCCCACAAGGAAGCTGCCAGCCCTGAAAGATCTTGCTGGTCTTCACTGTCCCCCTGCAGCCTATCCACAGGCACAACACCACTGGGGATCTCTGCTTTCCCAGACACTCAGCATGTCACGGTGCTCGTTCTCGTCAGAAACTTTTTCTTAAAAGGCAAACGTCTGGCTCCTTCTACCACAAGGAAGGTGCCAGCCCTGAAAGCTCTTGCAGGTCTTCACTATCCCTCTGCAGCCTATATTTAGCCACAACAGCACTGGGGATCTCTGCTTTCCCAGAGACTCAGCATGTCACGGTGCTCGTTCTCGGCAGAAACTTTTTCTGAAAAGGCAAACGTCTGGCTCCTTCTCCCACAAGGAAGCTGCCAGCCCTGAAAGATCTTGCTGGTCTTCACCGTCCCCCTGCAGCCTATCCACAGGCACAACAGCACTGGGGATCTCGGCTTTCCCAGAGACTCAGCATGTCACGGTGCTCGTTCTCGGCAGAAACTTTTTCTGAAAAGGCAAACGTCTGGCTCCTTCTCCCACAAGGAAGGTGCCAGCCCTAAAAGCTCTTGCAGGTCTTCACTATTCCTCTGCAGCCTATCTTTAGCCGCAACAGCACTGGGGATCTCTGCTTTCCCAGAGACTCAGCATGTCACGGTGCTCGTTCTCGGCAGAAACTTTTTCTGAAAAGGCAAACGTCTGGCTCCTTCTCCCACAAGGAAGCTGCCAGCCCTGAAATCTCTTGTAGGTCTTCACTATCCCTCTACAGCCTATCTGTAGCCGCAACAGCACTGGGGATCTCTGCTTTCCCAGAGACTCAGCATGTCACGGTGCTCGTTCTCGGCAGAAACTTTTTCTGAAAAGGCAAACGTCTGGCTCCTTCTCCCACAAGGAAGGTGCCAGCCCTGAAAGCTCTTGCAGGTCTTCAGTATCCCTCTGCAGCCTATCCACAGGCACAACAGCACTGGGGATCTCTGCTTTCCCAGAGACTCAGCATGTCACGGTGCTCGTTCTCGGCAGAAACTTTTTCTGAAAAGGCAAACGTCTGGCTCCTTCTCCCACAAGGAAGCTGCCAGCCCTGAAAGATCTTGCTGGTCTTCACCGTCCCCCTGCAGCCTATCCACAGGCACAACAGCACTGGGGATCTCTGCTTTCCCAGACACTCAGCATGTCACGGTGCTCGTTCTCGGCAGAAACTTTTTTTGAAAAGGCAAACGTCTGGCTCCTTCTCCCACAAGGAAGCTGCCATCCCTGAAAGCTCTTGCAGGTCTTCACTATCCCTCTGCAGCCTATCTTTAGCCGCAACAGCACTGGGGATCTCTGCTTTCCCAGAGACTCAGCATGTCACAGTGCTCGTTCTCGGCAGAAACTTTTTCTGAAAAGGCAAACGTCTGGCTCCTTCTCCCACAAGGAAGATGCCATCCCTGAAAGCTCTTGCAGGTCTTCACTATCCCTCTGCAGCCTATCTTTAGCCGCAACAGCACTAGGGATCTCGTCTTTCCCAGAGACTCAGCATGTCACGGTGCTCGTTCTCGGCAGAAACTTTTTCTGAAAAGGCAAACGTCTGGCTCCTTCTCCCAAAAGGAAGGTGCCAGCCCTGAAAGCACTTGCAGGTCTTCACTATCCCTCTGCAGCCTATCTTTAGCCACAACAGCACTGGGGATCTCTGCTTTCCCAGAGACTCAGCATGTCACGGTGCTCGTTCTCGGCAGAAACTTTTTCTGAAAAGGCAAACGTCTGGCTCCTTCTCCCACAAGGAAGCTGCCAGCCCTGAAAGATCTTGCTGGTCTTCACCGTCCCCCTGCAGCCTATCCACAGGCACAACAGCACTGGGGATCTCTGCTTTCCCAGAGACTCAGCATGTCACGGTGCTCGTTCTCGGCAGAAACTTTTTCTGAAAAGGCAAACGTCTGGCTCCTTCTCCCACAAGGAAGGTGCCAGCCCTGAAAGCTCTTGCTGGTCTTCAGTATCCCTCTGCAGCCTATCCACAGGCACAACAGCACTGGGGATCTCTGCTTTCCCAGACACTCAGCATGTCACGGTGCTCGTTCTCGGCAGAAACTTTTTCTGAAAAGGCAAACGTCTGGCTCCTTCTCCCACAAGGAAGCTGCCAGCCCTGAAAGCTCTTGCTGGTCTTCACTATCCCTCTGCAGCCTATCTTTAGCCGCAACAGCACTGGGGATCTCTGCTTTCCCAGAGACTCAGCATGTCACGGTGCTCGTTCTCGGCAGAAACTTTTTCTGAATAGGCAAACGTCTGGCTCCTTCTCCCACAAGGAAGGTGCCAGCCCTAAAAGCTCTTGCAGGTCTTCACTATTCCTCTGCAGCCTATCTTTAGCCGCAACAGCACTGGGGATCTCTGCTTTCCCAGAGACTCAGCATGTCACGGTGCTCGTTCTCGTCAGAAACTTTTTCTGAAAAGGCAAACGTCTGGCTCCTTCTCCCACAAGGAAGCTGCCAGCCCTGAAAGATCTTGCTGGTCTTCACTGTCCCCCTGCAGCCTATCCACAGGCACAACACCACTGGGGATCTCTGCTTTCCCAGAGACTCAGCATGTCACGGTGCTCGTTCTCGTCAGAAACTTTTTCTTAAAAGGCAAACGTCTGGCTCCTTCTCCCACAAGGAAGGTGCCAGCCCTGAAAGCTCTTGCAGGTCTTCACTATCCCTCTGCAGCCTATATTTAGCCACAACAGCACTGGGGATCTCTGCTTTCCCAGAGACTCAGCATGTCACGGTGCTCGTTCTCGGCAGAAACTTTTTCTGAAAAGGCAAACGTCTGGCTCCTTCTCCCACAAGGAAGCTGCCAGCCCTGAAAGATCTTGCTGGTCTTCACCGTCCCCCTGCAGCCTATCCACAGGCACAACAGCACTGGGGATCTCGGCTTTCCCAGAGACTCAGCATGTCACGGTGCTCGTTCTCGGCAGAAACTTTTTCTGAAAAGGCAAACGTCTGGCTCCTTCTCCCACAAGGAAGGTGCCAGCCCTAAAAGCTCTTGCAGGTCTTCACTATTCCTCTGCAGCCTATCTTTAGCCGCAACAGCACTGGGGATCTCTGCTTTCCCAGAGACTCAGCATGTCACGGTGCTCGTTCTCGGCAGAAACTTTTTCTGAAAAGGCAAACGTCTGGCTCCTTCTCCCACAAGGAAGCTGCCAGCCCTGAAATCTCTTGTAGGTCTTCACTATCCCTCTACAGCCTATCTGTAGCCGCAACAGCACTGGGGATCTCTGCTTTCCCAGAGACTCAGCATGTCACGGTGCTCGTTCTCGGCAGAAACTTTTTCTGAAAAGGCAAACGTCTGGCTCCTTCTCCCACAAGGAAGGTGCCAGCCCTGAAAGCTCTTGCAGGTCTTCAGTATCCCTCTGCAGCCTATCCTCAGGCACAACAGCACTGGGGATCTCTGCTTTCCCAGAGACTCAGCATGTCACGGTGCTCGTTCTCGGCAGAAACTTTTTCTGAAAAGGCAAACGTCTGGCTCCTTCTCCCACAAGGAAGCTGCCAGCCCTGAAATCTCTTGTAGGTCTTCACTATCCCTCTGCAGCCTATCTTTAGCCGCAACAGCACTGGGGATCTCTGCTTTCCCAGAGACTCAGCATGTCACGGTGCTCGTTCTCGGCAGAAACTTTTTCTGAAAAGGCAAACGTCTGGCTCCTTCTCCCACAAGGAAGCTGCCAGCCCTGAAAGCTCTTGCTGGTCTTCAGTATCCCTCTGCAGCCTATCCACAGGCACAACAGCACTGGGGATCTCTGCTTTCCCAGAGACTCAGCATGTCACGGTGCTCGTTCTCGGCAGAAACTTTTTCTGAAAAGGCAAACGTCTGGCTCCTTCTCCCACAAGGAAGGTGCCAGCCCTGAAAGATCTTGCTGGTCTTCACCGTCCCCCTGCAGCCTATCCACAGGCACAACAGCACTGGGGATCTCTGCTTTCCCAGGGACTCAGCATGTCACGGTGCTCGTTCTCGGCAGAAACTTTTTTTGAAAAGGCAAACGTCTGGCTCCTTCTCCCACAAGGAAGCTGCCATCCCTGAAAGCTCTTGCAGGTCTTCACTATCCCTCTGCAGCCTATCTTTAGCCGCAACAGCACTGGGGATCTCTGCTTTCCCAGAGACTCAGCATGTCACGGTGCTCGTTCTCGGCAGAAACTTTTTCTGAAAAGGCAAACGTCTGGCTCCTTCTCCCACAAGGAAGCTGCCATCCCTGAAAGCTCTTGCAGGTCTTCACTATCCCTCTGCAGCCTATCTTTAGCCGCAACAGCACTAGGGATCTCGTCTTTCCCAGAGACTCAGCATGTCACGGTGCTCGTTCTCGGCAGAAACTTTTTCTGAAAAGGCAAACGTCTGGCTCCTTCTCCCAAAAGGAAGGTGCCAGCCCTGAAAGCACTTGCAGGTCTTCACTATCCCTCTGCAGCCTATCTTTAGCCACAACAGCACTGGGGATCTCTGCTTTCCCAGAGACTCAGCATGTCACGGTGCTCGTTCTCGGCAGAAACTTTTTCTGAAAAGGCAAACGTCTGGCTCCTTCTCCCACAAGGAAGCTGCCAGCCCTGAAAGATCTTGCTGGTCTTCACCGTCCCCCTGCAGCCTATCCACAGGCACAACAGCACTGGGGATCTCTGCTTTCCCAGAGACTCAGCATGTCACGGTGCTCGTTCTCGGCAGAAACTTTTTCTGAAAAGGCAAACGTCTGGCTCCTTCTCCCACAAGGAAGGTGCCAGCCCTGAAAGCTCTTGCTGGTCTTCAGTATCCCTCTGCAGCCTATCCACAGGCACAACAGCACTGGGGATCTCTGCTTTCCCAGACACTCAGCATGTCACGGTGCTCGTTCTCGGCAGAAACTTTTTCTGAAAAGGCAAACGTCTGGCTCCTTCTCCCACAAGGAAGCTGCCAGCCCTGAAAGCTCTTGCTGGTCTTCACTATCCCTCTGCAGCCTATCTTTAGCCGCAACAGCACTGGGGATCTCTGCTTTCCCAGAGACTCAGCATGTCACGGTGCTCGTTCTCGGCAGAAACTTTTTCTGAAAAGGCAAACGTCTGGCTCCTTCTCCCACAAGGAAGCTGCCAGCCCTGAAAGATCTTGCTGGTCTTCACCGTCCCCCTGCAGCCTATCCACAGGCACAACAGCACTGGGGATCTCTGCTTTCCCAGAGACTCAGCATGTCACGGTGCTCGTTCTCGGCAGAAACTTTTTCTGAAAAGGCAAACGTCTGGCTCCTTCTCCCACAAGGAAGGTGCCAGCCCTGAAAGCTCTTGCTGGTCTTCAGTATCCCTCTGCAGCCTATCCACAGGCACAACAGCACTGGGGATCTCTGCTTTCCCAGACACTCAGCATGTCACGGTGCTCGTTCTCGGCAGAAACTTTTTCTGAAAAGGCAAACGTCTGGCTCCTTCTACCACAAGGAAGGTGCCAGCCCTGAAAGCTCTTGCTGGTCTTCACTATCCCTCTGCAGCCTATCTTTAGCCGCAACAGCACTGGGGATCTCTGCTTTCCCAGAGACTCAGCATGTCACGGTGCTCGTTCTCGGCAGAAACTTTTTCTGAAAAGGCAAACGTCTGGCTCCTTCTCCCACAAGGAAGGTGCCAGCCCTAAAAGCTCTTGCAGGTCTTCACTATTCCTCTGCAGCCTATCTTTAGCCGCAACAGCACTGGGGATCTCTGCTTTCCCAGAGACTCAGCATGTCACGGTGCTCGTTCTCGGCAGAAACTTTTTCTGAAAAGGCAAACGTCTGGCTCCTTCTCCCACAAGGAAGGTGCCAGCCCTGAAAGATCTTGCTGGTCTTCACCGTCCCGCGCCAGCCTATCCACAGGCACAACAGCACTGGGGATCTCTGCTTTCCCAGAGACTCAGCATGTCACACTGCTCGTTCTCGGCAGAAACTTCTTCTAAAAAGGCAAACGTCTGGCTCCTTCTCCCACAAGGAAGCTCCCAGCTCTGAAATCTCTTGTAGGTCTTCACTATCCCTCTGCAGCCTATCTTTAGCCGCAACAGCACTGGGGATCTCTGCTTTCCCAGAGACTCAGCATGTCACGGTGCTCGTTCTCGGCAGAAACTTTTTCTGAAAAGGCAAACGTCTGGCTCCTTCTCCCACAAGGAAGGTGCCAGCCCTGAAAGCTCTTGCAGGTCTTCAGTATCCCTCTGCAGCCTATCCACAGGCACAACAGCACTGGGGATCTCTGCTTTCCCAGAGACTCAGCATGTCACGGTGCTCGTTCTCGGCAGAAACTTTTTCTGAAAAGGCAAACGTCTGGCTCCTTCTCCCACAAGGAAGCTGCCAGCCCTGAAATCTCTTGTAGGTCTTCACTATCCCTCTGCAGCCTATCTTTAGCCGCAACAGCACTGGGGATCTCTGCTTTCCCAGAGACTCAGCATGTCACGGTGCTCGTTCTCGGCAGAAACTTTTTCTGAAAAGGCAAACGTCTGGCTCCTTCTCCCACAAGGAAGGTGCCAGCCCTGAAAGCTCTTGCTGGTCTTCAGTATCCCTCTGCAGCCTATCCACAGGCACAACAGCACTGGGGATCTCTGCTTTCCCAGAGACTCAGCATGTCACGGTGCTCGTTCTCGGCAGAAACTTTTTCTGAAAAGGCAAACGTCTGGCTCCTTCTCCCACAAGGAAGGTGCCAGCCCTGAAAGATCTTGCTGGTCTTCACCGTCCCCCTGCAGCCTATCCACAGGCACAACAGCACTGGGGATCTCTGCTTTCCCAGGGACTCAGCATGTCACGGTGCTCGTTCTCGGCAGAAACTTTTTTTGAAAAGGCAAACGTCTGGCTCCTTCTCCCACAAGGAAGCTGCCATCCCTGAAAGCTCTTGCAGGTCTTCACTATCCCTCTGCAGCCTATCTTTAGCCGCAACAGCACTGGGGATCTCTGCTTTCCCAGAGACTCAGCATGTCACGGTGCTCGTTCTCGGCAGAAACTTTTTCTGAAAAGGCAAACGTCTGGCTCCTTCTCCCACAAGGAAGGTGCCAGCCCTGAAAGCTCTTGCTGGTCTTCAGTATCCATCTGCAGCCTATCCACAGGCACAACAGCACTGGGGATCTCTGCTTTCCCAGACACTCAGCATGTCACGGTGCTCGTTCTCGGCAGAAACTTTTTCTGAAAAGGCAAACGTCTGGCTCCTTCTCCCAAAAGGAAGCTGCCAGCCCTGAAAGATCTTGCTGGTCTTCACTGTCCCCCTGCAGCCTATCCACAGGCACAACAGCACTGGGGATCTCTGCTTTCCCAGACACTCAGCATGTCACGGTGCTCGTTCTCGGCAGAAACTTTTTCTGAAAAGGCAAACGTCTGGCTCCTTCTACCACAAGGAAGGTGCCAGCCCTGAAAGCTCTTGCAGGTCTTCACTATCCCTCTGCAGCCTATATTTAGCCACAACAGCACTGGGGATCTCTGCTTTCCCAGAGACTCAGCATGTCACGGTGCTCGTTCTCGGCAGAAACTTTTTCTGAAAAGGCAAACGTCTGGCTCCTTCTCCTACAAGGTAGGTCCAGCCCTTAAACATTTTGCTCGTCTTCACTATCCCTCTGCAGCCTATCTTTAGCCGCAACAGCACTGGGGACCTCTGCTTTCCCAGAGACTCAGCATGTCACGGTGCTCGTTCTCGGCAGAAACTTTTTCTGAAAAGGCAAACGTCTGGCTCCTTCTCCCACAAGGAAGGTGCCAGTCCTGAAAGATCTTGCTGGTCTTCACCGTCCCCCTGCAGCCTATCCACAGGCACAACAGCACTGGGGATCTCTGCTTTCCCAGAGACTCAGCATGTCACGGTGCTCGTTCTCGTCAGAAACTTTTTCTGAAAAGGCAAACGTCTGGCTCCTTCTCCCACAAGGAAGCTGCCAGCCCTGAAAGATCTTGCTGGTCTTCACTGTCCCCCTGCAGGCTATCCACAGGCACAACAGCACTGGGGATCTCTGCTTTCCCAGAGACTCAGCATGTCACGGTGCTCGTTCTCGGCAGAAACTTTTTCTGAAAAGGCAAACGTCTGGCTCCTTCTACCACAAGGAAGGTGCCAGCCCTGAAAGCTCTTGCAGGTCTTCACTATTCCTCTGCAGCCTATCTTTAGCCGCAGCAGCACTGGGGATCTCTGCTTTCCCAGAGACTCAGCATGTCACGGTGCTCGTTCTCGGCAGAAACTTTTTCTGAAAAGGCAAACATCTGGCTCCTTCTCCCACAAGGAAGGTGCCAACCCTGAAAGATCTTGCTGGTCTACACTGTCCCCCTGCAGCCTATCCACAGGCACAACAGCACTGAGGATCTCTGCTTTCCCAGAGACTCAGCATGTCACGGTGCTCGTTCTCGGCAGAAACTTTTTCTGAAAAGGCAAACGTCTGGCTCCTTCTCCCACAAGGAAGCTGCCAGCCCTGAAATCTCTTGTAGGTCTTCACTATCCCTCTGCAGCCTATCTTTAGCCGCAACAGCACTGGGGATCTCTGCTTTCCCAGAGACTCAGCATGTCACGGTGCTCGTTCTCGGCAGAAACTTTTTCTGAAAAGGCAAACGTCTGGCTCCTTCTCCCACAAGGAAGCTGCCAGCCCTGAAAGCTGTTGCTGGTCTTCAGTATGCCTCTGCAGCCTATCTTTAGCCACAACAGCACTGGGGATCTCTGCTTTTCCAGAGACTCAGCATGTCACGGTGCTCGTTCTCGGCAGAAACTTTTTCTGAAAAGGCAAACGTCTGGCTCCTTCTCCCACAAGGAAGCTGCCAGCCCTGAAAGATCTTGCTGGTCTTCACCGTCCCCCTGCAGCCTATCCACAGGCACAACAGCACTGGGGATCTCTGCTTTCCCAGGGACTCAGCATGTCACGGTGCTCGTTCTCGGCAGAAACTTTTTTTGAAAAGGCAAACGTCTGGCTCCTTCTCCCACAAGGAAGCTGCCATCCCTGAAAGCTCTTGCAGGTCTTCACTATCCCTCTGCAGCCTATCTTTAGCCACAACAGCACTGGGGATCTCTGCTTTCCCAGAGACTCAGCATGTCACGGTGCTCGTTCTCGGCAGAAACTTTTTCTGAAAAGGCAAACGTCTGGCTCCTTCTCCCACAAGGAAGCTGCCAGCCCTGAAAGATCTTGCTGGTCTTCACCGTCCCCCTGCAGCCTATCCACAGGCACAACAGCACTGGGGATCTCTGCTTTCCCAGACACTCAGCATGTCACGGTGCTCGTTCTCGGCAGAAACTTTTTCTGAAAAGGCAAACGTCTGGCTCCTTCTCCCACAAGGAAGCTGCCAGCCCTGAAAGCTCTTGCTGGTCTTCACTATCCCTCTGCAGCCTATCTTTAGCCGCAACAGCACTGGGGATCTCTGCTTTCCCAGAGACTCAGCATGTCACGGTGCTCGTTCTCGGCAGAAACTTTTTCTGAAAAGGCAAACGTCTGGCTCCTTCTCCCAAAAGGAAGGTGCCAGCTCTGAAAGCTCTTGCAGGTCTTCAATATCCCTCTGCAGCCTATCTTTAGCCGCAACAGCACTGGGGATCTCTGCTTTCCCAGAGACTCAGCATGTCACGGTGCTCGTTCTCGGCAGAAACTTTTTCTGAAAAGGCAAACGTCTGGCTCCTTCTCCCACAAGGAAGCTGCCAGCCCTGAAAGATCTTGCTGGTCTTCACTGTCCCCCTGCAGCCTATCCACAGGCAAAACAGCACTGGGGATCTCTGCTTTCCCAGACACTCAGCATGTCACGGTGCTCGTTCTCGTCAGAAACTTTTTCTTAAAAGGCAAACGTCTGGCTCCTTCTACCACAAGGAAGGTGCCAGCCCTGAAAGCTCTTGCAGGTCTTCACTATCCCTCTGCAGCCTATCTTTAGCCACAACAGCACTGGGGATCTCTGCTTTCCCAGAGACTCAGCATGTCACGGTGCTCGTACTCGGCAGAAACTTTTTCTGAAAAGGCAAACGTCTGGCTCCTTCTCCCACAAGGAAGCTGCCAGCCCTGAAAGATCTTGCTGGTCTTCACTGTCCCCCTGCAGCCTATCCACAGGCACAACAGCACTGGGGATCTCGGCTTTCCCAGAGACTCAGCATGTCACGGTGCTCGTTCTCGGCAGAAACTTTTTCTGAAAAGGCAAACGTCTGGCTCCTTCTCCCACAAGGAAGGTGCCAGCCCTGAAAGATCTTGCTGGTCTTCACCGTCCCGCGCCAGCCTATCCACAGGCACAACAGCACTGGGGATCTCTGCTTTCCCAGAGACTCAGCATGTCAGGGTGCTCGTTCTCGGCAGAAACTTTTTCTAAAAAGGCAAACATCTGGCTCCTTCTCCCACAAGGAAGCTGCCAACCCTGAAAGATCTTGCTGGTCTTCACTATCCCTCTGCAGCCTATCTTTAGCCGCAACAGCACTGGGGATCTCTGCTTTCCCAGAGACTCAGCATGTCACGGTGCTCGTTCTCGGCAGAAACTTTTTCTGAAAAGGCAAACGTCTGGCTCCTTCTCCTAAAAGGAAGGTGCCAGCTCTGAAAGCTCTTGCAGGTCTTCAATATCCCTCTGCAGCCTATCTTTAGCCGCAACAGCACTGGGGATCTCTGCTTTCCCAGAGACTCAGCATGTCACGGTGCTCGTTCTCGGCAGAAACTTTTTCTGAAAAGGCAAACGTCTGGCTCCTTCTCCCACAAGGAAGCTGCCAGCCCTGAAAGATCTTGCTGGTCTTCACTGTCCCCCTGCAGCCTATCCCCAGGCAAAACAGCACTGGGGATCTCTGCTTTCCCAGAGACTCAGCATGTCACGGTGCTCGTTCTCGTCAGAAACTTTTTCTTAAAAGGCAAACGTCTGGCTCCTTCTACCACAAGGAAGGTGCCAGCCCTGAAAGCTCTTGCAGGTCTTCACTATCCCTCTGCAGCCTATCTTTAGCCACAACAGCATTGGGGATCTCTGCTTTCCCAGACACTCAGCATGTCACGGTGCTCGTTCTCGGCAGAAACTTTTTCTGAAAAGGCAAACGTCTGGCTCCTTCTCCCACAAGGAAGCTGCAAGCCCTGAAAGATCTTGCTGGTCTTCACTGTCCCCCTGCAGCCTATCCACAGGCACAACAGCACTGGGGATCTCTGCTTTCCCAGAGACTCAGCATGTCACGGTGCTCGTTCTCGGCAGAAACTTTTTCTGAAAAGGCAAACGTCTGGCTCCTTCTCCCACAAGGAAGGTGCCAGCCCTAAAAGCTCTTGCAGGTCTTCACTATTCCTCTGCAGCCTATCTTTAGCCGCAACAGCACTGGGGATCTCTGCTTTCCCAGAGACTCAGCATGTCACGGTGCTCGTTCTCGGCAGAAACTTTTTCTGAAAAGGCAAACGTCTGGCTCCTTCTCCCACAAGGAAGGTGCCAGCCCTGAAAGATCTTGCTGGTCTTCACCGTCCCGCGCCAGCCTATCCACAGGCACAACAGCACTGGGGATCTCTGCTTTCCCAGAGACTCAGCATGTCAGGGTGCTCGTTCTCGGCAGAAACTTTTTCTAAAAAGGCAAACATCTGGCTCCTTCTCCCACAAGGAAGCTGCCAACCCTGAAAGATCTTGCTGGTCTTCACTGTCCCCCTGCAGCCTATCCACAGGCACAACAGCACTGAGGATCTCTGCTTTCCCAGAGACTCAGCATGTCACGGTGCTCGTTCTCGGCAGAAACTTTTTCTGAAAAGGCAAACATCTGGCTCCTTCTCCCACAAGGAAGCTCCCAGCTCTGAAATCTCTTGTAGGTCTTCACTATCCCTCTGCAGCCTATCTTTAGCCGCAACAGCACTGGGGATCTCTGCTTTCCCAGAGACTCAGCATGTCACGGTGCTCGTTCTCGGCAGAAACTTTTTCTGAAAAGGCAAACGTCTGGCTCCTTCTCCCACAAGGAAGGTGCCAGCCCTGAAAGCTCTTGCAGGTCTTCAGTATCCCTCTGCAGCCTATCCACAGGCACAACAGCACTGGGGATCTCTGCTTTCCCAGACACTCAGCATGTCACGGTGCTCGTTCTCGGCAGAAACTTTTTCTGAAAAGGCAAACGTCTGGCTCCTTCTCCCACAAGGAAGCTGCCAGCCCTGAAAGATCTTGCTGGTCTTCACTGTCCCCCTGCAGCCTATCCACAGGCACAACACCACTGGGGATCTCTGCTTTCCCAGACACTCAGCATGTCACGGTGCTCGTTCTCGTCAGAAACTTTTTCTTAAAAGGCAAACGTCTGGCTCCTTCTACCACAAGGAAGGTGCCAGCCCTGAAAGCTCTTGCAGGTCTTCACTATCCCTCTGCAGCCTATATTTAGCCACAACAGCACTGGGGATCTCTGCTTTCCCAGAGACTCAGCATGTCACGGTGCTCGTTCTCGGCAGAAACTTTTTCTGAAAAGGCAAACGTCTGGCTCCTTCTCCCACAAGGAAGCTGCCAGCCCTGAAAGATCTTGCTGGTCTTCACCGTCCCCCTGCAGCCTATCCACAGGCACAACAGCACTGGGGATCTCGGCTTTCCCAGAGACTCAGCATGTCACGGTGCTCGTTCTCGGCAGAAACTTTTTCTGAAAAGGCAAACGTCTGGCTCCTTCTCCCACAAGGAAGGTGCCAGCCCTAAAAGCTCTTGCAGGTCTTCACTATTCCTCTGCAGCCTATCTTTAGCCGCAACAGCACTGGGGATCTCTGCTTTCCCAGAGACTCAGCATGTCACGGTGCTCGTTCTCGGCAGAAACTTTTTCTGAAAAGGCAAACGTCTGGCTCCTTCTCCCACAAGGAAGCTGCCAGCCCTGAAATCTCTTGTAGGTCTTCACTATCCCTCTGCAGCCTATCTGTAGCCGCAACAGCACTGGGGATCTCTGCTTTCCCAGAGACTCAGCATGTCACGGTGCTCGTTCTCGGCAGAAACTTTTTCTGAAAAGGCAAACGTCTGGCTCCTTCTCCCACAAGGAAGGTGCCAGCCCTGAAAGCTCTTGCAGGTCTTCAGTATCCCTCTGCAGCCTATCCACAGGCACAACAGCACTGGGGATCTCTGCTTTCCCAGAGACTCAGCATGTCACGGTGCTCGTTCTCGGCAGAAACTTTTTCTGAAAAGGCAAACGTCTGGCTCCTTCTCCCACAAGGAAGCTGCCAGCCCTGAAATCTCTAGTAGGTCTTCACTATCCCTCTGCAGCCTATCTTTAGCCGCAACAGCACTGGGGATCTCGGCTTTCCCAGAGACTCAGCATGTCACGGTGCTCGTTCTCGGCAGAAACTTTTTCTGAAAAGGCAAACGTCTGGCTCCTTCTCCCACAAGGAAGCTGCCAGCCCTGAAAGCTCTTGCTGGTCTTCAGTATCCCTCTGCAGCCTATCCACAGGCACAACAGCACTGGGGATCTCTGCTTTCCCAGAGACTCAGCATGTCACGGTGCTCGTTCTCGGCAGAAACTTTTTCTGAAAAGGCAAACGTCTGGCTCCTTCTCCCACAAGGAAGGTGCCAGCCCTGAAAGATCTTGCTGGTCTTCACCGTCCCCCTGCAGCCTATCCACAGGCACAACAGCACTGGGGATCTCTGCTTTCCCAGGGACTCAGCATGTCACGGTGCTCCTTCTCGGCAGAAACTTTTTTTGAAAAGGCAAACGTCTGGCTCCTTCTCCCACAAGGAAGCTGCCATCCCTGAAAGCTCTTGCAGGTCTTCACTATCCCTCTGCAGCCTATCTTTAGCCGCAACAGCACTGGGGATCTCTGCTTTCCCAGAGACTCAGCATGTCACGGTGCTCGTTCTCGGCAGAAACTTTTTCTGAAAAGGCAAACGTCTGGCTCCTTCTCCCACAAGGAAGCTGCCATCCCTGAAAGCTCTTGCAGGTCTTCACTATCCCTCTGCAGCCTATCTTTAGCCGCAACAGCACTAGGGATCTCGTCTTTCCCAGAGACTCAGCATGTCACGGTGCTCGTTCTCGGCAGAAACTTTTTCTGAAAAGGCAAACGTCTGGCTCCTTCTCCCAAAAGGAAGGTACCAGCCCTGAAAGCACTTGCAGGTCTTCACTATCCCTCTGCAGCCTATCTTTAGCCACAACAGCACTGGGGATCTCTGCTTTCCCAGAGACTCAGCATGTCACGGTGCTCGTTCTCGGCAGAAACTTTTTCTGAAAAGGCAAACGTCTGGCTCCTTCTCCCACAAGGAAGCTGCCAGCCCTGAAAGATCTTGCTGGTCTTCACCGTCCCCCTGCAGCCTATCCACAGGCACAACAGCACTGGGGATCTCTGCTTTCCCAGAGACTCAGCATGTCACGGTGCTCGTTCTCGGCAGAAACTTTTTCTGAAAAGGCAAACGTCTGGCTCCTTCTCCCACAAGGAAGGTGCCAGCCCTGAAAGCTCTTGCTGGTCTTCAGTATCCCTCTGCAGCCTATCCACAGGCACAACAGCACTGGGGATCTCTGCTTTCCCAGACACTCAGCATGTCACGGTGCTCGTTCTCGGCAGAAACGTTTTCTGAAAAGGCAAACGTCTGGCTCCTTCTCCCACAAGGAAGCTGCCAGCCCTGAAAGATCTTGCTGGTCTTCACTGTCCCCCTGCAGCCTATCCACAGGCACAACACCACTGGGGATCTCTGCTTTCCCAGACACTCAGCATGTCACGGTGCTCGTTCTCGTCAGAAACTTTTTCTTAAAAGGCAAACGTCTGGCTCCTTCTACCACAAGGAAGGTGCCAGCCCTGAAAGCTCTTGCAGGTCTTCACTATCCCTCTGCAGCCTATATTTAGCCACAACAGCACTGGGGATCTCTGCTTTCCCAGAGACTCAGCATGTCACGGTGCTCGTTCTCGGCAGAAACTTTTTCTGAAAAGGCAAACGTCTGGCTCCTTCTCCCACAAGGAAGCTGCCAGCCCTGAAAGATCTTGCTGGTCTTCACCGTCCCCCTGCAGCCTATCCACAGGCACAACAGCACTGGGGATCTCAGCTTTCCCAGAGACTCAGCATGTCACGGTGCTCGTTCTCGGCAGAAACTTTTTCTGAAAAGGCAAACGTCTGGCTCCTTCTCCCACAAGGAAGGTGCCAGCCCTAAAAGCTCTTGCAGGTCTTCACTATTCCTCTGCAGCCTATCTTTAGCCGCAACAGCACTGGGGATCTCTGCTTTCCCAGAGACTCAGCATGTCACGGTGCTCGTTCTCGGCAGAAACTTTTTCTGAAAAGGCAAACGTCTGGCTCCTTCTCCCACAAGGAAGGTGCCAGCCCTGAAAGCTCTTGCAGGTCTTCACTATCCCTCTGCAGCCTATCCACAGGCACAACAGCACTGGGGATCTCTGCTTTCCCAGAGACTCAGCATGTCACGGTGCTCGTTCTCGGCAGAAACTTTTTCTGAAAAGGCAAACGTCTGGCTCCTTCTCCCACAAGGAAGCTGCCAGCCCTGAAATCTCTTGTAGGTCTTCACTATCCCTCTGCAGCCTATCTTTAGCCGCAACAGCACTGGGGATCTCTGCTTTCCCAGAGACTCAGCATGTCACGGTGCTCGTTCTCGGCAGAAACTTTTTCTGAAAAGGCAAACGTCTGGCTCCTTCTCCCACAAGGAAGCTGCCAGCCCTGAAAGCTCTTGCTGGTCTTCAGTATCCCTCTGCAGCCTATCCACAGGCACAACAGCACTGGGGATCTCTGCTTTCCCAGAGACTCAGCATGTCACGGTGCTCGTTCTCGGCAGAAACTTTTTCTGAAAAGGCAAACGTCTGGCTCCTTCTCCCACAAGGAAGGTGCCAGCCCTGAAAGATCTTGCTGGTCTTCACCGTCCCCCTGCAGCCTATCCACAGGCACAACAGCACTGGGGATCTCTGCTTTCCCAGGGACTCAGCATGTCACGGTGCTCGTTCTCGGCAGAAACTTTTTTTGAAAAGGCAAACGTCTGGCTCCTTCTCCCACAAGGAAGCTGCCATCCCTGAAAGCTCTTGCAGGTCTTCACTATCCCTCTGCAGCCTATCTTTAGCCGCAACAGCACTGGGGATCTCTGCTTTCCCAGAGACTCAGCATGTCACGGTGCTCGTTCTCGGCAGAAACTTTTTCTGAAAAGGCAAACGTCTGGCTCCTTCTCCCACAAGGAAGCTGCCATCCCTGAAAGCTCTTGCAGGTCTTCACTATCCCTCTGCAGCCTATCTTTAGCCGCAACAGCACTAGGGATCTCGGCTTTCCCAGAGACTCAGCATGTCACGGTGCTCGTTCTCGGCAGAAACTTTTTCTGAAAAGGCAAACGTCTGGCTCCTTCTCCCAAAAGGAAGGTGCCAGCCCTGAAAGCACTTGCAGGTCTTCACTATCCCTCTGCAGCCTATCTTTAGCCACAACAGCACTGGGGATCTCTGCTTTCCCAGAGACTCAGCATGTCACGGTGCTCGTTCTCGGCAGAAACTTTTTCTGAAAAGGCAAACGTCTGGCTCCTTCTCCCACAAGGAAGCTGCCAGCCCTGAAAGATCTTGCTGGTCTTCACCGTCCCCCTGCAGCCTATCCACAGGCACAACAGCACTGGGGATCTCTGCTTTCCCAGAGACTCAGCATGTCACGGTGCTCGTTCTCGGCAGAAACTTTTTCTGAAAAGGCAAACGTCTGGCTCCTTCTCCCACAAGGAAGGTGCCAGCCCTGAAAGCTCTTGCTGGTCTTCAGTATCCCTCTGCAGCCTATCCACAGGCACAACAGCACTGGGGATCTCTGCTTTCCCAGACACTCAGCATGTCACGGTGCTCGTTCTCGGCAGAAACTTTTTCTGAAAAGGCAAACGTCTGGCTCCTTCTCCCACAAGGAAGCTGCCAGCCCTGAAAGCTCTTGCTGGTCTTCACTATCCCTCTGCAGCCTATCTTTAGCCGCAACAGCACTGGGGATCTCTGCTTTCCCAGAGACTCAGCATGTCACGGTGCTCGTTCTCGGCAGAAACTTTTTCTGAAAAGGCAAACGTCTGGCTCCTTCTCCCACAAGGAAGCTGCCAGCCCTGAAAGATCTTGCTGGTCTTCACCGTCCCCCTGCAGCCTATCCACAGGCACAACAGCACTGGGGATCTCTGCTTTCCCAGAGACTCAGCATGTCACGGTGCTCGTTCTCGGCAGAAACTTTTTCTGAAAAGGCAAACGTCTGGCTCCTTCTCCCACAAGGAAGGTGCCAGCCCTGAAAGATCTTGCTGGTCTTCACCGTCCCCCTGCAGCCTATCCACAGGCACAACAGCACTGGGGATCTCTGCTTTCCCAGGGACTCAGCATGTCACGGTGCTCGTTCTCGGCAGAAACTTTTTTTGAAAAGGCAAACGTCTGGCTCCTTCTCCCACAAGGATGCTGCCATCCCTGAAAGCTCTTGCAGGTCTTCACTATCCCTCTGCAGCCTATCTTTAGCCGCAACAGCACTAGGGATCTCGTCTTTCCCAGAGACTCAGCATGTCACGGTGCTCGTTCTCGGCAGAAACTTTTTCTGAAAAGGCAAACGTCTGGCTCCTTCTCCCACAAGGAAGCTGCCAGCCCTGAAAGCACTTGCAGGTCTTCATTATCCCTCTGCAGCCTATCCACAGGCACAACAGCACTGGGGATCTCTGCTTTCCCAGAGACTCAGCATATCACGGTGCTCGTTCTCGGCAGAAACTTTTTCTGAAAAGGCAAACGTCTGGCTCCTTCTCCCACAAGGAAGGTGCCAGCCCTGAAAGATCTTGCTGGTCTTCACCGTCCCCCTGCAGCCTATCCACACGCACAACAGCACTGGGGATCTCTGCTTTCCCAGGGACTCAGCATGTCACGGTGCTCGTTCTCGGCAGAAACTTTTTTTGAAAAGGCAAACGTCTGGCTCCTTCTCCCACAAGGATGCTGCCATCCCTGAAAGCTCTTGCAGGTCTTCACTATCCCTCTGCAGCCTATCTTTAGCCGCAACAGCACTAGGGATCTCGTCTTTCCCAGAGACTCAGCATGTCACGGTGCTCGTTCTCGGCAGAAACTTTTTCTGAAAAGGCAAACGTCTGGCTCCTTCTCCCACAAGGAAGCTGCCAGCCCTGAAAGCACTTGCAGGTCTTCATTATCCCTCTGCAGCCTATCCACAGGCACAACAGCACTGGGGATCTCTGCTTTCCCAGAGACTCAGCATGTCACGGTGCTCGTTCTCGGCAGAAACTTTTTCTGAAAAGGCAAACGTCTGGCTCCTTCTCCCACAAGGAAGCTGCCAGCCCTGAAAGATCTTGCTGGTCTTCACCGTCCCCCTGCAGCCTATCCACAGGCACAACAGCACTGGGGATCTCTGCTTTCCCAGAGACTCAGCATGTCACGGTGCTCGTTCTCGGCAGAAACTTTTTCTGAAAAGGCAAACGTCTGGCTCCTTCTCCCACAAGGAAGGTGCCAGCCCTGAAAGCTCTTGCTGGTCTTCAGTATCCCTCTGCAGCCTATCCACAGGCACAACAGCACTGGGGATCTCTGCTTTCCCAGACACTCAGCATGTCACGGTGCTCGTTCTCGGCAGAAACTTTTTCTGAAAAGGCAAACGTCTGGCTCCTTCTCCCACAAGGAAGCTGCCAGCCCTGAAAGCTCTTGCTGGTCTTCACTATCCCTCTGCAGCCTATCTTTAGCCGCAACAGCACTGGGGATCTCTGCTTTCCCAGAGACTCAGCATGTCACGGTGCTCGTTCTCGGCAGAAACTTTTTCTCAAAAGGCAAACGTCTGGCTCCTTCTCCCAAAAGGAAGGTGCCAGCCCTGAAAGCTCTTGCAGGTCTTCACTATCCCTCTGCAGCCTATCTTTAGCCGCAACAGCACTGGGGATCTCTGCTTTCCCAGAGACTCAGCATGTCACGGTGCTCGTTCTCGTCAGAAACTTTTTCTGAAAAGGCAAACGTCTGGCTCCTTCTCCCACAAGGAAGCTGCCAGCCCTGAAAGATCTTGCTGGTCTTCACCGTCCCCCTGCAGCCTATCCACAGGCACAACAGCACTGGGGATCTCTGCTTTCCCAGAGACTCAGCATGTCACGGTGCTCGTTCTCGGCAGAAACTTTTTCTGAAAAGGCAAACGTCTGGCTCCTTCTCCCACAAGGAAGGTGCCAGCCCTGAAAGCTCTTGCTGGTCTTCAGTATCCCTCTGCAGCCTATCCACAGGCACAACAGCACTGGGGATCTCTGCTTTCCCAGGGACTCAGCATGTCACGGTGCTCGTTCTCGGCAGAAACTTTTTCTGAAAAGGCAAACGTCTGGCTCCTTCTCCCACAAGGAAGCTGCCAGCCCTGAAAGCTCTTGCTGGTCTTCACTATCCCTCTGCAGCCTATCTTTAGCCGCAACAGCACTGGGGATCTCTGCTTTCCCAGAGACTCAGCATGTCACGGTGCTCGTTCTCGGCAGAAACTTTTTCTGAAAAGGCAAACGTCTGGCTCCTTCTCCCACAAGGAAGCTGCCAGCCCTGAAAGATCTTGCTGGTCTTCACCGTGCCCCTGCAGCCTATCCACAGGCACAACAGCACTGGGGATCTCTGCTTTCCCAGAGACTCAGCATGTCACGGTGCTCGTTCTCGGCAGAAACTTTTTCTGAAAAGGCAAACGTCTGGCTCCTTCTCCCACAAGGAAGGTGCCAGCCCTGAAAGCTCTTGCTGGTCTTCAGTATCCCTCTGCAGCCTATCCACAGGCACAACAGCACTGGGGATCTCTGCTTTCCCAGACACTCAGCATGTCACGGTGCTCGTTCTCGGCAGAAACTTTTTCTGAAAAGGCAAACGTCTGGCTCCTTCTACCACAAGGAAGGTGCCAGCCCTGAAAGCTCTTGCAGGTCTTCACTATCCCTCTGCAGCCTATATTTAGCCACAACAGCACTGGGGATCTCTGCTTTCCCAGAGACTCAGCATGTCACGGTGCTCGTTCTCGGCAGAAACTTTTTCTGAAAAGGCAAACGTCTGGCTCCTTCTCCCACAATGAAGCTGCCAGCCCTGAAAGATCTTGCTGGTCTTCACCGTCCCGCGGCAGCCTATCCACAGGCACAACAGCACTGGGGATCTCTGCTTTCCCAGAGACTCAGCATGTCAGGGTGCTCGTTCTCGGCAGAAACTTTTTCTAAAAAGGCAAACATCTGGCTCCTTCTCCCACAAGGAAGGTGCCAACCCTGAAAGATCTTGCTGGTCTTCACTGTCCCCCTGCAGCCTATCCACAGGCACAACAGCACTGAGGATCTCTGCTTTCCCAGAGACTCAGCATGTCACGGTGCTCGTTCTCGGCAGAAACTTTTTCTGAAAAGGCAAACGTCTGGCTCCTTCTCCCACAAGGAAGCTGCCAGCCCTGAAATCTCTTGTAGGTCTTCACTATCCCTCTGCAGCCTATCTTTAGCCGCAACAGCACTGGGGATCTCTGCTTTCCCAGAGACTCAGCATGTCACGGTGCTCGTTCTCGGCAGAAACTTTTTCTGAAAAGGCAAACGTCTGGCTCCTTCTCCCACAAGGAAGGTGCCAGCCCTGAAAGCTCTTGCAGGTCTTCAGTATCCCTCTGCAGCCTATCCACAGGCACAACAGCACTGGGGATCTCTGCTTTCCCAGAGACTCAGCATGTCACGGTGCTCGTTCTCGGCAGAAACTTTTTCTGAAAAGGCAAACGTCTGGCTCCTTCTCCCACAAGGAAGGTGCCAGCCCTGAAAGATCTTGCTGGTCTTCACCGTCCCCCTGCAGCCTATCCACAGGCACAACAGCACTGGGGATCTCTGCTTTCCCAGGGACTCAGCATGTCACGGTGCTCGTTCTCGGCAGAAACTTTTTTTGAAAAGGCAAACGTCTGGCTCCTTCTCCCACAAGGAAGCTGCCATCCCTGAAAGCTCTTGCAGGTCTTCACTATCCCTCTGCAGCCTATCTTTAGCCGCAACAGCACTAGGGATCTCGTCTTTCCCAGAGACTCAGCATGTCACGGTGCTCGTTCTCGGCAGAAACTTTTTCTGAAAAGGCAAACGTCTGGCTCCTTCTCCCAAAAGGAAGGTGCCAGCCCTGAAAGCACTTGCTGGTCTTCATTATCCCTCTGCAGCCTATCCACAGGCACAACAGCACTGGGGATCTCTGCTTTCCCAGAGACTCAGCATGTCACGGTGCTCGTTCTCGGCAGAAACTTTTTTCTGAAAAGGCAAACGTCTGGCTCCTTCTCCCACAAGGAAGCTGCCAGCCCTGAAAGATCTTGCTGGTCTTCACCGTCCCTCTGCAGCCTATCCACAGGCACAACAGCACTGGGGATCTCTGCTTTCCCAGACACTCAGCATGTCACGGTGCTCGTTCTCTGCAGAAACTTTTTCTGAAAAGGCAAACGTCTGGCTCCTTCTCCCACAAGGAAGCTGCCAGCCCTGAAAGCTCTTGCTGGTCTTCACTATCCCTCTGCAGCCTATCTTTAGCCGCAACAGCACTGGGGATCTCTGCTTTCCCAGAGACTCAGCATGTCACGGTGCTCGTTCTCGGCAGAAACTTTTTCTCAAAAGGCAAACGTCTGGCTCCTTCTCCCAAAAGGAAGGTGCCAGCCCTGAAAGCTCTTGCAGGTCTTCACTATCCCTCTGCAGCCTATCTTTAGCCGCAACAGCACTGGGGATCTCTGCTTTCCCAGAGACTCAGCATGTCACGGTGCTCGTTCTCGGCAGAAACTTTTTCTGAAAAGGCAAACGTCTGGCTCCTTCTCCCACAAGGAAGCTGCCAGCCCTGAAAGATCTTGCTGGTCTTCACTGTCCCCATGCAGGCTATCCACAGGCACAACAGCACTGGGGATCTCTGCTTTCCCAGACACTCAGCATGTCACGGTGCTCGTTCTCGGCAGAAACTTTTTCTGAAAAGGCAAACGTCTGGCTCCTTCTCCCACAAGGAAGGTGCCAGCCCTGAAAGCTCTTGCAGGTCTTCACTATCCCTCTGCAGCCGATATTTAGCCACAACAGCACTGGGGATCTCTGCTTTCCCAGAGACTCAGCATGTCACGGTGCTCGTTCTCGGCAGAAACTTTTTCTGAAAAGGCAAACGTCTGGCTCCTTCTCCTACAAGGTAGGTCCAGCCCTTAAACATCTTGCTCGTCTTCACTATCCCTCTGCAGCCTATCTTTAGCCGCAGCAGCACTGGGGACCTCTGCTTTCCCAGAGACTCAGCATGTCACGGTGCTCGTTCTCGGCAGAAACTTTTTCTGAAAAGGCAAACGTCTGGCTCCTTCTCCCACAAGGAAGGTGCCAGCCCTGAAAGATCTTGCTGGTCTTCACCGTCCCGCGGCAGCCTATCCACAGGCACAACAGCACTGGGGATCTCTGCTTTCCCAGAGACTCAGCATGTCAGGGTGCTCGTTCTCGGCAGAAACTTTTTCTAAAAAGGCAAACATCTGGCTCCTTCTCCCACAAGGAAGCTGCCAACCCTGAAAGATCTTGCTGGTCTTCACTGTCCCCCTGCAGCCTACCCACAGGCACAACAGCACTGAGGATCTCTGCTTTCCCAGAGACTCAGCATGTCACGGTGCTCGTTCTCGGCAGAAACTTTTTCTGAAAAGGCAAACGTCTGGCTCCTTCTCCCACAAGGAAGCTCCCAGCTCTGAAATCTCTTGTAGGTCTTCACTATCCCTCTGCAGCCTATCTTTAGCCGCAACAGCACTGGGGACCTCTGCTTTCCCAGAGACTCAGCATGTCATGGTGCTCGTTCTCGGCAGAAACTTTTTCTGAAAAGGCAAACGTCTGGCTCCTTCTCCCACAAGGAAGGTGCCAGCCCTGAAAGCTCTTGCAGGTCTTCAGTATCCCTCTGCAGCCTATCCACAGGCACAACAGCACTGGGGATCTCTGCTTTCCCAGACACTCAGCATGTCACGGTGCTCGTTCTCGGCAGAAACTTTTTCTGAAAAGGCAAACGTCTGGCTCCTTCTCCCACAAGGAAGCTGCCAGCCCTGAAATCTCTTGTAGGTCTTCACTATCCCTCTGCAGCCTATCTTTAGCCGCAACAGCACTGGGGATCTCTGCTTTCCCAGAGACTCAGCATGTCACGGTGCTCGTTCTCGGCAGAAACTTTTTCTGAAAAGGCAAACGTCTGGCTCCTTCTCCCACAAGGAAGCTGCCAGCCCTGAAAGCTCTTGCTGGTCTTCAGTATCCCTCTGCAGCCTATCCACAGGCACAACAGCACTGGGGATCTCTGCTTTCCCAGGGACTCAGCATGTCACGGTGCTCGTTCTCGGCAGAAACTTTTTTTGAAAAGGCAAACATCTGGCTCCTTCTCCCACAAGGAAGCTGCCATCCCTGAAAGCTCTTGCAGGTCTTCACTATCCCTCTGCAGCCTATCTTTAGCCGCAACAGCACTGGGGATCTCTGCTTTCCCAGAGACTCAGCATGTCACGGTGCTCGTTCTCGGCAGAAACTTTTTCTGAAAAGGCAAACGTCTGGCTCCTTCTCCCAAAAAGAAGGTGCCAGCCCTGAAAGCTCTTGCAGGTCTTCACTATCCCTCTGCAGCCTATCTTTAGCCGCAACAGCACTGGGGATCTCTGCTTTCCCAGAGACTCAGCATGTCACGGTGCTCGTTCTCGGCAGAAACTTTTTCTGAAAAGGCAAACGTCTGGCTCCTTCTCCCACAAGGAAGCTGCCAGCCCTGAAAGATCTTGCTGGTCTTCACTGTCCCCCTGCAGCCTATCCACAGGCACAACACCACTGGGGATCTCTGCTTTCCCAGACACTCAGCATGTCACGGTGCTCGTTCTCGTCAGAAACTTTTTCTTAAAAGGCAAACGTCTGGCTCCTTCTACCACAAGGAAGGTGCCAGCCCTGAAAGCTCTTGCAGGTCTTCACTATCCCTCTGCAGCCTATATTTAGCCACAACAGCACTGGGGATCTCTGCTTTCCCAGAGACTCAGCATGTCACGGTGCTCGTTCTCGGCAGAAACTTTTTCTGAAAAGGCAAACGTCTGGCTCCTTCTCCCACAAGGAAGGTGCCAGCCCTGAAAGATCTTGCTGGTCTCCACCGTCCCCCTGCAGCCTATCCACAGGCACAACAGCACTGGGGATCTCTGCTTTCCCAGGGACTCAGCATGTCACGGTGCTCGTTCTCGGCAGAAACTTTTTTTGAAAAGGCAAACGTCTGGCTCCTTCTCCCACAAGGATGCTGCCATCCCTGAAAGCTCTTGCAGGTCTTCACTATCCCTCTGCAGCCTATCTTTAGCCGCAACAGCACTAGGGATCTCGTCTTTCCCAGAGACTCAGCATGTCACGGTGCTCGTTCTCGGCAGAAACTTTTTCGGAAAAGGCAAACGTCTGGCTCCTTCTCCCAAAAGGAAGGTGCCAGCCCTGAAAGCTCTTGCTGGTCTTCATTATCCCTCTGCAGCCTATCCACAGGCACAACAGCACTGGGGATCTCTGCTTTCCCAGAGACTCAGCATGTCACGGTGCTCGTTCTCGGCAGAAACTTTTTCTGAAAAGGCAAACGTCTGGCTCCTTCTCCCACAAGGAAGCTGCCAGCCCTGAAAGATCTTGCTGGTCTTCACTGTCCCCATGCAGGCTATCCACAGGCACAACAGCACTGGGGATCTCTGCTTTCCCAGACACTCAGCATGTCACGGTGCTCGTTCTCGGCAGAAACTTTTTCTGAAAAGGCAAACGTCTGGCTCCTTCTACCACAAGGAAGGTGCCAGCCCTGAAAGCTCTTGCAGGTCTTCACTATCCCTCTGCAGCCGATATTTAGCCACAACAGCACTGGGGATCTCTGCTTTCCCAGAGACTCAGCATGTCACGGTGCTCGTTCTCGGCAGAAACTTTTTCTGAAAAGGCAAACGTCTGGCTCCTTCTCCTACAAGGTAGGTCCAGCCCTTAAACATCTTGCTCGTCTTCACTATCCCTCTGCAGCCTATCTTTAGCCGCAGCAGCACTGGGGACCTCTGCTTTCCCAGAGACTCAGCATGTCACGGTGCTCGTTCTCGGCAGAAACTTTTTCTGAAAAGGCAAACGTCTGGCTCCTTCTCCCACAAGGAAGGTGCCAGCCCTGAAAGATCTTGCTGGTCTTCACGGTCCCGCGGCAGCCTATCCACAGGCACAACAGCACTGGGGATCTCTGCTTTCCCAGAGACTCAGCATGTCAGGGTGCTCGTTCTCGGCAGAAACTTTTTCTAAAAAGGCAAACATCTGGCTCCTTCTCCCACAAGGAAGCTGCCAACCCTGAAAGATCTTGCTGGTCTTCACTGTCCCCCTGCAGCCTACCCACAGGCACAACAGCACTGAGGATCTCTGCTTTCCCAGAGACTCAGCATGTCACGGTGCTCGTTCTCGGCAGAAACTTTTTCTGAAAAGGCAAACGTCTGGCTCCTTCTCCCACAAGGAAGCTCCCAGCTCTGAAATCTCTTGTAGGTCTTCACTATCCCTCTGCAGCCTATCTTTAGCCGCAACAGCACTGGGGACCTCTGCTTTCCCAGAGACTCAGCATGTCATGGTGCTCGTTCTCGGCAGAAACTTTTTCTGAAAAGGCAAACGTCTGGCTCCTTCTCCCACAAGGAAGGTGCCAGCCCTGAAAGCTCTTGCAGGTCTTCAGTATCCCTCTGCAGCCTATCCACAGGCACAACAGCACTGGGGATCTCTGCTTTCCCAGACACTCAGCATGTCACGGTGCTCGTTCTCGGCAGAAACTTTTTCTGAAAAGGCAAACGTCTGGCTCCTTCTCCCACAAGGAAGCTGCCAGCCCTGAAATCTCTTGTAGGTCTTCACTATCCCTCTGCAGCCTATCTTTAGCCGCAACAGCACTGGGGATCTCTGCTTTCCCAGAGACTCAGCATGTCACGGTGCTCGTTCTCGGCAGAAACTTTTTCTGAAAAGGCAAACGTCTGGCTCCTTCTCCCACAAGGAAGCTGCCAGCCCTGAAAGCTCTTGCTGGTCTTCAGTATCCCTCTGCAGCCTATCCACAGGCACAACAGCACTGGGGATCTCTGCTTTCCCAGGGACTCAGCATGTCACGGTGCTCGTTCTCGGCAGAAACTTTTTTTGAAAAGGCAAACATCTGGCTCCTTCTCCCACAAGGAAGCTGCCATCCCTGAAAGCTCTTGCAGGTCTTCACTATCCCTCTGCAGCCTATCTTTAGCCGCAACAGCACTGGGGATCTCTGCTTTCCCAGAGACTCAGCATGTCACGGTGCTCGTTCTCGGCAGAAACTTTTTCTGAAAAGGCAAACGTCTGGCTCCTTCTCCCAAAAAGAAGGTGCCAGCCCTGAAAGCTCTTGCAGGTCTTCACTATCCCTCTGCAGCCTATCTTTAGCCGCAACAGCACTGGGGATCTCTGCTTTCCCAGAGACTCAGCATGTCACGGTGCTCGTTCTCGGCAGAAACTTTTTCTGAAAAGGCAAACGTCTGGCTCCTTCTCCCACAAGGAAGCTGCCAGCCCTGAAAGATCTTGCTGGTCTTCACTGTCCCCCTGCAGCCTATCCACAGGCACAACACCACTGGGGATCTCTGCTTTCCCAGACACTCAGCATGTCACGGTGCTCGTTCTCGTCAGAAACTTTTTCTTAAAAGGCAAACGTCTGGCTCCTTCTACCACAAGGAAGGTGCCAGCCCTGAAAGCTCTTGCAGGTCTTCACTATCCCTCTGCAGCCTATATTTAGCCACAACAGCACTGGGGATCTCTGCTTTCCCAGAGACTCAGCATGTCACGGTGCTCGTTCTCGGCAGAAACTTTTTCTGAAAAGGCAAACGTCTGGCTCCTTCTCCCACAAGGAAGGTGCCAGCCCTGAAAGATCTTGCTGGTCTCCACCGTCCCCCTGCAGCCTATCCACAGGCACAACAGCACTGGGGATCTCTGCTTTCCCAGGGACTCAGCATGTCACGGTGCTCGTTCTCGGCAGAAACTTTTTTTGAAAAGGCAAACGTCTGGCTCCTTCTCCCACAAGGATGCTGCCATCCCTGAAAGCTCTTGCAGGTCTTCACTATCCCTCTGCAGCCTATCTTTAGCCGCAACAGCACTAGGGATCTCGTCTTTCCCAGAGACTCAGCATGTCACGGTGCTCGTTCTCGGCAGAAACTTTTTCGGAAAAGGCAAACGTCTGGCTCCTTCTCCCAAAAGGAAGGTGCCAGCCCTGAAAGCACTTGCTGGTCTTCATTATCCCTCTGCAGCCTATCCACAGGCACAACAGCACTGGGGATCTCTGCTTTCCCAGAGACTCAGCATGTCACGGTGCTCGTTCTCGGCAGAAACTTTTTCTGAAAAGGCAAACGTCTGGCTCCTTCTCCCACAAGGAAGCTGCCAGCCCTGAAAGATCTTGCTGGTCTTCACCGTCCCCCTGCAGCCTATCCACAGGCACAACAGCACTGGGGATCTCTGCTTTCCCAGAGACTCAGCATGTCACGGTGCTCGTTCTCGGCAGAAACTTTTTCTGAAAAGGCAAACGTCTGGCTCCTTCTCCCACAAGGAAGGTGCCAGCCCTGAAAGCTCTTGCTGGTCTTCAGTATCCCTCTGCAGCCTATCCACAGGCACAACAGCACTGGGGATCTCTGCTTTCCCAGACACTCAGCATGTCACGGTGCTCGTTCTCGGCAGAAACTTTTTCTGAAAAGGCAAACGTCTGGCTCCTTCTCCCACAAGGAAGCTGCCAGCCCTGAAAGCTCTTGCTGGTCTTCACTATCCCTCTGCAGCCTATCTTTAGCCGCAACAGCACTGGGGATCTCTGCTTTCCCAGAGACTCAGCATGTCACGGTGCTCGTTCTCGGCAGAAACTTTTTCTCAAAAGGCAAACGTCTGGCTCCTTCTCCCAAAAGGAAGGTGCCAGCCCTGAAAGCTCTTGCAGGTCTTCACTATCCCTCTGCAGCCTATCTTTAGCCGCAACAGCACTGGGGATCTCTGCTTTCCCAGAGACTCAGCATGTCACGGTGCTCGTTCTCGTCAGAAACTTTTTCTGAAAAGGCAAACGTCTGGCTCCTTCTCCCACAAGGAAGCTGCCAGCCCTGAAAGATCTTGCTGGTCTTCACTGTCCCCATGCAGGCTATCCACAGGCACAACAGCACTGGGGATCTCTGCTTTCCCAGAGACTCAGCATGTCACGGTGCTCGTTCTCGGCAGAAACTTTTTCTGAAAAGGCAAACGTCTGGCTCCTTCTACCACAAGGAAGGTGCCAGCCCTGAAAGCTCTTGCAGGTCTTCACTATCCCTCTGCAGCCGATATTTAGCCACAACAGCACTGGGGATCTCTGCTTTCCCAGAGACTCAGCATGTCACGGTGCTCGTTCTCGGCAGAAACTTTTTCTGAAAAGGCAAACGTCTGGCTCCTTCTCCTACAAGGTAGGTCCAGCCCTTAAACATCTTGCTCGTCTTCACTATCCCTCTGCAGCCTATCTTTAGCCGCAGCAGCACTGGGGACCTCTGCTTTCCCAGAGACTCAGCATGTCACGGTGCTCGTTCTCGGCAGAAACTTTTTCTGAAAAGGCAAACGTCTGGCTCCTTCTCCCACAAGGAAGGTGCCAGCCCTGAAAGCTCTTGCTGGTCTTCAGTATCCCTCTGCAGCCTATCCACAGGCACAACAGCACTGGGGATCTCTGCTTTCCCAGACACTCAGCATGTCACGGTGCTCGTTCTCGGCAGAAACTTTTTCTGAAAAGGCAAACGTCTGGCTCCTTCTCCCACAAGGAAGCTGCCAGCCCTGAAAGCTCTTGCTGGTCTTCACTATCCCTCTGCAGCCTATCTTTAGCCGCAACAGCACTGGGGATCTCTGCTTTCCCAGAGACTCAGCATGTCACGGTGCTCGTTCTCGGCAGAAACTTTTTCTCAAAAGGCAAACGTCTGGCTCCTTCTCCCAAAAGGAAGGTGCCAGCCCTGAAAGCTCTTGCAGGTCTTCACTATCCCTCTGCAGCCTATCTTTAGCCGCAACAGCACTGGGGATCTCTGCTTTCCCAGAGACTCAGCATGTCACGGTGCTCGTTCTCGTCAGAAACTTTTTCTGAAAAGGCAAACGTCTGGCTCCTTCTCCCACAAGGAAGCTGCCAGCCCTGAAAGATCTTGCTGGTCTTCACTGTCCCCATGCAGGCTATCCACAGGCACAACAGCACTGGGGATCTCTGCTTTCCCAGAGACTCAGCATGTCACGGTGCTCGTTCTCGGCAGAAACTTTTTCTGAAAAGGCAAACGTCTGGCTCCTTCTACCACAAGGAAGGTGCCAGCCCTGAAAGCTCTTGCAGGTCTTCACTATCCCTCTGCAGCCGATATTTAGCCACAACAGCACTGGGGATCTCTGCTTTCCCAGAGACTCAGCATGTCACGGTGCTCGTTCTCGGCAGAAACTTTTTCTGAAAAGGCAAACGTCTGGCTCCTTCTCCTACAAGGTAGGTCCAGCCCTTAAACATCTTGCTCGTCTTCACTATCCCTCTGCAGCCTATCTTTAGCCGCAGCAGCACTGGGGACCTCTGCTTTCCCAGAGACTCAGCATGTCACGGTGCTCGTTCTCGGCAGAAACTTTTTCTGAAAAGGCAAACGTCTGGCTCCTTCTCCCACAAGGAAGGTGCCAGCCCTGAAAGATCTTGCTGGTCTTCACCGTCCCGCGGCAGCCTATCCACAGGCACAACAGCACTGGGGATCTCTGCTTTCCCAGAGACTCAGCATGTCAGGGTGCTCGTTCTCGGCAGAAACTTTTTCTAAAAAGGCAAACATCTGGCTCCTTCTCCCACAAGGAAGCTGCCAACCCTGAAAGATCTTGCTGGTCTTCACTGTCCCCCTGCAGCCTATCCACAGGCACAACAGCACTGAGGATCTCTGCTTTCCCAGAGACTCAGCATGTCACGGTGCTCGTTCTCGGCAGAAACTTTTTCTGAAAAGGCAAACGTCTGGCTCCTTCTCCCACAAGGAAGCTCCCAGCTCTGAAATCTCTTGTAGGTCTTCACTATCCCTCTGCAGCCTATCTTTAGCCGCAACAGCACTGGGGACCTCTGCTTTCCCAGAGACTCAGCATGTCACGGTGCTCGTTCTCGGCAGAAACTTTTTCTGAAAAGGCAAACGTCTGGCTCCTTCTCCCACAAGGAAGGTGCCAGCCCTGAAAGCTCTTGCAGGTCTTCAGTATCCCTCTGCAGCCTATCCACAGGCACAACAGCACTGGGGATCTCTGCTTTCCCAGACACTCAGCATGTCACGGTGCTCGTTCTCGGCAGAAACTTTTTCTGAAAAGGCAAACGTCTGGCTCCTTCTCCCACAAGGAAGCTGCCAGCCCTGAAATCTCTTGTAGGTCTTCACTATCCCTCTGCAGCCTATCTTTAGCCGCAACAGCACTGGGGATCTCTGCTTTCCCAGAGACTCAGCATGTCACGGTGCTCGTTCTCGGCAGAAACTTTTTCTGAAAAGGCAAACGTCTGGCTCCTTCTCCCACAAGGAAGCTGCCAGCCCTGAAAGCTCTTGCTGGTCTTCAGTATCCCTCTGCAGCCTATCCACAGGCACAACAGCACTGGGGATCTCTGCTTTCCCAGGGACTCAGCATGTCACGGTGCTCGTTCTCGGCAGAAACTTTTTTTGAAAAGGCAAACATCTGGCTCCTTCTCCCACAAGGAAGCTGCCATCCCTGAAAGCTCTTGCAGGTCTTCACTATCCCTCTGCAGCCTATCTTTAGCCGCAACAGCACTGGGGATCTCTGCTTTCCCAGAGACTCAGCATGTCACGGTGCTCGTTCTCGGCAGAAACTTTTTCTGAAAAGGCAAACGTCTGGCTCCTTCTCCCAAAAAGAAGGTGCCAGCCCTGAAAGCTCTTGCAGGTCTTCACTATCCCTCTGCAGCCTATCTTTAGCCGCAACAGCACTGGGGATCTCTGCTTTCCCAGAGACTCAGCATGTCACGGTGCTCGTTCTCGGCAGAAACTTTTTCTGAAAAGGCAAACGTCTGGCTCCTTCTCCCACAAGGAAGCTGCCAGCCCTGAAAGATCTTGCTGGTCTTCACTGTCCCCCTGCAGCCTATCCACAGGCACAACACCACTGGGGATCTCTGCTTTCCCAGACACTCAGCATGTCACGGTGCTCGTTCTCGTCAGAAACTTTTTCTTAAAAGGCAAACGTCTGGCTCCTTCTACCACAAGGAAGGTGCCAGCCCTGAAAGCTCTTGCAGGTCTTCACTATCCCTCTGCAGCCTATATTTAGCCACAACAGCACTGGGGATCTCTGCTTTCCCAGAGACTCAGCATGTCACGGTGCTCGTTCTCGGCAGAAACTTTTTCTGAAAAGGCAAACGTCTGGCTCCTTCTCCCACAAGGAAGCTGCCAGCCCTGAAAGATCTTGCTGGTCTTCACCGTCCCCCTGCAGCCTATCCACAGGCACAACAGCACTGGGGATCTCGGCTTTCCCAGAGACTCAGCATGTCACGGTGCTCGTTCTCGGCAGAAACTTTTTCTGAAAAGGCAAACGTCTGGCTCCTTCTCCCACAAGGAAGGTGCCAGCCCTAAAAGCTCTTGCAGGTCTTCACTATTCCTCTGCAGCCTATCTTTAGCCGCAACAGCACTGGGGATCTCTGCTTTCCCAGAGACTCAGCATGTCACGGTGCTCGTTCTCGGCAGAAACTTTTTCTGAAAAGGCAAACGTCTGGCTCCTTCTCCCACAAGGAAGCTGCCAGCCCTGAAATCTCTTGTAGGTCTTCACTATCCCTCTGCAGCCTATCTGTAGCCGCAACAGCACTGGGGATCTCTGCTTTCCCAGAGACTCAGCATGTCACGGTGCTCGTTCTCGGCAGAAACTTTTTCTGAAAAGGCAAACGTCTGGCTCCTTCTCCCACAAGGAAGCTGCCAGCCCTGAAAGCTCTTGCAGGTCTTCAGTATCCCTCTGCAGCCTATCCACAGGCACAACAGCACTGGGGATCTCTGCTTTCCCAGAGACTCAGCATGTCACGGTGCTCGTTCTCGGCAGAAACTTTTTCTGAAAAGGCAAACGTCTGGCTCCTTCTCCCACAAGGAAGCTGCCAGCCCTGAAATCTCTTGTAGGTCTTCACTATCCCTCTGCAGCCTATCTTTAGCCGCAACAGCACTGGGGATCTCTGCTTTCCCAGAGACTCAGCATGTCACGGTGCTCGTTCTCGGCAGAAACTTTTTCTGAAAAGGCAAACGTCTGGCTCCTTCTCCCACAAGGAAGCTGCCAGCCCTGAAAGCTCTTGCTGGTCTTCAGTATCCCTCTGCAGCCTATCCACAGGCACAACAGCACTGGGGATCTCTGCTTTCCCAGAGACTCAGCATGTCACGGTGCTCGTTCTCGGCAGAAACTTTTTCTGAAAAGGCAAACGTCTGGCTCCTTCTCCCACAAGGAAGGTGCCAGCCCTGAAAGATCTTGCTGGTCTTCACCGTCCCCCTGCAGCCTATCCACAGGCACAACAGCACTGGGGATCTCTGCTTTCCCAGGGACTCAGCATGTCACGGTGCTCGTTCTCGGCAGAAACTTTTTTTGAAAAGGCAAACGTCTGGCTCCTTCTCCCACAAGGAAGCTGCCATCCCTGAAAGCTCTTGCAGGTCTTCACTATCCCTCTGCAGCGTATCTTTAGCCGCAACAGCACTGGGGATCTCTGCTTTCCCAGAGACTCAGCATGTCACGGTGCTCGTTCTCGGCAGAAACTTTTTCTGAAAAGGCAAACGTCTGGCTCCTTCTCCCACAAGGAAGCTGCCATCCCTGAAAGCTCTTGCAGGTCTTCACTATCCCTCTGCAGCCTATCTTTAGCCGCAACAGCACTAGGGATCTCGTCTTTCCCAGAGACTCAGCATGTCACGGTGCTCGTTCTCGGCAGAAACTTTTTCTGAAAAGGCAAACGTCTGGCTCCTTCTCCCACAAGGAAGCTGCCAGCCCTGAAAGATCTTGCTGGTCTTCACCGTCCCCCTGCAGCCTATCCACAGGCACAACAGCACTGGGGATCTCTGCTTTCCCAGAGACTCAGCATGTCACGGTGCTCGTTCTCGGCAGAAACTTTTTCTGAAAAGGCAAACGTCTGGCTCCTTCTCCCACAAGGAAGGTGCCAGCCCTGAAAGCTCTTGCTGGTCTTCAGTATCCCTCTGCAGCCTATCCACAGGCACAACAGCACTGGGGATCTCTGCTTTCCCAGACACTCAGCATGTCACGGTGCTCGTTCTCGGCAGAAACTTTTTCTGAAAAGGCAAACGTCTGGCTCCTTCTCCCACAAGGAAGCTGCCAGCCCTGAAAGCTCTTGCTGGTCTTCACTATCCCTCTGCAGCCTATCTTTAGCCGCAACAGCACTGGGGATCTCTGCTTTCCCAGAGACTCAGCATGTCACGGTGCTCGTTCTCGGCAGAAACTTTTTCTCAAAAGGCAAACGTCTGGCTCCTTCTCCCAAAAGGAAGGTGCCAGCCCTGAAAGCTCTTGCAGGTCTTCACTATCCCTCTGCAGCCTATCTTTAGCCGCAACAGCACTGGGGATCTCTGCTTTCCCAGAGACTCAGCATGTCACGGTGCTCGTTCTCGTCAGAAACTTTTTCTGAAAAGGCAAACGTCTGGCTCCTTCTCCCACAAGGAAGCTGCCAGCCCTGAAAGATCTTGCTGGTCTTCACTGTCCCCATGCAGGCTATCCACAGGCACAACAGCACTGGGGATCTCTGCTTTCCCAGAGACTCAGCATGTCACGGTGCTCGTTCTCGGCAGAAACTTTTTCTGAAAAGGCAAACGTCTGGCTCCTTCTACCACAAGGAAGGTGCCAGCCCTGAAAGCTCTTGCAGGTCTTCACTATCCCTCTGCAGCCGATATTTAGCCACAACAGCACTGGGGATCTCTGCTTTCCCAGAGACTCAGCATGTCACGGTGCTCGTTCTCGGCAGAAACTTTTTCTGAAAAGGCAAACGTCTGGCTCCTTCTCCTACAAGGTAGGTCCAGCCCTTAAACATCTTGCTCGTCTTCACTATCCCTCTGCAGCCTATCTTTAGCCGCAGCAGCACTGGGGACCTCTGCTTTCCCAGAGACTCAGCATGTCACGGTGCTCGTTCTCGGCAGAAACTTTTTCTGAAAAGGCAAACGTCTGGCTCCTTCTCCCACAAGGAAGGTGCCAGCCCTGAAAGATCTTGCTGGTCTTCACCGTCCCGCGGCAGCCTATCCACAGGCACAACAGCACTGGGGATCTCTGCTTTCCCAGAGACTCAGCATGTCAGGGTGCTCGTTCTCGGCAGAAACTTTTTCTAAAAAGGCAAACATCTGGCTCCTTCTCCCACAAGGAAGCTGCCAACCCTGAAAGATCTTGCTGGTCTTCACTGTCCCCCTGCAGCCTATCCACAGGCACAACAGCACTGAGGATCTCTGCTTTCCCAGAGACTCAGCATGTCACGGTGCTCGTTCTCGGCAGAAACTTTTTCTGAAAAGGCAAACGTCTGGCTCCTTCTCCCACAAGGAAGCTCCCAGCTCTGAAATCTCTTGTAGGTCTTCACTATCCCTCTGCAGCCTATCTTTAGCCGCAACAGCACTGGGGACCTCTGCTTTCCCAGAGACTCAGCATGTCACGGTGCTCGTTCTCGGCAGAAACTTTTTCTGAAAAGGCAAACGTCTGGCTCCTTCTCCCACAAGGAAGGTGCCAGCCCTGAAAGCTCTTGCAGGTCTTCAGTATCCCTCTGCAGCCTATCCACAGGCACAACAGCACTGGGGATCTCTGCTTTCCCAGACACTCAGCATGTCACGGTGCTCGTTCTCGGCAGAAACTTTTTCTGAAAAGGCAAACGTCTGGCTCCTTCTCCCACAAGGAAGCTGCCAGCCCTGAAATCTCTTGTAGGTCTTCACTATCCCTCTGCAGCCTATCTTTAGCCGCAACAGCACTGGGGATCTCTGCTTTCCCAGAGACTCAGCATGTCACGGTGCTCGTTCTCGGCAGAAACTTTTTCTGAAAAGGCAAACGTCTGGCTCCTTCTCCCACAAGGAAGCTGCCAGCCCTGAAAGCTCTTGCTGGTCTTCAGTATCCCTCTGCAGCCTATCCACAGGCACAACAGCACTGGGGATCTCTGCTTTCCCAGGGACTCAGCATGTCACGGTGCTCGTTCTCGGCAGAAACTTTTTTTGAAAAGGCAAACATCTGGCTCCTTCTCCCACAAGGAAGCTGCCATCCCTGAAAGCTCTTGCAGGTCTTCACTATCCCTCTGCAGCCTATCTTTAGCCGCAACAGCACTGGGGATCTCTGCTTTCCCAGAGACTCAGCATGTCACGGTGCTCGTTCTCGGCAGAAACTTTTTCTGAAAAGGGAAACGTCTGGCTCCTTCTCCCAAAAAGAAGGTGCCAGCCCTGAAAGCTCTTGCAGGTCTTCACTATCCCTCTGCAGCCTATATTTAGCCACAACAGCACTGGGGATCTCTGCTTTCCCAGACACTCAGCATGTCACGGTGCTCGTTCTCGTCAGAAACTTTTTCTTAAAAGGCAAACGTCTGGCTCCTTCTACCACAAGGAAGGTGCCAGCCCTGAAAGCTCTTGCAGGTCTTCACTATCCCTCTGCAGCCTATATTTAGCCACAACAGCACTGGGGATCTCTGCTTTCCCAGAGACTCAGCATGTCACGGTGCTCGTTCTCGGCAGAAACTTTTTCTGAAAAGGCAAACGTCTGGCTCCTTCTCCCACAAGGAAGCTGCCAGCCCTGAAAGATCTTGCTGGTCTTCACCGTCCCCCTGCAGCCTATCCACAGGCACAACAGCACTGGGGATCTCGGCTTTCCCAGAGACTCAGCATGTCACGGTGCTCGTTCTCGGCAGAAACTTTTTCTGAAAAGGCAAACGTCTGGCTCCTTCTCCCACAAGGAAGCTGCCAGCCCTGAAAGATCTTGCTGGTCTTCACCGTCCCCCTGCAGCCTATCCACAGGCACAACAGCACTGGGGATCTCGGCTTTCCCAGAGACTCAGCATGTCACGGTGCTCGTTCTCGGCAGAAACTTTTTCTGAAAAGGCAAACGTCTGGCTCCTTCTCCCACAAGGAAGCTGCCAGCCCTGAAATCTCTTGTAGGTCTTCACTATCCCTCTGCAGCCTATCTGTAGCCGCAACAGCACTGGGGATCTCTGCTTTCCCAGAGACTCAGCATGTCACGGTGCTCGTTCTCGGCAGAAACTTTTTCTGAAAAGGCAAACGTCTGGCTCCTTCTCCCACAAGGAAGCTGCCAGCCCTGAAAGCTCTTGCAGGTCTTCAGTATCCCTCTGCAGCCTATCCACAGGCACAACAGCACTGGTGATCTCTGCTTTCCCAGAGACTCAGCATGTCACGGTGCTCGTTCTCGGCAGAAACTTTTTCTGAAAAGGCAAACGTCTGGCTCCTTCTCCCACAAGGAAGCTGCCAGCCCTGAAATCTCTTGTAGGTCTTCACTATCCCTCTGCAGCCTATCTTTAGCCGCAACAGCACTGGGGATCTCTGCTTTCCCAGAGACTCAGCATGTCACGGTGCTCGTTCTCGGCAGAAACTTTTTCTGAAAAGGCAAACGTCTGGCTCCTTCTCCCACAAGGAAGCTGCCAGCCCTGAAAGCTCTTGCTGGTCTTCAGTATCCCTCTGCAGCCTATCCACAGGCACAACAGCACTGGGGATCTCTGCTTTCCCAGAGACTCAGCATGTCACGGTGCTCGTTCTCGGCAGAAACTTTTTCTGAAAAGGCAAACGTCTGGCTCCTTCTCCCACAAGGAAGGTGCCAGCCCTGAAAGATCTTGCTGGTCTTCACCGTCCCCCTGCAGCCTATCCACAGGCACAACAGCACTGGGGATCTCTGCTTTCCCAGGGACTCAGCATGTCACGGTGCTCGTTCTCGGCAGAAACTTTTTTTGAAAAGGCAAACGTCTGGCTCCTTCTCCCACAAGGAAGCTGACATCCCTGAAAGCTCTTGCAGGTCTTCACTATCCCTCTGCAGCGTATCTTTAGCCGCAACAGCACTGGGGATCTCTGCTTTCCCAGAGACTCAGCATGTCACGGTGCTCGTTCTCGGCAGAAACTTTTTCTGAAAAGGCAAACGTCTGGCTCCTTCTCCCACAAGGAAGCTGACATCCCTGAAAGCTCTTGCAGGTCTTCACTATCCCTCTGCAGCCTATCTTTAGCCGCAACAGCACTAGGGATCTCGTCTTTCCCAGAGACTCAGCATGTCACGGTGCTCGTTCTCGGCAGAAACTTTTTCTGAAAAGGCAAACGTCTGGCTCCTTCTCCCAAAAGGAAGGTGCCAGCCCTGAAAGCACTTGCAGGTCTTCACTATCCCTCTGCAGCCTATCTTTAGCCACAACAGCACTGGGGATCTCTGCTTTCCCAGAGACTCAGCATGTCACGGTGCTCGTTCTCGGCAGAAACTTTTTCTGAAAAGGCAAACGTCTGGCTCCTTCTCCCACAAGGAAGCTGCCAGCCCTGAAAGATCTTGCTGGTCTTCACCGTCCCCCTGCAGCCTATCCACAGGCACAACAGCACTGGGGATCTCTGCTTTCCCAGAGACTCAGCATGTCACGGTGCTCGTTCTCGGCAGAAACTTTTTCTGAAAAGGCAAACGTCTGGCTCCTTCTCCCACAAGGAAGGTGCCAGCCCTGAAAGCTCTTGCTGGTCTTCAGTATCCCTCTGCAGCCTATCCACAGGCACAACAGCACTGGGGATCTCTGCTTTCCCAGAC
The DNA here is from genome assembly GCF_929443795.1 of Astur gentilis. NCBI lineage: Eukaryota > Metazoa > Chordata > Aves > Accipitriformes > Accipitridae > Astur > Astur gentilis. The sequence continues at coordinate 4,206,494 of NW_026061079.1, read as the reverse complement.
ACTCAGCATGTCACGGTGCTCGTTCTCGGCAGAAACTTTTTCTGAAAAGGCAAACGTCTGGCTCCTTCTCCCACAAGGAAGGTGCCAGCCCTGAAAGCTCTTGCTGGTCTTCACTATCCCTCTGCAGCCTATCTTTAGCCGCAACAGCACTGGGGATCTCTGCTTTCCCAGAGACTCAGCATGTCACGGTGCTCGTTCTCGGCAGAAACTTTTTCTGAAAAGGCAAACGTCTGGCTCCTTCTCCCACAAGGAAGGTGCCAGCCCTGAAAGCTCTTGCTGGTCTTCAGTATCCCTCTGCAGCCTATCCACAGGCACAACAGCACTGGGGATCTCTGCTTTCCCAGACACTCAGCATGTCACGGTGCTCGTTCTCGGCAGAAACTTTTTCTGAAAAGGCAAACGTCTGGCTCCTTCTCCCACAAGGAAGCTGCCAGCCCTGAAAGCTCTTGCTGGTCTTCACTATCCCTCTGCAGCCTATCTTTAGCCGCAACAGCACTGGGGATCTCTGCTTTCCCAGAGACTCAGCATGTCACGGTGCTCGTTCTCGGCAGAAACTTTTTCTCAAAAGGCAAACGTCTGGCTCCTTCTCCCAAAAGGAAGGTGCCAGCCCTGAAAGCTCTTGCTGGTCTTCAGTATCCCTCTGCAGCCTATCCACAGGCACAACAGCACTGGGGATCTCTGCTTTCCCAGGGACTCAGCATGTCACGGTGCTCGTTCTCGGCAGAAACTTTTTTTGAAAAGGCAAACATCTGGCTCCTTCTCCCACAAGGAAGCTGCCATCCCTGAAAGCTCTTGCAGGTCTTCACTATCCCTCTGCAGCCTATCTTTAGCCGCAACAGCACTGGGGATCTCTGCTTTCCCAGAGACTCAGCATGTCACGGTGCTCGTTCTCGGCAGAAACTTTTTCTGAAAAGGCAAACGTCTGGCTCCTTCTCCCAAAAAGAAGGTGCCAGCCCTGAAAGCTCTTGCAGGTCTTCACTATCCCTCTGCAGCCTATCTTTAGCCGCAACAGCACTGGGGATCTCTGCTTTCCCAGAGACTCAGCATGTCACGGTGCTCGTTCTCGGCAGAAACTTTTTCTGAAAAGGCAAACGTCTGGCTCCTTCTCCCACAAGGAAGCTGCCAGCCCTGAAAGATCTTGCTGGTCTTCACTGTCCCCCTGCAGCCTATCCACAGGCACAACACCACTGGGGATCTCTGCTTTCCCAGACACTCAGCATGTCACGGTGCTCGTTCTCGTCAGAAACTTTTTCTTAAAAGGCAAACGTCTGGCTCCTTCTACCACAAGGAAGGTGCCAGCCCTGAAAGCTCTTGCAGGTCTTCACTATCCCTCTGCAGCCTATATTTAGCCACAACAGCACTGGGGATCTCTGCTTTCCCAGAGACTCAGCATGTCACGGTGCTCGTTCTCGGCAGAAACTTTTTCTGAAAAGGCAAACGTCTGGCTCCTTCTCCCACAAGGAAGCTGCCAGCCCTGAAAGATCTTGCTGGTCTTCACCGTCCCCCTGCAGCCTATCCACAGGCACAACAGCACTGGGGATCTCGGCTTTCCCAGAGACTCAGCATGTCACGGTGCTCGTTCTCGGCAGAAACTTTTTCTGAAAAGGCAAACGTCTGGCTCCTTCTCCCACAAGGAAGGTGCCAGCCCTAAAAGCTCTTGCAGGTCTTCACTATTCCTCTGCAGCCTATCTTTAGCCGCAACAGCACTGGGGATCTCTGCTTTCCCAGAGACTCAGCATGTCACGGTGCTCGTTCTCGGCAGAAACTTTTTCTGAAAAGGCAAACGTCTGGCTCCTTCTCCCACAAGGAAGCTGCCAGCCCTGAAATCTCTTGTAGGTCTTCACTATCCCTCTGCAGCCTATCTGTAGCCGCAACAGCACTGGGGATCTCTGCTTTCCCAGAGACTCAGCATGTCACGGTGCTCGTTCTCGGCAGAAACTTTTTCTGAAAAGGCAAACGTCTGGCTCCTTCTCCCACAAGGAAGCTGCCAGCCCTGAAAGCTCTTGCAGGTCTTCAGTATCCCTCTGCAGCCTATCCACAGGCACAACAGCACTGGGGATCTCTGCTTTCCCAGAGACTCAGCATGTCACGGTGCTCGTTCTCGGCAGAAACTTTTTCTGAAAAGGCAAACGTCTGGCTCCTTCTCCCACAAGGAAGCTGCCAGCCCTGAAATCTCTTCTAGGTCTTCACTATCCCTCTGCAGCCTATCTTTAGCCGCAACAGCACTGGGGATCTCTGCTTTCCCAGAGACTCAGCATGTCACGGTGCTCGTTCTCGGCAGAAACTTTTTCTGAAAAGGCAAACGTCTGGCTCCTTCTCCCACAAGGAAGCTGCCAGCCCTGAAAGCTCTTGCTGGTCTTCAGTATCCCTCTGCAGCCTATCCACAGGCACAACAGCACTGGGGATCTCTGCTTTCCCAGAGACTCAGCATGTCACGGTGCTCGTTCTCGGCAGAAACTTTTTCTGAAAAGGCAAACGTCTGGCTCCTTCTCCCACAAGGAAGCTGCCAGCCCTGAAAGATCTTGCTGGTCTTCACCGTCCCCCTGCAGCCTATCCACAGGCACAACAGCACTGGGGATCTCTGCTTTCCCAGGGACTCAGCATGTCACGGTGCTCGTTCTCGGCAGAAACTTTTTTTGAAAAGGCAAACGTCTGGCTCCTTCTCCCACAAGGAAGCTGCCATCCCTGAAAGCTCTTGCAGGTCTTCACTATCCCTCTGCAGCCTATCTTTAGCCGCAACAGCACTGGGGATCTCTGCTTTCCCAGAGACTCAGCATGTCACGGTGCTCGTTCTCGGCAGAAACTTTTTCTGAAAAGGCAAACGTCTGGCTCCTTCTCCCACAAGGAAGCTGCCAGCCCTGAAAGATCTTGCTGGTCTTCACCGTCCCCCTGCAGCCTATCCACAGGCACAACAGCACTGGGGATCTCTGCTTTCCCAGAGACTCAGCATGTCACGGTGCTCGTTCTCGGCAGAAACTTTTTCTGAAAAGGCAAACGTCTGGCTCCTTCTCCCACAAGGAAGGTGCCAGCCCTGAAAGCTCTTGCTGGTCTTCAGTATCCCTCTGCAGCCTATCCACAGGCACAACAGCACTGGGGATCTCTGCTTTCCCAGACACTCAGCATGTCACGGTGCTCGTTCTCGGCAGAAACTTTTTCTGAAAAGGCAAACGTCTGGCTCCTTCTCCCACAAGGAAGGTGCCAGCCCTGAAAGCTCTTGCTGGTCTTCACTATCCCTCTGCAGCCTATCTTTAGCCGCAACAGCACTGGGGATCTCTGCTTTCCCAGAGACTCAGCATGTCACGGTGCTCGTTCTCGGCAGAAACTTTTTCTGAAAAGGCAAACGTCTGGCTCCTTCTCCCACAAGGAAGGTGCCAGCCCTGAAAGCTCTTGCTGGTCTTCAGTATCCCTCTGCAGCCTATCCACAGGCACAACAGCACTGGGGATCTCTGCTTTCCCAGACACTCAGCATGTCACGGTGCTCGTTCTCGGCAGAAACTTTTTCTGAAAAGGCAAACGTCTGGCTCCTTCTCCCACAAGGAAGCTGCCAGCCCTGAAAGCTCTTGCTGGTCTTCACTATCCCTCTGCAGCCTATCTTTAGCCGCAACAGCACTGGGGATCTCTGCTTTCCCAGAGACTCAGCATGTCACGGTGCTCGTTCTCGGCAGAAACTTTTTCTGAAAAGGCAAACGTCTGGCTCCTTCTCCCAAAAGGAAGGTGCCAGCCCTGAAAGCTCTTGCTGGTCTTCAGTATCCCTCTGCAGCCTATCCACAGGCACAACAGCACTGGGGATCTCTGCTTTCCCAGGGACTCAGCATGTCACGGTGCTCGTTCTCGGCAGAAACTTTTTTTGAAAAGGCAAACATCTGGCTCCTTCTCCCACAAGGAAGCTGCCATCCCTGAAAGCTCTTGCAGGTCTTCACTATCCCTCTGCAGCCTATCTTTAGCCGCAACAGCACTGGGGATCTCTGCTTTCCCAGAGACTCAGCATGTCACGGTGCTCGTTCTCGGCAGAAACTTTTTCTGAAAAGGCAAACGTCTGGCTCCTTCTCCCAAAAAGAAGGTGCCAGCCCTGAAAGCTCTTGCAGGTCTTCACTATCCCTCTGCAGCCTATCTTTAGCCGCAACAGCACTGGGGATCTCTGCTTTCCCAGAGACTCAGCATGTCACGGTGCTCGTTCTCGGCAGAAACTTTTTCTGAAAAGGCAAACGTCTGGCTCCTTCTCCCACAAGGAAGCTGCCAGCCCTGAAAGATCTTGCTGGTCTTCACTGTCCCCCTGCAGCCTATCCACAGGCACAACACCACTGGGGATCTCTGCTTTCCCAGACACTCAGCATGTCACGGTGCTCGTTCTCGTCAGAAACTTTTTCTTAAAAGGCAAACGTCTGGCTCCTTCTACCACAAGGAAGGTGCCAGCCCTGAAAGCTCTTGCAGGTCTTCACTATCCCTCTGCAGCCTATATTTAGCCACAACAGCACTGGGGATCTCTGCTTTCCCAGAGACTCAGCATGTCACGGTGCTCGTTCTCGGCAGAAACTTTTTCTGAAAAGGCAAACGTCTGGCTCCTTCTCCCACAAGGAAGCTGCCAGCCCTGAAAGATCTTGCTGGTCTTCACCGTCCCCCTGCAGCCTATCCACAGGCACAACAGCACTGGGGATCTCGGCTTTCCCAGAGACTCAGCATGTCACGGTGCTCGTTCTCGGCAGAAACTTTTTCTGAAAAGGCAAACGTCTGGCTCCTTCTCCCACAAGGAAGGTGCCAGCCCTAAAAGCTCTTGCAGGTCTTCACTATTCCTCTGCAGCCTATCTTTAGCCGCAACAGCACTGGGGATCTCTGCTTTCCCAGAGACTCAGCATGTCACGGTGCTCGTTCTCGGCAGAAACTTTTTCTGAAAAGGCAAACGTCTGGCTCCTTCTCCCACAAGGAAGCTGCCAGCCCTGAAATCTCTTGTAGGTCTTCACTATCCCTCTGCAGCCTATCTGTAGCCGCAACAGCACTGGGGATCTCTGCTTTCCCAGAGACTCAGCATGTCACGGTGCTCGTTCTCGGCAGAAACTTTTTCTGAAAAGGCAAACGTCTGGCTCCTTCTCCCACAAGGAAGCTGCCAGCCCTGAAAGCTCTTGCAGGTCTTCAGTATCCCTCTGCAGCCTATCCACAGGCACAACAGCACTGGGGATCTCTGCTTTCCCAGAGACTCAGCATGTCACGGTGCTCGTTCTCGGCAGAAACTTTTTCTGAAAAGGCAAACGTCTGGCTCCTTCTCCCACAAGGAAGCTGCCAGCCCTGAAATCTCTTGTAGGTCTTCACTATCCCTCTGCAGCCTATCTGTAGCCGCAACAGCACTGGGGATCTCTGCTTTCCCAGAGACTCAGCATGTCACGGTGCTCGTTCTCGGCAGAAACTTTTTCTGAAAAGGCAAACGTCTGGCTCCTTCTCCCACAAGGAAGCTGCCAGCCCTGAAAGCTCTTGCTGGTCTTCAGTATCCCTCTGCAGCCTATCCACAGGCACAACAGCACTGGGGATCTCTGCTTTCCCAGAGACTCAGCATGTCACGGTGCTCGTTCTCGGCAGAAACTTTTTCTGAAAAGGCAAACGTCTGGCTCCTTCTCCCACAAGGAAGGTGCCAGCCCTGAAAGATCTTGCTGGTCTTCACCGTCCCCCTGCAGCCTATCCACAGGCACAACAGCACTGGGGATCTCTGCTTTCCCAGGGACTCAGCATGTCACGGTGCTCGTTCTCGGCAGAAACTTTTTTTGAAAAGGCAAACGTCTGGCTCCTTCTCCCACAAGGAAGCTGCCATCCCTGAAAGCTCTTGCAGGTCTTCACTATCCCTCTGCAGCCTATCTTTAGCCGCAACAGCACTGGGGATCTCTGCTTTCCCAGAGACTCAGCATGTCACGGTGCTCGTTCTCGGCAGAAACTTTTTCTGAAAAGGCAAACGTCTGGCTCCTTCTCCCACAAGGAAGCTGCCATCCCTGAAAGCTCTTGCAGGTCTTCACTATCCCTCTGCAGCCTATCTTTAGCCGCAACAGCACTAGGGATCTCGTCTTTCCCAGAGACTCAGCATGTCACGGTGCTCGTTCTCGGCAGAAACTTTTTCTGAAAAGGCAAACGTCTGGCTCCTTCTCCCAAAAGGAAGGTGCCAGCCCTGAAAGCACTTGCAGGTCTTCACTATCCCTCTGCAGCCTATCTTTAGCCACAACAGCACTGGGGATCTCTGCTTTCCCAGAGACTCAGCATGTCACGGTGCTCGTTCTCGGCAGAAACTTTTTCTGAAAAGGCAAACGTCTGGCTCCTTCTCCCACAAGGAAGCTGCCAGCCCTGAAAGATCTTGCTGGTCTTCACCGTCCCCCTGCAGCCTATCCACAGGCACAACAGCACTGGGGATCTCTGCTTTCCCAGAGACTCAGCATGTCACGGTGCTCGTTCTCGGCAGAAACTTTTTCTGAAAAGGCAAACGTCTGGCTCCTTCTCCCACAAGGAAGGTGCCAGCCCTGAAAGCTCTTGCTGGTCTTCAGTATCCCTCTGCAGCCTATCCACAGGCACAACAGCACTGGGGATCTCTGCTTTCCCAGACACTCAGCATGTCACGGTGCTCGTTCTCGGCAGAAACTTTTTCTGAAAAGGCAAACGTCTGGCTCCTTCTCCCACAAGGAAGGTGCCAGCCCTGAAAGCTCTTGCTGGTCTTCACTATCCCTCTGCAGCCTATCTTTAGCCGCAACAGCACTGGGGATCTCTGCTTTCCCAGAGACTCAGCATGTCACGGTGCTCGTTCTCGGCAGAAACTTTTTCTGAAAAGGCAAACGTCTGGCTCCTTCTCCCACAAGGAAGGTGCCAGCCCTGAAAGCTCTTGCTGGTCTTCAGTATCCCTCTGCAGCCTATCCACAGGCACAACAGCACTGGGGATCTCTGCTTTCCCAGACACTCAGCATGTCACGGTGCTCGTTCTCGGCAGAAACTTTTTCTGAAAAGGCAAACGTCTGGCTCCTTCTCCCACAAGGAAGGTGCCAGCCCTGAAAGCTCTTGCTGGTCTTCACCGTCCCCCTGCAGCCTATCCACAGGCACAACAGCACTGGGGATCTCTGCTTTCCCAGAGACTCAGCATGTCACGGTGCTCGTTCTCGGCAGAAACTTTTTCTGAAAAGGCAAACGTCTGGCTCCTTCTCCCACAAGGAAGGTGCCAGCCCTGAAAGCTCTTGCTGGTCTTCAGTATCCCTCTGCAGCCTATCCACAGGCACAACAGCACTGGGGATCTCTGCTTTCCCAGACACTCAGCATGTCACGGTGCTCGTTCTCGGCAGAAACTTTTTCTGAAAAGGCAAACGTCTGGCTCCTTCTCCCACAAGGAAGCTGCCAGCCCTGAAATCTCTTGTAGGTCTTCACTATCCCTCTGCAGCCTATCTGTAGCCGCAACAGCACTGGGGATCTCTGCTTTCCCAGAGACTCAGCATGTCACGGTGCTCGTTCTCGGCAGAAACTTTTTCTGAAAAGGCAAACGTCTGGCTCCTTCTCCCACAAGGAAGCTGCCAGCCCTGAAAGCTCTTGCAGGTCTTCAGTATCCCTCTGCAGCCTATCCACAGGCACAACAGCACTGGGGATCTCTGCTTTCCCAGAGACTCAGCATGTCACGGTGCTCGTTCTCGGCAGAAACTTTTTCTGAAAAGGCAAACGTCTGGCTCCTTCTCCCACAAGGAAGCTGCCAGCCCTGAAATCTCTTGTAGGTCTTCACTATCCCTCTGCAGCCTATCTTTAGCCGCAACAGCACTGGGGATCTCTGCTTTCCCAGAGACTCAGCATGTCACGGTGCTCGTTCTCGGCAGAAACTTTTTCTGAAAAGGCAAACGTCTGGCTCCTTCTCCCACAAGGAAGCTGCCAGCCCTGAAAGCTCTTGCTGGTCTTCAGTATCCCTCTGCAGCCTATCCACAGGCACAACAGCACTGGGGATCTCTGCTTTCCCAGAGACTCAGCATGTCACGGTGCTCGTTCTCGGCAGAAACTTTTTCTGAAAAGGCAAACGTCTGGCTCCTTCTCCCACAAGGAAGGTGCCAGCCCTGAAAGATCTTGCTGGTCTTCACCGTCCCCCTGCAGCCTATCCACAGGCACAACAGCACTGGGGATCTCTGCTTTCCCAGGGACTCAGCATGTCACGGTGCTCGTTCTCGGCAGAAACTTTTTTTGAAAAGGCAAACGTCTGGCTCCTTCTCCCACAAGGAAGCTGCCATCCCTGAAAGCTCTTGCAGGTCTTCACTATCCCTCTGCAGCCTATCTTTAGCCGCAACAGCACTGGGGATCTCTGCTTTCCCAGAGACTCAGCATGTCACGGTGCTCGTTCTCGGCAGAAACTTTTTCTGAAAAGGCAAACGTCTGGCTCCTTCTCCCACAAGGAAGCTGCCATCCCTGAAAGCTCTTGCAGGTCTTCACTATCCCTCTGCAGCCTATCTTTAGCCGCAACAGCACTAGGGATCTCGTCTTTCCCAGAGACTCAGCATGTCACGGTGCTCGTTCTCGGCAGAAACTTTTTCTGAAAAGGCAAACGTCTGGCTCCTTCTCCCAAAAGGAAGGTGCCAGCCCTGAAAGCACTTGCAGGTCTTCACTATCCCTCTGCAGCCTATCTTTAGCCACAACAGCACTGGGGATCTCTGCTTTCCCAGAGACTCAGCATGTCACGGTGCTCGTTCTCGGCAGAAACTTTTTCTGAAAAGGCAAACGTCTGGCTCCTTCTCCCACAAGGAAGCTGCCAGCCCTGAAAGATCTTGCTGGTCTTCACCGTCCCCCTGCAGCCTATCCACAGGCACAACAGCACTGGGGATCTCTGCTTTCCCAGAGACTCAGCATGTCACGGTGCTCGTTCTCGGCAGAAACTTTTTCTGAAAAGGCAAACGTCTGGCTCCTTCTCCCACAAGGAAGGTGCCAGCCCTGAAAGCTCTTGCTGGTCTTCAGTATCCCTCTGCAGCCTATCCACAGGCACAACAGCACTGGGGATCTCTGCTTTCCCAGACACTCAGCATGTCACGGTGCTCGTTCTCGGCAGAAACTTTTTCTGAAAAGGCAAACGTCTGGCTCCTTCTCCCACAAGGAAGGTGCCAGCCCTGAAAGCTCTTGCTGGTCTTCACTATCCCTCTGCAGCCTATCTTTAGCCGCAACAGCACTGGGGATCTCTGCTTTCCCAGAGACTCAGCATGTCACGGTGCTCGTTCTCGGCAGAAACTTTTTCTGAAAAGGCAAACGTCTGGCTCCTTCTCCCACAAGGAAGGTGCCAGCCCTGAAAGCTCTTGCTGGTCTTCAGTATCCCTCTGCAGCCTATCCACAGGCACAACAGCACTGGGGATCTCTGCTTTCCCAGACACTCAGCATGTCACGGTGCTCGTTCTCGGCAGAAACTTTTTCTGAAAAGGCAAACGTCTGGCTCCTTCTCCCACAAGGAAGCTGCCATCCCTGAAAGCTCTTGCAGGTCTTCACTATCCCTCTGCAGCCTATCTTTAGCCGCAACAGCACTGGGGATCTCTGCTTTCCCAGAGACTCAGCATGTCACGGTGCTCGTTCTCGGCAGAAACTTTTTCTGAAAAGGCAAACGTCTGGCTCCTTCTCCCAAAAAGAAGGTGCCAGCCCTGAAAGCTCTTGCAGGTCTTCACTATCCCTCTGCAGCCTATCTTTAGCCGCAACAGCACTGGGGATCTCTGCTTTCCCAGAGACTCAGCATGTCACGGTGCTCGTTCTCGGCAGAAACTTTTTCTGAAAAGGCAAACGTCTGGCTCCTTCTCCCACAAGGAAGCTGCCAGCCCTGAAAGATCTTGCTGGTCTTCACTGTCCCCCTGCAGCCTATCCACAGGCACAACACCACTGGGGATCTCTGCTTTCCCAGACACTCAGCATGTCACGGTGCTCGTTCTCGTCAGAAACTTTTTCTTAAAAGGCAAACGTCTGGCTCCTTCTACCACAAGGAAGGTGCCAGCCCTGAAAGCTCTTGCAGGTCTTCACTATCCCTCTGCAGCCTATATTTAGCCACAACAGCACTGGGGATCTCTGCTTTCCCAGAGACTCAGCATGTCACGGTGCTCGTTCTCGGCAGAAACTTTTTCTGAAAAGGCAAACGTCTGGCTCCTTCTCCCACAAGGAAGCTGCCAGCCCTGAAAGATCTTGCTGGTCTTCACCGTCCCCCTGCAGCCTATCCACAGGCACAACAGCACTGGGGATCTCGGCTTTCCCAGAGACTCAGCATGTCACGGTGCTCGTTCTCGGCAGAAACTTTTTCTGAAAAGGCAAACGTCTGGCTCCTTCTCCCACAAGGAAGGTGCCAGCCCTAAAAGCTCTTGCAGGTCTTCACTATTCCTCTGCAGCCTATCTTTAGCCGCAACAGCACTGGGGATCTCTGCTTTCCCAGAGACTCAGCATGTCACGGTGCTCGTTCTCGGCAGAAACTTTTTCTGAAAAGGCAAACGTCTGGCTCCTTCTCCCACAAGGAAGCTGCCAGCCCTGAAATCTCTTGTAGGTCTTCACTATCCCTCTGCAGCCTATCTGTAGCCGCAACAGCACTGGGGATCTCTGCTTTCCCAGAGACTCAGCATGTCACGGTGCTCGTTCTCGGCAGAAACTTTTTCTGAAAAGGCAAACGTCTGGCTCCTTCTCCCACAAGGAAGCTGCCAGCCCTGAAAGCTCTTGCAGGTCTTCAGTATCCCTCTGCAGCCTATCCACAGGCACAACAGCACTGGGGATCTCTGCTTTCCCAGAGACTCAGCATGTCACGGTGCTCGTTCTCGGCAGAAACTTTTTCTGAAAAGGCAAACGTCTGGCTCCTTCTCCCACAAGGAAGCTGCCAGCCCTGAAATCTCTTCTAGGTCTTCACTATCCCTCTGCAGCCTATCTTTAGCCGCAACAGCACTGGGGATCTCTGCTTTCCCAGAGACTCAGCATGTCACGGTGCTCGTTCTCGGCAGAAACTTTTTCTGAAAAGGCAAACGTCTGGCTCCTTCTCCCACAAGGAAGCTGCCAGCCCTGAAAGCTCTTGCTGGTCTTCAGTATCCCTCTGCAGCCTATCCACAGGCACAACAGCACTGGGGATCTCTGCTTTCCCAGAGACTCAGCATGTCACGGTGCTCGTTCTCGGCAGAAACTTTTTCTGAAAAGGCAAACGTCTGGCTCCTTCTCCCACAAGGAAGGTGCCAGCCCTGAAAGATCTTGCTGGTCTTCACCGTCCCCCTGCAGCCTATCCACAGGCACAACAGCACTGGGGATCTCTGCTTTCCCAGGGACTCAGCATGTCACGGTGCTCGTTCTCGGCAGAAACTTTTTTTGAAAAGGCAAACGTCTGGCTCCTTCTCCCACAAGGAAGCTGCCATCCCTGAAAGCTCTTGCAGGTCTTCACTATCCCTCTGCAGCCTATCTTTAGCCGCAACAGCACTGGGGATCTCTGCTTTCCCAGAGACTCAGCATGTCACGGTGCTCGTTCTCGGCAGAAACTTTTTCTGAAAAGGCAAACGTCTGGCTCCTTCTCCCACAAGGAAGCTGCCATCCCTGAAAGCTCTTGCAGGTCTTCACTATCCCTCTGCAGCCTATCTTTAGCCGCAACAGCACTAGGGATCTCGTCTTTCCCAGAGACTCAGCATGTCACGGTGCTCGTTCTCGGCAGAAACTTTTTCTGAAAAGGCAAACGTCTGGCTCCTTCTCCCAAAAGGAAGGTGCCAGCCCTGAAAGCACTTGCAGGTCTTCACTATCCCTCTGCAGCCTATCTTTAGCCACAACAGCACTGGGGATCTCTGCTTTCCCAGAGACTCAGCATGTCACGGTGCTCGTTCTCGGCAGAAACTTTTTCTGAAAAGGCAAACGTCTGGCTCCTTCTCCCACAAGGAAGCTGCCAGCCCTGAAAGATCTTGCTGGTCTTCACCGTCCCCCTGCAGCCTATCCACAGGCACAACAGCACTGGGGATCTCTGCTTTCCCAGAGACTCAGCATGTCACGGTGCTCGTTCTCGGCAGAAACTTTTTCTGAAAAGGCAAACGTCTGGCTCCTTCTCCCACAAGGAAGGTGCCAGCCCTGAAAGCTCTTGCTGGTCTTCAGTATCCCTCTGCAGCCTATCCACAGGCACAACAGCACTGGGGATCTCTGCTTTCCCAGACACTCAGCATGTCACGGTGCTCGTTCTCGGCAGAAACTTTTTCTGAAAAGGCAAACGTCTGGCTCCTTCTCCCACAAGGAAGGTGCCAGCCCTGAAAGCTCTTGCTGGTCTTCACTATCCCTCTGCAGCCTATCTTTAGCCGCAACAGCACTGGGGATCTCTGCTTTCCCAGAGACTCAGCATGTCACGGTGCTCGTTCTCGGCAGAAACTTTTTCTGAAAAGGCAAACGTCTGGCTCCTTCTCCCACAAGGAAGGTGCCAGCCCTGAAAGATCTTGCTGGTCTTCAGTATCCCTCTGCAGCCTATCCACAGGCACAACAGCACTGGGGATCTCTGCTTTCCCAGACACTCAGCATGTCACGGTGCTCGTTCTCGGCAGAAACTTTTTCTGAAAAGGCAAACGTCTGGCTCCTTCTCCCACAAGGAAGCTGCCAGCCCTGAAAGCTCTTGCTGGTCTTCAGTATCCCTCTGCAGCCTATCCACAGGCACAACAGCACTGGGGATCTCTGCTTTCCCAGAGACTCAGCATGTCACGGTGCTCGTTCTCGGCAGAAACTTTTTCTGAAAAGGCAAACGTCTGGCTCCTTCTCCCAAAAGGAAGGTGCCAGCCCTGAAAGCTCTTGCAGGTCTTCACTATCCCTCTGCAGCCTATCTTTAGCCGCAACAGCACTGGGGATCTCTGCTTTCCCAGACACTCAGCATGTCACGGTGCTCGTTCTCGTCAGAAACTTTTTCTGAAAAGGCAAACGTCTGGCTCCTACTCCCACAAGGAAGCTGCCAGCCCTGAAAGATCTTGCTGGTCTTCACTGTCCCCATGCAGGCTATCCACAGGCACAACAGCACTGGGGATCTCTGCTTTCCCAGAGACTCAGCATGTCACGGTGCTCGTTCTCGGCAGAAACTTTTTCTGAAAAGGCAAACGTCTGGCTCCTTCTACCACAAGGAAGGTGCCAGCCCTGAAAGCTCTTGCAGGTCTTCACTATCCCTCTGCAGCCGATATTTAGCCACAACAGCACTGGGGATCTCTGCTTTCCCAGAGACTCAGCATGTCACGGTGCTCGTTCTCGGCAGAAACTTTTTCTGAAAAGGCAAACGTCTGGCTCCTTCTCCTACAAGGTAGGTCCAGCCCTTAAACATCTTGCTCGTCTTCACTATCCCTCTGCAGCCTATCTTTAGCCGCAGCAGCACTGGGGACCTCTGCTTTCCCAGAGACTCAGCATGTCACGGTGCTCGTTCTCGGCAGAAACTTTTTCTGAAAAGGCAAACGTCTGGCTCCTTCTCCCACAAGGAAGGTGCCAGCCCTGAAAGATCTTGCTGGTCTTCACCGTCCCGCGGCAGCCTATCCACAGGCACAACAGCACTGGGGATCTCTGCTTTCCCAGAGACTCAGCATGTCAGGGTGCTCGTTCTCGGCAGAAACTTTTTCTAAAAAGGCAAACGTCTGGCTCCTTCTCCCACAAGGAAGGTGCCAGCCCTAAAAGCTCTTGCAGGTCTTCACTATTCCTCTGCAGCCTATCTTTAGCCGCAACAGCACTGGGGATCTCTGCTTTCCCAGAGACTCAGCATGTCACGGTGCTCGTTCTCGGCAGAAACTTTTTCTGAAAAGGCAAACGTCTGGCTCCTTCTCCCACAAGGAAGCTGCCAGCCCTGAAATCTCTTGTAGGTCTTCACTATCCCTCTGCAGCCTATCTGTAGCCGCAACAGCACTGGGGATCTCTGCTTTCCCAGAGACTCAGCATGTCACGGTGCTCGTTCTCGGCAGAAACTTTTTCTGAAAAGGCAAACGTCTGGCTCCTTCTCCCACAAGGAAGGTGCCAGCCCTGAAAGATCTTGCTGGTCTTCACCGTCCCCCTGCAGCCTATCCACAGGCACAACAGCACTGGGGATCTCTGCTTTCCCAGGGACTCAGCATGTCACGGTGCTCGTTCTCGGCAGAAACTTTTTTTGAAAAGGCAAACGTCTGGCTCCTTCTCCCACAAGGAAGCTGCCATCCCTGAAAGCTCTTGCAGGTCTTCACTATCCCTCTGCAGCCTATCTTTAGCCGCAACAGCACTGGGGATCTCTGCTTTCCCAGAGACTCAGCATGTCACGGTGCTCGTTCTCGGCAGAAACTTTTTCTGAAAAGGCAAACGTCTGGCTCCTTCTCCCACAAGGAAGCTGCCATCCCTGAAAGCTCTTGCAGGTCTTCACTATCCCTCTGCAGCCTATCTTTAGCCGCAACAGCACTAGGGATCTCGTCTTTCCCAGAGACTCAGCATGTCACGGTGCTCGTTCTCGGCAGAAACTTTTTCTGAAAAGGCAAACGTCTGGCTCCTTCTCCCAAAAGGAAGGTGCCAGCCCTGAAAGCACTTGCAGGTCTTCACTATCCCTCTGCAGCCTATCTTTAGCCACAACAGCACTGGGGATCTCTGCTTTCCCAGAGACTCAGCATGTCACGGTGCTCGTTCTCGGCAGAAACTTTTTCTGAAAAGGCAAACGTCTGGCTCCTTCTCCCACAAGGAAGCTGCCAGCCCTGAAAGGTCTTGCTGGTCTTCACCGTCCCCCTGCAGCCTATCCACAGGCACAACAGCACTGGGGATCTCTGCTTTCCCAGAGACTCAGCATGTCACGGTGCTCGTTCTCGGCAGAAACTTTTTCTGAAAAGGCAAACGTCTGGCTCCTTCTCCCACAAGGAAGGTGCCAGCCCTGAAAGCTCTTGCTGGTCTTCAGTATCCCTCTGCAGCCTATCCACAGGCACAACAGCACTGGGGATCTCTGCTTTCCCAGACACTCAGCATGTCACGGTGCTCGTTCTCGGCAGAAACTTTTTCTGAAAAGGCAAACGTCTGGCTCCTTCTCCCACAAGGAAGGTGCCAGCCCTGAAAGCTCTTGCTGGTCTTCACTATCCCTCTGCAGCCTATCTTTAGCCGCAACAGCACTGGGGATCTCTGCTTTCCCAGAGACTCAGCATGTCACGGTGCTCGTTCTCGGCAGAAACTTTTTCTGAAAAGGCAAACGTCTGGCTCCTTCTCCCACAAGGAAGGTGCCAGCCCTGAAAGCTCTTGCTGGTCTTCAGTATCCCTCTGCAGCCTATCCACAGGCACAACAGCACTGGGGATCTCTGCTTTCCCAGACACTCAGCATGTCACGGTGCTCGTTCTCGGCAGAAACTTTTTCTGAAAAGGCAAACGTCTGGCTCCTTCTCCCACAAGGAAGCTGCCAGCCCTGAAAGCTCTTGCTGGTCTTCACTATCCCTCTGCAGCCTATCTTTAGCCGCAACAGCACTGGGGATCTCTGCTTTCCCAGAGACTCAGCATGTCACGGTGCTCGTTCTCGGCAGAAACTTTTTCTGAAAAGGCAAACGTCTGGCTCCTTCTCCCAAAAGGAAGGTGCCAGCCCTGAAAGCTCTTGCAGGTCTTCACTATCCCTCTGCAGCCTATCTTTAGCCGCAACAGCACTGGGGATCTCTGCTTTCCCAGACACTCAGCATGTCACGGTGCTCGTTCTCGTCAGAAACTTTTTCTGAAAAGGCAAACGTCTGGCTCCTACTCCCACAAGGAAGCTGCCAGCCCTGAAAGATCTTGCTGCGTCTTCACTGTCCCCATGCAGGCTATCCACAGGCACAACAGCACTGGGGATCTCTGCTTTCCCAGACACTCAGCATGTCACGGTGCTCGTTCTCGGCAGAAACTTTTTCTGAAAAGGCAAACGTCTGGCTCCTTCTACCACAAGGAAGGTGCCAGCCCTGAAAGCTCTTGCAGGTCTTCACTATCCCTCTGCAGCCGATATTTAGCCACAACAGCACTGGGGATCTCTGCTTTCCCAGAGACTCAGCATGTCACGGTGCTCGTTCTCGGCAGAAACTTTTTCTGAAAAGGCAAACGTCTGGCTCCTTCTCCTACAAGGTAGGTCCAGCCCTTAAACATCTTGCTCGTCTTCACTATCCCTCTGCAGCCTATCTTTAGCCGCAGCAGCACTGGGGACCTCTGCTTTCCCAGAGACTCAGCATGTCACGGTGCTCGTTCTCGGCAGAAACTTTTTCTGAAAAGGCAAACGTCTGGCTCCTTCTCCCACAAGGAAGGTGCCAGCCCTGAAAGATCTTGCTGGTCTTCACCGTCCCGCGGCAGCCTATCCACAGGCACAACAGCACTGGGGATCTCTGCTTTCCCAGAGACTCAGCATGTCAGGGTGCTCGTTCTCGGCAGAAACTTTTTCTAAAAAGGCAAACGTCTGGCTCCTTCTCCCACAAGGAAGGTGCCAGCCCTAAAAGCTCTTGCAGGTCTTCACTATTCCTCTGCAGCCTATCTTTAGCCGCAACAGCACTGGGGATCTCTGCTTTCCCAGAGACTCAGCATGTCACGGTGCTCGTTCTCGGCAGAAACTTTTTCTGAAAAGGCAAACGTCTGGCTCCTTCTCCCACAAGGAAGCTGCCAGCCCTGAAATCTCTTGTAGGTCTTCACTATCCCTCTGCAGCCTATCTGTAGCCGCAACAGCACTGGGGATCTCTGCTTTCCCAGAGACTCAGCATGTCACGGTGCTCGTTCTCGGCAGAAACTTTTTCTGAAAAGGCAAACGTCTGGCTCCTTCTCCCACAAGGAAGCTGCCAGCCCTGAAAGCTCTTGCAGGTCTTCAGTATCCCTCTGCAGCCTATCCACAGGCACAACAGCACTGGGGATCTCTGCTTTCCCAGAGACTCAGCATGTCACGGTGCTCGTTCTCGGCAGAAACTTTTTCTGAAAAGGCAAACGTCTGGCTCCTTCTCCCAAAAGGAAGCTGCCAGCCCTGAAATCTCTTCTAGGTCTTCACTATCCCTCTGCAGCCTATCTTTAGCCGCAACAGCACTGGGGATCTCTGCTTTCCCAGAGACTCAGCATGTCACGGTGCTCGTTCTCGGCAGAAACTTTTTCTGAAAAGGCAAACGTCTGGCTCCTTCTCCTACAAGGTAGGTCCAGCCCTTAAACATCTTGCTCGTCTTCACTATCCCTCTGCAGCCTATCTTTAGCCGCAGCAGCACTGGGGACCTCTGCTTTCCCAGAGACTCAGCATGTCACGGTGCTCGTTCTCGGCAGAAACTTTTTCTGAAAAGGCAAACGTCTGGCTCCTTCTCCCACAAGGAAGGTGCCAGCCCTGAAAGATCTTGCTGGTCTTCACCGTCCCGCGGCAGCCTATCCACAGGCACAACAGCACTGGGGATCTCTGCTTTCCCAGAGACTCAGCATGTCAGGGTGCTCGTTCTCGGCAGAAACTTTTTCTAAAAAGGCAAACGTCTGGCTCCTTCTCCCACAAGGAAGGTGCCAGCCCTAAAAGCTCTTGCAGGTCTTCACTATTCCTCTGCAGCCTATCTTTAGCCGCAACAGCACTGGGGATCTCTGCTTTCCCAGAGACTCAGCATGTCACGGTGCTCGTTCTCGGCAGAAACTTTTTCTGAAAAGGCAAACGTCTGGCTCCTTCTCCCACAAGGAAGCTGCCAGCCCTGAAATCTCTTGTAGGTCTTCACTATCCCTCTGCAGCCTATCTGTAGCCGCAACAGCACTGGGGATCTCTGCTTTCCCAGAGACTCAGCATGTCACGGTGCTCGTTCTCGGCAGAAACTTTTTCTGAAAAGGCAAACGTCTGGCTCCTTCTCCCACAAGGAAGCTGCCAGCCCTGAAAGCTCTTGCAGGTCTTCAGTATCCCTCTGCAGCCTATCCACAGGCACAACAGCACTGGGGATCTCTGCTTTCCCAGAGACTCAGCATGTCACGGTGCTCGTTCTCGGCAGAAACTTTTTCTGAAAAGGCAAACGTCTGGCTCCTTCTCCCAAAAGGAAGCTGCCAGCCCTGAAATCTCTTCTAGGTCTTCACTATCCCTCTGCAGCCTATCTTTAGCCGCAACAGCACTGGGGATCTCTGCTTTCCCAGAGACTCAGCATGTCACGGTGCTCGTTCTCGGCAGAAACTTTTTCTGAAAAGGCAAACGTCTGGCTCCTTCTCCCACAAGGAAGGTGCCAGCCCTGAAAGATCTTGCTGGTCTTCACCGTCCCCCTGCAGCCTATCCACAGGCACAACAGCACTGGGGATCTCTGCTTTCCCAGGGACTCAGCATGTCACGGTGCTCGTTCTCGGCAGAAACTTTTTTTGAAAAGGCAAACGTCTGGCTCCTTCTCCCACAAGGAAGCTGCCATCCCTGAAAGCTCTTGCAGGTCTTCACTATCCCTCTGCAGCCTATCTTTAGCCGCAACAGCACTGGGGATCTCTGCTTTCCCAGAGACTCAGCATGTCACGGTGCTCGTTCTCGGCAGAAACTTTTTCTGAAAAGGCAAACGTCTGGCTCCTTCTCCCACAAGGAAGCTGCCATCCCTGAAAGCTCTTGCAGGTCTTCACTATCCCTCTGCAGCCTATCTTTAGCCGCAACAGCACTAGGGATCTCGTCTTTCCCAGAGACTCAGCATGTCACGGTGCTCGTTCTCGGCAGAAACTTTTTCTGAAAAGGCAAACGTCTGGCTCCTTCTCCCAAAAGGAAGGTGCCAGCCCTGAAAGCACTTGCAGGTCTTCACTATCCCTCTGCAGCCTATCTTTAGCCACAACAGCACTGGGGATCTCTGCTTTCCCAGAGACTCAGCATGTCACGGTGCTCGTTCTCGGCAGAAACTTTTTCTGAAAAGGCAAACGTCTGGCTCCTTCTCCCACAAGGAAGCTGCCAGCCCTGAAAGATCTTGCTGGTCTTCACCGTCCCCCTGCAGCCTATCCACAGGCACAACAGCACTGGGGATCTCTGCTTTCCCAGAGACTCAGCATGTCACGGTGCTCGTTCTCGGCAGAAACTTTTTCTGAAAAGGCAAACGTCTGGCTCCTTCTCCCACAAGGAAGGTGCCAGCCCTGAAAGCTCTTGCTGGTCTTCAGTATCCCTCTGCAGCCTATCCACAGGCACAACAGCACTGGGGATCTCTGCTTTCCCAGAGACTCAGCATGTCACGGTGCTCGTTCTCGGCAGAAACTTTTTCTGAAAAGGCAAACGTCTGGCTCCTTCTCCCACAAGGAAGGTGCCAGCCCTGAAAGCTCTTGCTGGTCTTCACTATCCCTCTGCAGCCTATCCACAGGCACAACAGCACTGGGGATCTCTGCTTTCCCAGAGACTCAGCATGTCACGGTGCTCGTTCTCGGCAGAAACTTTTTCTGAAAAGGCAAACGTCTGGCTCCTTCTCCCACAAGGAAGGTGCCAGCCCTGAAAGCTCTTGCTGGTCTTCAGTATCCCTCTGCAGCCTATCCACAGGCACAACAGCACTGGGGATCTCTGCTTTCCCAGACACTCAGCATGTCACGGTGCTCGTTCTCGGCAGAAACTTTTTCTGAAAAGGCAAACGTCTGGCTCCTTCTCCCACAAGGAAGCTGCCAGCCCTGAAAGCTCTTGCTGGTCTTCACTATCCCTCTGCAGCCTATCTTTAGCCGCAACAGCACTGGGGATCTCTGCTTTCCCAGAGACTCAGCATGTCACGGTGCTCGTTCTCGGCAGAAACTTTTTCTGAAAAGGCAAACGTCTGGCTCCTTCTCCCAAAAGGAAGGTGCCAGCCCTGAAAGCTCTTGCAGGTCTTCACTATCCCTCTGCAGCCTATCTTTAGCCGCAACAGCACTGGGGATCTCTGCTTTCCCAGAGACTCAGCATGTCACGGTGCTCGTTCTCGGCAGAAACTTTTTCTGAAAAGGCAAACGTCTGGCTCCTTCTACCACAAGGAAGGTGCCAGCCCTGAAAGCTCTTGCAGGTCTTCACTATCCCTCTGCAGCCGATATTTAGCCACAACAGCACTGGGGATCTCTGCTTTCCCAGAGACTCAGCATGTCACGGTGCTCGTTCTCGGCAGAAACTTTTTCTGAAAAGGCAAACGTCTGGCTCCTTCTCCTACAAGGTAGGTCCAGCCCTTAAACATCTTGCTCGTCTTCACTATCCCTCTGCAGCCTATCTTTAGCCGCAGCAGCACTGGGGACCTCTGCTTTCCCAGAGACTCAGCATGTCACGGTGCTCGTTCTCGGCAGAAACTTTTTCTGAAAAGGCAAACGTCTGGCTCCTTCTCCCACAAGGAAGGTGCCAGCCCTGAAAGATCTTGCTGGTCTTCACCGTCCCGCGGCAGCCTATCCACAGGCACAACAGCACTGGGGATCTCTGCTTTCCCAGAGACTCAGCATGTCAGGGTGCTCGTTCTCGGCAGAAACTTTTTCTAAAAAGGCAAACATCTGGCTCCTTCTCCCACAAGGAAGCTGCCAACCCTGAAAGATCTTGCTGGTCTTCACTGTCCCCCTGCAGCCTATCCACAGGCACAACAGCACTGAGGATCTCTGCTTTCCCAGAGACTCAGCATGTCACGGTGCTCGTTCTCGGCAGAAACTTTTTCTGAAAAGGCAAACGTCTGGCTCCTTCTCCCACAAGGAAGCTCCCAGCTCTGAAATCTCTTGTAGGTCTTCACTATCCCTCTGCAGCCTATCTTTAGCTGCAACAGCACTGGGGATCTCTGCTTTCCCAGAGACTCAGCATGTCACGGTGCTCGTTCTCGGCAGAAACTTTTTCTGAAAAGGCAAACGTCTGGCTCCTTCTCCCACAAGGAAGGTGCCAGCCCTGAAAGCTCTTGCAGGTCTTCAGTATCCCTCTGCAGCCTATCCACAGGCACAACAGCACTGGGGATCTCTGCTTTCCCAGAGACTCAGCATGTCACGGTGCTCGTTCTCGGCAGAAACTTTTTCTGAAAAGGCAAACGTCTGGCTCCTTCTCCCACAAGGAAGCTGCCAGCCCTGAAATCTCTTCTAGGTCTTCACTATCCCTCTGCAGCCTATCTTTAGCCGCAACAGCACTGGGGATCTCTGCTTTCCCAGAGACTCAGCATGTCACGGTGCTCGTTCTCGGCAGAAACTTTTTCTGAAAAGGCAAACGTCTGGCTCCTTCTCCCACAAGGAAGCTGCCAGCCCTGAAAGCTCTTGCTGGTCTTCAGTATCCCTCTGCAGCCTATCCACAGGCACAACAGCACTGGGGATCTCTGCTTTCCCAGAGACTCAGCATGTCACGGTGCTCGTTCTCGGCAGAAACTTTTTCTGAAAAGGCAAACGTCTGGCTCCTTCTCCCACAAGGAAGCTGCCAGCCCTGAAAGATCTTGCTGGTCTTCACCGTCCCCCTGCAGCCTATCCACAGGCACAACAGCACTGGGGATCTCTGCTTTCCCAGGGACTCAGCATGTCACGGTGCTCGTTCTCGGCAGAAACTTTTTTTGAAAAGGCAAACATCTGGCTCCTTCTCCCACAAGGAAGCTGCCATCCCTGAAAGCTCTTGCAGGTCTTCACTATCCCTCTGCAGCCTATCTTTAGCCTCAACAGCACTGGGGATCTCTGCTTTCCCAGAGACTCAGCATGTCACGGTGCTCGTTCTCGGCAGAAACTTTTTCTGAAAAGGCAAACGTCTGGCTCCTTCTCCCAAAAAGAAGGTGCCAGCCCTGAAAGCTCTTGCAGGTCTTCACTATCCCTCTGCAGCCTATCTTTAGCCGCAACAGCACTGGGGATCTCTGCTTTCCCAGAGACTCAGCATGTCACGGTGCTCGTTCTCGGCAGAAACTTTTTCTGAAAAGGCAAACGTCTGGCCCTTCTCCCACAAGGAAGCTGCCATCCCTGAAAGCTCTTGCAGGTCTTCACTATCCCTCTGCAGCCTATCTTTAGCCGCAACAGCACTGGGGATCTCTGCTTTCCCAGAGACTCAGCATGTCACGGTGCTCGTTCTCGGCAGAAACTTTTTCTGAAAAGGCAAACGTCTGGCTCCTTCTCCCACAAGGAAGCTGCCATCCCTGAAAGCTCTTGCAGGTCTTCACTATCCCTCTGCAGCCTATCTTTAGCCGCAACAGCACTAGGGATCTCGTCTTTCCCAGAGACTCAGCATGTCACGGTGCTCGTTCTCGGCAGAAACTTTTTCTGAAAAGGCAAACGTCTGGCTCCTTCTCCCAAAAGGAAGGTGCCAGCCCTGAAAGCACTTGCAGGTCTTCACTATCCCTCTGCAGCCTATCTTTAGCCACAACAGCACTGGGGATCTCTGCTTTCCCAGAGACTCAGCATGTCACGGTGCTCGTTCTCGGCAGAAACTTTTTCTGAAAAGGCAAACGTCTGGCTCCTTCTCCCACAAGGAAGCTGCCAGCCCTGAAAGATCTTGCTGGTCTTCACCGTCCCCCTGCAGCCTATCCACAGGCACAACAGCACTGGGGATCTCTGCTTTCCCAGAGACTCAGCATGTCACGGTGCTCGTTCTCGGCAGAAACTTTTTCTGAAAAGGCAAACGTCTGGCTCCTTCTCCCACAAGGAAGGTGCCAGCCCTGAAAGCTCTTGCTGGTCTTCAGTATCCCTCTGCAGCCTATCCACAGGCACAACAGCACTGGGGATCTCTGCTTTCCCAGACACTCAGCATGTCACGGTGCTCGTTCTCGGCAGAAACTTTTTCTGAAAAGGCAAACGTCTGGCTCCTTCTCCCACAAGGAAGGTGCCAGCCCTGAAAGCTCTTGCTGGTCTTCACTATCCCTCTGCAGCCTATCTTTAGCCGCAACAGCACTGGGGATCTCTGCTTTCCCAGAGACTCAGCATGTCACGGTGCTCGTTCTCGGCAGAAACTTTTTCTGAAAAGGCAAACGTCTGGCTCCTTCTCCCACAAGGAAGGTGCCAGCCCTGAAAGCTCTTGCTGGTCTTCAGTATCCCTCTGCAGCCTATCCACAGGCACAACAGCACTGGGGATCTCTGCTTTCCCAGACACTCAGCATGTCACGGTGCTCGTTCTCGGCAGAAACTTTTTCTGAAAAGGCAAACGTCTGGCTCCTTCTCCCACAAGGAAGCTGCCAGCCCTGAAAGCTCTTGCTGGTCTTCAGTATCCCTCTGCAGCCTATCCACAGGCACAACAGCACTGGGGATCTCTGCTTTCCCAGAGACTCAGCATGTCACGGTGCTCGTTCTCGGCAGAAACTTTTTCTGAAAAGGCAAACGTCTGGCTCCTTCTCCCAAAAGGAAGGTGCCAGCCCTGAAAGCTCTTGCAGGTCTTCACTATCCCTCTGCAGCCTATCTTTAGCCGCAACAGCACTGGGGATCTCTGCTTTCCCAGACACTCAGCATGTCACGGTGCTCGTTCTCGTCAGAAACTTTTTCTGAAAAGGCAAACGTCTGGCTCCTACTCCCACAAGGAAGCTGCCAGCCCTGAAAGATCTTGCTGGTCTTCACTGTCCCCATGCAGGCTATCCACAGGCACAACAGCACTGGGGATCTCTGCTTTCCCAGAGACTCAGCATGTCACGGTGCTCGTTCTCGTCAGAAACTTTTTCTGAAAAGGCAAACGTCTGGCTCCTTCTCCCACAAGGAAGCTGCCAGCCCTGAAAGCTCTTGCAGGTCTTCACTATCCCTCTGCAGCCGATATTTAGCCACAACAGCACTGGGGATCTCTGCTTTCCCAGAGACTCAGCATGTCACGGTGCTCGTTCTCGGCAGAAACTTTTTCTGAAAAGGCAAACGTCTGGCTCCTTCTCCTACAAGGTAGGTCCAGCCCTTAAACATCTTGCTCGTCTTCACTATCCCTCTGCAGCCTATCTTTAGCCGCAGCAGCACTGGGGACCTCTGCTTTCCCAGAGACTCAGCATGTCACGGTGCTCGTTCTCGGCAGAAACTTTTTCTGAAAAGGCAAACGTCTGGCTCCTTCTCCCACAAGGAAGGTGCCAGCCCTGAAAGATCTTGCTGGTCTTCACCGTCCCGCGGCAGCCTATCCACAGGCACAACAGCACTGGGGATCTCTGCTTTCCCAGAGACTCAGCATGTCAGGGTGCTCGTTCTCGGCAGAAACTTTTTCTAAAAAGGCAAACGTCTGGCTCCTTCTCCCACAAGGAAGGTGCCAGCCCTAAAAGCTCTTGCAGGTCTTCACTATTCCTCTGCAGCCTATCTTTAGCCGCAACAGCACTGGGGATCTCTGCTTTCCCAGAGACTCAGCATGTCACGGTGCTCGTTCTCGGCAGAAACTTTTTCTGAAAAGGCAAACGTCTGGCTCCTTCTCCCACAAGGAAGCTGCCAGCCCTGAAATCTCTTGTAGGTCTTCACTATCCCTCTGCAGCCTATCTGTAGCCGCAACAGCACTGGGGATCTCTGCTTTCCCAGAGACTCAGCATGTCACGGTGCTCGTTCTCGGCAGAAACTTTTTCTGAAAAGGCAAACGTCTGGCTCCTTCTCCCACAAGGAAGGTGCCAGCCCTGAAAGATCTTGCTGGTCTTCACCGTCCCCCTGCAGCCTATCCACAGGCACAACAGCACTGGGGATCTCTGCTTTCCCAGGGACTCAGCATGTCACGGTGCTCGTTCTCGGCAGAAACTTTTTTTGAAAAGGCAAACGTCTGGCTCCTTCTCCCACAAGGAAGCTGCCATCCCTGAAAGCTCTTGCAGGTCTTCACTATCCCTCTGCAGCCTATCTTTAGCCGCAACAGCACTGGGGATCTCTGCTTTCCCAGAGACTCAGCATGTCACGGTGCTCGTTCTCGGCAGAAACTTTTTCTGAAAAGGCAAACGTCTGGCTCCTTCTCCCACAAGGAAGCTGCCATCCCTGAAAGCTCTTGCAGGTCTTCACTATCCCTCTGCAGCCTATCTTTAGCCGCAACAGCACTAGGGATCTCGTCTTTCCCAGAGACTCAGCATGTCACGGTGCTCGTTCTCGGCAGAAACTTTTTCTGAAAAGGCAAACGTCTGGCTCCTTCTCCCAAAAGGAAGGTGCCAGCCCTGAAAGCACTTGCAGGTCTTCACTATCCCTCTGCAGCCTATCTTTAGCCACAACAGCACTGGGGATCTCTGCTTTCCCAGAGACTCAGCATGTCACGGTGCTCGTTCTCGGCAGAAACTTTTTCTGAAAAGGCAAACGTCTGGCTCCTTCTCCCACAAGGAAGCTGCCAGCCCTGAAAGATCTTGCTGGTCTTCACCGTCCCCCTGCAGCCTATCCACAGGCACAACAGCACTGGGGATCTCTGCTTTCCCAGAGACTCAGCATGTCACGGTGCTCGTTCTCGGCAGAAACTTTTTCTGAAAAGGCAAACGTCTGGCTCCTTCTCCCACAAGGAAGGTGCCAGCCCTGAAAGCTCTTGCTGGTCTTCAGTATCCCTCTGCAGCCTATCCACAGGCACAACAGCACTGGGGATCTCTGCTTTCCCAGACACTCAGCATGTCACGGTGCTCGTTCTCGGCAGAAACTTTTTCTGAAAAGGCAAACGTCTGGCTCCTTCTCCCACAAGGAAGGTGCCAGCCCTGAAAGCTCTTGCTGGTCTTCACTATCCCTCTGCAGCCTATCTTTAGCCGCAACAGCACTGGGGATCTCTGCTTTCCCAGAGACTCAGCATGTCACGGTGCTCGTTCTCGGCAGAAACTTTTTCTGAAAAGGCAAACGTCTGGCTCCTTCTCCCACAAGGAAGGTGCCAGCCCTGAAAGCTCTTGCTGGTCTTCAGTATCCCTCTGCAGCCTATCCACAGGCACAACAGCACTGGGGATCTCTGCTTTCCCAGACACTCAGCATGTCACGGTGCTCGTTCTCGGCAGAAACTTTTTCTGAAAAGGCAAACGTCTGGCTCCTTCTCCCACAAGGAAGCTGCCAGCCCTGAAAGCTCTTGCTGGTCTTCACTATCCCTCTGCAGCCTATCTTTAGCCGCAACAGCACTGGGGATCTCTGCTTTCCCAGAGACTCAGCATGTCACGGTGCTCGTTCTCGGCAGAAACTTTTTCTGAAAAGGCAAACGTCTGGCTCCTTCTCCCAAAAGGAAGGTGCCAGCCCTGAAAGCTCTTGCAGGTCTTCACTATCCCTCTGCAGCCTATCTTTAGCCGCAACAGCACTGGGGATCTCTGCTTTCCCAGACACTCAGCATGTCACGGTGCTCGTTCTCGTCAGAAACTTTTTCTGAAAAGGCAAACGTCTGGCTCCTACTCCCACAAGGAAGCTGCCAGCCCTGAAAGATCTTGCTGCGTCTTCACTGTCCCCATGCAGGCTATCCACAGGCACAACAGCACTGGGGATCTCTGCTTTCCCAGACACTCAGCATGTCACGGTGCTCGTTCTCGGCAGAAACTTTTTCTGAAAAGGCAAACGTCTGGCTCCTTCTACCACAAGGAAGGTGCCAGCCCTGAAAGCTCTTGCAGGTCTTCACTATCCCTCTGCAGCCGATATTTAGCCACAACAGCACTGGGGATCTCTGCTTTCCCAGAGACTCAGCATGTCACGGTGCTCGTTCTCGGCAGAAACTTTTTCTGAAAAGGCAAACGTCTGGCTCCTTCTCCTACAAGGTAGGTCCAGCCCTTAAACATCTTGCTCGTCTTCACTATCCCTCTGCAGCCTATCTTTAGCCGCAGCAGCACTGGGGACCTCTGCTTTCCCAGAGACTCAGCATGTCACGGTGCTCGTTCTCGGCAGAAACTTTTTCTGAAAAGGCAAACGTCTGGCTCCTTCTCCCACAAGGAAGGTGCCAGCCCTGAAAGATCTTGCTGGTCTTCACCGTCCCGCGGCAGCCTATCCACAGGCACAACAGCACTGGGGATCTCTGCTTTCCCAGAGACTCAGCATGTCAGGGTGCTCGTTCTCGGCAGAAACTTTTTCTAAAAAGGCAAACGTCTGGCTCCTTCTCCCACAAGGAAGGTGCCAGCCCTAAAAGCTCTTGCAGGTCTTCACTATTCCTCTGCAGCCTATCTTTAGCCGCAACAGCACTGGGGATCTCTGCTTTCCCAGAGACTCAGCATGTCACGGTGCTCGTTCTCGGCAGAAACTTTTTCTGAAAAGGCAAACGTCTGGCTCCTTCTCCCACAAGGAAGCTGCCAGCCCTGAAATCTCTTGTAGGTCTTCACTATCCCTCTGCAGCCTATCTGTAGCCGCAACAGCACTGGGGATCTCTGCTTTCCCAGAGACTCAGCATGTCACGGTGCTCGTTCTCGGCAGAAACTTTTTCTGAAAAGGCAAACGTCTGGCTCCTTCTCCCACAAGGAAGCTGCCAGCCCTGAAAGCTCTTGCAGGTCTTCAGTATCCCTCTGCAGCCTATCCACAGGCACAACAGCACTGGGGATCTCTGCTTTCCCAGAGACTCAGCATGTCACGGTGCTCGTTCTCGGCAGAAACTTTTTCTGAAAAGGCAAACGTCTGGCTCCTTCTCCCAAAAGGAAGCTGCCAGCCCTGAAATCTCTTCTAGGTCTTCACTATCCCTCTGCAGCCTATCTTTAGCCGCAACAGCACTGGGGATCTCTGCTTTCCCAGAGACTCAGCATGTCACGGTGCTCGTTCTCGGCAGAAACTTTTTCTGAAAAGGCAAACGTCTGGCTCCTTCTCCCACAAGGAAGGTGCCAGCCCTGAAAGATCTTGCTGGTCTTCACCGTCCCCCTGCAGCCTATCCACAGGCACAACAGCACTGGGGATCTCTGCTTTCCCAGGGACTCAGCATGTCACGGTGCTCGTTCTCGGCAGAAACTTTTTTTGAAAAGGCAAACGTCTGGCTCCTTCTCCCACAAGGAAGCTGCCATCCCTGAAAGCTCTTGCAGGTCTTCACTATCCCTCTGCAGCCTATCTTTAGCCGCAACAGCACTGGGGATCTCTGCTTTCCCAGAGACTCAGCATGTCACGGTGCTCGTTCTCGGCAGAAACTTTTTCTGAAAAGGCAAACGTCTGGCTCCTTCTCCCACAAGGAAGCTGCCATCCCTGAAAGCTCTTGCAGGTCTTCACTATCCCTCTGCAGCCTATCTTTAGCCGCAACAGCACTAGGGATCTCGTCTTTCCCAGAGACTCAGCATGTCACGGTGCTCGTTCTCGGCAGAAACTTTTTCTGAAAAGGCAAACGTCTGGCTCCTTCTCCCACAAGGAAGCTGCCAGCCCTGAAAGATCTTGCTGGTCTTCACCGTCCCCCTGCAGCCTATCCACAGGCACAACAGCACTGGGGATCTCTGCTTTCCCAGAGACTCAGCATGTCACGGTGCTCGTTCTCGGCAGAAACTTTTTCTGAAAAGGCAAACGTCTGGCTCCTTCTCCCACAAGGAAGGTGCCAGCCCTGAAAGCTCTTGCTGGTCTTCAGTATCCCTCTGCAGCCTATCCACAGGCACAACAGCACTGGGGATCTCTGCTTTCCCAGAGACTCAGCATGTCACGGTGCTCGTTCTCGGCAGAAACTTTTTCTGAAAAGGCAAACGTCTGGCTCCTTCTCCCACAAGGAAGGTGCCAGCCCTGAAAGCTCTTGCTGGTCTTCACTATCCCTCTGCAGCCTATCCACAGGCACAACAGCACTGGGGATCTCTGCTTTCCCAGAGACTCAGCATGTCACGGTGCTCGTTCTCGGCAGAAACTTTTTCTGAAAAGGCAAACGTCTGGCTCCTTCTCCCACAAGGAAGGTGCCAGCCCTGAAAGCTCTTGCTGGTCTTCAGTATCCCTCTGCAGCCTATCCACAGGCACAACAGCACTGGGGATCTCTGCTTTCCCAGACACTCAGCATGTCACGGTGCTCGTTCTCGGCAGAAACTTTTTCTGAAAAGGCAAACGTCTGGCTCCTTCTCCCACAAGGAAGCTGCCAGCCCTGAAAGCTCTTGCTGGTCTTCACTATCCCTCTGCAGCCTATCTTTAGCCGCAACAGCACTGGGGATCTCTGCTTTCCCAGAGACTCAGCATGTCACGGTGCTCGTTCTCGGCAGAAACTTTTTCTGAAAAGGCAAACGTCTGGCTCCTTCTCCCAAAAGGAAGGTGCCAGCCCTGAAAGCTCTTGCAGGTCTTCACTATCCCTCTGCAGCCTATCTTTAGCCGCAACAGCACTGGGGATCTCTGCTTTCCCAGAGACTCAGCATGTCACGGTGCTCGTTCTCGGCAGAAACTTTTTCTGAAAAGGCAAACGTCTGGCTCCTTCTACCACAAGGAAGGTGCCAGCCCTGAAAGCTCTTGCAGGTCTTCACTATCCCTCTGCAGCCGATATTTAGCCACAACAGCACTGGGGATCTCTGCTTTCCCAGAGACTCAGCATGTCACGGTGCTCGTTCTCGGCAGAAACTTTTTCTGAAAAGGCAAACGTCTGGCTCCTTCTCCTACAAGGTAGGTCCAGCCCTTAAACATCTTGCTCGTCTTCACTATCCCTCTGCAGCCTATCTTTAGCCGCAGCAGCACTGGGGACCTCTGCTTTCCCAGAGACTCAGCATGTCACGGTGCTCGTTCTCGGCAGAAACTTTTTCTGAAAAGGCAAACGTCTGGCTCCTTCTCCCACAAGGAAGGTGCCAGCCCTGAAAGATCTTGCTGGTCTTCACCGTCCCGCGGCAGCCTATCCACAGGCACAACAGCACTGGGGATCTCTGCTTTCCCAGAGACTCAGCATGTCAGGGTGCTCGTTCTCGGCAGAAACTTTTTCTAAAAAGGCAAACATCTGGCTCCTTCTCCCACAAGGAAGCTGCCAACCCTGAAAGATCTTGCTGGTCTTCACTGTCCCCCTGCAGCCTATCCACAGGCACAACAGCACTGAGGATCTCTGCTTTCCCAGAGACTCAGCATGTCACGGTGCTCGTTCTCGGCAGAAACTTTTTCTGAAAAGGCAAACGTCTGGCTCCTTCTCCCACAAGGAAGCTCCCAGCTCTGAAATCTCTTGTAGGTCTTCACTATCCCTCTGCAGCCTATCTTTAGCTGCAACAGCACTGGGGATCTCTGCTTTCCCAGAGACTCAGCATGTCACGGTGCTCGTTCTCGGCAGAAACTTTTTCTGAAAAGGCAAACGTCTGGCTCCTTCTCCCACAAGGAAGGTGCCAGCCCTGAAAGCTCTTGCAGGTCTTCAGTATCCCTCTGCAGCCTATCCACAGGCACAACAGCACTGGGGATCTCTGCTTTCCCAGAGACTCAGCATGTCACGGTGCTCGTTCTCGGCAGAAACTTTTTCTGAAAAGGCAAACGTCTGGCTCCTTCTCCCACAAGGAAGCTGCCAGCCCTGAAATCTCTTCTAGGTCTTCACTATCCCTCTGCAGCCTATCTGTAGCCGCAACAGCACTGGGGATCTCTGCTTTCCCAGAGACTCAGCATGTCACGGTGCTCGTTCTCGGCAGAAACTTTTTCTGAAAAGGCAAACGTCTGGCTCCTTCTCCCACAAGGAAGCTGCCAGCCCTGAAAGCTCTTGCTGGTCTTCAGTATCCCTCTGCAGCCTATCCACAGGCACAACAGCACTGGGGATCTCTGCTTTCCCAGAGACTCAGCATGTCACGGTGCTCGTTCTCGGCAGAAACTTTTTCTGAAAAGGCAAACGTCTGGCTCCTTCTCCCACAAGGAAGCTGCCAGCCCTGAAAGATCTTGCTGGTCTTCACCGTCCCCCTGCAGCCTATCCACAGGCACAACAGCACTGGGGATCTCTGCTTTCCCAGGGACTCAGCATGTCACGGTGCTCGTTCTCGGCAGAAACTTTTTTTGAAAAGGCAAACATCTGGCTCCTTCTCCCACAAGGAAGCTGCCATCCCTGAAAGCTCTTGCAGGTCTTCACTATCCCTCTGCAGCCTATCTTTAGCCGCAACAGCACTGGGGATCTCTGCTTTCCCAGAGACTCAGCATGTCACGGTGCTCGTTCTCGGCAGAAACTTTTTCTGAAAAGGCAAACGTCTGGCTCCTTCTCCCAAAAAGAAGGTGCCAGCCCTGAAAGCTCTTGCAGGTCTTCACTATCCCTCTGCAGCCTATCTTTAGCCGCAACAGCACTGGGGATCTCTGCTTTCCCAGAGACTCAGCATGTCACGGTGCTCGTTCTCGGCAGAAACTTTTTCTGAAAAGGCAAACGTCTGGCTCCTTCTCCCACAAGGAAGCTGCCATCCCTGAAAGCTCTTGCAGGTCTTCACTATCCCTCTGCAGCCTATCTTTAGCCGCAACAGCACTGGGGATCTCTGCTTTCCCAGAGACTCAGCATGTCACGGTGCTCGTTCTCGGCAGAAACTTTTTCTGAAAAGGCAAACGTCTGGCTCCTTCTCCCACAAGGAAGCTGCCATCCCTGAAAGCTCTTGCAGGTCTTCACTATCCCTCTGCAGCCTATCTTTAGCCGCAACAGCACTAGGGATCTCGTCTTTCCCAGAGACTCAGCATGTCACGGTGCTCGTTCTCGGCAGAAACTTTTTCTGAAAAGGCAAACGTCTGGCTCCTTCTCCCAAAAGGAAGGTGCCAGCCCTGAAAGCACTTGCAGGTCTTCACTATCCCTCTGCAGCCTATCTTTAGCCACAACAGCACTGGGGATCTCTGCTTTCCCAGAGACTCAGCATGTCACGGTGCTCGTTCTCGGCAGAAACTTTTTCTGAAAAGGCAAACGTCTGGCTCCTTCTCCCACAAGGAAGCTGCCATCCCTGAAAGATCTTGCTGGTCTTCACCGTCCCCCTGCAGCCTATCCACAGGCACAACAGCACTGGGGATCTCTGCTTTCCCAGAGACTCAGCATGTCACGGTGCTCGTTCTCGGCAGAAACTTTTTCTGAAAAGGCAAACGTCTGGCTCCTTCTCCCACAAGGAAGGTGCCAGCCCTGAAAGCTCTTGCTGGTCTTCAGTATCCCTCTGCAGCCTATCCACAGGCACAACAGCACTGGGGATCTCTGCTTTCCCAGACACTCAGCATGTCACGGTGCTCGTTCTCGGCAGAAACTTTTTCTGAAAAGGCAAACGTCTGGCTCCTTCTCCCACAAGGAAGGTGCCAGCCCTGAAAGCTCTTGCTGGTCTTCACTATCCCTCTGCAGCCTATCCACAGGCACAACAGCACTGGGGATCTCTGCTTTCCCAGAGACTCAGCATGTCACGGTGCTCGTTCTCGGCAGAAACTTTTTCTGAAAAGGCAAACGTCTGGCTCCTTCTCCCACAAGGAAGGTGCCAGCCCTGAAAGCTCTTGCTGGTCTTCAGTATCCCTCTGCAGCCTATCCACAGGCACAACAGCACTGGGGATCTCTGCTTTCCCAGACACTCAGCATGTCACGGTGCTCGTTCTCGGCAGAAACTTTTTCTGAAAAGGCAAACGTCTGGCTCCTTCTCCCACAAGGAAGCTGCCAGCCCTGAAAGCTCTTGCTGGTCTTCACTATCCCTCTGCAGCCTATCTTTAGCCGCAACAGCACTGGGGATCTCTGCTTTCCCAGAGACTCAGCATGTCACGGTGCTCGTTCTCGTCAGAAACTTTTTCTGAAAAGGCAAACGTCTGGCTCCTTCTCCCACAAGGAAGCTGCCAGCCCTGAAAGATCTTTCTGGTCTTCACTGTCCCCATGCAGGCTATCCACAGGCACAACAGCACTGGGGATCTCTGCTTTCCCAGACACTCAGCATGTCACGGTGCTCGTTCTCGGCAGAAACTTTTTCTGAAAAGGCAAACGTCTGGCTCCTTCTACCACAAGGAAGGTGCCAGCCCTGAAAGCTCTTGCAGGTCTTCACTATCCCTCTGCAGCCGATATTTAGCCACAACAGCACTGGGGATCTCTGCTTTCCCAGAGACTCAGCATGTCACGGTGCTCGTTCTCGGCAGAAACTTTTTCTGAAAAGGCAAACGTCTGGCTCCTTCTCCTACAAGGTAGGTCCAGCCCTTAAACATCTTGCTCGTCTTCACTATCCCTCTGCAGCCTATCTTTAGCCGCAGCAGCACTGGGGACCTCTGCTTTCCCAGAGACTCAGCATGTCACGGTGCTCGTTCTCGGCAGAAACTTTTTCTGAAAAGGCAAACGTCTGGCTCCTTCTCCCACAAGGAAGGTGCCAGCCCTGAAAGATCTTGCTGGTCTTCACCGTCCCGCGGCAGCCTATCCACAGGCACAACAGCACTGGGGATCTCTGCTTTCCCAGAGACTCAGCATGTCAGGGTGCTCGTTCTCGGCAGAAACTTTTTCTAAAAAGGCAAACATCTGGCTCCTTCTCCCACAAGGAAGCTGCCAACCCTGAAAGATCTTGCTGGTCTTCACTGTCCCCCTGCAGCCTATCCACAGGCACAACAGCACTGAGGATCTCTGCTTTCCCAGAGACTCAGCATGTCACGGTGCTCGTTCTCGGCAGAAACTTTTTCTGAAAAGGCAAACGTCTGGCTCCTTCTCCCACAAGGAAGCTCCCAGCTCTGAAATCTCTTGTAGGTCTTCACTATCCCTCTGCAGCCTATCTTTAGCTGCAACAGCACTGGGGATCTCTGCTTTCCCAGAGACTCAGCATGTCACGGTGCTCGTTCTCGGCAGAAACTTTTTCTGAAAAGGCAAACGTCTGGCTCCTTCTCCCACAAGGAAGGTGCCAGCCCTGAAAGCTCTTGCAGGTCTTCAGTATCCCTCTGCAGCCTATCCACAGGCACAACAGCACTGGGGATCTCTGCTTTCCCAGAGACTCAGCATGTCACGGTGCTCGTTCTCGGCAGAAACTTTTTCTGAAAAGGCAAACGTCTGGCTCCTTCTCCCACAAGGAAGCTGCCAGCCCTGAAATCTCTTCTAGGTCTTCACTATCCCTCTGCAGCCTATCTTTAGCCGCAACAGCACTGGGGATCTCTGCTTTCCCAGAGACTCAGCATGTCACGGTGCTCGTTCTCGGCAGAAACTTTTTCTGAAAAGGCAAACGTCTGGCTCCTTCTCCCACAAGGAAGCTGCCAGCCCTGAAAGCTCTTGCTGGTCTTCAGTATCCCTCTGCAGCCTATCCACAGGCACAACAGCACTGGGGATCTCTGCTTTCCCAGAGACTCAGCATGTCACGGTGCTCGTTCTCGGCAGAAACTTTTTCTGAAAAGGCAAACGTCTGGCTCCTTCTCCCACAAGGAAGCTGCCAGCCCTGAAAGATCTTGCTGGTCTTCACCGTCCCCCTGCAGCCTATCCACAGGCACAACAGCACTGGGGATCTCTGCTTTCCCAGGGACTCAGCATGTCACGGTGCTCGTTCTCGGCAGAAACTTTTTTTGAAAAGGCAAACATCTGGCTCCTTCTCCCACAAGGAAGCTGCCATCCCTGAAAGCTCTTGCAGGTCTTCACTATCCCTCTGCAGCCTATCTTTAGCCGCAACAGCACTGGGGATCTCTGCTTTCCCAGACACTCAGCATGTCACG
Source organism: Astur gentilis (assembly GCF_929443795.1). Lineage (NCBI taxonomy): Eukaryota > Metazoa > Chordata > Aves > Accipitriformes > Accipitridae > Astur > Astur gentilis. The sequence continues at coordinate 4,172,405 of NW_026061079.1, read as the reverse complement.
GTGCTCGTTCTCGGCAGAAACTTTTTCTGAAAAGGCAAACGTCTGGCTCCTTCTCCCAAAAAGAAGGTGCCAGCCCTGAAAGCTCTTGCAGGTCTTCACTATCCCTCTGCAGCCTATCTTTAGCCGCAACAGCACTGGGGATCTCTGCTTTCCCAGAGACTCAGCATGTCACGGTGCTCGTTCTCGGCAGAAACTTTTTCTGAAAAGGCAAACGTCTGGCTCCTTCTCCCACAAGGAAGCTGCCAGCCCTGAAAGATCTTGCTGGTCTTCACTGTCCCCCTGCAGCCTATCCACAGGCACAACACCACTGGGGATCTCTGCTTTCCCAGACACTCAGCATGTCACGGTGCTCGTTCTCGTCAGAAACTTTTTCTTAAAAGGCAAACGTCTGGCTCCTTCTACCACAAGGAAGGTGCCAGCCCTGAAAGCTCTTGCAGGTCTTCACTATCCCTCTGCAGCCTATATTTAGCCACAACAGCACTGGGGATCTCTGCTTTCCCAGAGACTCAGCATGTCACGGTGCTCGTTCTCGGCAGAAACTTTTTCTGAAAAGGCAAACGTCTGGCTCCTTCTCCCACAAGGAAGCTGCCAGCCCTGAAAGATCTTGCTGGTCTTCACCGTCCCCCTGCAGCCTATCCACAGGCACAACAGCACTGGGGATCTCGGCTTTCCCAGAGACTCAGCATGTCACGGTGCTCGTTCTCGGCAGAAACTTTTTCTGAAAAGGCAAACGTCTGGCTCCTTCTCCCACAAGGAAGGTGCCAGCCCTGAAAGCTCTTGCAGGTCTTCACTATTCCTCTGCAGCCTATCTTTAGCCGCAACAGCACTGGGGATCTCTGCTTTCCCAGAGACTCAGCATGTCACGGTGCTCGTTCTCGGCAGAAACTTTTTCTGAAAAGGCAAACGTCTGGCTCCTTCTCCCACAAGGAAGCTGCCAGCCCTGAAATCTCTTGTAGGTCTTCACTATCCCTCTGCAGCCTATCTGTAGCCGCAACAGCACTGGGGATCTCTGCTTTCCCAGAGACTCAGCATGTCACGGTGCTCGTTCTCGGCAGAAACTTTTTCTGAAAAGGCAAACGTCTGGCTCCTTCTCCCACAAGGAAGCTGCCAGCCCTGAAAGCTCTTGCAGGTCTTCAGTATCCCTCTGCAGCCTATCCACAGGCACAACAGCACTGGGGATCTCTGCTTTCCCAGAGACTCAGCATGTCACGGTGCTCGTTCTCGGCAGAAACTTTTTCTGAAAAGGCAAACGTCTGGCTCCTTCTCCCACAAGGAAGGTGCCAGCCCTGAAAGATCTTGCTGGTCTTCACCGTCCCCCTGCAGCCTATCCACAGGCACAACAGCACTGGGGATCTCTGCTTTCCCAGGGACTCAGCATGTCACGGTGCTCGTTCTCGGCAGAAACTTTTTTTGAAAAGGCAAACATCTGGCTCCTTCTCCCACAAGGAAGCTGCCATACCTGAAAGCTCTTGCAGGTCTTCACTATCCCTCTGCAGCCTATCTTTAGCCGCAACAGCACTGGGGATCTCTGCTTTCCCAGAGACTCAGCATGTCACGGTGCTCGTTCTCGGCAGAAACTTTTTCTGAAAAGGCAAACGTCTGGCTCCTTCTCCCAAAAAGAAGGTGCCAGCCCTGAAAGCTCTTGCAGGTCTTCACTATCCCTCTGCAGCCTATCTTTAGCCGCAACAGCACTGGGGATCTCTGCTTTCCCAGAGACTCAGCATGTCACGGTGCTCGTTCTCGGCAGAAACTTTTTCTGAAAAGGCAAACGTCTGGCTCCTTCTCCCACAAGGAAGCTGCCAGCCCTGAAAGATCTTGCTGGTCTTCACTGTCCCCCTGCAGCCTATCCACAGGCACAACACCACTGGGGATCTCTGCTTTCCCAGACACTCAGCATGTCACGGTGCTCGTTCTCGTCAGAAACTTTTTCTTAAAAGGCAAACGTCTGGCTCCTTCTACCACAAGCAAGGTGCCAGCCCTGAAAGCTCTTGCAGGTCTTCACTATCCCTCTGCAGCCTATATTTAGCCACAACAGCACTGGGGATCTCTGCTTTCCCAGAGACTCAGCATGTCACGGTGCTCGTTCTCGGCAGAAACTTTTTCTGAAAAGGCAAACGTCTGGCTCCTTCTCCCACAAGGAAGCTGCCAGCCCTGAAAGATCTTGCTGGTCTTCACCGTCCCCCTGCAGCCTATCCACAGGCACAACAGCACTGGGGATCTCGGCTTTCCCAGAGACTCAGCATGTCACGGTGCTCGTTCTCGGCAGAAACTTTTTCTGAAAAGGCAAACGTCTGGCTCCTTCTCCCACAAGGAAGGTGCCAGCCCTGAAAGCTCTTGCAGGTCTTCACTATTCCTCTGCAGCCTATCTTTAGCCGCAACAGCACTGGGGATCTCTGCTTTCCCAGAGACTCAGCATGTCACGGTGCTCGTTCTCGGCAGAAACTTTTTCTGAAAAGGCAAACCTCTGGCTCCTTCTCCCACAAGGAAGCTGCCAGCCCTGAAATCTCTTGTAGGTCTTCACTATCCCTCTGCAGCCTATCTGTAGCCGCAACAGCACTGGGGATCTCTGCTTTCCCAGAGACTCAGCATGTCACGGTGCTCGTTCTCGGCAGAAACTTTTTCTGAAAAGGCAAACGTCTGGCTCCTTCTCCCACAAGGAAGCTGCCAGCCCTGAAAGCTCTTGCAGGTCTTCAGTATCCCTCTGCAGCCTATCCACAGGCACAACAGCACTGGGGATCTCTGCTTTCCCAGAGACTCAGCATGTCACGGTGCTCGTTCTCGGCAGAAACTTTTTCTGAAAAGGCAAACGTCTGGCTCCTTCTCCCACAAGGAAGGTGCCAGCCCTGAAAGATCTTGCTGGTCTTCACCGTCCCCCTGCAGCCTATCCACAGGCACAACAGCACTGGGGATCTCTGCTTTCCCAGGGACTCAGCATGTCACGGTGCTCGTTCTCGGCAGAAACTTTTTTTGAAAAGGCAAACATCTGGCTCCTTCTCCCACAAGGAAGCTGCCATCCCTGAAAGCTCTTGCAGGTCTTCACTATCCCTCTGCAGCCTATCTTTAGCCGCAACAGCACTGGGGATCTCTGCTTTCCCAGAGACTCAGCATGTCACGGTGCTCGTTCTCGGCAGAAACTTTTTCTGAAAAGGCAAACGTCTGGCTCCTTCTCCCAAAAAGAAGGTGCCAGCCCTGAAAGCTCTTGCAGGTCTTCAATATCCCTCTGCAGCCTATCTTTAGCCGCAACAGCACTGGGGATCTCTGCTTTCCCAGAGACTCAGCATGTCACGGTGCTCGTTCTCGGCAGAAACTTTTTCTGAAAAGGCAAACGTCTGGCTCCTTCTCCCACAAGGAAGCTGCCAGCCCTGAAAGATCTTGCTGGTCTTCACTGTCCCCCTGCAGCCTATCCACAGGCACAACACCACTGGGGATCTCTGCTTTCCCAGACACTCAGCATGTCACGGTGCTCGTTCTCGTCAGAAACTTTTTCTTAAAAGGCAAACGTATGGCTCATTCTACCACAAGGAAGGTGCCAGCCCTGAAAGCTCTTGCAGGTCTTCACTATCCCTCTGCAGCCTATATTTAGCCACAACAGCACTGGGGATCTCTGCTTTCCCAGAGACTCAGCATGTCACGGTGCTCGTTCTCGGCAGAAACTTTTTCTGAAAAGGCAAACGTCTGGCTCCTTCTCCCACAAGGAAGCTGCCAGCCCTGAAAGATCTTGCTGGTCTTCACCGTCCCCCTGCAGCCTATCCACAGGCACAACAGCACTGGGGATCTCGGCTTTCCCAGAGACTCAGCATGTCACGGTGCTCGTTCTCGGCAGAAACTTTTTCTGAAAAGGCAAACGTCTGGCTCCTTCTCCCACAAGGAAGGTGCCAGCCCTGAAAGCTCTTGCAGGTCTTCACTATTCCTCTGCAGCCTATCTTTAGCCGCAACAGCACTGGGGATCTCTGCTTTCCCAGAGACTCAGCATGTCACGGTGCTCGTTCTCGGCAGAAACTTTTTCTGAAAAGGCAAACGTCTGGCTCCTTCTCCCACAAGGAAGCTGCCAGCCCTGAAATCTCTTGTAGGTCTTCACTATCCCTCTGCAGCCTATCTGTAGCCGCAACAGCACTGGGGATCTCTGCTTTCCCAGAGACTCAGCATGTCACGGTGCTCGTTCTCGGCAGAAACTTTTTCTGAAAAGGCAAACGTCTGGCTCCTTCTCCCACAAGGAAGGTGCCAGCCCTGAAAGCTCTTGCAGGTCTTCAGTATCCCTCTGCAGCCTATCCACAGGCACAACAGCACTGGGGATCTCTGCTTTCCCAGAGACTCAGCATGTCACGGTGCTCGTTCTCGGCAGAAACTTTTTCTGAAAAGGCAAACGTCTGGCTCCTTCTCCCACAAGGAAGCTGCCAGCCCTGAAATCTCTTGTAGGTCTTCACTATCCCTCTGCAGCCTATCTTTAGCCGCAACAGCACTGGGGATCTCTGCTTTCCCAGAGACTCAGCATGTCACGGTGCTCGTTCTCGGCAGAAACTTTTTCTGAAAAGGCAAACGTCTGGCTCCTTCTCCCACAAGGAAGCTGCCAGCCCTGAAAGCTCTTGCTGGTCTTCAGTATCCCTCTGCAGCCTATCCACAGGCACAACAGCACTGGGGATCTCTGCTTTCCCAGAGACTCAGCATGTCACGGTGCTCGTTCTCGGCAGAAACTTTTTCTGAAAAGGCAAACGTCTGGCTCCTTCTCCCACAAGGAAGGTGCCAGCCCTGAAAGATCTTGCTGGTCTTCACCGTCCCCCTGCAGCCTATCCACAGGCACAACAGCACTGGGGATCTCTGCTTTCCCAGGGACTCAGCATGTCACTGTGCTCGTTCTCGGCAGAAACTTTTTTTGAAAAGGCAAACGTCTGGCTCCTTCTCCCACAAGGAAGCTGCCATCCCTGAAAGCTCTTGCAGGTCTTCACTATCCCTCTGCAGCCTATCTTTAGCCGCAACAGCACTGGGGATCTCTGCTTTCCGAGAGACTCAGCATGTCACGGTGCTCGTTCTCGGCAGAAACTTTTTCTGAAAAGGCAAACGTCTGGCTCCTTCTCCCACAAGGAAGCTGCCATCCCTGAAAGCTCTTGCAGGTCTTCACTATCCCTCTGCAGCCTATCTTTAGCCGCAACAGCACTAGGGATCTCGTCTTTCCCAGAGACTCAGCATGTCACGGTGCTCGTTCTCGGCAGAAACTTTTTCTGAAAAGGCAAACGTCTGGCTCCTTCTCCCACAAGGAAGCTGCCAGCCCTGAAAGATCTTGCTGGTCTTCACCGTCCCCCTGCAGCCTATCCACAGGCACAACAGCACTGGGGATCTCTGCTTTCCCAGAGACTCAGCATGTCACGGTGCTCGTTCTCGGCAGAAACTTTTTCTGAAAAGGCAAACGTCTGGCTCCTTCTCCCACAAGGAAGGTGCCAGCCCTGAAAGCTCTTGCTGGTCTTCAGTATCCCTCTGCAGCCTATCCACAGGCACAACAGCACTGGGGATCTCTGCTTTCCCAGACACTCAGCATGTCACGGTGCTCGTTCTCGGCAGAAACTTTTTCTGAAAAGGCAAACGTCTGGCTCCTTCTACCACAAGGAAGGTGCCAGCCCTGAAAGCTCTTGCTGGTCTTCACTATCCCTCTGCAGCCTATCTTTAGCCGCAACAGCACTGGGGATCTCTGCTTTCCCAGAGACTCAGCATGTCACGGTGCTCGTTCTCGGCAGAAACTTTTTCTGAAAAGGCAAACGTCTGGCTCCTTCTCCCAAAAGGAAGGTGCCAGCCCTGAAAGCTCTTGCAGGTCTTCACTATCCCTCTGCAGCCTATCCACAGGCACAACAGCACTGGGGATCTCTGCTTTCCCAGAGACTCAGCATGTCACGGTGCTCGTTCTCGGCAGAAACTTTTTCTGAAAAGGCAAACGTCTGGCTCCTTCTCCCACAAGGAAGCTGCCAGCCCTGAAAGATCTTGCTGGTCTTCACCGTCCCCCTGCAGCCTATCCACAGGCACAACAGCACTGGGGATCTCGGCTTTCCCAGAGACTCAGCATGTCACGGTGCTCGTTCTCGGCAGAAACTTTTTCTGAAAAGGCAAACGTCTGGCTCCTTCTCCCACAAGGAAGGTGCCAGCCCTGAAAGATCTTGCTGGTCTTCACCGTCCCGCGGCAGCCTATCCACAGGCACAACAGCACTGGGGATCTCTGCTTTCCCAGAGACTCAGCATGTCACGGTGCTCGTTCTCGGCAGAAACTTTTTCTAAAAAGGCAAACATCTGGCTCCTTCTCCCACAAGGAAGGTGCCAACCCTGAAAGATCTTGCTGGTCTTCACTGTCCCCCTGCAGCCTATCCACAGGCACAACAGCACTGAGGATCTCTGCTTTCCCAGAGACTCAGCATGTCACGGTGCTCGTTCTCGGCAGAAACTTTTTCTGAAAAGGCAAACGTCTGGCTCCTTCTCCCACAAGGAAGCTGCCAGCCCTGAAATCTCTTGTAGGTCTTCACTATCCCTCTGCAGCCTATCTTTAGCCGCAACAGCACTGGGGATCTCTGCTTTCCCAGAGACTCAGCATGTCACGGTGCTCGTTCTCGGCAGAAACTTTTTCTGAAAAGGCAAACGTCTGGCTCCTTCTCCCACAAGGAAGGTGCCAGCCCTGAAAGCTCTTGCAGGTCTTCAGTATCCCTCTGCAGCCTATCCACAGGCACAACAGCACTGGGGATCTCTGCTTTCCCAGAGACTCAGCATGTCACGGTGCTCGTTCTCGTCAGAAACTTTTTCTGAAAAGGCAAACGTCTGGCTCCTTCTCCCACAAGGAAGGTGCCAGCCCTGAAAGATCTTGCTGGTCTTCACCGTCCCCCTGCAGCCTATCCACAGGCACAACAGCACTGGGGATCTCTGCTTTCCCAGACACTCAGCATGTCACGGTGCTCGTTCTCGGCAGAAACTTTTTTTGAAAAGGCAAACGTCTGGCTCCTTCTCCCACAAGGATGCTGCCATCCCTGAAAGCTCTTGCAGGTCTTCACTATCCCTCTGCAGCCTATCTTTAGCCGCAGCAGCACCAGGGATCTCGTCTTTCCCAGAGACTCAGCATGTCACGGTGCTCGTTCTCGGCAGAAACTTTTTCTGAAAAGGCAAACGTCTGGCTCCTTCTCCCAAAAGGAAGGTGCCAGCCCTGAAAGCACTTGCTGGTCTTCATTATCCCTCTGCAGCCTATCCACAGGCACAACAGCACTGGGGATCTCTGCTTTCCCAGAGACTCAGCATGTCACGGTGCTCGTTCTCGGCAGAAACTTTTTCTGAAAAGGCAAACGTCTGGCTCCTTCTCCCACAAGGAAGGTGCCAGCCCAGAAAGATCTTGCTGGTCTTCACCGTCCCCCTGCAGCCTATCCACAGGCACAACAGCACTGGGGATCTCTGCTTTCCCAGAGACTCAGCATGTCACGGTGCTCGTTCTCGGCAGAAACTTTTTCTGAAAAGGCAAACGTCTGGCTCCTTCTCCCACAAGGAAGGTGCCAGCCCTGAAAGCTCTTGCTGGTCTTCAGTATCCCTCTGCAGCCTATCCACAGGCACAACAGCACTGGGGATCTCTGCTTTCCCAGACACTCAGCATGTCACGGTGCTCGTTCTCAGCAGAAACTTTTTCTGAAAAGGCAAACGTCTGGCTCCTTCTCCCACAAGGAAGCTGCCAGCCCTGAAAGCTCTTGCTGGTCTTCACTATCCCTCTGCAGCCTATCTTTAGCCGCAACAGCACTGGGGATCTCTGCTTTCCCAGAGACTCAGCATGTCACGGTGCTCGTTCTCGGCAGAAACTTTTTCTCAAAAGGCAAACGTCTGGCTCCTTCTCCCAAAAGGAAGGTGCCAGCCCTGAAAGCTCTTGCAGGTCTTCACTATCCCTCTGCAGCCTATCTTTAGCCGCAACAGCACTGGGGATCTCTGCTTTCCCAGAGACTCAGCATGTCACGGTGCTCGTTCTCGTCAGAAACTTTTTCTGAAAAGGCAAACGTCTGGCTCCTTCTCCTACAAGGTAGGTCCAGCCCTTAAACATCTTGCTCGTCTTCACTATCCCTCTGCAGCCTATCTTTAGCCGCAGCAGCACTGGGGACCTCTGCTTTCCCAGAGACTCAGCATGTCACGGTGCTCGTTCTCGGCAGAATCTTTTTCTGAAAAGGCAAACGTCTGGCTCCTTCTCCCACAAGGAAGCTGCCAGCCCTGAAAGATCTTGCTGGTCTTCACCGTCCCCCTGCAGCCTATCCACAGGCACAACAGCACTGGGGATCTCTGCTTTCCCAGAGACTCAGCATGTCACGGTGCTCGTTCTCGGCAGAAACTTTTTCTGAAAAGGCAAACGTCTGGCTCCTTCTCCCACAAGGAAGGTGCCAGCCCTGAAAGCTCTTGCTGGTCTTCACTATCCCTCTGCAGCATATCCACAGGCACAACAGCACTGGGGATCTCTGCTTTCCCAGACACTCAGCATGTCACTGTGCTCGTTCTCGGCAGAAACTTTTTCTGAAAAGGCAAACGTCTGGCTCCTTCTCCCACAAGGAAGCTGCCAGCCCTGAAAGCTCTTGTAGGTCTTCACTATCCCTCTGCAGCCTATCTTTAGCCGCAACAGCACTGGGGATCTCTGCTTTCCCAGAGACTCAGCATGTCACGGTGCTCGTTCTCGGCAGAAACTTTTTCTGAAAAGGCAAACGTCTGGCTCCTTCTCCCACAAGGAAGCTGCCAGCCCTGAAAGATCTTGCTGGTCTTCACCGTCCCCCTGCAGCCTATCCACAGGCACAACAGCACTGGGGATCTCTGCTTTCCCAGAGACTCAGCATGTCACGGTGCTCGTTCTCGGCAGAAACTTTTTCTGAAAAGGCAAACGTCTGGCTCCTTCTCCCACAAGGAAGGTGCCAGCCCTGAAAGCTCTTGCAGATCTTCACTATCCCTCTGCAGCCTATCCACAGGCACAACAGCACTGGGGATCTCTGCTTTCCCAGACACTCAGCATGTCACGGTGCTCGTTCTCGGCAGAAACTTTTTCTGAAAAGGCAAACGTCTGGCTCCTTCTACCACAAGGAAGGTGCCAGCCCTGAAAGCTCTTGCTGGTCTTCACTATCCCTCTGCAGCCTATCTTTAGCCGCAACAGCACTGGGGATCTCTGCTTTCCCAGAGACTCAGCATGTCACGGTGCTCGTTCTCGGCAGAAACTTTTTCTGAAAAGGCAAACGTCTGGCTCCTTCTCCCACAAGGAAGGTGCCAGCCCTGAAAGCTCTTGCTGGTCTTCACTATCCCTCTGCAGCATATCCACAGGCACAACAGCACTGGGGATCTCTGCTTTCCCAGACACTCAGCATGTCACGGTGCTCGTTCTCGGCAGAAACTTTTTCTGAAAAGGCAAACGTCTGGCTCCTTCTCCCACAAGGAAGCTGCCAGCCCTGAAAGCTCTTGTAGGTCTTCACTATCCCTCTGCAGCCTATCTTTAGCCGCAACAGCACTGGGGATCTCTGCTTTCCCAGAGACTCAGCATGTCACGGTGCTCGTTCTCGGCAGAAACTTTTTCTGAAAAGGCAAACGTCTGGCTCCTTCTCCCACAAGGAAGCTGCCAGCCCTGAAAGATCTTGCTGGTCTTCACCGTCCCCCTGCAGCCTATCCACAGGCACAACAGCACTGGGGATCTCTGCTTTCCCAGAGACTCAGCATGTCACGGTGCTCGTTCTCGGCAGAAACTTTTTCTGAAAAGGCAAACGTCTGGCTCCTTCTCCCACAAGGAAGGTGCCAGCCCTGAAAGCTCTTGCAGATCTTCACTATCCCTCTGCAGCCTATCCACAGGCACAACAGCACTGGGGATCTCTGCTTTCCCAGACACTCAGCATGTCACGGTGCTCGTTCTCGGCAGAAACTTTTTCTGAAAAGGCAAACGTCTGGCTCCTTCTACCACAAGGAAGGTGCCAGCCCTGAAAGCTCTTGCTGGTCTTCACTATCCCTCTGCAGCCTATCTTTAGCCGCAACAGCACTGGGGATCTCTGCTTTCCCAGAGACTCAGCATGTCACGGTGCTCGTTCTCGGCAGAAACTTTTTCTGAAAAGGCAAACGTCTGGCTCCTTCTCCCAAAAGGAAGGTGCCAGCCCTGAAAGCTCTTGCAGGTCTTCACTATCCCTCTGCAGCCTATCTTTAGCTGCAACAGCACTGGGGATCTCTGCTTTCCCAGAGACTCAGCATGTCACGGTGCTCGTTCTCGGCAGAAACTTTTTCTGAAAAGGCAAACGTCTGGCTCCTTCTCCCACAAGGAAGCTGCCAGCCCTGAAAGATCTTGCTGGTCTTCACTGTCCCCCTGCAGCCTATCCACAGGCACAACAGCACTGGGGATCTCTGCTTTCCCAGACACTCAGCATGTCACGGTGCTCGTTCTCGTCAGAAACTTTTTCTTAAAAGGCAAACGTCTGGCTCCTTCTACCACAAGGAAGGTGCCAGCCCTGAAAGCTCTTGCAGGTCTTCACTATCCCTCTGCAGCCTATCCACAGGCACAACAGCACTGGGGATCTCTGCTTTCCCAGAGACTCAGCATGTCACGGTGCTCGTTCTCGGCAGAAACTTTTTCTGAAAAGGCAAACGTCTGGCTCCTTCTCCCACAAGGAAGCTGCCAGCCCTGAAAGATCTTGCTGGTCTTCACCGTCCCCCTGCAGCCTATCCACAGGCTCAACAGCACTGGGGATCTCTGCTTTCCCAGAGACTCAGCATGTCACGGTGCTCGTTCTCGGCAGAAACTTTTTCTGAAAAGGCAAACGTCTGGCTGCTTCTCCCACAAGGAAGGTGCCAGACCTAAAAGCACTTGCAGGTCTTCACTATTCCTCTGCAGCCTATCTTTAGCCGCAACAGCACTGGGGATCTCTGCTTTCCCAGAGACTCAGCATGTCACGGTGCTCGTTCTCGGCAGAAACTTTTTCTGAAAAGGCAAACGTCTGGCTCCTTCTCCCACAAGGAAGGTGCCAGCCCTGAAAGATCTTGCTGGTCTTCACCGTCCCGCGGCAGCCTATCCACAGGCACAACAGCACTGGGGATCTCTGCTTTCCCAGAGACTCAGCATATCAGGGTGCTCGTTCTCGGCAGAAACTTTTTCTAAAAAGGCAAACATCTGGCTCCTTCTCCCACAAGGAAGGTGCCAACCCTGAAAGATCTTGCTGGTCTTCACTGTCCCCCTGCAGCCTATCCACAGGCACAACAGCACTGAGGATCTCTGCTTTCCCAGAGACTCAGCATGTCACGGTGCTCGTTCTCGTCAGAAACTTTTTCTGAAAAGGCAAACGTCTGGCTCCTTCTCCCACAAGGAAGGTGCCAGCCCTGAAAGATCTTGCTGGTCTTCACCGTCCCCCTGCAGCCTATCCACAGGCACAACAGCACTGGGGATCTCTGCTTTCCCAGAGACTCAGCATGTCACGGTGCTCGTTCTCGGCAGAAACTTTTTTTGAAAAGGCAAACGTCTGGCTCCTTCTCCCACAAGGAAGGTGCCAGCCCTGAAAGCTCTTGCAGGTCTTCACTATCCCTCTGCAGCCTATCTTTAGCCGCAACAGCACTAGGGATCTCGTCTTTCCCAGAGACTCAGCATGTCACGGTGCTCGTTCTTGGCAGAAACTTTTTCTGAAAAGGCAAACGTCTGGCTCCTTCTCCCAAAAGGAAGGTGCCAGCCCTGAAAGCACTTGCTGGTCTTCAGTATCCCTCTGCAGCCTATCCACAGGCACAACAGCACTGGGGATCTCTGCTTTCCCAGAGATTCAGCATGTCACGGTGCTCGTTCTCGGCAGAAACTTTTTCTGAAAAGGCAAACGTCTGGCTCCTTCTCCCACAAGGAAGCTGCCAGCCCTGAAAGATCTTGCTGGTCTTCACCGTCCCCCTGCAGCCTATCCACAGGCACAACAGCACTGGGGATCTCTGCTTTCCCAGGGACTCAGCATGTCACGGTGCTCGTTCTCGGCAGAAACTTTTTCTGAAAAGGCAAACGTCTGGCTCCTTCTCCCACAAGGAAGCTGCCATCCCTGAAAGCTCTTGCAGGTCTTCACTATCCCTCTGCAGCCTATCTTTAGCCGCAACAGCACTAGGGATCTCGTCTTTCCCAGAGACTCAGCATGTCACGGTGCTCGTTCTCGGCAGAAACTTTTTCTGAAAAGGCAAACGTCTGGCTCCTTCTCCCAAAAGGAAGGTGCCAGCCCTGAAAGCACTTGCAGGTCTTCACTATCCCTCTGCAGCCTATCTTAGCCACAACAGCACTGGGGATCTCTGCTTTCCCAGAGACTCAGCATGTCACGGTGCTCGTTCTCGGCAGAAACTTTTTCTGAAAAGGCAAACGTCTGGCTCCTTCTCCCACAAGGAAGGTGCCAGCCCTGAAAGATCTTGCTGGTCTTCACCGTCCCCCTGCAGCCTATCCACAGGCACAACAGCACTGGGGATCTCTGCTTTCCCAGAGACTCAGCATGTCACGGTGCTCGTTCTCGGCAGAAACTTTTTCTGAAAAGGCAAACGTATGGCTCCTTCTCCCACAAGGAAGCTGCCAGCCCTGAAAGCTCTTGCTGGTCTTCACTATCCCTCTGCAGCCTATCTTTAGCCGCAACAGCACTGGGGATCTCTGCTTTCCCAGAGACTCAGCATGTCACGGTGCTCGTTCTCGACAGAAACTTTTTCTCAAAAGGCAAACGTCTGGCTCCTTCTCCCAAAAGGAAGGTGCCAGCCCTGAAAGCTCTTGCAGGTCTTCACTATCCCTCTGCAGCCTATCTTTAGCCGCAACAGCACTGGGGATCTCTGCTTTCCCAGAGACTCAGCATGTCACGGTGCTCGTTCTCGTCAGAAACTTTTTCTGAAAAGGCAAACGTCTGGCTCCTTCTCCCACAAGGAAGCTGCCAGCCCTGAAAGATCTTGCTGGTCTTCACTGTCCCCATGCAGGCTATCCACAGGCACAACAGCACTGGGGATCTCTGCTTTCCCAGACACTCAGCATGTCACGGTGCTCGTTCTCGGCAGAAACTTTTTCTGAAAAGGCAAACGTCTGGCTCCTTCTCCCACAAGGAAGCTGCCAGCCCTGAAAGATCTTGCTGGTCTTCACCGTCCCCCTGCAGCCTATCCACAGGCACAACAGCACTGGGGATCTCTGCTTTCCCAGAGACTCAGCATGTCACGGTGCTCGTTCTCGGCAGAAACTTTTTCTGAAAAGGCAAACGTCTGGCTCCTTCTCCCACAAGGAAGGTGCCAGCCCTGAAAGCTCTTGCTGGTCTTCAGTATCCCTCTGCAGCCTATCCACAGGCACAACAGCACTGGGGATCTCTGCTTTCCCAGACACTCAGCATGTCACGGTGCTCGTTCTCGTCAGAAACTTTTTCTTAAAAGGCAAACGTCTGGCTCCTTCTACCACAAGGAAGGTGCCAGCCCTGAAAGCTCTTGCAGGTCTTCACTATCCCATTGCAGCCTATCCACAGGCACAACAGCACTGGGGATCTCTGCTTTCCCAGAGACTCAGCATGTCACGGTACTCGTTCTCGGCAGAAACTTTTTCTGAAAAGGCAAACGTCTGGCTCCTTCTCCCACAAGGAAGCTGCCAGCCCTGAAAGATCTTGCTGGTCTTCACCGTCCCCCTGCAGCCTATCCACAGGCACAACAGCACTGGGGATCTCGGCTTTCCCAGAGACTCAGCATGTCACGGTGCTCGTTCTCGGCAGAAACTTTTTCTGAAAAGGCAAACGTCTGGCTCCTTCTCCCACAAGGAAGGTGCCAGCCCTAAAAGCTCTTGCAGGTCTTCACTATTCCTCTGCAGCCTATCTTTAGCCGCAACAGCACTGGGGATCTCTGCTTTCCCAGAGACTCAGCATGTCACGGTGCTCGTTCTCGGCAGAAACTTTTTCTGAAAAGGCAAACGTCTGGCTCCTTCTCCCAAAAGGAAGGTGCCAGCCCTGAAAGATCTTGCTGGTCTTCACCGTCCCGCGGCAGCCTATCCACAGGCACAACAGCACTGGGGATCTCTGCTTTCCCAGAGACTCAGCATGTCAGGGTGCTCGTTCTCGGCAGAAACTTTTTCTAAAAAGGCAAACATCTGGCTCCTTCTCCCACAAGGAAGGTGCCAACCCTGAAAGATCTTGCTGGTCTTCACTGTCCCCCTGCAGCCTATCCACAGGCACAACAGCACTGAGGATCTCTGCTTTCCCAGAGACTCAGCATGTCACGGTGCTCGTTCTCGTCAGAAACTTTTTCTGAAAAGGCAAACGTCTGGCTCCTTCTCCCACAAGGAAGGTGCCAGCCCTGAAAGATCTTGCTGGTCTTCACCGTCCCCCTGCAGCCTATCCACAGGCACAACAGCACTGGGGATCTCTGCTTTCCCAGACACTCAGCATGTCACGGTGCTCGTTCTCGGCAGAAACTTTTTTTGAAAAGGCAAACGTCTGGCTCCTTCTCCCACAAGGAAGGTGCCAGCCCTGAAAGCTCTTGCAGGTCTTCACTATCCCTCTGCAGCCTATCTTTAGCCGCAACAGCACTAGGGATCTCGTCTTTCCCAGAGACTCAGCATGTCACGGTGCTCGTTCTCGGCAGAAACTTTTTCTGAAAAGGCAAACGTCTGGCTCCTTCTCCCAAAAGGAAGGTGCCAGCCCTGAAAGCACTTGCTGGTCTTCAGTATCCCTCTGCAGCCTATCCACAGGCACAACAGCACTGGGGATCTCTGCTTTCCCAGAGACTCAGCATGTCACGGTGCTCGTTCTCGGCAGAAACTTTTTCTGAAAAGGCAAACGTCTGGCTCCTTCTCCCACAAGGAAGCTGCCAGCCCTGAAAGCTCTTGCAGGTCTTCACTATCCCTCTGCAGCCTATCTTTAGCCGCAACAGCACTAGGGATCTCGTCTTTCCCAGAGACTCAGCATGTCACGGTGCTCGTTCTCGGCAGAAACTTTTTCTGAAAAGGCAAACGTCTGGCTCCTTCTCCCAAAAGGAAGGTGCCAGCCCTGAAAGCACTTGCTGGTCTTCAGTATCCCTCTGCAGCCTATCTTTAGCCACAACAGCACTGGGGATCTCTGCTTTCCCAGAGACTCAGCATGTCACGGTGCTCGTTCTCGGCAGAAACTTTTTCTGAAAAGGCAAACGTCTGGCTCCTTCTCCCACAAGGAAGGTGCCAGCCCTGAAAGATCTTGCTGGTCTTCACCGTCCCCCTGCAGCCTATCCACAGGCACAACAGCACTGGGGATCTCTGCTTTCCCAGAGACTCAGCATGTCACGGTGCTCGTTCTCGGCAGAAACTTTTTCTGAAAAGGCAAACGTCTGGCTCCTTCTCCCACAAGGAAGGTGCCAGCCCTGAAAGCTCTTGCTGGTCTTCAGTATCCCCCTGCAGCCTATCCACAGGCACAACAGCACTGGGGATCTCTGCTTTCCCAGACACTCAGCATGTCACGGTGCTCGTTCTCGGCAGAAACTTTTTCTGAAAAGGCAAACGTCTGGCTCCTTCTCCCACAAGGAAGCTGCCAGCCCTGAAAGCTCTTGCTGGTCTTCACTATCCCTCTGCAGCCTATCTTTAGCCGCAACAGCACTGGGGATCTCTGCTTTCCCAGAGACTCAGCATGTCACGGTGCTCGTTCTCGACAGAAACTTTTTCTCAAAAGGCAAACGTCTGGCTCCTTCTCCCAAAAGGAAGGTGCCAGCCCTGAAAGCTCTTGCAGGTCTTCACTATCCCTCTGCAGCCTATCTTTAGCCGCAACAGCACTGGGGATCTCTGCTTTCCCAGAGACTCAGCATGTCACGGTGCTCGTTCTCGTCAGAAACTTTTTCTGAAAAGGCAAACGTCTGGCTCCTTCTACCACAAGGAAGCTGCCAGCCCTGAAAGATCTTGCTGGTCTTCACTGTCCCCATGCAGGCTATCCACAGGCACAACAGCACTGGGGATCTCTGCTTTCCCAGACACTCAGCATGTCACGGTGCTCGTTCTCGGCAGAAACTTTTTCTGAAAAGGCAAACGTCTGGCTCCTTCTACCACAAGGAAGGTGCCAGCCCTGAAAGCTCTTGCAGGTCTTCACTATCCCTCTGCAGCCTATATTTAGCCACAACAGCACTGGGGATCTCTGCTTTCCCAGAGACTCAGCATGTCACGGTGCTCGTTCTCGGCAGAAACTTTTTCTGAAAAGGCAAACGTCTGGCTCCTTCTCCTACAAGGTAAGTCCAGCCCTTAAACATCTTGCTCGTCTTCACTATCCCTCTGCAGCCTATCTTTAGCCGCAGCAGCACTGGGGACCTCTGCTTTCCCAGAGACTCAGCATGTCACGGTGCTCGTTCTCGGCAGAAACTTTTTCTGAAAAGGCAAACGTCTGGCTCCTTCTCCCACAAGGAAGCTGCCAGCCCTGAAAGATCTTGCTGGTCTTCACCGTCCCCCTGCAGCCTATCCACAGGCACAACAGCACTGGGGATCTCTGCTTTCCCAGAGACTCAGCATGTCACGGTGCTCGTTCTCGGCAGAAACTTTTTCTGAAAAGGCAAACGTCTGGCTCCTTCTCCCACAAGGAAGGTGCCAGCCCTGAAAGCTCTTGCAGGTCTTCACTATCCCTCTGCAGCCTATCCACAGGCACAACAGCACTGGGGATCTCTGCTTTCCCAGAGACTCAGCATGTCACGGTGCTCGTTCTCGGCAGAAACTTTTTCTGAAAAGGCAAACGTCTGGCTCCTTCTCCCACAAGGAAGCTGCCAGCCCTGAAAGATCTTGCTGGTCTTCACCGTCCCCCTGCAGCCTATCCACAGGCACAACAGCACTGGGGATCTCGGCTTTCCCAGAGACTCAGCATGTCACGGTGCTCGTTCTCGGCAGAAACTTTTTCTGAAAAGGCAAACGTCTGGCTCCTTCTCCCACAAGGAAGGTGCCAGCCCTAAAAGCTCTTGCAGGTCTTCACTATTCCTCTGCAGCCTATCTTTAGCCGCAACAGCACTGGGGATCTCTGCTTTCCCAGAGACTCAGCATGTCACGGTGCTCGTTCTCGGCAGAAACTTTTTCTGAAAAGGCAAACGTCTGGCTCCTTCTCCCAAAAGGAAGGTGCCTGCCCTGAAAGATCTTGCTGGTCTTCACCGTCCCGCGGCAGCCTATCCACAGGCACAACAGCACTGGGGATCTCTGCTTTCCCAGAGACTCAGCATGTCAGGGTGCTCGTTCTCGGCAGAAACTTTTTCTAAAAAGGCAAACATCTGGCTCCTTCTCCCACAAGGAAGGTGCCAACCCTGAAAGATCTTGCTGGTCTTCACTGTCCCCCTGCAGCCTATCCACAGGCACAACAGCACTGAGGATCTCTGCTTTCCCAGAGACTCAGCATGTCACGGTGCTCGTTCTCGTCAGAAACTTTTTCTGAAAAGGCAAACGTCTGGCTCCTTCTCCCACAAGGAAGGTGCCAGCCCTGAAAGATCTTGCTGGTCTTCACCGTCCCCCTGCAGCCTATCCACAGGCACAACAGCACTGGGGATCTCTGCTTTCCCAGACACTCAGCATGTCACGGTGCTCGTTCTCGGCAGAAACTTTTTTTGAAAAGGCAAACGTCTGGCTCCTTCTCCCACAAGGAAGGTGCCAGCCCTGAAAGCTCTTGCAGGTCTTCACTATCCCTCTGCAGCCTATCTTTAGCCGCAACAGCACTAGGGATCTCGTCTTTCCCAGAGACTCAGCATGTCACGGTGCTCGTTCTCGGCAGAAACTTTTTCTGAAAAGGCAAACGTCTGGCTCCTTCTCCCAAAAGGAAGGTGCCAGCCCTGAAAGCACTTGCTGGTCTTCAGTATCCCTCTGCAGCCTATCCACAGGCACAACAGCACTGGGGATCTCTGCTTTCCCAGAGATTCAGCATGTCACGGTGCTCGTTCTCGGCAGAAACTTTTTCTGAAAAGGCAAACGTCTGGCTCCTTCTCCCACAAGGAAGCTGCCAGCCCTGAAAGATCTTGCTGGTCTTCACCGTCCCCCTGCAGCCTATCCACAGGCACAACAGCACTGGGGATCTCTGCTTTCCCAGGGACTCAGCATGTCACGGTGCTCGTTCTCGGCAGAAACTTTTTCTGAAAAGGCAAACGTCTGGCTCCTTCTCCCACAAGGAAGCTGCCATCCCTGAAAGCTCTTGCAGGTCTTCACTATCCCTCTGCAGCCTATCTTTAGCTGCAACAGCACTAGGGATCTCGTCTTTCCCAGAGACTCAGCATGTCACGGTGCTCGTTCTCGGCAGAAACTTTTTCTGAAAAGGCAAACGTCTGGCTCCTTCTCCCAAAAGGAAGGTGCCAGCCCAGAAAGCACTTGCAGGTCTTCACTATCCCTCTGCAGCCTATCTTAGCCACAACAGCACTGGGGATCTCTGCTTTCCCAGAGACTCAGCATGTCACGGTGCTCGTTCTCGGCAGAAACTTTTTCTGAAAAGGCAAACGTCTGGCTCCTTCTCCCACAAGGAAGGTGCCAGCCCTGAAAGATCTTGCTGGTCTTCACCGTCCCCCTGCAGCCTATCCACAGGCACAACAGCACTGGGGATCTCTGCTTTCCCAGAGACTCAGCATGTCACGGTGCTCGTTCTCGGCAGAAACTTTTTCTGAAAAGGCAAACGTCTGGCTCCTTCTCCCACAAGGAAGCTGCCAGCCCTGAAAGCTCTTGCTGGTCTTCACTATCCCTCTGAAGGCTATCCACAGGCACAACAGCACTGGGGATCTCTGCTTTCCCAGACACTCAGCATGTCACGGTGCTCGTTCTCGGCAGAAACTTTTTCTGAAAAGGCAAACGTCTGGCTCCTTCTCCCACAAGGAAGCTGCCAGCCCTGAAAGCTCTTGCTGGTCTTCACTATCCCTCTGCAGCCTATCTTTAGCCGCAACAGCACTGGGGATCTCTGCTTTCCCAGAGACTCAGCATGTCACGGTGCTCGTTCTCGACAGAAACTTTTTCTCAAAAGGCAAACGTCTGGCTCCTTCTCCCAAAAGGAAGGTGCCAGCCCTGAAAGCTCTTGCAGGTCTTCACTATCCCTCTGCAGCCTATCTTTAGCCGCAACAGCACTGGGGATCTCTGCTTTCCCAGAGACTCAGCATGTCACGGTGCTCGTTCTCGTCAGAAACTTTTTCTGAAAAGGCAAACGTCTGGCTCCTTCTCCCACAAGGAAGCTGCCAGCCCTGAAAGATCTTGCTGGTCTTCACTGTCCCCATGCAGGCTATCCACAGGCACAACAGCACTGGGGATCTCTGCTTTCCAAGACACTCAGCATGTCACGGTGCTCGTTCTCGGCAGAAACTTTTTCTGAAAAGGCAAACGTCTGGCTCCTTCTACCACAAGGAAGGTGCCAGCCCTGAAAGCTCTTGCAGGTCTTCACTATCCCTCTGCAGCCTATCCACAGGCACAACAGCACTGGGGATCTCTGCTTTCCCAGAGACTCAGCATGTCACGGTGCTCGTTCTCGGCAGAAACTTTTTCTGAAAAGGCAAACGTCTGGCTCCTTCTCCTACAAGGTAGGTCCAGCCCTTAAACATCTTGCTCGTCTTCACTATCCCTCTGCAGCCTATCTTTAGCCGCAGCAGCACTGGGGACCTCTGCTTTCCCAGAGACTCAGCATGTCACGGTGCTCGTTCTCGGCAGAAACTTTTTCTGAAAAGGCAAACGTCTGGCTCCTTCTCCCAAAAGGAAGCTGCCAGCCCTGAAAGATCTTGCTGGTCTTCACCGTCCCCCTGCAGCCTATCCACAGGCACAACAGCACTGGGGATCTCTGCTTTCCCAGAGACTCA
Organism: Astur gentilis; assembly: GCF_929443795.1. Taxonomy (NCBI): domain Eukaryota; kingdom Metazoa; phylum Chordata; class Aves; order Accipitriformes; family Accipitridae; genus Astur; species Astur gentilis. The sequence continues at coordinate 4,152,698 of NW_026061079.1, read as the reverse complement.
GCATGTCACGGTGCTCGTTCTCGGCAGAAACTTTTTCTGAAAAGGCAAACGTCTGGCTCCTTCTCCCACAAGGAAGGTGCCAGCCCTGAAAGCTCTTGCTGGTCTTCAGTATCCCTCTGCAGCCTATCCACAGGCACAACAGCACTGGGGATCTCTGCTTTCCCAGACACTCAGCATGTCACGGTGCTCGTTCTCGTCAGAAACTTTTTCTTAAAAGGCAAACGTCTGGCTCCTTCTACCACAAGGAAGGTGCCAGCCCTGAAAGCTCTTGCAGGTCTTCACTATCCCATTGCAGCCTATCCACAGGCACAACAGCACTGGGGATCTCTGCTTTCCCAGAGACTCAGCATGTCACGGTGCTCGTTCTCGGCAGAAACTTTTTCTGAAAAGGCAAACGTCTGGCTCCTTCTCCCACAAGGAATCTGCCAGCCCTGAAAGCTCTTGCAGGTCTTCAGTATCCCTCTGCAGCCTATCCACAGGCACAACAGCACTGGGGATCTCGGCTTTCCCAGAGACTCAGCATGTCACGGTGCTCGTTCTCGGCAGAAACTTTTTCTGAAAAGGCAAACGTCTGGCTTCTTCTCCTACAAGGAAGGTGCCAGCCCTAAAAGCTCTTGCAGGTCTTCACTATTCCTCTGCAGCCTATCTTTAGCCGCAACAGCACTGGGGATCTCTGCTTTCCCAGAGACTCAGCATGTCACGGTGCTCGTTCTCGGCAGAAACTTTTTCTGAAAAGGCAAACGTCTGGCTCCTTCTCCCAAAAGGAAGGTGCCAGCCCTGAAAGATCTTGCTGGTCTTCACCGTCCCGCGGCAGCCTATCCACAGGCACAACAGCACTGGGGATCTCTGCTTTCCCAGAGACTCAGCATGTCAGGGTGCTCGTTCTCGGCAGAAACTTTTTCTAAAAAGGCAAACATCTGGCTCCTTCTCCCACAAGGAAGGTGCCAACCCTGAAAGATCTTGCTGGTCTTCACTGTCCCCCTGCAGCCTATCCACAGGCACAACAGCACTGAGGATCTCTGCTTTCCCAGAGACTCAGCATGTCACGGTGCTCGTTCTCGTCAGAAACTTTTTCTGAAAAGGCAAACGTCTGGCTCCTTCTCCCACAAGGAAGGTGCCAGCCCTGAAAGCTCTTGCAGGTCTTCACTATCCCTCTGCAGCCTATCTTTAGCCGCAACAGCACTAGGGATCTCGTCTTTCCCAGAGACTCAGCATGTCACGGTGCTCGTTCTCGGCAGAAACTTTTTCTGAAAAGGCAAACGTCTGGCTCCTTCTCCCAAAAGGAAGGTGCCAGCCCTGAAAGCACTTGCTGGTCTTCAGTATCCCTCTGCAGCCTATCCACAGGCACAACAGCACTGGGGATCTCTGCTTTCCCAGAGACTCAGCATGTCACGGTGCTCGTTCTCGGCAGAAACTTTTTCTGAAAAGGCAAACGTCTGGCTCCTTCTCCCACAAGGAAGGTGCCAGCCCTGAAAGATCTTGCTGGTCTTCACCGTCCCCCTGCAGCCTATCCACAGGCACAACAGCACTGGGGATCTCTGCTTTCCCAGGGACTCAGCATGTCACGGTGCTCGTTCTCGGCAGAAACTTTTTCTGAAAAGGCAAACGTCAGGCTCCTTCTCCCACAAGGATGCTGCTATCCCTGAAAGCTCTTGCAGGTCTTCACTATCCCTCTGCAGCCTATCTTTAGCCGCAACAGCACTAGGGATCTCGTCTTTCCCAGAGACTCAGCATGTCACGGTGCTCGTTCTCGGCAGAAACTTTTTCTGAAAAGGCAAACGTCTGGCTCCTTCTCCCAAAAGGAAGGTGCCAGCCCTGAAAGCACTTGCAGGTCTTCACTATCCCTCTGCAGCCTATCTTTAGCCGCAACAGCACTGGGGACCTCTGCTTTCCCAGAGACTCAGCATGTCACGGTGCTCGTTCTCGGCAGAAACTTTTTCTGAAAAGGCAAACGTCTGGCTCCTTCTCCCACAAGGAAGCTGCCAGCCCTGAAAGATCTTGCTGGTCTTCACCGTCCCCCTGCAGCCTATCCACAGGCACAACAGCACTGGGGATCTCTGCTTTCCCAGAGACTCAGCATGTCACGGTGCTCGTTCTCGGCAGAAAATTTTTCTGAAAAGGCAAACGTCTGGCTCCTTCTCCCACAAGGAAGGTGCCAGCCCTGAAAGCTCTTGCTGGTCTTCAGTATCCCTCTGCAGCCTATCCACAGGCACAACAGCACTGGGGATCTCTGCTTTCCCAGACACTCAGCATGTCACGGTGCTCGTTCTCGGCAGAAACTTTTTCTGAAAAGGCAAACGTCTGGCTCCTTCTCCCACAAGGAAGCTGCCAGCCCTGAAAGCTCTTGCTGGTCTTCACTATCCCTCTGCAGCCTATCTTTAGCCGCAACAGCACTGGGGATCTCTGCTTTCCCAGAGACTCAGCATGTCACGGTGCTCGTTCTCGACAGAAACTTTTTCTCAAAAGGCAAACGTCTGGCTCCTTCTCCCAAAAGGAAGGTGCCAGCCCTGAAAGCTCTTGCAGGTCTTCAGTATCCCTCTGCAGCCTATCTTTAGCCGCAACAGCACTGGGGATCTCTGCTTTCCCAGAGACTCAGCATGTCACGGTGCTCGTTCTCGTCAGAAACTTTTTCTGAAAAGGCAAACGTCTGGCTCCTTCTCCCACAAGGAAGCTGCCAGCCCTGAAAGATCTTGCTGGTCTTCACTGTCCCCATGCAGGCTATCCACAGGCACAACAGCACTGGGGATCTCTGCTTTCCCAGACACTCAGCATGTCACGGTGCTCGTTCTCGGCAGAAACTTTTTCTGAAAAGGCAAACGTCTGGCTCCTTCTCCCAAAAGGAAGGTGCCAGCCCTGAAAGCACTTGCAGGTCTTCACTATCCCTCTGCAGCCTATCTTTAGCCACAACAGCACTGGGGATCTCTGCTTTCCCAGAGACTCAGCATGTCACGGTGCTCGTTCTCGGCAGAAACTTTTTCTGAAAAGGCAAACGTCTGGCTCCTTCTCCCACAAGGAAGGTGCCAGCCCTGAAAGATCTTGCTGGTCTTCACCGTCCCGCGGCAGCCTATCCACAGGCACAACAGCACTGGGGATCTCTGCTTTCCCAGAGACTCAGCATGTCACGGTGCTCGTTCTCGGCAGAAACTTTTTCTGAAAAGGCAAACGTCTGGCTCCTTCTCCCACAAGGAAGGTGCCAGCCCTGAAAGCTCTTGCTGGTCTTCAGTATCCCTCTGCAGCCTATCCACAGGCACAACAGCACTGGGGATCTCTGCTTTCCCAGACACTCAGCATGTCACGGTGCTCGTTCTCGGCAGAAACTTTTTCTGAAAAGGCAAACGTCTGGCTCCTTCTCCCACAAGGAAGCTGCCAGCCCTGAAAGCTCTTGCTGGTCTTCACTATCCCTCTGCAGCCTATCTTTAGCCGCAACAGCACTGGGGATCTCTGCTTTCCCAGAGACTCAGCATGTCACGGTGCTCGTTCTCGGCAGAAACTTTTTCTCAAAAGGCAAACGTCTGGCTCCTTCTCCCAAAAGGAAGGTGCCAGCCCTGAAAGCTCTTGCAGGTCTTCACTATCCCTCTGCAGCCTATCTTTAGCCACAACAGCACTGGGGATCTCTGCTTTCCCAGAGACTCAGCATGTCACGGTGCTCGTTCTCGTCAGAAACTTTTTCTGAAAAGGCAAACGTCTGGCTCCTTCTCCCACAAGGAAGCTGCCAGCCCTGAAAGATCTTGCTGGTCTTCACTGTCCCCATGCAGGCTATCCACAGGCACAACAGCACTGGGGATCTCTGCTTTCCCAGACACTCAGCATGTCACGGTGCTCGTTCTCGGCAGAAACTTTTTCTGAAAAGGCAAACGTCTGGCTCCTTCTACCACAAGGAAGGTGCCAGCCCTGAAAGCTCTTGCAGGTCTTCACTATCCCTCTGCAGCCTATATTTAGCCACAACAGCACTGGGGATCTCTGCTTTCCCAGAGACTCAGCATGTCACGGTGCTCGTTCTCGGCAGAAACTTTTTCTGAAAAGGCAAACGTCTGGCTCCTTCTCCTACAAGGTAGGTCCAGCCCTTAAACATCTTGCTCGTCTTCACTATCCCTCTGCAGCCTATCTTTAGCCGCAGCAGCACTGGGGACCTCTGCTTTCCCAGAGACTCAGCATGTCACGGTGCTCGTTCTCGGCAGAAACTTTTTCTGAAAAGGCAAACGTCTGGCTCCTTCTCCCACAAGGAAGCTGCCAGCCCTGAAAGATCTTGCTGGTCTTCACCGTCCCCCTGCAGCCTATCCACAGGCACAACAGCACTGGGGATCTCTGCTTTCCCAGACACTCAGCATGTCACGGTGCTCGTTCTCGGCAGAAACTTTTTCTGAAAAGGCAAACGTCTGGCTCCTTCTCCCACAAGGAAGGTGCCAGCCCTGAAAGCTCTTGCTGGTCTTCAGTATCCCTCTGCAGCCTATCCACAGGCACAACAGCACTGGGGATCTCTGCTTTCCCAGGGACTCAGCATGTCACGGTGCTCGTTCTCGTCAGAAACTTTTTCTTAAAAGGCAAACGTCTGGCTCCTTCTACCACAAGGAAGGTGCCAGCCCTGAAAGCTCTTGCAGGTCTTCACTATCCCATTGCAGCCTATCCACAGGCACAACAGCACTGGGGATCTCTGCTTTCCCAGACACTCAGCATGTCACGGTGCTCGTTCTCGGCAGAAACTTTTTCTGAAAAGGCAAACGTCTGGCTCCTTCTCCCACAAGGAAGGTGCCAGCCCTGAAAGATCTTGCTGGTCTTCACCGTCCCCCTGCAGCCTATCCACAGGCACAACAGCACTGGGGATCTCGGCTTTCCCAGAGACTCAGCATGTCACGGTGCTCGTTCTCGGCAGAAACTTTTTCTGAAAAGGCAAACGTCTGGCTCCTTCTCCCACAAGGAAGGTGCCAGCCCTAAAAGCTCTTGCAGGTCTTCACTATTCCTCTGCAGCCTATCTTTAGCCGCAACAGCACTGGGGATCTCTGCTTTCCCAGAGACTCAGCATGTCACGGTGCTCGTTCTCGGCAGAAACTTTTTCTGAAAAGGCAAACGTCTGGCTCCTTCTCCCACAAGGAAGGTGCCAGCCCTGAAAGATCTTGCTGGTCTTCACCGTCCCGCGGCAGCCTATCCACAGGCACAACAGCACTGGGGATATCTGCTTTCCCAGAGACTCAGCATGTCAGGGTGCTCGTTCTCGGCAGAAACTTTTTCTAAAAAGGCAAACATCTGGCTCCTTCTCCCACAAGGAAGGTGCCAACCCTGAAAGATCTTGCTGGTCTTCACTGTCCCCCTGCAGCCTATCCACAGGCACAACAGCACTGAGGATCTCTGCTTTCCCAGAGACTCAGCATGTCACGGTGCTCGTTCTCGTCAGAAACTTTTTCTGAAAAGGCAAACGTCTGGCTCCTTCTCCCACAAGGAAGGTGCCAGCCCTGAAAGATCTTGCTGGTCTTCACCGTCCCCCTGCAGCCTATCCACAGGCACAACAGCACTGGGGATCTCTGCTTTCCCAGACACTCAGCATGTCACGGTGCTCGTTCTCGGCAGAAACTTTTTTTGAAAAGGCAAACGTCTGGCTCCTTCTCCCACAAGGAAGGTGCCAGCCCTGAAAGCTCTTGCAGGTCTTCACTATCCCTCTGCAGCCTATCTTTAGCCGCAACAGCACTAGGGATCTCGTCTTTCCCAGAGACTCAGCATGTCACGGTGCTCGTTCTCGGCAGAAACTTTTTCTGAAAAGGCAAACGTCTGGCTCCTTCTCCCAAAAGGAAGGTGCCAGCCCTGAAAGCACTTGCTGGTCTTCAGTATCCCTCTGCAGCCTATCCACAGGCACAACAGCACTGGGGATCTCTGCTTTCCCAGAGACTCAGCATGTCACGGTGCTCGTTCTCGGCAGAAACTTTTTCTGAAAAGGCAAACGTCTGGCTCCTTCTCCCACAAGGAAGGTGCCAGCCCTGAAAGATCTTGCTGGTCTTCACCGTCCCCCTGCAGCCTATCCACAGGCACAACAGCACTGGGGATCTCTGCTTTCCCAGGGACTCAGCATGTCACGGTGCTCGTTCTCGGCAGAAACTTTTTCTGAAAAGGCAAACGTCAGGCTCCTTCTCCCACAAGGATGCTGCCATCCCTGAAAGCTCTTGCAGGTCTTCACTATCCCTCTGCAGCCTATCTTTAGCCGCAACAGCACTAGGGATCTCGTCTTTCCCAGAGACTCAGCATGTCACGGTGCTCGTTCTCGGCAGAAACTTTTTCTGAAAAGGCAAACGTCTGGCTCCTTCTCCCAAAAGGAAGGTGCCAGCCCTGAAAGCACTTGCAGGTCTTCACTATCCCTCTGCAGCCTATCTTTAGCCACAACAGCACTGGGGATCTCTGCTTTCCCAGAGACTCAGCATGTCACGGTGCTCGTTCTCGGCAGAAACTTTTTCTCAAAAGGCAAACGTCTGGCTCCTTCTCCCACAAGGAAGCTGCCAGCCCTGAAAGATCTTGCTGGTCTTCACCGTCCCCCTGCAGCCTATCCACAGGCACAACAGCACTGGGGATCTCTGCTTTCCCAGAGACTCAGCATGTCACGGTGCTCGTTCTCGGCAGAAACTTTTTCTGAAAAGGCAAACGTCTGGCTCCTTCTCCCACAAGGAAGGTGCCAGCCCTGAAAGCTCTTGCTGGTCTTCAGTATCCCTCTGCAGCCTATCCACAGGCACAACAGCACTGGGGATCTCTGCTTTCCCAGACACTCAGCATGTCACGGTGCTCGTTCTCGGCAGAAACTTTTTCTGAAAAGGCAAACGTCTGGCTCCTTCTCCCACAAGGAAGGTGCCAGCCCTGAAAGCTCTTGCTGGTCTTCACTATCCCTCTGCAGCCTATCTTTAGCCGCAACAGCACTGGGGATCTCTGCTTTCCCAGAGACTCAGCATGTCACGGTGCTCGTTCTCGACAGAAACTTTTTCTCAAAAGGCAAACGTCTGGCTCCTTCTCCCAAAAGGAAGGTGCCAGCCCTGAAAGCTCTTGCAGGTCTTCACTATCCCTCTGCAGCCTATCTTTAGCCGCAACAGCACTGGGGATCTCTGCTTTCCCAGAGACTCAGCATGTCACGGTGCTCGTTCTCGTCAGAAACTTTTTCTGAAAAGGCAAACGTCTGGCTCCTTCTCCCACAAGGAAGCTGCCAGCCCTGAAAGATCTTGCTGGTCTTCACTGTCCCCATGCAGGCTATCCACAGGCACAACAGCACTGGGGATCTCTGCTTTCCCAGACACTCAGCATGTCACGGTGCTCGTTCTCGGCAGAAACTTTTTCTGAAAAGGCAAACGTCTGGCTCCTTCTACCACAAGGAAGGTGCCAGCCCTGAAAGCTCTTGCAGGTCTTCACTATCCCTCTGCAGCCTATATTTAGCCACAACAGCACTGGGGATCTCTGCTTTCCCAGAGACTCAGCATGTCACGGTGCTCGTTCTCGGCAGAAACTTTTTCTGAAAAGGCAAACGTCTGGCTCCTTCTCCTACAAGGTAGGTCCAGCCCTTAAACATCTTGCTCGTCTTCACTATCCCTCTGCAGCCTATCTTTAGCCGCAGCAGCACTGGGGACCTCTGCTTTCCCAGAGACTCAGCATGTCACGGTGCTCGTTCTCGGCAGAAACTTTTTCTGAAAAGGCAAACGTCTGGCTCCTTCTCCCACAAGGAAGCTGCCAGCCCTGAAAGATCTTGCTGGTCTTCACCGTCCCCCTGCAGCCTATCCACAGGCACAACAGCACTGGGGATCTCTGCTTTCCCAGAGACTCAGCATGTCACGGTGCTCGTTCTCGGCAGAAACTTTTTCTGAAAAGGCAAACGTCTGGCTCCTTCTCCCACAAGGAAGGTGCCAGCCCTGAAAGCTCTTGCTGGTCTTCAGTATCCCTCTGCAGCCTATCCACAGGCACAACAGCACTGGGGATCTCTGCTTTCCCAGACACTCAGCATGTCACGGTGCTCGTTCTCGGCAGAAACTTTTTCTGAAAAGGCAAACGTCTGGCTCCTTCTCCCTCAAGGAAGGTGCCAGCCCTGAAAGCTCTTGCAGGTCTTCACTATCCCTCTGCAGCCTATCTTTAGCCGCAACAGCACTGGGGATCTCTGCTTTCCCAGAGACTCAGCATGTCACGGTGCTCGTTCTCGGCAGAAACTTTTTCTGAAAAGGCAAACGTCTGGCTCCTTCTCCCACAAGGAAGCTGCCAGCCCTGAAAGATCTTGCTGGTCTTCACTGTCCCCCTGCAGCCTATCCACAGGCACAACAGCACTGGGGATCTCGGCTTTCCCAGACACTCAGCATGTCACGGTGCTCGTTCTCGTCAGAAACTTTTTCTTAAAAGGCAAACGTCTGGCTCCTTCTACCACAAGGAAGGTGCCAGCCCTGAAAGCTCTTGCAGGTCTTCACTATCCCTCTGCAGCCTATATTTAGCCACAACAGCACTGGGGATCTCTGCTTTCCCAGAGACTCAGCATGTCACGGTGCTCGTTCTCGGCAGAAACTTTTTCTGAAAAGGCAAACGTCTGGCTCCTTCTCCCACAAGGAAGCTGCCAGCCCTGAAAGATCTTGCTGGTCTTCACCGTCCCCCTGCAGCCTATCCACAGGCACAACAGCACTGGGGATCTCGGCTTTCCCAGAGACTCAGCATGTCACGGTGCTCGTTCTCGGCAGAAACTTTTTCTGAAAAGGCAAACGTCTGGCTCCTTCTCCCACAAGGAAGGTGCCAGCCCTAAAAGCTCTTGCAGGTCTTCACTATTCCTCTGCAGCCTATCTTTAGCCGCAACAGCACTGGGGATCTCTGCTTTCCCAGAGACTCAGCATGTCACGGTGCTCGTTCTCGGCAGAAACTTTTTCTGAAAAGGCAAACGTCTGGCTCCTTCTCCCACAAGGAAGGTGCCAGCCCTGAAAGATCTTGCTGGTCTTCACCGTCCCGCGGCAGCCTATCCACAGGCACAACAGCACTGGGGATCTCTGCTTTCCCAGAGACTCAGCATGTCAGGGTGCTCGTTCTCGGCAGAAACTTTTTCTAAAAAGGCAAACATCTGGCTCCTTCTCCCACAAGGAAGGTGCCAACCCTGAAAGATCTTGCTGGTCTTCACTGTCCCCCTGCAACCTATCCACAGGCACAACAGCACTGAGGATCTCTGCTTTCCCAGAGACTCAGCATGTCACGGTGCTCGTTCTCGGCAGAAACTTTTTCTGAAAAGGCAAACGTCTGGCTCCTTCTCCCACAAGGAAGCTGCCAGCCCTGAAATCTCTTGTAGGTCTTCACTATCCCTCTGCAGCCTATCTTTAGCCGCAACAGCACTGGGGATCTCTGCTTTCCCAGAGACTCAGCATGTCACGGTGCTCGTTCTCGGCAGAAACTTTTTCTGAAAAGGCAAACGTCTGGCTCCTTCTCCCACAAGGAAGGTGCCAGCCCTGAAAGCTCTTGCAGGTCTTCAGTATCCCTCTGCAGCCTATCCACAGGCACAACAGCACTGGGGATCTCTGCTTTCGCAGAGACTCAGCATGTCACGGTGCTCGTTCTCGTCAGAAACTTTTTCTGAAAAGGCAAACGTCTGGCTCCTTCTCCCACAAGGAAGGTGCCAGCCCTGAAAGATCTTGCTGGTCTTCACCGTCCCCCTGCAGCCTATCCACAGGCACAACAGCACTGGGGATCTCTGCTTTCCCAGACACTCAGCATGTCACGGTGCTCGTTCTCGGCAGAAACTTTTTCTTAAAAGGCAAACGTCTGGCTCCTTCTACCACAAGGAAGGTGCCAGCCCTGAAAGCTCTTGCAGGTCTTCACTATCCCTCTGCAGCCTATATTTAGCCACAACAGCACTGGGGATCTCTGCTTTCCCAGAGACTCAGCATGTCACGGTGCTCGTTCTCGGCAGAAACTTTTTCTGAAAAGGCAAACGTCTGGCTCCTTCTCCCACAAGGAAGCTGCCAGCCCTGAAAGATCTTGCTGGTCTTCACCGTCCCCCTGCAGCCTATCCACAGGCACAACAGCACTGGGGATCTCGGCTTTCCCAGAGACTCAGCATGTCACGGTGCTCGTTCTCGGCAGAAACTTTTTCTGAAAAGGCAAACGTCTGGCTCCTTCTCCCACAAGGAAGCTGCCAGCCCTAAAAGCTCTTGCAGGTCTTCACTATTCCTCTGCAGCCTATCTTTAGCCGCAACAGCACTGGGGATCTCTGCTTTCCCAGAGACTCAGCATGTCACGGTGCTCGTTCTCGGCAGAAACTTTTTCTGAAAAGGCAAACGTCTGGCTCCTTCTCCCACAAGGAAGGTGCCAGCCCTGAAAGATCTTGCTGGTCTTCACCGTCCCGCGGCAGCCTATCCACAGGCACAACAGCACTGGGGATCTCTGCTTTCCCAGAGACTCAGCATGTCAGGGTGCTCGTTCTCGGCAGAAACTTTTTCTAAAAAGGCAAACATCTGGCTCCTTCTCCCACAAGGAAGGTGCCAACCCTGAAAGATCTTGCTGGTCTTCACTGTCCCCCTGCAACCTATCCACAGGCACAACAGCACTGAGGATCTCTGCTTTCCCAGAGACTCAGCATGTCACGGTGCTCGTTCTCGGCAGAAACTTTTTCTGAAAAGGCAAACGTCTGGCTCCTTCTCCCACAAGGAAGCTGCCAGCCCTGAAATCTCTTGTAGGTCTTCACTATCCCTCTGCAGCCTATCTTTAGCCGCAACAGCACTGGGGATCTCTGCTTTCCCAGAGACTCAGCATGTCACGGTGCTCGTTCTCGGCAGAAACTTTTTCTGAAAAGGCAAACGTCTGGCTCCTTCTCCCACAAGGAAGGTGCCAGCCCTGAAAGATCTTGCTGGTCTTCACTGTCCCCCGGCAGCCTATCCACAGGCACAACAGCACTGGGGATCTCTGCTTTCCCAGAGACTCAGCATGTCACGGTGCTCGTTCTCGTCAGAAACTTTTTCTGAAAAGGCAAACGTCTGGCTCCTTCTCCCACAAGGAAGGTGCCAGCCCTGAAAGATCTTGCTGGTCTTCACCGTCCCCCTGCAGCCTATCCACAGGCACAACAGCACTGGGGATCTCTGCTTTCCCAGACACTCAGCATGTCACGGTGCTCGTTCTCGGCAGAAACTTTTTTTGAAAAGGCAAACGTCTGGCTCCTTCTCCCACAAGGATGCTGCCATCCCTGAAAGCTCTTGCAGGTCTTCACTATCCCTCTGCAGCCTATCTTTAGCCGCAACAGCACTAGGGATCTCGTCTTTCCCAGAGACTCAGCATGTCACGGTGCTCGTTCTCGGCAGAAACTTTTTCTGAAAAGGCAAACGTCTGGCTCCTTCTCCCAAAAGGAAGGTGCCAGCCCTGAAAGCACTTGCTGGTCTTCAGTATCCCTCTGCAGCCTATCCACAGGCACAACAGCACTGGGGATCTCTGCTTTCCCAGAGACTCAGCATGTCACGGTGCTCGTTCTCGGCAGAAACTTTTTCTGAAAAGGCAAACGTCTGGCTCCTTCTCCCACAAGGAAGGTGCCAGCCCTGAAAGATCTTGCTGGTCTTCACCGTCCCCCTGCAGCCTATCCACAGGCACAACAGCACTGGGGATCTCGGCTTTCCCAGGGACTCAGCATGTCACGGTGCTCGTTCTCGGCAGAAACTTTTTCTGAAAAGGCAAACGTCTGGCTCCTTCTCCCACAAGGATGCTGCCATCCCTGAAAGCTCTTGCAGGTCTTCACTATCCCTCTGCAGCCTATTTTTAGCCGCAACAGCACTAGGGATCTCGTCTTTCCCAGAGACTCAGCATGTCACGGTGCTCGTTCTCGGCAGAAACTTTTTCTGAAAAGGCAAACGTCTGGCTCCTTCTCCCAAAAGGAAGCTGCCAGCCCTGAAAGCACTTGCAGGTCTTCAGTATCCCTCTGCAGCCTATCTTTAGCCACAACAGCACTGGGGATCTCTGCTTTCCCAGAGACTCAGCATGTCACGGTGCTCGTTCTCGTCAGAAACTTTTTCTGAAAAGGCAAACGTCTGGCTCCTTCTCCCACAAGGAAGGTGCCAGCCCTGAAAGATCTTGCTGGTCTTCACCGTCCCGCGGCAGCCTATCCACAGGCACAACAGCACTGGGGATCTCTGCTTTCCCAGAGACTCAGCATGTCAGGGTGCTCGTTCTCGGCAGAAACTTTTTCTAAAAAGGCAAACATCTGGCTCCTTCTCCCACAAGGAAGGTGCCAACCCTGAAAGATCTTGCTGGTCTTCACTGTCCCCCTGCAACCTATCCACAGGCACAACAGCACTGAGGATCTCTGCTTTCCCAGAGACTCAGCATGTCACGGTGCTCGTTCTCGGCAGAAACTTTTTCTGAAAAGGCAAACGTCTGGCTCCTTCTCCCACAAGGAAGCTGCCAGCCCTGAAATCTCTTGTAGGTCTTCACTATCCCTCTGCAGCCTATCTTTAGCCGCAACAGCACTGGGGATCTCTGCTTTCCCAGAGACTCAGCATGTCACGGTGCTCGTTCTCGGCAGAAACTTTTTCTGAAAAGGCAAACGTCTGGCTCCTTCTCCCACAAGGAAGGTGCCAGCCCTGAAAGCTCTTGCAGGTCTTCAGTATCCCTCTGCAGCCTATCCACAGGCACAACAGCACTGGGGATCTCTGCTTTCGCAGAGACTCAGCATGTCACGGTGCTCGTTCTCGTCAGAAACTTTTTCTGAAAAGGCAAACGTCTGGCTCCTTCTCCCACAAGGAAGGTGCCAGCCCTGAAAGATCTTGCTGGTCTTCACCGTCCCCCTGCAGCCTATCCACAGGCACAACAGCACTGGGGATCTCTGCTTTCCCAGACACTCAGCATGTCACGGTGCTCGTTCTCGGCAGAAACTTTTTTTGAAAAGGCAAACGTCTGGCTCCTTCTCCCACAAGGATGCTGCCATCCCTGAAAGCTCTTGCAGGTCTTCACTATCCCTCTGCAGCCTATCTTTAGCCGCAACAGCACTAGGGATCTCGTCTTTCCCAGAGACTCAGCATGTCACGGTGCTCGTTCTCGGCAGAAACTTTTTCTGAAAAGGCAAACGTCTGGCTCCTTCTCCCAAAAGGAAGGTGCCAGCCCTGAAAGCACTTGCTGGTCTTCAGTATCCCTCTGCAGCCTATCCACAGGCACAACAGCACTGGGGATCTCTGCTTTCCCAGAGACTCAGCATGTCACGGTGCTCGTTCTCGGCAGAAACTTTTTCTGAAAAGGCAAACGTCTGGCTCCTTCTCCCACAAGGAAGGTGCCAGCCCTGAAAGATCTTGCTGGTCTTCACCGTCCCCCTGCAGCCTATCCACAGGCACAACAGCACTTGGGATCTCGGCTTTCCCAGGGACTCAGCATGTCACGGTGCTCGTTCTCGGCAGAAACTTTTTCTGAAAAGGCAAACGTCTGGCTCCTTCTCCCACAAGGATGCTGCCATCCCTGAAAGCTCTTGCAGGTCTTCACTATCCCTCTGCAGCCTATTTTTAGCCGCAACAGCACTAGGGATCTCGTCTTTCCCAGAGACTCAGCATGTCACGGTGCTCGTTCTCGGCAGAAACTTTTTCTGAAAAGGCAAACGTCTGGCTCCTTCTCCCAAAAGGAAGGTGCCAGCCCTGAAAGCACTTGCAGGTCTTCACTATCCCTCTGCAGCCTATCTTTAGCCACAACAGCACTGGGGATCTCTGCTTTCCCAGAGACTCAGCATGTCACGGTGCTCGTTCTCGGCAGAAACTTTTTCTGAAAAGGCAAACGTCTGGCTCCTTCTCCCACAAGGAAGGTGCCAGCCCTGAAAGATCTTGCTGGTCTTCACCGTCCCCCTGCAGCCTATCCACAGGCACAACAGCACTGGGGATCTCTGCTTTCCCAGAGACTCAGCATGTCACGGTGCTCGTTCTCGGCAGAAACTTTTTCTGAAAAGGCAAACGTCTGGCTCCTTCTCCCACAAGGAAGGTGCCAGCCCTGAAAGCTCTTGCTGGTCTTCAGTATCCCTCTGCAGCCTATCCACAGGCACAACAGCACTGGGGATCTCTGCTTTCCCAGACACTCAGCATGTCACGGTGCTCGTTCTCGGCAGAAACTTTTTCTGAAAAGGCAAACGTCTGGCTCCTTCTCCCACAAGGAAGCTGCCAGCCCTGAAAGCTCTTGCTGGTCTTCACTATCCCTCTGCAGCCTATCTTTAGCCGCAACAGCACTGGGGATCTCTGCTTTCCCAGAGACTCAGCATGTCACGGTGCTCGTTCTCGGCAGAAACTTTTTCTGAAAAGGCAAACGTCTGGCTCCTTCTCCCAAAAGGAAGGTGCCAGCCCTGAAAGCTCTTGCAGGTCTTCACTATCCCTCTGCAGCCTATCTTTAGCCACAACAGCACTGGGGATCTCTGCTTTCCCAGAGACTCAGCATGTCACGGTGCTCGTTCTCGTCAGAAACTTTTTTTGAAAAGGCAAACGTCTGGCTCCTTCTCCCACAAGGAAGCTGCCAGCCCTGAAAGATCTTGCTGGTCTTCACTGTCCCCATGCAGGCTATCCACAGGCACAACAGCACTGGGGATCTCTGCTTTCCCAGAGACTCAGCATGTCACGGTGCTCGTTCTCGGCAGAAACTTTTTCTGAAAAGGCAAACGTCTGGCTCCTTCTCCCACAAGGAAGGTGCCAGCCCTGAAAGATCTTGCTGGTCTTCACCGTCCCGCGGCAGCCTATCCACAGGCACAACAGCACTGGGGATCTCTGCTTTCCCAGAGACTCAGCATGTCAGGGTGCTCGTTCTCGGCAGAAACTTTTTCTAAAAAGGCAAACATCTGGCTCCTTCTCCCACAAGGAAGGTGCCAACCCTGAAAGATCTTGCTGGTCTTCACTGTCCCCCTGCAACCTATCCACAGGCACAACAGCACTGAGGATCTCTGCTTTCCCAGAGACTCAGCATGTCACGGTGCTCTTTCTCGGCAGAAACTTTTTCTGAAAAGGCAAACGTCTGGCTCCTTCTCCCACAAGGAAGCTGCCAGCCCTGAAATCTCTTGTAGGTCTTCACTATCCCTCTGCAGCCTATCTTTAGCCGCAACAGCACTGGGGATCTCTGCTTTCCCAGAGACTCAGCATGTCACGGTGCTCGTTCTCGGCAGAAACTTTTTCTGAAAAGGCAAACGTCTGGCTCCTTCTCCCACAAGGAAGGTGCCAGCCCTGAAAGCTCTTGCAGGTCTTCAGTATCCCTCTGCAGCCTATCCACAGGCACAACAGCACTGGGGATCTCTGCTTTCGCAGAGACTCAGCATGTCACGGTGCTCGTTCTCGTCAGAAACTTTTTCTGAAAAGGCAAACGTCTGGCTCCTTCTCCCACAAGGAAGGTGCCAGCCCTGAAAGATCTTGCTGGTCTTCACCGTCCCCCTGCAGCCTATCCACAGGCACAACAGCACTGGGGATCTCTGCTTTCCCAGACACTCAGCATGTCACGGTGCTCGTTCTCGGCAGAAACTTTTTTTGAAAAGGCAAACGTCTGGCTCCTTCTCCCACAAGGATGCTGCCATCCCTGAAAGCTCTTGCAGGTCTTCACTATCCCTCTGCAGCCTATCTTTAGCCGCAACAGCACTAGGGATCTCGTCTTTCCCAGAGACTCAGCATGTCACGGTGCTCGTTCTCGGCAGAAACTTTTTCTGAAAAGGCAAACGTCTGGCTCCTTCTCCCAAAAGGAAGGTGCCAGCCCTGAAAGCACTTGCTGGTCTTCAGTATCCCTCTGCAGCCTATCCACAGGCACAACAGCACTGGGGATCTCTGCTTTCCCAGAGACTCAGCATGTCACGGTGCTCGTTCTCGGCAGAAACTTTTTCTGAAAAGGCAAACGTCTGGCTCCTTCTCCCACAAGGAAGGTGCCAGCCCTGAAAGATCTTGCTGGTCTTCACCGTCCCCCTGCAGCCTATCCACAGGCACAACAGCACTTGGGATCTCGGCTTTCCCAGGGACTCAGCATGTCACGGTGCTCGTTCTCGGCAGAAACTTTTTCTGAAAAGGCAAACGTCTGGCTCCTTCTCCCACAAGGATGCTGCCATCCCTGAAAGCTCTTGCAGGTCTTCACTATCCCTCTGCAGCCTATTTTTAGCCGCAACAGCACTAGGGATCTCGTCTTTCCCAGAGACTCAGCATGTCACGGTGCTCGTTCTCGGCAGAAACTTTTTCTGAAAAGGCAAACGTCTGGCTCCTTCTCCCAAAAGGAAGGTGCCAGCCCTGAAAGCACTTGCAGGTCTTCACTATCCCTCTGCAGCCTATCTTTAGCCACAACAGCACTGGGGATCTCTGCTTTCCCAGAGACTCAGCATGTCACGGTGCTCGTTCTCGGCAGAAACTTTTTCTGAAAAGGCAAACGTCTGGCTCCTTCTCCCACAAGGAAGGTGCCAGCCCTGAAAGATCTTGCTGGTCTTCACCGTCCCCCTGCAGCCTATCCACAGGCACAACAGCACTGGGGATCTCTGCTTTCCCAGAGACTCAGCATGTCACGGTGCTCGTTCTCGGCAGAAACTTTTTCTGAAAAGGCAAACGTCTGGCTCCTTCTCCCACAAGGAAGGTGCCAGCCCT
Organism: Astur gentilis; assembly: GCF_929443795.1. Lineage (NCBI taxonomy): Eukaryota > Metazoa > Chordata > Aves > Accipitriformes > Accipitridae > Astur > Astur gentilis. The sequence continues at coordinate 4,136,178 of NW_026061079.1, read as the reverse complement.
GAAAGCTCTTGCTGGTCTTCAGTATCCCTCTGCAGCCTATCCACAGGCACAACAGCACTGGGGATCTCTGCTTTCCCAGACACTCAGCATGTCACGGTGCTCGTTCTCGGCAGAAACTTTTTCTGAAAAGGCAAACGTCTGGCTCCTTCTCCCACAAGGAAGCTGCCAGCCCTGAAAGCTCTTGCTGGTCTTCACTATCCCTCTGCAGCCTATCTTTAGCCGCAACAGCACTGGGGATCTCTGCTTTCCCAGAGACTCAGCATGTCACGGTGCTCGTTCTCGGCAGAAACTTTTTCTGAAAAGGCAAACGTCTGGCTCCTTCTCCCAAAAGGAAGGTGCCAGCCCTGAAAGCTCTTGCAGGTCTTCACTATCCCTCTGCAGCCTATCTTTAGCCACAACAGCACTGGGGATCTCTGCTTTCCCAGAGACTCAGCATGTCACGGTGCTCGTTCTCGTCAGAAACTTTTTTTGAAAAGGCAAACGTCTGGCTCCTTCTCCCACAAGGAAGCTGCCAGCCCTGAAAGATCTTGCTGGTCTTCACTGTCCCCATGCAGGCTATCCACAGGCACAACAGCACTGGGGATCTCTGCTTTCCCAGAGACTCAGCATGTCACGGTGCTCGTTCTCGGCAGAAACTTTTTCTGAAAAGGCAAACGTCTGGCTCCTTCTACCGCAAGGAAGGTGCCAGCCCTGAAAGCTCTTGCAGGTCTTCACTATCCCTCTGCAGCCTATATTTAGCCACAACAGCACTGGGGATCTCTGCTTTCCCAGAGACTCAGCATGTCACGGTGCTCGTTCTCGGCAGAAACTTTTTCTGAAAAGGCAAACGTCTGGCTCCTTCTCCTACAAGGTAGGTCCAGCCCTTAAACATCTTGCTCGTCTTCACTATCCCTCTGCAGCCTATCTTTAGCCGCAGCAGCACTGCGGACCTCTGCTTTCCCAGAGACTCAGCATGTCACGGTGCTCGTTCTCGGCAGAAACTTTTTCTGAAAAGGCAAACGTCTGGCTCCTTCTCCCACAAGGAAGCTGCCAGCCCTGAAAGATCTTGCTGGTCTTCACCGTCCCCCTGCAGCCTATCCACAGGCACAACAGCACTGGGGATCTCGGCTTTCCCAGAGACTCAGCATGTCACGGTGCTCGTTCTCGGCAGAAACTTTTTCTGAAAAGGCAAACGTCTGGCTCCTTCTCCCACAAGGAAGGTGCCAGCCCTAAAAGCTCTTGCAGGTCTTCACTATTCCTCTGCAGCCTATCTTTAGCCGCAACAGCACTGCGTATCTCTGCTTTCCCAGAGACTCAGCATGTCACGGTGCTCGTTCTCGGCAGAAACTTTTTCTGAAAAGGCAAACGTCTGGCTCCTTCTCCCACAAGGAAGGTGCCAGCCCTGAAAGCTCTTGCAGGTCTTCACTATCCCTCTGCAGCGTATATTTAGCCACAACAGCACTGGGGATCTCTGCTTTCCCAGAGACTCAGCATGTCACGGTGCTCGTTCTCGGCAGAAACTTTTTCTGAAAAGGCAAACGTCTGGCTCCTTCTCCCACAAGGAAGCTGCCAGCCCTGAAAGATCTTGCTGGTCTTCACCGTTCCCCTGCAGCCTATCCACAGGCACAACAGCACTGGGGATCTCGGCTTTCCCAGAGACTCAGCATGTCACGGTGCTCGTTCTCGGCAGAAACTTTTTCTGAAAAGGCAAACGTCTGGCTCCTTCTCCCACAAGGAAGGTGCCAGCCCTAAAAGCTCTTGCAGGTCTTCACTATTCCTCTGCAGCCTATATTTAGCCGCAACAGCACTGGGGATCTCTGCTTTTCCAGAGACTCAGCATGTCACGGTGCTCGTTCTCGGCAGAAACTTTTTCTGAAAAGGCAAACGTCTGGCTCCTTCTCCCACAAGGAAGGTGCCAGCCCTATAAGATCTTGCAGGTCTTCACTATTCCTCTGCAGCCTATCTTTAGCCGCAACAGCACTGGGGATCTCTGCTTTCCCAGAGACTCAGCATGTCACGGTGCTCGTTCTCGGCAGAAACTTTTTCTGAAAAGGCAAACGTCTGGCTCCTTCTCCCACAAGGAAGCTGCCAGCCCTGAAAGATCTTGCTGGTCTTCACTGTCCCCATGCAGGCTATCCACAGGCACAACAGCACTGGGGATCTCTGCTTTCCCAGACACTCAGCATGTCACGGTGCTCGTTCTCGGCAGAAACTTTTTCTGAAAAGGCAAACGTCTGGCTCCTTCTACCACAAGGAAGGTGCCAGCCCTGAAAGCTCTTGCAGGTCTTCACTATCCCTCTGCAGCCTATATTTAGCCACAACAGCACTGGGGATCTCTGCTTTCCCAGAGACTCAGCATGTCACGGTGCTCGTTCTCGGCAGAAACTTTTTCTGAAAAGGCAAACGTCTGGCTCCTTCTCCTACAAGGTAGGTCCAGCCCTTAAACATCTTGCTCGTCTTCACTATCCCTCTGCAGCCTATCTTTAGCCGCAGCAGCACTGGGGACCTCTGCTTTCCCAGAGACTCAGCATGTCACGGTGCTCGTTCTCGGCAGAAACTTTTTCTGAAAAGGCAAACGTCTGGCTCCTTCTCCCACAAGGAAGCTGCCAGCCCTGAAAGATCTTGCTGGTCTTCACCGTCCCCCTGCAGCCTATCCACAGGCACAACAGCACTGGGGATCTCGGCTTTCCCAGAGACTCAGCATGTCACGGTGCTCGTTCTCGGCAGAAACTTTTTCTGAAAAGGCAAACGTCTGGCTCCTTCTCCCACAAGGAAGCTGCCAGCCCTGAAAGCTCTTGCAGGTCTTCACTATCCCTCTGCAGCCTATCTTTAGCCGCAACAGCACTGCGTATCTCTGCTTTCCCAGAGACTCAGCATGTCACGGTGCTCGTTCTCGGCAGAAACTTTTTCTGAAAAGGCAAACGTCTGGCTCCTTCTCCCACAAGGAAGGTGCCAGCCCTGAAAGCTCTTGCAGGTCTTCACTATCCCTCTGCAGCGTATATTTAGCCACAACAGCACTGGGGATCTCTGCTTTCCCAGAGACTCAGCATGTCACGGTGCTCGTTCTCGGCAGAAACTTTTTCTGAAAAGGCAAACGTCTGGCTCCTTCTCCCACAAGGAAGGTGCCAGCCCTGAAAGCTCTTGCAGGTCTTCACTATCCCTCTGCAGCGTATATTTAGCCACAACAGCACTGGGGATCTCTGCTTTCCCAGAGACTCAGCATGTCACGGTGCTCGTTCTCGGCAGAAACTTTTTCTGAAAAGGCAAACGTCTGGCTCCTTCTCCCACAAGGAAGCTGCCAGCCCTGAAAGATCTTGCTGGTCTTCACCGTCCCCCTGCACCCTATCCACAGGCACAACAGCACTGGGGATCTCGGCTTTCCCAGAGACTCAGCATGTCACGGTGCTCGTTCTCGGCAGAAACTTTTTCTGAAAAGGCAAACGTCTGGCTCCTTCTCCCACAAGGAAGGTGCCAGCCCTAAAAGCTCTTGCAGGTCTTCACTATTCCTCTGCAGCCTATCTTTAGCCGCAACAGCACTGGGGATCTCTGCTTTTCCAGAGACTCAGCATGTCACGGTGCTCGTTCTCGGCAGAAACTTTTTCTGAAAAGGCAAACGTCGGGCTCCTTCTCCCACAAGGAAGGTGCCAGCCCTAAAAGATCTTGCAGGTCTTCACTATTCCTCTGCAGCCTATCTTTAGCCGCAACAGCACTGGGGATCTCTGCTTTCCCAGAGACTCAGCATGTCACGGTGCTCGTTCTCGGCAGAAACTTTTTCTGAAAAGGCAAACGTCTGGCTCCTTCTCCCACAAGGAAGCTGCCAGCCCTGAAAGATCTTGCTGGTCTTCACCGTCCCCCTGCAGCCTATCCACAGGCACAACAGCACTGGGGATCTCTGCTTTCCCAGAGACTCAGCATGTCAGGGTGCTCGTTCTCGGCAGAAACTTTTTCTGAAAAGGCAAACATCTGGCTCCTTCTCCCACAAGGAAGCTGCCAGCCCTGAAAGCTCTTGCAGGTCTTCACTGTCCCCCTGCAGCCTATCCACAGGCACAACAGCACTGAGGATCTCTGCTTTCCCAGAGACTCAGCATGTCACGGTGCTCGTTCTCGGCAGAAACTTTTTCTGAAAAGGCAAACGTCTGGCTCCTTCTCCCACAAGGAAGCTGCCAGCCCTGAAATCTCTTGTAGGTCTTCACTATCCCTCTGCAGCCTATCTTTAGCCACAACAGCACTGGGGATCTCTGCTTTCCCAGAGACTCAGCATGTCACGGTGCTCGTTCTCGGCAGAAACTTTTTCTGAAAAGGCAAACGTCTGGCTCCTTCTCCCACAAGGAAGGTGCCAGCCCTGAAAGCTGTTGCTGGTCTTCAGTATCCCTCTGCAGCCTATCCACAGGCACAACAGCACTGGGGATCTCTGCTTTCCCAGAGACTCAGCATGTCACGGTGCTCGTTCTCGGCAGAAACTTTTTCTGAAAAGGCAAACGTCTGGCTCCTTCTCCCACAAGGAAGCTGCCAGCCCTGAAAGCTCTTGCTGGTCTTCACTATCCCTCTGCAGCCTATCTTTAGCCGCAACAGCACTGGGGATCTCTGCTTTCCCAGAGACTCAGCATGTCACGGTGCTCGTTCTCGGCAGAAACTTTTTTTGAAAAGGCAAACATCTGGCTCCTTCTCCCAAAAGGAAGGTGCCAGCCCTGAAAGCTCTTGCAGGTCTTCACTATCCCTCTGCAGCCTATCTTTAGCCACAACAGCACTGGGGATCTCTGCTTTCCCAGAGACTCAGCATGTCACGGTGCTCGTACTCGTCAGAAACTTTTTCTGAAAAGGCAAACGTCTGGCTCCTTCTCCCACAAGGAAGCTGCCAGCCCTGAAAGATCTTGCTGGTCTTCCCTGTCCCCATGCAGGCTATCCACAGGCACAACAGCACTGGGGATCTCTGCTTTCCCAGACACTCAGCATGTCACGGTGCTCGTTCTCGGCAGAAACTTTTTCTGAAAAGGCAAACGTCTGGCTCCTTCTACCACAAGGAAGGTGCCAGCCCTGAAAGCTCTTGCAGGTCTTCACTATCCCTCTGCAGCCTATATTTAGCCACAACAGCACTGGGGATCTCTGCTTTCCCAGAGACTCAGCATGTCACGGTGCTCGTTCTCGGCAGAAACTTTTTCTGAAAAGGCAAACGTCGAGCTCCTTCTCCTACAAGGTAGGTCCAGCCCTTAAACATCTTGCTCGTCTTCACTATCCCTCTGCAGCCTATCTTTAGCCGCAGCAGCACTGGGGACCTCTGCTTTCCCAGAGACTCAGCATGTCACGGTGCTCGTTCTCGGCAGAAACTTTTTCTGAAAAGGCAAACGTCTGGCTCCTTCTCCCACAAGGAAGCTGCCAGCCCTGAAAGATCTTGCTGGTCTTCACCGTCCCCCTGCAGCCTATCCACAGGCACAACAGCACTGGGGATCTCGGCTTTCCCAGAGACTCAGCATGTCACGGTGCTCGTTCTCGGCAGAAACTTTTTCTGAAAAGGCAAACGTCTGGCTCCTTCTCCCACAAGGAAGGTGCCAGCCCTAAAAGCTCTTGCAGGTCTTCACTATTCCTCTGCAGCCTATCTTTAGCCGCAACAGCACTGCGTATCTCTGCTTTCCCAGAGACTCAGCATGTCACGGTGCTCGTTCTCGGCAGAAACTTTTTCTGAAAAGGCAAACGTCTGGCTCCTTCTCCCACAAGGAAGGTGCCAGCCCTGAAAGCTCTTGCAGGTCTTCACTATCCCTCTGCAGCGTATGTTTAGCCACAACAGCACTGGGGATCTCTGCTTTCCCAGAGACTCAGCATGTCACGGTGCTCGTTCTCGGCAGAAACTTTTTCTGAAAAGGCAAACGTGTGGCTCCTTCTCCCACAAGGAAGCTGCCAGCCCTGAAAGATCTTGCTGGTCTTCACTGTCCCCCTGCAGCCTATCCACAGGCACAACAGCACTGGGGATCTCGGCTTTCCCAGAGACTCAGCATGTCACGGTGCTCGTTCTCGGCAGAAACTTTTTCTGAAAAGGCAAACGTCTGGCTCCTTCTCCCACAAGGAAGGTGCCAGCCCTAAAAGATCTTGCAGGTCTTCACTATTCCTCTGCAGCCTATCTTTAGCCGCAACAGCACTGGGGATCTCTGCTTTCCCAGACACTCAGCATGTCACGGTGCTCGTTCTCGGCAGAAACTTTTTCTGAAAAGGCAAACGTCTGGCTCCTTCTCCCACAAGGAAGGTGCCAGCCCTGAAAGATCTTGCTGGTCTTCACCGTCCCGCGGCAGCCTATCCACAGGCACAACAGCACTGGGGATCTCTGCTTTCCCAGAGACTCAGCATGTCAGGGTGCTCGTTCTCGGCAGAAACTTATTCTGAAAAGGCAAACATCTGGCTCCTTCTCCCACAAGGAAGCTGCCAGCCCTGAAAGCTCTTGCAGGTCTTCACTGTCCCCCTGCAGCCTATCCACAGGCACAACAGCACTGAGGATCTCTGCTTTCCCAGAGACTCAGCATGTCACGGTGCTCGTTCTCGGCAGAAACTTTTTCTGAAAAGGCAAACGTCTGGCTCCTTCTCCCACAAGGAAGCTGCCAGCCCTGAAATCTCTTGTAGGTCTTCACTATCCCTCTGCAGCCTATCTTTAGCCGCAACAGCACTGGGGATCTCTGCTTTCCCAGAGACTCAGCATGTCACGGTGCTCGTTCTCGGCAGAAACTTTTTCTGAAAAGGCAAACGTCTGGCTCCTTCTCCCACAAGGAAGGTGCCAGCCCTGAAAGCTGTTGCTGGTCTTCAGTATCCCTCTGCAGCCTATCCACAGGCACAACAGCACTGGGGATCTCTGCTTTCCCAGAGACTCAGCATGTCACGGTGCTCGTTCTCGGCAGAAACTTTTTCTGAAAAGGCAAACGTCTGGCTCCTTCTCCCACAAGGAAGCTGCCAGCCCTGAAAGATCTTGCTGGTCTTCACCGTCCCCCTGCAGCCTATCCACAGGCACAACAGCACTGGGGATCTCTGCTTTCCCAGGGACTCAGCATGTAACGGTGCTCGTTCTCGGCAGAAACTTTTTCTGAAAAGGCAAACGTCTGGCTCCTTCTCCCACAAGGGTGCTGCCATCCCTGAAAGCTCTTGCAGGTCTTCACTATCCCTCTGCAGCCTATCTTTAGCCGCAACAGCACTAGGGATCTCGTCTTTCCCAGAGACTCAGCATGTCACGGTGCTCGTTCTCGGCAGAAACTTTTTCTGAAAAGGCAAACGTCTGGCTCCTTCTCCCACAAGGAAGCTGCCAGCCCTGAAAGATCTTGCTGGTCTTCACCGTCCCCCTGCAGCCTATCCACAGGCACAACAGCACTGGGGATCTCGGCTTTCCCAGAGACTCAGCATGTCACGGTGCTCGTTCTCGGCAGAAACTTTTTCTGAAAAGGCAAACGTCTGGCTCCTTCTCCCACAAGGAAGCTGCCAGCCCTGAAAGCTCTTGCAGGTCTTCACTATCCCTCTGCAGCCTATCTTTAGCCGCAACAGCACTGCGTATCTCTGCTTTCCCAGAGACTCAGCATGTCACGGTGCTCGTTCTCGGCAGAAACTTTTTCTGAAAAGGCAAACGTCTGGCTCCTTCTCCCACAAGGAAGGTGCCAGCCCTGAAAGCTCTTGCAGGTCTTCACTATCCCTCTGCAGCGTATATTTAGCCACAACAGCACTGGGGATCTCTGCTTTCCCAGAGACTCAGCATGTCACGGTGCTCGTTCTCGGCAGAAACTTTTTCTGAAAAGGCAAACGTCTGGCTCCTTCTCCCACAAGGAAGGTGCCAGCCCTGAAAGCTCTTGCAGGTCTTCACTATCCCTCTGCAGCGTATATTTAGCCACAACAGCACTGGGGATCTCTGCTTTCCCAGAGACTCAGCATGTCACGGTGCTCGTTCTCGGCAGAAACTTTTTCTGAAAAGGCAAACGTCTGGCTCCTTCTCCCACAAGGAAGCTGCCAGCCCTGAAAGATCTTGCTGGTCTTCACCGTCCCCCTGCACCCTATCCACAGGCACAACAGCACTGGGGATCTCGGCTTTCCCAGAGACTCAGCATGTCACGGTGCTCGTTCTCGGCAGAAACTTTTTCTGAAAAGGCAAACGTCTGGCTCCTTCTCCCACAAGGAAGGTGCCAGCCCTAAAAGCTCTTGCAGGTCTTCACTATTCCTCTGCAGCCTATCTTTAGCCGCAACAGCACTGGGGATCTCTGCTTTTCCAGAGACTCAGCATGTCACGGTGCTCGTTCTCGGCAGAAACTTTTTCTGAAAAGGCAAACGTCTGGCTCCTTCTCCCACAAGGAAGGTGCCAGCCCTATAAGATCTTGCAGGTCTTCACTATTCCTCTGCAGCCTATCTTTAGCCGCAACAGCACTGGGGATCTCTGCTTTCCCAGAGACTCAGCATGTCACGGTGCTCGTTCTCGGCAGAAACTTTTTCTGAAAAGGCAAACGTCTGGCTCCTTCTCCCACAAGGAAGCTGCCAGCCCTGAAAGATCTTGCTGGTCTTCACCGTCCCCCTGCAGCCTATCCACAGGCACAACAGCACTGGGGATCTCTGCTTTCCCAGAGACTCAGCATGTCAGGGTGCTCGTTCTCGGCAGAAACTTTTTCTGAAAAGGCAAACATCTGGCTCCTTCTCCCACAAGGAAGCTGCCAGCCCTGAAAGCTCTTGCAGGTCTTCACTGTCCCCCTGCAGCCTATCCACAGGCACAACAGCACTGAGGATCTCTGCTTTCCCAGAGACTCAGCATGTCACGGTGCTCGTTCTCGGCAGAAACTTTTTCTGAAAAGGCAAACGTCTGGCTCCTTCTCCCACAAGGAAGCTGCCAGCCCTGAAATCTCTTGTAGGTCTTCACTATCCCTCTGCAGCCTATCTTTAGCCACAACAGCACTGGGGATCTCTGCTTTCCCAGAGACTCAGCATGTCACGGTGCTCGTTCTCGGCAGAAACTTTTTCTGAAAAGGCAAACGTCTGGCTCCTTCTCCCACAAGGAAGGTGCCAGCCCTGAAAGCTGTTGCTGGTCTTCAGTATCCCTCTGCAGCCTATCCACAGGCACAACAGCACTGGGGATCTCTGCTTTCCCAGAGACTCAGCATGTCACGGTGCTCGTTCTCGGCAGAAACTTTTTCTGAAAAGGCAAACGTCTGGCTCCTTCTCCCACAAGGAAGCTGCCAGCCCTGAAAGCTCTTGCTGGTCTTCACTATCCCTCTGCAGCCTATCTTTAGCCGCAACAGCACTGGGGATCTCTGCTTTCCCAGAGACTCAGCATGTCACGGTGCTCGTTCTCGGCAGAAACTTTTTTTGAAAAGGCAAACATCTGGCTCCTTCTCCCAAAAGGAAGGTGCCAGCCCTGAAAGCTCTTGCAGGTCTTCACTATCCCTCTGCAGCCTATCTTTAGCCACAACAGCACTGGGGATCTCTGCTTTCCCAGAGACTCAGCATGTCACGGTGCTCGTACTCGTCAGAAACTTTTTCTGAAAAGGCAAACGTCTGGCTCCTTCTCCCACAAGGAAGCTGCCAGCCCTGAAAGATCTTGCTGGTCTTCCCTGTCCCCATGCAGGCTATCCACAGGCACAACAGCACTGGGGATCTCTGCTTTCCCAGACACTCAGCATGTCACGGTGCTCGTTCTCGGCAGAAACTTTTTCTGAAAAGGCAAACGTCTGGCTCCTTCTACCACAAGGAAGGTGCCAGCCCTGAAAGCTCTTGCAGGTCTTCACTATCCCTCTGCAGCCTATATTTAGCCACAACAGCACTGGGGATCTCTGCTTTCCCAGAGACTCAGCATGTCACGGTGCTCGTTCTCGGCAGAAACTTTTTCTGAAAAGGCAAACGTCGGGCTCCTTCTCCTACAAGGTAGGTCCAGCCCTTAAACATCTTGCTCGTCTTCACTATCCCTCTGCAGCCTATCTTTAGCCGCAGCAGCACTGGGGACCTCTGCTTTCCCAGAGACTCAGCATGTCACGGTGCTCGTTCTCGGCAGAAACTTTTTCTGAAAAGGCAAACGTCTGGCTCCTTCTCCCACAAGGAAGCTGCCAGCCCTGAAAGATCTTGCTGGTCTTCACCGTCCCCCTGCAGCCTATCCACAGGCACAACAGCACTGGGGATCTCGGCTTTCCCAGAGACTCAGCATGTCACGGTGCTCGTTCTCGGCAGAAACTTTTTCTGAAAAGGCAAACGTCTGGCTCCTTCTCCCACAAGGAAGGTGCCAGCCCTAAAAGCTCTTGCAGGTCTTCACTATTCCTCTGCAGCCTATCTTTAGCCGCAACAGCACTGCGTATCTCTGCTTTCCCAGAGACTCAGCATGTCACGGTGCTCGTTCTCGGCAGAAACTTTTTCTGAAAAGGCAAACGTCTGGCTCCTTCTCCCACAAGGAAGGTGCCAGCCCTGAAAGCTCTTGCAGGTCTTCACTATCCCTCTGCAGCGTATGTTTAGCCACAACAGCACTGGGGATCTCTGCTTTCCCAGAGACTCAGCATGTCACGGTGCTCGTTCTCGGCAGAAACTTTTTCTGAAAAGGCAAACGTCTGGCTCCTTCTCCCACAAGGAAGCTGCCAGCCCTGAAAGATCTTGCTGGTCTTCACTGTCCCCCTGCAGCCTATCCACAGGCACAACAGCACTGGGGATCTCGGCTTTCCCAGAGACTCAGCATGTCACGGTGCTCGTTCTCGGCAGAAACTTTTTCTGAAAAGGCAAACGTCTGGCTCCTTCTCCCACAAGGAAGGTGCCAGCCCTAAAAGATCTTGCAGGTCTTCACTATTCCTCTGCAGCCTATCTTTAGCCGCAACAGCACTGGGGATCTCTGCTTTCCCAGACACTCAGCATGTCACGGTGCTCGTTCTCGGCAGAAACTTTTTCTGAAAAGGCAAACGTCTGGCTCCTTCTCCCACAAGGAAGGTGCCAGCCCTGAAAGATCTTGCTGGTCTTCACCGTCCCGCGGCAGCCTATCCACAGGCACAACAGCACTGGGGATCTCTGCTTTCCCAGAGACTCAGCATGTCAGGGTGCTCGTTCTCGGCAGAAACTTATTCTGAAAAGGCAAACATCTGGCTCCTTCTCCCACAAGGAAGCTGCCAGCCCTGAAAGCTCTTGCAGGTCTTCACTGTCCCCCTGCAGCCTATCCACAGGCACAACAGCACTGAGGATCTCTGCTTTCCCAGAGACTCAGCATGTCACGGTGCTCGTTCTCGGCAGAAACTTTTTCTGAAAAGGCAAACGTCTGGCTCCTTCTCCCACAAGGAAGCTGCCAGCCCTGAAATCTCTTGTAGGTCTTCACTATCCCTCTGCAGCCTATCTTTAGCCGCAACAGCACTGGGGATCTCTGCTTTCCCAGAGACTCAGCATGTCACGGTGCTCGTTCTCGGCAGAAACTTTTTCTGAAAAGGCAAACGTCTGGCTCCTTCTCCCACAAGGAAGGTGCCAGCCCTGAAAGCTGTTGCTGGTCTTCAGTATCCCTCTGCAGCCTATCCACAGGCACAACAGCACTGGGGATCTCTGCTTTCCCAGAGACTCAGCATGTCACGGTGCTCGTTCTCGGCAGAAACTTTTTCTGAAAAGGCAAACGTCTGGCTCCTTCTCCCACAAGGAAGCTGCCAGCCCTGAAAGATCTTGCTGGTCTTCACCGTCCCCCTGCAGCCTATCCACAGGCACAACAGCACTGGGGATCTCTGCTTTCCCAGGGACTCAGCATGTAACGGTGCTCGTTCTCGGCAGAAACTTTTTCTGAAAAGGCAAACGTCTGGCTCCTTCTCCCACAAGGGTGCTGCCATCCCTGAAAGCTCTTGCAGGTCTTCACTATCCCTCTGCAGCCTATCTTTAGCCGCAACAGCACTAGGGATCTCGTCTTTCCCAGAGACTCAGCATGTCACGGTGCTCGTTCTCGTCAGAAACTTTTTCTGAAAAGGCAAACGTCTGGCTCCTTCTCCCACAAGGAAGCTGCCAGCCCTGAAAGATCTTGCTGGTCTTCACTGTCCCTCTGCAGCCTATCTTTAGCCGCAACAGCACTGGGGATCTCTGCTTTCCCAGAGACTCAGCATGTCACGGTGCTCGTTCTCGGCAGAAACTTTTTCTCAAAAGGCAAACGTCTGGCTCCTTCTCCCAAAAGGAAGGTGCCAGCCCTGAAAGCTCTTGCAGGTCTTCACTATCCCTCTGCAGCCTATCTTTAGCCACAACAGCACTGGGGATCTCTGCTTTCCCAGAGACTCAGCATGTCACGGTGCTCGTACTCGTCAGAAACTTTTTCTGAAAAGGCAAACGTCTGGCTCCTTCTCCCACAAGGAAGCTGCCAGCCCTGAAAGATCTTGCTGGTCTTCACTGTCCCCATGCAGGCTATCCACAGGCACAACAGCACTGGGGATCTCTGCTTTCCCAGACACTCAGCATGTCACGGTGCTCGTTCTCGGCAGAAACTTTTTCTGAAAAGGCAAACGTCTGGCTCCTTCTACCACAAGGAAGGTGCCAGCCCTGAAAGCTCTTGCAGATCTTCACTATCCCTCTGCAGCCTATATTTAGCTACAACAGCACTGGGGATCTCTGCTTTCCCAGAGACTCAGCATGTCACGGTGCTCGTTCTCGGCAGAAACTTTTTCTGAAAAGGCAAACGTCGGGCTCCTTCTCCTACAAGGTAGGTCCAGCCCTTAAACATCTTGCTCGTCTTCACTATCCCTCTGCAGCCTATCTTTAGCCTCAGCAGCACTGGGGACCTCTGCTTTCCCAGAGACTCAGCATGTCACGGTGCTCGTTCTCGGCAGAAACTTTTTCTGAAAAGGCAAACGTCTGGCTCCTTCTCCCACAAGGAAGCTGCCAGCCCTGAAAGATCTTGCTGGTCTTCACCGTCCCCCTGCAGCCTATCCACAGGCACAACAGCACTGGGGATCTCGGCTTTCCCAGAGACTCAGCATGTCACGGTGCTCGTTCTCGGCAGAAACTTTTTCTGAAAAGGCAAACGTCTGGCTCCTTCTCCCACAAGGAAGGTGCCAGCCCTAAAAGCTCTTGCAGGTCTTCACTATTCCTCTGCAGCCTATCTTTAGCCGCAACAGCACTGCGTATCTCTGCTTTCCCAGAGACTCAGCATGTCACGGTGCTCGTTCTCGGCAGAAACTTTTTCTGAAAAGGCAAACGTCTGGCTCCTTCTCCCACAAGGAAGGTGCCAGCCCTGAAAGCTCTTGCAGGTCTTCACTATCCCTCTGCAGCGTATATTTAGCCACAACAGCACTGGGGATCTCTGCTTTCCCAGAGACTCAGCATGTCACGGTGCTCGTTCTCGGCAGAAACTTTTTCTGAAAAGGCAAACGTCTGGCTCCTTCTCCCACAAGGAAGCTGCCAGCCCTGAAAGATCTTGCTGGTCTTCACTGTCCCCCTGCAGCCTATCCACAGGCACAACAGCACTGGGGATCTCGGCTTTCCCAGAGACTCAGCATGTCACGGTGCTCGTTCTCGGCAGAAACTTTTTCTGAAAAGGCAAACGTCTGGCTCCTTCTCCCACAAGGAAGGTGCCAGCCCTGAAAGATCTTGCTGGTCTTCACTATTCATCTGCAGCCTATCTTTAGCCGCAACAGCACTGGGGATCTCTGCTTTCCCAGACACTCAGCATGTCACGGTGCTCGTTCTCGGCAGAAACTTTTTCTGAAAAGGCAAACGTCTGGCTCCTTCTCCCACAAGGAAGGTGCCAGCCCTGAAAGATCTTGCTGGTCTTCACCGTCCCGCGGCAGCCTATCCACAGGCACAACAGCACTGGGGATCTCTGCTTTCCCAGAGACTCAGCATGTCAGGGTGCTCGTTCTCGGCAGAAACTTATTCTGAAAAGGCAAACATCTGGCTCCTTCTCCCACAAGGAAGCTGCCAGCCCTGAAAGCTCTTGCAGGTCTTCACTGTCCCCCTGCAGCCTATCCACAGGCACAACAGCACTGAGGATCTCTGCTTTCCCAGAGACTCAGCATGTCACGGTGCTCGTTCTCGGCAGAAACTTTTTCTGAAAAGGCAAACGTCTGGCTCCTTCTCCCACAAGGAAGCTGCCAGCCCTGAAATCTCTTGTAGGTCTTCACTATCCCTCTGCAGCCTATCTTTAGCCGCAACAGCACTGGGGATCTCTGCTTTCCCAGAGACTCAGCATGTCACGGTGCTCGTTCTCGGCAGAAACTTTTTCTGAAAAGGCAAACGTCTGGCTCCTTCTCCCACAAGGAAGGTGCCAGCCCTGAAAGCTGTTGCTGGTCTTCAGTATCCCTCTGCAGCCTATCCACAGGCACAACAGCACTGGGGATCTCTGCTTTCCCAGAGACTCAGCATGTCACGGTGCTCGTTCTCGGCAGAAACTTTTTCTGAAAAGGCAAACGTCTGGCTCCTTCTCCCACAAGGAAGCTGCCAGCCCTGAAAGATCTTGCTGGTCTTCACCGTCCCCCTGCAGCCTATCCACAGGCACAACAGCACTGGGGATCTCTGCTTTCCCAGGGACTCAGCATGTAACGGTGCTCGTTCTCGGCAGAAACTTTTTCTGAAAAGGCAAACGTCTGGCTCCTTCTCCCACAAGGGTGCTGCCATCCCTGAAAGCTCTTGCAGGTCTTCACTATCCCTCTGCAGCCTATCTTTAGCCGCAACAGCACTAGGGATCTCGTCTTTCCCAGAGACTCAGCATGTCACGGTGCTCGTTCTCGGCAGAAACTTTTTCTGAAAAGGCAAACGTCTGGCTCCTTCTCCCACAAGGAAGCTGCCAGCCCTGAAAGATCTTGCTGGTCTTCACCGTCCCCCTGCAGCCTATCCACAGGCACAACAGCACTGGGGATCTCTGCTTTCCCAGAGACTCAGCATGTCACGGTGCTCGTTCTCGTCAGAAACTTTTTCTGAAAAGGCAAACGTCTGGCTCCTTCTCCCACAAGGAAGCTGCCAGCCCTGAAAGATCTTGCTGGTCTTCACTGTCCCCCTGCAGGCTATCCACAGGCACAACAGCACTGGGGATCTCTGCTTTCCCAGAGACTCAGCATGTCACGGTGCTCGCTCTCGGCAGAAACTTTTTCTGAAATGGCAAACGTCTGGCTCCTTCTACCACAAGGAAGGTGCCAGCCCTGAAAGCTCTTGCAGGTCTTCACTATCCCTCTGCAGCCTATATTTAGCCACAACAGCACTGGGGACCTCTGCTTTCCCAGAGACTCAGCATGTCACGGTGCTCGATCTCGGCAAAAACTTTTTCTGAAAAGGCAAACGTCTGGCTCCTTCTCCTACAAGGTAGGACCAGCCCTTAAACATCTTGCTCGTCTTCACTATCCCTCTGCAGCCTATCTTTAGCCGCAACAGCACTGGGGACCTCTGCTTTCCCAGAGACTCAGCATGTCACGGTGCTCGTTCTCGGCAGAAACTTTTTCTGAAAAGGCAAACGTCTGGCTCCTTCTCCCACAAGGAAGCTGCCAGCCCTGAAAGATCTTGCTGGTCTTCACCGTCCCCCTGCAGCCTATCCACAGGCACAACAGCACTGGGGATCTCTGCTTTCCCAGAGACTCAGCATGTCACGGTGCTCGTTCTCGGCAGAAAATTTTTCTGAAAAGGCAAACGTCTGGCTCCTTCTCCCACAAGGAAGGTGCCAGCCCTGAAAGCTCTTGCTGGTCTTCAGTATCCCTCTGCAGCCTATCCACAGGCACAACAGCACTGGGGATCTCTGCTTTCCCAGACACTCAGCATGTCACGGTGCTCGTTCTCGGCAGAAACTTTTTCTGAAAAGGCAAACGTCTGGCTCCTTCTCCCACAAGGAAGCTGCCAGCCCTGAAAGCTCTTGCTGTTCTTCACTATCCCTCTGCAGCCTATCTTTAGCCACAACAGCACTGGGGATCTCTGCTTTCCCAGAGACTCAGCATGTCACGGTGCTCGTTCTCGGCAGAAACTTTTTCTGAAAAGGCAAACGTCTGGCTCCTTCTCCCAAAAGGAAGGTGCCAGCCCTGAAAGCACTTGCTGGTCTTCACTATCCCTCTGCAGCCTATCCACAGGCACAACAGCACTGGGGATCTCTGCTTTCCCAGAGACTCAGCATGTCACGGTGCTCGTTCTCGGCAGAAACTTTTTCTGAAAAGGCAAACGTCTGGCTCCTTCTCCCACAAGGAAGGTGCCAGCCCTGAAAGATCTTGCTGGTCTTCACCGTCCCCCTGCAGCCTATCCACAGGCACAACAGCACTGGGGATCTCTGCTTTCCCAGAGACTCAGCATGTCACGGTGCTCGTTCTCGGCAGAAACTTTTTCTGAAAAGGCAAACGTCTGGCTCCTTCTCCCACAAGGAAGGTGCCAGCCCTGAAAGCTCTTGCTGGTCTTCAGTATCCCTCTGCAGCCTATCCACAGGCACAACAGCACTGGGGATCTCTGCTTTCCCAGACACTCAGCATGTCACGGTGCTCGTTCTCGGCAGAAACTTTTTCTGAAAAGGCAAACGTCTGGCTCCTTCTCCCACAAGGAAGCTGCCAGCCCTGAAAGCTCTTGCTGGTCTTCACTATCCCTCTGCAGCCTATCTTTAGCCGCAACAGCACTGGGGATCTCTGCTTTCCCAGAGACTCAGCATGTCACGGTGCTCGTTCTCGGCAGAAACTTTTTCTGAAAAGGCAAACGTCTGGCTCCTTCTCCCAAAAGGAAGGTGCCAGCCCTGAAAGCTCTTGCAGGTCTTCACTATCCCTCTGCAGCCTATCTTTAGCCACAACAGCACTGGGGATCTCTGCTTTCCCAGAGACTCAGCATGTCACGGTGCTCGTTCTCGTCAGAAACTTTTTTTGAAAAGGCAAACGTCTGGCTCCTTCTCCCACAAGGAAGCTGCCAGCCCTGAAAGATCTTGCTGGTCTTCACTGTCCCCATGCAGGCTATCCACAGGCACAACAGCACTGGGGATCTCTGCTTTCCCAGAGACTCAGCATGTCACGGTGCTCGTTCTCGGCAGAAACTTTTTCTGAAAAGGCAAACGTCTGGCTCCTTCTACCGCAAGGAAGGTGCCAGCCCTGAAAGCTCTTGCAGGTCTTCACTATCCCTCTGCAGCCTATATTTAGCCACAACAGCACTGGGGATCTCTGCTTTCCCAGAGACTCAGCATGTCACGGTGCTCGTTCTCGGCAGAAACTTTTTCTGAAAAGGCAAACGTCTGGCTCCTTCTCCTACAAGGTAGGTCCAGCCCTTAAACATCTTGCTCGTCTTCACTATCCCTCTGCAGCCTATCTTTAGCCGCAGCAGCACTGCGGACCTCTGCTTTCCCAGAGACTCAGCATGTCACGGTGCTCGTTCTCGGCAGAAACTTTTTCTGAAAAGGCAAACGTCTGGCTCCTTCTCCCACAAGGAAGCTGCCAGCCCTGAAAGATCTTGCTGGTCTTCACCGTCCCCCTGCAGCCTATCCACAGGCACAACAGCACTGGGGATCTCGGCTTTCCCAGAGACTCAGCATGTCACGGTGCTCGTTCTCGGCAGAAACTTTTTCTGAAAAGGCAAACGTCTGGCTCCTTCTCCCACAAGGAAGGTGCCAGCCCTAAAAGCTCTTGCAGGTCTTCACTATTCCTCTGCAGCCTATCTTTAGCCGCAACAGCACTGCGTATCTCTGCTTTCCCAGAGACTCAGCATGTCACGGTGCTCGTTCTCGGCAGAAACTTTTTCTGAAAAGGCAAACGTCTGGCTCCTTCTCCCACAAGGAAGGTGCCAGCCCTGAAAGCTCTTGCAGGTCTTCACTATCCCTCTGCAGCGTATATTTAGCCACAACAGCACTGGGGATCTCTGCTTTCCCAGAGACTCAGCATGTCACGGTGCTCGTTCTCGGCAGAAACTTTTTCTGAAAAGGCAAACGTCTGGCTCCTTCTCCCACAAGGAAGCTGCCAGCCCTGAAAGATCTTGCTGGTCTTCACCGTTCCCCTGCAGCCTATCCACAGGCACAACAGCACTGGGGATCTCGGCTTTCCCAGAGACTCAGCATGTCACGGTGCTCGTTCTCGGCAGAAACTTTTTCTGAAAAGGCAAACGTCTGGCTCCTTCTCCCACAAGGAAGGTGCCAGCCCTAAAAGCTCTTGCAGGTCTTCACTATTCCTCTGCAGCCTATCTTTAGCCGCAACAGCACTGGGGATCTCTGCTTTTCCAGAGACTCAGCATGTCACGGTGCTCGTTCTCGGCAGAAACTTTTTCTGAAAAGGCAAACGTCTGGCTCCTTCTCCCACAAGGAAGGTGCCAGCCCTATAAGATCTTGCAGGTCTTCACTATTCCTCTGCAGCCTATCTTTAGCCGCAACAGCACTGGGGATCTCTGCTTTCCCAGAGACTCAGCATGTCACGGTGCTCGTTCTCGGCAGAAACTTTTTCTGAAAAGGCAAACGTCTGGCTCCTTCTCCCACAAGGAAGCTGCCAGCCCTGAAAGATCTTGCTGGTCTTCACTGTCCCCATGCAGGCTATCCACAGGCACAACAGCACTGGGGATCTCTGCTTTCCCAGACACTCAGCATGTCACGGTGCTCGTTCTCGGCAGAAACTTTTTCTGAAAAGGCAAACGTCTGGCTCCTTCTACCACAAGGAAGGTGCCAGCCCTGAAAGCTCTTGCAGGTCTTCACTATCCCTCTGCAGCCTATATTTAGCCACAACAGCACTGGGGATCTCTGCTTTCCCAGAGACTCAGCATGTCACGGTGCTCGTTCTCGGCAGAAACTTTTTCTGAAAAGGCAAACGTCTGGCTCCTTCTCCTACAAGGTAGGTCCAGCCCTTAAACATCTTGCTCGTCTTCACTATCCCTCTGCAGCCTATCTTTAGCTGCAGCAGCACTGGGGACCTCTGCTTTCCCAGAGACTCAGCATGTCACGGTGCTCGTTCTCGGCAGAAACTTTTTCTGAAAAGGCAAACGTCTGGCTCCTTCTCCCACAAGGAAGCTGCCAGCCCTGAAAGATCTTGCTGGTCTTCACCGTCCCCCTGCAGCCTATCCACAGGCACAACAGCACTGGGGATCTCGGCTTTCCCAGAGACTCAGCATGTCACGGTGCTCGTTCTCGGCAGAAACTTTTTCTGAAAAGGCAAACGTCTGGCTCCTTCTCCCACAAGGAAGCTGCCAGCCCTGAAAGCTCTTGCAGGTCTTCACTATCCCTCTGCAGCCTATCTTTAGCCGCAACAGCACTGCGTATCTCTGCTTTCCCAGAGACTCAGCATGTCACGGTGCTCGTTCTCGGCAGAAACTTTTTCTGAAAAGGCAAACGTCTGGCTCCTTCTCCCACAAGGAAGGTGCCAGCCCTGAAAGCTCTTGCAGGTCTTCACTATCCCTCTGCAGCGTATATTTAGCCACAACAGCACTGGGGATCTCTGCTTTCCCAGAGACTCAGCATGTCACGGTGCTCGTTCTCGGCAGAAACTTTTTCTGAAAAGGCAAACGTCTGGCTCCTTCTCCCACAAGGAAGGTGCCAGCCCTGAAAGCTCTTGCAGGTCTTCACTATCCCTCTGCAGCGTATATTTAGCCACAACAGCACTGGGGATCTCTGCTTTCCCAGAGACTCAGCATGTCACGGTGCTCGTTCTCGGCAGAAACTTTTTCTGAAAAGGCAAACGTCTGGCTCCTTCTCCCACAAGGAAGCTGCCAGCCCTGAAAGATCTTGCTGGTCTTCACCGTCCCCCTGCACCCTATCCACAGGCACAACAGCACTGGGGATCTCGGCTTTCCCAGAGACTCAGCATGTCACGGTGCTCGTTCTCGGCAGAAACTTTTTCTGAAAAGGCAAACGTCTGGCTCCTTCTCCCACAAGGAAGGTGCCAGCCCTAAAAGCTCTTGCAGGTCTTCACTATTCCTCTGCAGCCTATCTTTAGCCGCAACAGCACTGGGGATCTCTGCTTTTCCAGAGACTCAGCATGTCACGGTGCTCGTTCTCGGCAGAAACTTTTTCTGAAAAGGCAAACGTCGGGCTCCTTCTCCCACAAGGAAGGTGCCAGCCCTAAAAGATCTTGCAGGTCTTCACTATTCCTCTGCAGCCTATCTTTAGCCGCAACAGCACTGGGGATCTCTGCTTTCCCAGAGACTCAGCATGTCACGGTGCTCGTTCTCGGCAGAAACTTTTTCTGAAAAGGCAAACGTCTGGCTCCTTCTCCCACAAGGAAGCTGCCAGCCCTGAAAGATCTTGCTGGTCTTCACCGTCCCCCTGCAGCCTATCCACAGGCACAACAGCACTGGGGATCTCTGCTTTCCCAGAGACTCAGCATGTCAGGGTGCTCGTTCTCGGCAGAAACTTTTTCTGAAAAGGCAAACATCTGGCTCCTTCTCCCACAAGGAAGCTGCCAGCCCTGAAAGCTCTTGCAGGTCTTCACTGTCCCCCTGCAGCCTATCCACAGGCACAACAGCACTGAGGATCTCTGCTTTCCCAGAGACTCAGCATGTCACGGTGCTCGTTCTCGGCAGAAACTTTTTCTGAAAAGGCAAACGTCTGGCTCCTTCTCCCACAAGGAAGCTGCCAGCCCTGAAATCTCTTGTAGGTCTTCACTATCCCTCTGCAGCCTATCTTTAGCCACAACAGCACTGGGGATCTCTGCTTTCCCAGAGACTCAGCATGTCACGGTGCTCGTTCTCGGCAGAAACTTTTTCTGAAAAGGCAAACGTCTGGCTCCTTCTCCCACAAGGAAGGTGCCAGCCCTGAAAGCTGTTGCTGGTCTTCAGTATCCCTCTGCAGCCTATCCACAGGCACAACAGCACTGGGGATCTCTGCTTTCCCAGAGACTCAGCATGTCACGGTGCTCGTTCTCGGCAGAAACTTTTTCTGAAAAGGCAAACGTCTGGCTCCTTCTCCCACAAGGAAGCTGCCAGCCCTGAAAGCTCTTGCTGGTCTTCACTATCCCTCTGCAGCCTATCTTTAGCCGCAACAGCACTGGGGATCTCTGCTTTCCCAGAGACTCAGCATGTCACGGTGCTCGTTCTCGGCAGAAACTTTTTTTGAAAAGGCAAACATCTGGCTCCTTCTCCCAAAAGGAAGGTGCCAGCCCTGAAAGCTCTTGCAGGTCTTCACTATCCCTCTGCAGCCTATCTTTAGCCACAACAGCACTGGGGATCTCTGCTTTCCCAGAGACTCAGCATGTCACGGTGCTCGTACTCGTCAGAAACTTTTTCTGAAAAGGCAAACGTCTGGCTCCTTCTCCCACAAGGAAGCTGCCAGCCCTGAAAGATCTTGCTGGTCTTCCCTGTCCCCATGCAGGCTATCCACAGGCACAACAGCACTGGGGATCTCTGCTTTCCCAGACACTCAGCATGTCACGGTGCTCGTTCTCGGCAGAAACTTTTTCTGAAAAGGCAAACGTCTGGCTCCTTCTACCACAAGGAAGGTGCCAGCCCTGAAAGCTCTTGCAGGTCTTCACTATCCCTCTGCAGCCTATATTTAGCCACAACAGCACTGGGGATCTCTGCTTTCCCAGAGACTCAGCATGTCACGGTGCTCGTTCTCGGCAGAAACTTTTTCTGAAAAGGCAAACGTCGGGCTCCTTCTCCTACAAGGTAGGTCCAGCCCTTAAACATCTTGCTCGTCTTCACTATCCCTCTGCAGCCTATCTTTAGCCGCAGCAGCACTGGGGACCTCTGCTTTCCCAGAGACTCAGCATGTCACGGTGCTCGTTCTCGGCAGAAACTTTTTCTGAAAAGGCAAACGTCTGGCTCCTTCTCCCACAAGGAAGCTGCCAGCCCTGAAAGATCTTGCTGGTCTTCACCGTCCCCCTGCAGCCTATCCACAGGCACAACAGCACTGGGGATCTCGGCTTTCCCAGAGACTCAGCATGTCACGGTGCTCGTTCTCGGCAGAAACTTTTTCTGAAAAGGCAAACGTCTGGCTCCTTCTCCCACAAGGAAGGTGCCAGCCCTAAAAGCTCTTGCAGGTCTTCACTATTCCTCTGCAGCCTATCTTTAGCCGCAACAGCACTGCGTATCTCTGCTTTCCCAGAGACTCAGCATGTCACGGTGCTCGTTCTCGGCAGAAACTTTTTCTGAAAAGGCAAACGTCTGGCTCCTTCTCCCACAAGGAAGGTGCCAGCCCTGAAAGCTCTTGCAGGTCTTCACTATCCCTCTGCAGCGTATGTTTAGCCACAACAGCACTGGGGATCTCTGCTTTCCCAGAGACTCAGCATGTCACGGTGCTCGTTCTCGGCAGAAACTTTTTCTGAAAAGGCAAACGTGTGGCTCCTTCTCCCACAAGGAAGCTGCCAGCCCTGAAAGATCTTGCTGGTCTTCACTGTCCCCCTGCAGCCTATCCACAGGCACAACAGCACTGGGGATCTCGGCTTTCCCAGAGACTCAGCATGTCACGGTGCTCGTTCTCGGCAGAAACTTTTTCTGAAAAGGCAAACGTCTGGCTCCTTCTCCCACAAGGAAGGTGCCAGCCCTAAAAGATCTTGCAGGTCTTCACTATTCCTCTGCAGCCTATCTTTAGCCGCAACAGCACTGGGGATCTCTGCTTTCCCAGACACTCAGCATGTCACGGTGCTCGTTCTCGGCAGAAACTTTTTCTGAAAAGGCAAACGTCTGGCTCCTTCTCCCACAAGGAAGGTGCCAGCCCTGAAAGATCTTGCTGGTCTTCACCGTCCCGCGGCAGCCTATCCACAGGCACAACAGCACTGGGGATCTCTGCTTTCCCAGAGACTCAGCATGTCAGGGTGCTCGTTCTCGGCAGAAACTTATTCTGAAAAGGCAAACATCTGGCTCCTTCTCCCACAAGGAAGCTGCCAGCCCTGAAAGCTCTTGCAGGTCTTCACTGTCCCCCTGCAGCCTATCCACAGGCACAACAGCACTGAGGATCTCTGCTTTCCCAGAGACTCAGCATGTCACGGTGCTCGTTCTCGGCAGAAACTTTTTCTGAAAAGGCAAACGTCTGGCTCCTTCTCCCACAAGGAAGCTGCCAGCCCTGAAATCTCTTGTAGGTCTTCACTATCCCTCTGCAGCCTATCTTTAGCCGCAACAGCACTGGGGATCTCTGCTTTCCCAGAGACTCAGCATGTCACGGTGCTCGTTCTCGGCAGAAACTTTTTCTGAAAAGGCAAACGTCTGGCTCCTTCTCCCACAAGGAAGGTGCCAGCCCTGAAAGCTGTTGCTGGTCTTCAGTATCCCTCTGCAGCCTATCCACAGGCACAACAGCACTGGGGATCTCTGCTTTCCCAGAGACTCAGCATGTCACGGTGCTCGTTCTCGGCAGAAACTTTTTCTGAAAAGGCAAACGTCTGGCTCCTTCTCCCACAAGGAAGCTGCCAGCCCTGAAAGATCTTGCTGGTCTTCACCGTCCCCCTGCAGCCTATCCACAGGCACAACAGCACTGGGGATCTCTGCTTTCCCAGGGACTCAGCATGTAACGGTGCTCGTTCTCGGCAGAAACTTTTTCTGAAAAGGCAAACGTCTGGCTCCTTCTCCCACAAGGGTGCTGCCATCCCTGAAAGCTCTTGCAGGTCTTCACTATCCCTCTGCAGCCTATCTTTAGCCGCAACAGCACTAGGGATCTCGTCTTTCCCAGAGACTCAGCATGTCACGGTGCTCGTTCTCGGCAGAAACTTTTTCTGAAAAGGCAAACGTCTGGCTCCTTCTCCCACAAGGAAGCTGCCAGCCCTGAAAGATCTTGCTGGTCTTCACCGTCCCCCTGCAGCCTATCCACAGGCACAACAGCACTGGGGATCTCGGCTTTCCCAGAGACTCAGCATGTCACGGTGCTCGTTCTCGGCAGAAACTTTTTCTGAAAAGGCAAACGTCTGGCTCCTTCTCCCACAAGGAAGCTGCCAGCCCTGAAAGCTCTTGCAGGTCTTCACTATCCCTCTGCAGCCTATCTTTAGCCGCAACAGCACTGCGTATCTCTGCTTTCCCAGAGACTCAGCATGTCACGGTGCTCGTTCTCGGCAGAAACTTTTTCTGAAAAGGCAAACGTCTGGCTCCTTCTCCCACAAGGAAGGTGCCAGCCCTGAAAGCTCTTGCAGGTCTTCACTATCCCTCTGCAGCGTATATTTAGCCACAACAGCACTGGGGATCTCTGCTTTCCCAGAGACTCAGCATGTCACGGTGCTCGTTCTCGGCAGAAACTTTTTCTGAAAAGGCAAACGTCTGGCTCCTTCTCCCACAAGGAAGGTGCCAGCCCTGAAAGCTCTTGCAGGTCTTCACTATCCCTCTGCAGCGTATATTTAGCCACAACAGCACTGGGGATCTCTGCTTTCCCAGAGACTCAGCATGTCACGGTGCTCGTTCTCGGCAGAAACTTTTTCTGAAAAGGCAAACGTCTGGCTCCTTCTCCCACAAGGAAGCTGCCAGCCCTGAAAGATCTTGCTGGTCTTCACCGTCCCCCTGCACCCTATCCACAGGCACAACAGCACTGGGGATCTCGGCTTTCCCAGAGACTCAGCATGTCACGGTGCTCGTTCTCGGCAGAAACTTTTTCTGAAAAGGCAAACGTCTGGCTCCTTCTCCCACAAGGAAGGTGCCAGCCCTAAAAGCTCTTGCAGGTCTTCACTATTCCTCTGCAGCCTATCTTTAGCCGCAACAGCACTGGGGATCTCTGCTTTTCCAGAGACTCAGCATGTCACGGTGCTCGTTCTCGGCAGAAACTTTTTCTGAAAAGGCAAACGTCTGGCTCCTTCTCCCACAAGGAAGGTGCCAGCCCTAAAAGATCTTGCAGGTCTTCACTATTCCTCTGCAGCCTATCTTTAGCCGCAACAGCACTGGGGATCTCTGCTTTCCCAGAGACTCAGCATGTCACGGTGCTCGTTCTCGGCAGAAACTTTTTCTGAAAAGGCAAACGTCTGGCTCCTTCTCCCACAAGGAAGCTGCCAGCCCTGAAAGATCTTGCTGGTCTTCACCGTCCCCCTGCAGCCTATCCACAGGCACAACAGCACTGGGGATCTCTGCTTTCCCAGAGACTCAGCATGTCAGGGTGCTCGTTCTCGGCAGAAACTTTTTCTGAAAAGGCAAACATCTGGCTCCTTCTCCCACAAGGAAGCTGCCAGCCCTGAAAGCTCTTGCAGGTCTTCACTGTCCCCCTGCAGCCTATCCACAGGCACAACAGCACTGAGGATCTCTGCTTTCCCAGAGACTCAGCATGTCACGGTGCTCGTTCTCGGCAGAAACTTTTTCTGAAAAGGCAAACGTCTGGCTCCTTCTCCCACAAGGAAGCTGCCAGCCCTGAAATCTCTTGTAGGTCTTCACTATCCCTCTGCAGCCTATCTTTAGCCACAACAGCACTGGGGATCTCTGCTTTCCCAGAGACTCAGCATGTCACGGTGCTCGTTCTCGGCAGAAACTTTTTCTGAAAAGGCAAACGTCTGGCTCCTTCTCCCACAAGGAAGGTGCCAGCCCTGAAAGCTGTTGCTGGTCTTCAGTATCCCTCTGCAGCCTATCCACAGGCACAACAGCACTGGGGATCTCTGCTTTCCCAGAGACTCAGCATGTCACGGTGCTCGTTCTCGGCAGAAACTTTTTCTGAAAAGGCAAACGTCTGGCTCCTTCTCCCACAAGGAAGCTGCCAGCCCTGAAAGCTCTTGCTGGTCTTCACTATCCCTCTGCAGCCTATCTTTAGCCGCAACAGCACTGGGGATCTCTGCTTTCCCAGAGACTCAGCATGTCACGGTGCTCGTTCTCGGCAGAAACTTTTTTTGAAAAGGCAAACATCTGGCTCCTTCTCCCAAAAGGAAGGTGCCAGCCCTGAAAGCTCTTGCAGGTCTTCACTATCCCTCTGCAGCCTATCTTTAGCCACAACAGCACTGGGGATCTCTGCTTTCCCAGAGACTCAGCATGTCACGGTGCTCGTACTCGTCAGAAACTTTTTCTGAAAAGGCAAACGTCTGGCTCCTTCTCCCACAAGGAAGCTGCCAGCCCTGAAAGATCTTGCTGGTCTTCCCTGTCCCCATGCAGGCTATCCACAGGCACAACAGCACTGGGGATCTCTGCTTTCCCAGACACTCAGCATGTCACGGTGCTCGTTCTCGGCAGAAACTTTTTCTGAAAAGGCAAACGTCTGGCTCCTTCTACCACAAGGAAGGTGCCAGCCCTGAAAGCTCTTGCAGGTCTTCACTATCCCTCTGCAGCCTATATTTAGCCACAACAGCACTGGGGATCTCTGCTTTCCCAGAGACTCAGCATGTCACGGTGCTCGTTCTCGGCAGAAACTTTTTCTGAAAAGGCAAACGTCGGGCTCCTTCTCCTACAAGGTAGGTCCAGCCCTTAAACATCTTGCTCGTCTTCACTATCCCTCTGCAGCCTATCTTTAGCCGCAGCAGCACTGGGGACCTCTGCTTTCCCAGAGACTCAGCATGTCACGGTGCTCGTTCTCGGCAGAAACTTTTTCTGAAAAGGCAAACGTCTGGCTCCTTCTCCCACAAGGAAGCTGCCAGCCCTGAAAGATCTTGCTGGTCTTCACCGTCCCCCTGCAGCCTATCCACAGGCACAACAGCACTGGGGATCTCGGCTTTCCCAGAGACTCAGCATGTCACGGTGCTCGTTCTCGGCAGAAACTTTTTCTGAAAAGGCAAACGTCTGGCTCCTTCTCCCACAAGGAAGGTGCCAGCCCTAAAAGCTCTTGCAGGTCTTCACTATTCCTCTGCAGCCTATCTTTAGCCGCAACAGCACTGCGTATCTCTGCTTTCCCAGAGACTCAGCATGTCACGGTGCTCGTTCTCGGCAGAAACTTTTTCTGAAAAGGCAAACGTCTGGCTCCTTCTCCCACAAGGAAGGTGCCAGCCCTGAAAGCTCTTGCAGGTCTTCACTATCCCTCTGCAGCGTATGTTTAGCCACAACAGCACTGGGGATCTCTGCTTTCCCAGAGACTCAGCATGTCACGGTGCTCGTTCTCGGCAGAAACTTTTTCTGAAAAGGCAAACGTCTGGCTCCTTCTCCCACAAGGAAGCTGCCAGCCCTGAAAGATCTTGCTGGTCTTCACTGTCCCCCTGCAGCCTATCCACAGGCACAACAGCACTGGGGATCTCGGCTTTCCCAGAGACTCAGCATGTCACGGTGCTCGTTCTCGGCAGAAACTTTTTCTGAAAAGGCAAACGTCTGGCTCCTTCTCCCACAAGGAAGGTGCCAGCCCTAAAAGATCTTGCAGGTCTTCACTATTCCTCTGCAGCCTATCTTTAGCCGCAACAGCACTGGGGATCTCTGCTTTCCCAGACACTCAGCATGTCACGGTGCTCGTTCTCGGCAGAAACTTTTTCTGAAAAGGCAAACGTCTGGCTCCTTCTCCCACAAGGAAGGTGCCAGCCCTGAAAGATCTTGCTGGTCTTCACCGTCCCGCGGCAGCCTATCCACAGGCACAACAGCACTGGGGATCTCTGCTTTCCCAGAGACTCAGCATGTCAGGGTGCTCGTTCTCGGCAGAAACTTATTCTGAAAAGGCAAACATCTGGCTCCTTCTCCCACAAGGAAGCTGCCAGCCCTGAAAGCTCTTGCAGGTCTTCACTGTCCCCCTGCAGCCTATCCACAGGCACAACAGCACTGAGGATCTCTGCTTTCCCAGAGACTCAGCATGTCACGGTGCTCGTTCTCGGCAGAAACTTTTTCTGAAAAGGCAAACGTCTGGCTCCTTCTCCCACAAGGAAGCTGCCAGCCCTGAAATCTCTTGTAGGTCTTCACTATCCCTCTGCAGCCTATCTTTAGCCGCAACAGCACTGGGGATCTCTGCTTTCCCAGAGACTCAGCATGTCACGGTGCTCGTTCTCGGCAGAAACTTTTTCTGAAAAGGCAAACGTCTGGCTCCTTCTCCCACAAGGAAGGTGCCAGCCCTGAAAGCTGTTGCTGGTCTTCAGTATCCCTCTGCAGCCTATCCACAGGCACAACAGCACTGGGGATCTCTGCTTTCCCAGAGACTCAGCATGTCACGGTGCTCGTTCTCGGCAGAAACTTTTTCTGAAAAGGCAAACGTCTGGCTCCTTCTCCCACAAGGAAGCTGCCAGCCCTGAAAGATCTTGCTGGTCTTCACCGTCCCCCTGCAGCCTATCCACAGGCACAACAGCACTGGGGATCTCTGCTTTCCCAGGGACTCAGCATGTAACGGTGCTCGTTCTCGGCAGAAACTTTTTCTGAAAAGGCAAACGTCTGGCTCCTTCTCCCACAAGGGTGCTGCCATCCCTGAAAGCTCTTGCAGGTCTTCACTATCCCTCTGCAGCCTATCTTTAGCCGCAACAGCACTAGGGATCTCGTCTTTCCCAGAGACTCAGCATGTCACGGTGCTCGTTCTCGTCAGAAACTTTTTCTGAAAAGGCAAACGTCTGGCTCCTTCTCCCACAAGGAAGCTGCCAGCCCTGAAAGATCTTGCTGGTCTTCACTGTCCCTCTGCAGCCTATCTTTAGCCGCAACAGCACTGGGGATCTCTGCTTTCCCAGAGACTCAGCATGTCACGGTGCTCGTTCTCGGCAGAAACTTTTTCTCAAAAGGCAAACGTCTGGCTCCTTCTCCCAAAAGGAAGGTGCCAGCCCTGAAAGCTCTTGCAGGTCTTCACTATCCCTCTGCAGCCTATCTTTAGCCACAACAGCACTGGGGATCTCTGCTTTCCCAGAGACTCAGCATGTCACGGTGCTCGTACTCGTCAGAAACTTTTTCTGAAAAGGCAAACGTCTGGCTCCTTCTCCCACAAGGAAGCTGCCAGCCCTGAAAGATCTTGCTGGTCTTCACTGTCCCCATGCAGGCTATCCACAGGCACAACAGCACTGGGGATCTCTGCTTTCCCAGACACTCAGCATGTCACGGTGCTCGTTCTCGGCAGAAACTTTTTCTGAAAAGGCAAACGTCTGGCTCCTTCTACCACAAGGAAGGTGCCAGCCCTGAAAGCTCTTGCAGATCTTCACTATCCCTCTGCAGCCTATATTTAGCTACAACAGCACTGGGGATCTCTGCTTTCCCAGAGACTCAGCATGTCACGGTGCTCGTTCTCGGCAGAAACTTTTTCTGAAAAGGCAAACGTCGGGCTCCTTCTCCTACAAGGTAGGTCCAGCCCTTAAACATCTTGCTCGTCTTCACTATCCCTCTGCAGCCTATCTTTAGCCGCAGCAGCACTGGGGACCTCTGCTTTCCCAGAGACTCAGCATGTCACGGTGCTCGTTCTCGGCAGAAACTTTTTCTGAAAAGGCAAACGTCTGGCTCCTTCTCCCACAAGGAAGCTGCCAGCCCTGAAAGATCTTGCTGGTCTTCACCGTCCCCCTGCAGCCTATCCACAGGCACAACAGCACTGGGGATCTCGGCTTTCCCAGAGACTCAGCATGTCACGGTGCTCGTTCTCGGCAGAAACTTTTTCTGAAAAGGCAAACGTCTGGCTCCTTCTCCCACAAGGAAGGTGCCAGCCCTAAAAGCTCTTGCAGGTCTTCACTATTCCTCTGCAGCCTATCTTTAGCCGCAACAGCACTGCGTATCTCTGCTTTCCCAGAGACTCAGCATGTCACGGTGCTCGTTCTCGGCAGAAACTTTTTCTGAAAAGGCAAACGTCTGGCTCCTTCTCCCACAAGGAAGGTGCCAGCCCTGAAAGCTCTTGCAGGTCTTCACTATCCCTCTGCAGCGTATATTTAGCCACAACAGCACTGGGGATCTCTGCTTTCCCAGAGACTCAGCATGTCACGGTGCTCGTTCTCGGCAGAAACTTTTTCTGAAAAGGCAAACGTCTGGCTCCTTCTCCCACAAGGAAGCTGCCAGCCCTGAAAGATCTTGCTGGTCTTCACTGTCCCCCTGCAGCCTATCCACAGGCACAACAGCACTGGGGATCTCGGCTTTCCCAGAGACTCAGCATGTCACGGTGCTCGTTCTCGGCAGAAACTTTTTCTGAAAAGGCAAACGTCTGGCTCCTTCTCCCACAAGGAAGGTGCCAGCCCTGAAAGATCTTGCTGGTCTTCACTATTCATCTGCAGCCTATCTTTAGCCGCAACAGCACTGGGGATCTCTGCTTTCCCAGACACTCAGCATGTCACGGTGCTCGTTCTCGGCAGAAACTTTTTCTGAAAAGGCAAACGTCTGGCTCCTTCTCCCACAAGGAAGGTGCCAGCCCTGAAAGATCTTGCTGGTCTTCACCGTCCCGCGGCAGCCTATCCACAGGCACAACAGCACTGGGGATCTCTGCTTTCCCAGAGACTCAGCATGTCAGGGTGCTCGTTCTCGGCAGAAACTTATTCTGAAAAGGCAAACATCTGGCTCCTTCTCCCACAAGGAAGCTGCCAGCCCTGAAAGCTCTTGCAGGTCTTCACTGTCCCCCTGCAGCCTATCCACAGGCACAACAGCACTGAGGATCTCTGCTTTCCCAGAGACTCAGCATGTCACGGTGCTCGTTCTCGGCAGAAACTTTTTCTGAAAAGGCAAACGTCTGGCTCCTTCTCCCACAAGGAAGCTGCCAGCCCTGAAATCTCTTGTAGGTCTTCACTATCCCTCTGCAGCCTATCTTTAGCCGCAACAGCACTGGGGATCTCTGCTTTCCCAGAGACTCAGCATGTCACGGTGCTCGTTCTCGGCAGAAACTTTTTCTGAAAAGGCAAACGTCTGGCTCCTTCTCCCACAAGGAAGGTGCCAGCCCTGAAAGCTGTTGCTGGTCTTCAGTATCCCTCTGCAGCCTATCCACAGGCACAACAGCACTGGGGATCTCTGCTTTCCCAGAGACTCAGCATGTCACGGTGCTCGTTCTCGGCAGAAACTTTTTCTGAAAAGGCAAACGTCTGGCTCCTTCTCCCACAAGGAAGCTGCCAGCCCTGAAAGATCTTGCTGGTCTTCACCGTCCCCCTGCAGCCTATCCACAGGCACAACAGCACTGGGGATCTCTGCTTTCCCAGGGACTCAGCATGTAACGGTGCTCGTTCTCGGCAGAAACTTTTTCTGAAAAGGCAAACGTCTGGCTCCTTCTCCCACAAGGGTGCTGCCATCCCTGAAAGCTCTTGCAGGTCTTCACTATCCCTCTGCAGCCTATCTTTAGCCGCAACAGCACTAGGGATCTCGTCTTTCCCAGAGACTCAGCATGTCACGGTGCTCGTTCTCGGCAGAAACTTTTTCTGAAAAGGCAAACGTCTGGCTCCTTCTCCCACAAGGAAGCTGCCAGCCCTGAAAGATCTTGCTGGTCTTCACCGTCCCCCTGCAGCCTATCCACAGGCACAACAGCACTGGGGATCTCTGCTTTCCCAGAGACTCAGCATGTCACGGTGCTCGTTCTCGTCAGAAACTTTTTCTGAAAAGGCAAACGTCTGGCTCCTTCTCCCACAAGGAAGCTGCCAGCCCTGAAAGATCTTGCTGGTCTTCACTGTCCCCCTGCAGGCTATCCACAGGCACAACAGCACTGGGGATCTCTGCTTTCCCAGACACTCAGCATGTCACGGTGCTCGTTCTCGGCAGAAACTTTTTCTGAAATGGCAAACGTCTGGCTCCTTCTACCACAAGGAAGGTGCCAGCCCTGAAAGCTCTTGCAGGTCTTCACTATCCCTCTGCAGCCTATATTTAGCCACAACAGCACTGGGGATCTCTGCTTTCCCAGAGACTCAGCATGTCACGGTGCTCGATCTCGGCAAAAACTTTTTCTGAAAAGGCAAACGTCTGGCTCCTTCTCCTACAAGGTAGGACCAGCCCTTAAACATCTTGCTCGTCTTCACTATCCCTCTGCAGCCTATCTTTAGCCGCAACAGCACTGGGGACCTCTGCTTTCCCAGAGACTCAGCATGTCACGGTGCTCGTTCTCGGCAGAAACTTTTTCTGAAAAGGCAAACGTCTGGCTCCTTCTCCCACAAGGAAGCTGCCAGCCCTGAAAGATCTTGCTGGTCTTCACCGTCCCCCTGCAGCCTATCCACAGGCACAACAGCACTGGGGATCTCTGCTTTCCCAGAGACTCAGCATGTCACGGTGCTCGTTCTCGGCAGAAAATTTTTCTGAAAAGGCAAACGTCTGGCTCCTTCTCCCACAAGGAAGGTGCCAGCCCTGAAAGCTCTTGCTGGTCTTCAGTATCCCTCTGCAGCCTATCCACAGGCACAACAGCACTGGGGATCTCTGCTTTCCCAGACACTCAGCATGTCACGGTGCTCGTTCTCGGCAGAAACTTTTTCTGAAAAGGCAAACGTCTGGCTCCTTCTCCCACAAGGAAGCTGCCAGCCCTGAAAGCTCTTGCTGTTCTTCACTATCCCTCTGCAGCCTATCTTTAGCCACAACAGCACTGGGGATCTCTGCTTTCCCAGAGACTCAGCATGTCACGGTGCTCGTTCTCGGCAGAAACTTTTTCTGAAAAGGCAAACGTCTGGCTCCTTCTCCCAAAAGGAAGGTGCCAGCCCTGAAAGCACTTGCTGGTCTTCACTATCCCTCTGCAGCCTATCCACAGGCACAACAGCACTGGGGATCTCTGCTTTCCCAGAGACTCAGCATGTCACGGTGCTCGTTCTCGGCAGAAACTTTTTCTGAAAAGGCAAACGTCTGGCTCCTTCTCCCACAAGGAAGGTGCCAGCCCTGAAAGATCTTGCTGGTCTTCACCGTCCCCCTGCAGCCTATCCACAGGCACAACAGCACTGGGGATCTCTGCTTTCCCAGAGACTCAGCATGTCACGGTGCTCGTTCTCGGCAGAAACTTTTTCTGAAAAGGCAAACGTCTGGCTCCTTCTCCCACAAGGAAGGTGCCAGCCCTGAAAGCTCTTGCTGGTCTTCAGTATCCCTCTGCAGCCTATCCACAGGCACAACAGCACTGGGGATCTCTGCTTTCCCAGACACTCAGCATGTCACGGTGCTCGTTCTCGGGAGAAACTTTTTCTGAAAAGGCAAACGTCTGGCTCCTTCTCCCACAAGGAAGCTGCCAGCCCTGAAAGCTCTTGCTGGTCTTCACTATCCCTCTGCAGCCTATCTTTAGCCGCAACAGCACTGGGGATCTCTGCTTTCCCAGAGACTCAGCATGTCACGGTGCTCGTTCTCGGCAGAAACTTTTTCTCAAAAGGCAAACGTCTGGCTCCTTCTCCCAAAAGGAAGGTGCCAGCCCTGAAAGCTCTTGCAGGTCTTCACTATCCCTCTGCAGCCTATCTTTAGCCACAACAGCACTGGGGATCTCTGCTTTCCCAGAGACTCAGCATGTCACGGTGCTCGTTCTCGGGAGAAACTTTTTCTGAAAAGGCAAACGTCTGGCTCCTTCTCCCACAAGGAAGCTGCCAGCCCTGAAAGATCTTGCTGGTCTTCACTGTCCCCATGCAGGCTATCCACAGGCACAACAGCACTGGGGATCTCTGCTTTCCCAGACACTCAGCATGTCACGGTGCTCGTTCTCGGCAGAAACTTTTTCTGAAAAGGCAAACGTCTGGCTCCTTCTACCACAAGGAAGGTGCCAGCCCTGAAAGCTCTTGCAGGTCTTCACTATCCCTCTGCAGCCTATATTTAGCCACAACAGCACTGGGGATCTCTGCTTTCCCAGAGACTCAGCATGTCACGGTGCTCGTTCTCGGCAGAAACTTTTTCTGAAAAGGCAAACGTCTGGCTCCTTCTCCTACAAGGTAGGTCCAGCCCTTAAACATCTTGCTCGTCTTCACTATCCCTCTGCAGCCTATCTTTAGCCGCAGCAGCACTGGGGACCTCTGCTTTCCCAGAGACTCAGCATGTCACGGTGCTCGTTCTCGGCAGAAACTTTTTCTGAAAAGGCAAACGTCTGGCTCCTTCTCCCACAAGGAAGCTGCCAGCCCTGAAAGATCTTGCTGGTCTTCACCGTCCCCCTGCAGCCTATCCACAGGCACAACAGCACTGGGGATCTCGGCTTTCCCAGAGACTCAGCATGTCACGGTGCTCGTTCTTGGCAGAAACTTTTTCTGAAAAGGCAAACGTCTGGCTCCTTCTCCCACAAGGAAGGTGCCAGCCCTAAAAGCTCTTGCAGGTCTTCACTATTCCTCTGCAGCCTATCTTTAGCCGCAACAGCACTGCGTATCTCTGCTTTCCCAGAGACTCAGCATGTCACGGTGCTCGTTCTCGGCAGAAACTTTTTCTGAAAAGGCAAACGTCTGGCTCCTTCTCCCACAAGGAAGGTGCCAGCCCTGAAAGCTCTTGCAGGTCTTCACTATCCCTCTGCAGCGTATATTTAGCCACAACAGCACTGGGGATCTCTGCTTTCCCAGAGACTCAGCATGTCACGGTGCTCGTTCTCGGCAGAAACTTTTTCTGAAAAGGCAAACGTCTGGCTCCTTCTCCCACAAGGAAGCTGCCAGCCCTGAAAGATCTTGCTGGTCTTCACCGTCCCCCTGCAGCCTATCCACAGGCACAACAGCACTGGGGATCTCGGCTTTCCCAGAGACTCAGCATGTCACGGTGCTCGTTCTCGGCAGAAACTTTTTCTGAAAAGGCAAACGTCTGGCTCCTTCTCCCACAAGGAAGGTGCCAGCCCTAAAAGCTCTTGCAGGTCTTCACTATTCCTCTGCAGCCTATCTTTAGCCGCAACAGCACTGGGGATCTCTGCTTTTCCAGAGACTCAGCATGTCACGGTGCTCGTTCTCGGCAGAAACTTTTTCTGAAAAGGCAAACGTCTGGCTCCTTCTCCCACAAGGAAGGTGCCAGCCCTAAAAGATCTTGCAGGTCTTCACTATTCCTCTGCAGCCTATCTTTAGCCGCAACAGCACTGGGGATCTCTGCTTTCCCAGAGACTCAGCATGTCACGGTGCTCGTTCTCGGCAGAAACTTTTTCTGAAAAGGCAAACGTCTGGCTCCTTCTCCCACAAGGAAGGTGCCAGCCCTGAAAGATCTTGCTGGTCTTCACCGTCCCGCGGCAGCCTATCCACAGGCACAACAGCACTGGGGATCTCTGCTTTCCCAGAGACTCAGCATGTCAGGGTGCTCGTTCTCGGCAGAAACTTTTTCTGAAAAGGCAAACATCTGGCTCCTTCTCCCACAAGGAAGCTGCCAGCCCTGAAAGCTCTTGCAGGTCTTCACTGTCCCCCTGCAGCCTATCCACAGGCACAACAGCACTGAGGATCTCTGCTTTCCCAGAGACTCAGCATGTCACGGTGCTCGTTCTCGGCAGAAACTTTTTCTGAAAAGGCAAACGTCTGGCTCCTTCTCCCACAAGGAAGCTGCCAGCCCTGAAATCTCTTGTAGGTCTTCACTATCCCTCTGCAGCCTATCTTTAGCCGCAACAGCACTGGGGATCTCTGCTTTCCCAGAGACTCAGCATGTCACGGTGCTCGTTCTCGGCAGAAACTTTTTCTGAAAAGGCAAACGTCTGGCTCCTTCTCCCACAAGGAAGGTGCCAGCCCTGAAAGCTGTTGCTGGTCTTCAGTATCCCTCTGCAGCCTATCCACAGGCACAACAGCACTGGGGATCTCTGCTTTCCCAGAGACTCAGCATGTCACGGTGCTCGTTCTCGGCAGAAACTTTTTCTGAAAAGGCAAACGTCTGGCTCCTTCTCCCACAAGGAAGCTGCCAGCCCTGAAAGATCTTGCTGGTCTTCACCGTCCCCCTGCAGCCTATCCACAGGCACAACAGCACTGGGGATCTCTGCTTTCCCAGGGACTCAGCATGTCACGGTGCTCGTTCTCGGCAGAAACTTTTTTTGAAAAGGCAAACGTCTGGCTCCTTCTCCCACAAGGGTGCTGCCATCCCTGAAAGCTCTTGCAGGTCTTCACTATCCCTCTGCAGCCTATCTTTAGCCGCAACAGCACTAGGGATCTCTGCTTTCCCAGAGACTCAGCATGTCACGGTGCTCGTTCTCGGCAGAAACTTTTTCTGAAAAGGCAAACGTCTGGCTCCTTCTCCCACAAGGAAGCTGCCAGCCCTGAAAGATCTTGCTGGTCTTCACCGTCCCCCTGCAGCCTATCCACAGGCACAACAGCACTGGGGATCTCTGCTTTCCCAGAGACTCAGCATGTCACGGTGCTCGTTCTCGTCAGAAACTTTTTCTGAAAAGGCAAACGTCTGGCTCCTTCTCCCACAAGGAAGCTGCCAGCCCTGAAAGATCTTGCTGGTCTTCACTGTCCCCCTGCAGGCTATCCACAGGCACAACAGCACTGGGGATCTCTGCTTTCCCAGACACTCAGCATGTCACGGTGCTCGTTCTCGGCAGAAACTTTTTCTGAAATGGCAAACGTCTGGCTCCTTCTACCACAAGGAAGGTGCCAGCCCTGAAAGCTCTTGCAGGTCTTCACTATCCCTCTGCAGCCTATATTTAGCCACAACAGCACTGGGGATCTCTGCTTTCCCAGAGACTCAGCATGTCACGGTGCTCGATCTCGGCAGAAACTTTTTCTGAAAAGGCAAACGTCTGGCTCCTTCTCCTACAAGGTAGGTCCAGCCCTTAAACATCTTGCTCGTCTTCACTATCCCTCTGCAGCCTATCTTTAGCCGCAACAGCACTGGGGACCTCTGCTTTCCCAGAGACTCAGCATGTCACGGTGCTCGTTCTCGGCAGAAACATTTTCTGAAAAGGCAAACGTCTGGCTCCTTCTCCCACAAGGAAGCTGCCAGCCCTGAAAGATCTTGCTGGTCTTCACCGTCCCCCTGCAGCCTATCCACAGGCACAACAGCACTGGGGATCTCTGCTTTCCCAGAGACTCAGCATGTCACGGTGCTCGTTCTCGGCAGAAAATTTTTCTGAAAAGGCAAACGTCTGGCTCCTTCTCCCACAAGGAAGGTGCCAGCCCTGAAAGCTCTTGCTGGTCTTCAGTATCCCTCTGCAGCCTATCCACAGGCACAACAGCACTGGGGATCTCTGCTTTCCCAGACACTCAGCATGTCACGGTGCTCGTTCTCGGCAGAAACTTTTTCTGAAAAGGCAAACGTCTGGCTCCTTCTCCCACAAGGAAGCTGCCAGCCCTGAAAGCTCTTGCTGTTCTTCACTATCCCTCTGCAGCCTATCTTTAGCCGCAACAGCACTGGGGATCTCTGCTTTCCCAGAGACTCAGCATGTCACGGTGCTCGTTCTCGGCAGAAACTTTTTCTGAAAAGGCAAACGTCTGGCTCCTTCTCCCAAAAGGAAGGTGCCAGCCCTGAAAGCTCTTGCAGGTCTTCACTATCCCTCTGCAGCCTATCTTTAGCCGCAACAGCACTGGGGACCTCTGCTTTCCCAGAGACTCAGCATGTCACGGTGCTCGTTCTCGGCAGAAACTTTTTCTGAAAAGGCAAACGTCTGGCTCCTTCTCCCACAAGGAAGCTGCCAGCCCTGAAAGATCTTGCTGGTCTTCACTGTCCCCCTGCAGGCTATCCACAGGCACAACAGCACTGGGGATCTCTGCTTTCCCAGACACTCAGCATGTCACGGTGCTCGTTCTCGGCAGAAACTTTTTCTGAAAAGGCAAACGTCTGGCTCCTTCTACCACAAGGAAGGTGCCAGCCCTGAAAGCTCTTGCAGGTCTTCACTATCCCTCTGCAGCCTATATTTAGCCACAACAGCACTGGGGATCTCTGCTTTCCCAGAGACTCAGCATGTCACGGTGCTCGTTCTCGGCAAAAACTTTTTCTGAAAAGGCAAACGTCTGGCTCCTTCTCCTACAAGGTAGGTCCAGCCCTTAAACATCTTGCTCGTCTTCACTATCCCTCTGCAGCCTATCTTTAGCCGCAGCAGCACTGGGGACCTCTGCTTTCCCAGAGACTCAGCATGTCACGGTGCTCGTTCTCGGCAGAAACTTTTTCTGAAAAGGCAAACGTCTGGCTCCTTCTCCCACAAGGAAGCTGCCAGCCCTGAAAGATCTTGCTGGTCTTCACCGTCCCCCTGCAGCCTATCCACAGGCACAACAGCACTGGGGATCTCTGCTTTCCCAGAGACTCAGCATGTCACGGTGCTCGTTCTCGGCAGAAACTTTTTCTGAAAAGGCAAACGTCTGGCTCCTTCTCCCACAAGGAAGGTGCCAGCCCTGAAAGCTCTTGCAGGTCTTCACTATTCCTCTGCAGCCTATCTTTAGCCGCAACAGCACTGCGTATCTCTGCTTTCCCAGAGACTCAGCATGTCACGGTGCTCGTTCTCGGCAGAAACTTTTTCTGAAAAGGCAAACGTCTGGCTCCTTCTCCCACAAGGAAGGTGCCAGCCCTGAAAGCTCTTGCAGGTCTTCACTATCCCTCTGCAGCGTATATTTAGCCACAACAGCACTGGGGATCTCTGCTTTCCCAGAGACTCAGCATGTCACGGTGCTCGTTCTCGGCAGAAACTTTTTCTGAAAAGGCAAACGTCTGGCTCCTTCTCCCACAAGGAAGCTGCCAGCCCTGAAAGATCTTGCTGGTCTTCAGTATCCCTCTGCAGCCTATCCACAGGCACAGCAGCACTGGGGATCTCGGCTTTCCCAGAGACTCAGCATGTCACGGTGCTCGTTCTCGGCAGAAACTTTTTCTGAAAAGGCAAACGTCTGGCTCCTTCTCCCACAAGGAAGGTGCCAGCCCTAAAAGCTCTTGCAGGTCTTCACTATTCCTCTGCAGCCTATCTTTAGCTGCAACAGCACTGGGGATCTCTGCTTTCCCAGAGACTCAGCATGTCACGGTGCTCGTTCTCGGCAGAAACTTTTTCTGAAAAGGCAAACGTCTGGCTCCTTCTCCCACAAGGAAGGTGCCAGCCCTAAAAGATCTTGCAGGTCTTCACTATTCCTCTGCAGCCTATCTTTAGCCGCAACAGCACTGGGGATCTCTGCTTTCCCAGAGACTCAGCATGTCACGGTGCTCGTTCTCGGCAGAAACTTTTTCTGAAAAGGCAAACGTCTGGCTCCTTCTCCCACAAGGAAGGTGCCAGCCCTGAAAGATCTTGCTGGTCTTCACCGTCCCGCGGCAGCCTATCCACAGGCACAACAGCACTGGGGATCTCTGCTTTCCCAGAGACTCAGCATGTCAGGGTGCTCGTTCTCGGCAGAAACTTTTTCTGAAAAGGCAAACATCTGGCTCCTTCTCCCACAAGGAAGCTGCCAGCCCTGAAAGCTCTTGCAGGTCTTCACTGTCCCCCTGCAGCCTATCCACAGGCACAACAGCACTGAGGATCTCTGCTTTCCCAGAGACTCAGCATGTCACGGTGCTCGTTCTCGGCAGAAACTTTTTCTGAAAAGGCAAACGTCTGGCTCCTTCTCCCACAAGGAAGCTGCCAGCCCTGAAATCTCTTGTAGGTCTTCACTATCCCTCTGCAGCCTATCTTTAGCCGCAACAGCACTGGGGATCTCTGCTTTCCCAGAGACTCAGCATGTCACGGTGCTCGTTCTCGGCAGAAACTTTTTCTGAAAAGGCAAACGTCTGGCTCCTTCTCCCACAAGGAAGGTGCCAGCCCTGAAAGCTGTTGCTGGTCTTCAGTATCCCTCTGCAGCCTATCCACAGGCACAACAGCACTGGGGATCTCTGCTTTCCCAGAGACTCAGCATGTCACGGTGCTCGTTCTCGGCAGAAACTTTTTCTGAAAAGGCAAACGTCTGGCTCCTTCTCCCACAAGGAAGGTGCCAGCCCTGAAAGATCTTGCTGGTCTTCACCGTCCCCCTGCAGCCTATCCACAGGCACAACAGCACTGGGGATCTCTGCTTTCCCAGGGACTCAGCATGTCACGGTGCTCGTTCTCGGCAGAAACTTTTTTTGAAAAGGCAAACGTCTGGCTCCTTCTCCCACAAGGGTGCTGCCATCCCTGAAAGCTCTTGCAGGTCTTCACTATCCCTCTGCAGCCTATCTTTAGCCGCAACAGCACTAGGGATCTCGTCTTTCCCAGAGACTCAGCATGTCACGGTGCTCGTTCTCGGCAGAAACTTTTTCTGAAAAGGCAAACGTCTGGCTCCTTCTCCCACAAGGAAGCTGCCAGCCCTGAAAGATCTTGCTGGTCTTCACCGTCCCCCTGCAGCCTATCCACAGGCACAACAGCACTGGGGATCTCTGCTTTCCCAGAGACTCAGCATGTCACGGTGCTCGTTCTCGGCAGAAACTTTTTCTGAAAAGGCAAACGTCTGGCTCCTTCTCCCACAAGGAAGCTGCCAGCCCTGAAAGATCTTGCTGGTCTTCACTGTCCCCCTGCAGGCTATCCACAGGCACAACAGCACTGGGGATCTCTGCTTTCCCAGACACTCAGCATGTCACGGTGCTCGTTCTCGGCAGAAACTTTTTCTGAAATGGCAAACGTCTGGCTCCTTCTACCACAAGGAAGGTGCCAGCCCTGAAAGCTCTTGCAGGTCTTCACTATCCCTCTGCAGCCTATATTTAGCCACAACAGCACTGGGGATCTCTGCTTTTCCAGAGACTCAGCATGTCACGGTGCTCGATCTCGGCAAAAACTTTTTCTGAAAAGGCAAACGTCTGGCTCCTTCTCCCACAAGGAAGCTGCCAGCCCTGAAAGATCTTGCTGGTCTTCACCGTCCCCCTGCAGCCTATCCACAGGCACAACAGCACTGGGGATCTCTGCTTTCCCAGAGACTCAGCATGTCACGGTGCTCGTTCTCGGCAGAAACTTTTTCTGAAAAGGCAAACGTCTGGCTCCTTCTCCCACAAGGAAGCTGCCAGCCCTGAAAGATCTTGCTGGTCTTCACTGTCCCCCTGCAGGCTATCCACAGGCACAACAGCACTGGGGATCTCTGCTTTCCCAGACACTCAGCATGTCACGGTGCTCGTTCTCGGCAGAAACTTTTTCTGAAATGGCAAACGTCTGGCTCCTTCTACCACAAGGAAGGTGCCAGCCCTGAAAGCTCTTGCAGGTCTTCACTATCCCTCTGCAGCCTATATTTAGCCACAACAGCACTGGGGATCTCTGCTTTCCCAGAGACTCAGCATGTCACGGTGCTCGATCTCGGCAAAAACTTTTTCTGAAAAGGCAAACGTCTGGCTCCTTCTCCTACAAGGTAGGACCAGCCCTTAAACATCTTGCTCGTCTTCACTATCCCTCTGCAGCCTATCTTTAGCCGCAACAGCACTGGGGACCTCTGCTTTCCCAGAGACTCAGCATGTCACGGTGCTCGTTCTCGGCAGAAACTTTTTCTGAAAAGGCAAACGTCTGGCTCCTTCTCCCACAAGGAAGCTGCCAGCCCTGAAAGATCTTGCTGGTCTTCACCGTCCCCCTGCAGCCTATCCACAGGCACAACAGCACTGGGGATCTCTGCTTTCCCAGAGACTCAGCATGTCACGGTGCTCGTTCTCGGCAGAAAATTTTTCTGAAAAGGCAAACGTCTGGCTCCTTCTCCCACAAGGAAGGTGCCAGCCCTGAAAGCTCTTGCTGGTCTTCAGTATCCCTCTGCAGCCTATCCACAGGCACAACAGCACTGGGGATCTCTGCTTTCCCAGACACTCAGCATGTCACGGTGCTCGTTCTCGGCAGAAACTTTTTCTGAAAAGGCAAACGTCTGGCTCCTTCTCCCACAAGGAAGGTGCCAGCCCTGAAAGCTCTTGCTGTTCTTCACTATCCCTCTGCAGCCTATCTTTAGCCGCAACAGCACTGGGGATCTCTGCTTTCCCAGAGACTCAGCATGTCACGGTGCTCGTTCTCGGCAGAAACTTTTTCTGAAAAGGCAAACGTCTGGCTCCTTCTCCCAAAAGGAAGGTGCCAGCCCTGAAAGCTCTTGCAGGTCTTCACTATCCCTCTGCAGCCTATCTTTAGCCGCAACAGCACTGGGGATCTCTGCTTTCCCAGAGACTCAGCATGTCACGGTGCTCGTTCTCGGCAGAAAATTTTTCTGAAAAGGCAAACGTCTGGCTCCTTCTCCCACAAGGAAGCTGCCAGCCCTGAAAGATCTTGCTGGTCTTCACTGTCCCCCTGCAGGCTATCCACAGGCACAACAGCACTGGGGATCTCTGCTTTCCCAGACACTCAGCATGTCACGGTGCTCGTTCTCGGCAGAAACTTTTTCTGAAAAGGCAAACGTCTGGCTCCTTCTACCACAAGGAAGGTGCCAGCCCTGAAAGCTCTTGCAGGTCTTCACTATCCCTCTGCAGCCTATATTTAGCCACAACAGCACTGGGGATCTCTGCTTTCCCAGAGACTCAGCATGTCACGGTGCTCGTTCTCGGCAAAAACTTTTTCTGAAAAGGCAAACGTCTGGCTCCTTCTCCTACAAGGTAGGTCCAGCCCTTAAACATCTTGCTCGTCTTCACTATCCCTCTGCAGCCTATCTTTAGCCGCAACAGCACTGGGGACCTCTGCTTTCCCAGAGACTCAGCATGTCACGGTGCTCGTTCTCGGCAGAAACTTTTTCTGAAAAGGCAAACGTCTGGCTCCTTCTCCCACAAGGAAGGTGCCAGCCCTGAAAGCTCTTGCTGGTCTTCAGTATCCCTCTGCAGCCTATCCACAGGCACAACAGCACTGGGGATCTCTGCTTTCCCAGACACTCAGCATGTCACGGTGCTCGTTCTCGGCAGAAACTTTTTCTGAAAAGGCAAACGTCTGGCTCCTTCTACCACAAGGAAGGTGCCAGCCCTGAAAGCTCTTGCTGGTCTTCACTATCCCTCTGCAGCCTATCTTTAGCCGCAACAGCACTGGGGATCTCTGCTTTCCCAGAGACTCAGCATGTCACGGTGCTCGTTCTCGGCAGAAACTTTTTCTGAAAAGGCAAACGTCTGGCTCCTTCTCCCACAAGGAAGCTGCCAGCCCTGAAAGATCTTGCTGGTCTTCACTGTCCCCCTGCAGCCTATCCACAGGCACAACAGCACTGGGGATCTCTGCTTTCCCAGACACTCAGCATGTCACGGTGCTCGTTCTCGTCAGAAACTTTTTCTGAAAAGGCAAACGTCTGGCTCCTTCTACCACAAGGAAGGTGCCAGCCCTGAAAGCTCTTGCAGGTCTTCACTATCCCTCTGCAGCCTATATTTAGCCTCAACAGCACTGGGGATCTCTGCTTTCCCAGAGACTCAGCATGTCACGGTGCTCGTTCTCGGCAGAAACTTTTTCTGAAAAGGCAAACGTCTGGCTCCTTCTCCCACAAGGAAGGTGCCAGCCCTGAAAGATCTTGCTGGTCTTCACCGTCCCCCTGCAGCCTATCCACAGGCACAACAGCACTGGGGATCTCGGCTTTCCCAGAGACTCAGCATGTCACGGTGCTCGTTCTCGGCAGAAACTTTTTCTGAAAAGGCAAACGTCTGGCTCCTTCTCCCACAAGGAAGGTGCCAGCCCTAAAAGCTCTTGCAGGTCTTCACTATTCCTCTGCAGCCTATCTTTAGCCGCAACAGCACTGGGGATCTCTGCTTTCCCAGAGACTCAGCATGTCACGGTGCTCGTTCTCGTCAGAAACTTTTTCTGAAAAGGCAAACGTCTGGCTCCTTCTCCCACAAGGAAGCTGCCAGCCCTGAAAGATCTTGCTGGTCTTCACTGTCCCCATGCAGGCTATCCACAGGCACAACAGCACTGGGGATCTCTGCTTTCCCAGACACTCAGCATGTCACGGTGCTCGTTCTCGGCAGAAACTTTTTCTGAAAAGGCAAACGTCTGGCTCCTTCTCCCACAAGGAAGGTGCCAGCCCTGAAAGCTCTTGCAGGTCTTCACTATCCCTCTGCAGCCTATATTTAGCCACAACAGCACTGGGGATCTCTGCTTTCCCAGAGACTCAGCATGTCACGGTGCTCGTTCTCAGCAGAAACTTTTTCTGAAAAGGCAAAAGTCTGGCTCCTTCTCCTACAAGGCAGGTCCAGCCCTTAAACATCTTGCTCGTCTTCACTATCCCTCTGCAGCCAATCTTTAGCCGCAGCAGTACTGGGGACCTCTGCTTTCCCAGAGACTCAGCATGTCACGGTGCTCGTTCTCGGCAGAAACTTTTTCTGAAAAGGCAAACGTCTGGCTCCTTCTCCCACAAGGAAGCTGCCAGCCCTGAAAGATCTTGCTGGTCTTCACTGTCCCCCTGCAGGCTATCCACAGGCACAACAGCACTGGGGATCTCTGCTTTCCCAGACACTCAGCATGTCACGGTGCTCGTTCTCGGCAGAAACTTTTTCTGAAAAGGCAAACGTCTGGCTCCTTCTCCCAAAAGGAAGGTGCCAGCCCTGAAAGCTCTTGCAGGTCTTCACTATCCCTCTGCAGCCTATATTTAGCCACAACAGCACTGGGGATCTCTGCTTTCCCAGAGACTCAGCATGTCACGGTGCTCGTTCTCGGCAAAAACTTTTTCTGAAAAGGCAAACGTCTGGCTCCTTCTCCTACAAGGAAGCTGCCAGCCCTGAAAGATCTTGCTGGTCTTCACCGTCCCCCTGCAGCCTATCCACAGGCACAACAGCACTGGGGATCTCTGCTTTCCCAGAGACTCAGCATGTCATGGTGCTCGTTCTCGGCAGAAACTTTTTCTGAAAAGGCAAACGTCTGGCTCCTTCTCCCACAAGGAAGCTGCCAGCCCTGAAATCTCTTGTAGGTCTTCACTATCCCTCTGCAGC
This sequence comes from Astur gentilis, assembly GCF_929443795.1. Classification (NCBI taxonomy): domain Eukaryota; kingdom Metazoa; phylum Chordata; class Aves; order Accipitriformes; family Accipitridae; genus Astur; species Astur gentilis. The sequence continues at coordinate 4,092,045 of NW_026061079.1, read as the reverse complement.
CTATCTTTAGCCGCAACAGCACTGGGGATCTCTGCTTTCCCAGAGACTCAGCATGTCACGGTGCTCGTTCTCGGCAGAAACTTTTTCTGAAAAGGCAAACATCTGGCTCCTTCTCCCACAAGGAAGGTGCCAACCCTGAAAGATCTTGCTGGTCTTCACTGTCCCCCTGCAGCCTATCCACAGGCACAACAGTACTGAGGATCTCTGCTTTCCCAGAGACTTAGCATGTCACGGTGCTCGTTCTCGGCAGAAACTTTTTCTGAAAAGGCAAACGTCTGGCTCCTTCTCCCAAAAGGAAGCTGCCAGCCCTCAAAGCTGTTGCTGGTCTTCAGTATCCCTCTGCAGCCTATCCACAGGCACAACAGCACTGGGGATCTCTGCTTTCCCAGAGACTCAGCATGTCACGGTGCTCGTTCTCGGCAGAAACTTTTTCTGAAAAGGCAAACGTCTGGCTCCTTCTCCCACAAGGAAGGTGCCAGCCCTGAAAGATCTTGCTGGTCTTCACCGTCCCCCTGCAGCCTATCCACAGGCACAACAGCACTGGGGATCTCTGCTTTCCCAGGGACTCAGCATGTCACGGTGCTCGTTCTCGGCAGAAACTTTTTTTGAAAAGGCAAACGTCTGGCTCCTTCTCCCACAAGGATGCTGCCATCCCTGAAAGCTCTTGCAGGTCTTCACTATCCCTCTGCAGCCTATCTTTAGCCGCAACAGCACTAGGGATCTCGTCTTTCCCAGAGACTCAGCATGTCACAGTGCTCGTTCTCGGCAGAAACTTTTTCTGAAAAGGCAAACGTCTGGCTCCTTCTCCCAAAAGGAAGGTGCCAGCCCTGAAAGCACTTGCAGGTCTTCACTATCCCTCTGCAGCCTATCTTTAGCCACAACAGCACTGGGGATCTCTGCTTTCCCAGAGACTCAGCATGTCACGGTGCTCGTTCTCGGCAGAAACTTTTTCTGAAAAGGCAAACGTCTGGCTCCTTCTCCCACAAGGAAGGTGCCAGCCCTGAAAGATCTTGCTGGTCTTCACCGTCCCCCTGCAGCCTATCCACAGGCACAACAGCACTGGGGATCTCTGCTTTCCCAGAGACTCAGCATGTCACGGTGCTCGTTCTCGGCAGAAACTTTTTCTGAAAAGGCAAACGTCTGGCTCCTTCTCCCACAAGGAAGCTGCCAGCCCTGAAATCTCTTTTAGGTCTTCACTATCCCTCTGCAGCCTATCTTTAGCCGCAACAGCACTGGGGATCTCTGCTTTCCCAGAGACTCAGCATGTCACGGTGCTTGTTCTCGGCAGAAACTTTTTCTGAAAAGGCAAACATCTGGCTCCTTCTCCCAAAAGGAAGGTGCCAGCCCTGAAAGCTCTTGCAGGTCTTCACTATCCCTCTGCAGCCTATCTTTAGCCGCAACAGCACTGGGGATCTCTGCTTTCCCAGAGACTCAGCATGTCACGGTGCTCGTTCTCGGCAGAAACTTTTTCTGAAAAGGCAAACGTCTGGCTCCTTCTCCCACAAGGAAGCTGCCAGCCCTGAAAGATCTTGCAGGTCTTCACTATCCCTCTGCAGCCTATATTTAGCCACAACAGCACTGGGGATCTCTGCTTTCCCAGAGACTCAGCATGTCACGGTGCTCGTTCTCGGCAAAAACTTTTTCTGAAAAGGCAAACGTCTGGCTCCTTCTCCTACAAGGTAGGTCCAGCCCATAAACATCTTGCTCGTCTTCACTATCCCTCTGCAGCCTATCTTTAGCCGCAACAGCACTGGGGACCTCTGCTTTCCCAGAGACTCAGCATGTCACGGTGCTCGTTCTCGGCAGAAACTTTTTCTGAAAAGGCAAACGTCTGGCTCCTTCTCCCACAAGGAAGCTGCCAGCCCTAAAAGATCTTGCTGGTCTTCACCGTCCCCCTGCAGCCTATCCACAGGCACAACAGCACTGGGGATCTCGGCTTTCCCAGAGACTCAGCATGTCACGGTGCTCGTTCTCGGCAGAAACTTTTTCTGAAAAGGCAAACGTCTGGCTCCTTCTCCCACAAGGAAGGTGCCAGCCCTAAAAGCTCTTGCAGGTCTTCACTATTCCTCTGCAGCCTATCTTTAGCCGCAACAGCACTGGGGATCTCTGCTTTCCCAGAGACTCAGCATGTCACGGTGCTCGTTCTCGGCAGAAACTTTTTCTGAAAAGGCAAACGTCTGGCTCCTTCTCCCACAAGGAAGGTGCCAGCCCTGAAAGATCTTGCTGGTCTTCCCCGTCCCCCTGCAGCCTATCCACAGGCACAACAGCACTGGGGATCTCTGCTTTCCCAGAGACTCAGCATGTCACGGTGCTCGTTCTCGGCAGAAACTTTTTCTGAAAAGGCAAACGTCTGGCTCCTTCTCCCACAAGGAAGCTGCCAGCCCTGAAATCTCTTGTACGTCTTCAGTATCCCTCTGCAGCCTATCTTTAGCCGCAACAGCACTGGGGATCTCTGCTTTCCCAGAGACTCAGCATGTCACGGTGCTCGTTCTCGGCAGAAACTTTTTCTGAAAAGGCAAACGTCTGGCTCCTTCTCTCACAAGGAAGGTGCCAGCCCTGAAAGCTCTTGCAGGTCTTCACTATCCCTCTGCAGCCTATCTTTAGACACAACAGCACTGGGGATCTCTGCTTTTCCAGAGACTCAGCATGTCACGGTGCTCGTTCTCGGCAGAAACTTTTTCTGAAAAGGCAAACGTCTGGCTCCATCTACCACAAGGAAGGTGACAGCCCTGAAAGCTCTTGCAGGTCTTCACTATCCCTCTGCAGCCTATCTTTAGCCGCAACAGCACTGGGGATCTCTGCTTTCCCAGAGACTCAGCATGTCACGGTGCTCGTTCTCGGCAGAAACTTTTTCTGAAAAGGCAAACATCTGGCTCCTTCTCCCACAAGGAAGGTGCCAACCCTGAAAGATCTTGCTGGTCTTAACTGTCCCCCTGCAGCCTATCCACAGGCACAACAGTACTGAGGATCTCTGCTTTCCCAGAGACTTAGCATGTCACGGTGCTCGTTCTCGGCAGAAACTTTTTCTGAAAAGGCAAACGTCTGGCTCCTTCTCCCAGAAGGAAGCTGCCAGCCCTGAAAGCTGTTGCTGGTCTTCAGTATCCCTCTGCAGCCTATCCACAGGCACAACAGCACTGGGGATCTCTGCTTTCCCAGAGACTCAGCATGTCACGGTGCTCGTTCTCGGCAGAAACTTTTTCTGAAAAGGCAAACGTCTGGCTCCTTCTCCCACAAGGAAGGTGCCAGCCCTGAAAGATCTTGCTGGTCTTCACCGTCCCCCTGCAGCCTATCCACAGGCACAACAGCACTGGGGATCTCTGCTTTCCCAGGTATTCAGCATGTCACGGTGCTCGTTCTCGGCAGAAACTTTTTTTGAAAAGGCAAACGTCTGGCTCCTTCTCCCTCAAGGATGCAGCCATCCCTGAAAGCTCTTGCAGGTCTTCACTATCCCTCTGCAGCCTATCTTTAGCCGCAACAGCACTAGGGATCTCGTCTTTCCCAGAGACTCAGCATGTCACGGTGCTCGTTCTCGGCAGAAACTTTTTCTGAAAAGGCAAACGTCTGGCTCCTTCTCCCAAAAGGAAGGTGCCAGCCCTGAAAGATCTTGCAGGTCTTCACTATCCCTCTGCAGCCTATCTTTAGCCACAACAGCACTGGGGATCTCTGCTTTCCCAGAGACTCAGCATGTCACGGTGCTCGTTCTCGGCAGAAACTTTTTCTGAAAAGGCAAACGTCTGGCTCCTTCTCCCACAAGGAAGGTGCCAGCCCTGAAAGATCTTGCTGGTCTTCACCGTCCCCCTGCAGCCTATCCACAGGCACAACAGCACTGGGGATCTCTGCTTTCCCAGAGACTCAGCATGTCACGGTGCTCGTTCTCGTCAGAAACTTTTTCTGAAAAGGCAAACGTCTGGCTCCTTCTCCCACAAGGAAGCTGCCAGCCCTGAAAGATCTTGCTGGTCTTCACTGTCCCCCTGCAGGCTATCCACAGGCACAACAGCACTGGGGACCTCTGCTTTCCCAGACACTCAGCATGTCACGGTGCTCGTTCTCGGCAGAAACTTTTTCTGAAAAGGCAAACGTCTGGCTCCTTCTACCACAAGGAAGGTGCCAGCCCTGAAAGATCTTGCTGGTCTTCACTGTCCCCCTGCAGGCTATCCACAGGCACAACAGCACTGGGGACCTCTGCTTTCCCAGACACTCAGCATGTCACGGTGCTCGTTCTCGGCAGAAACTTTTTCTGAAAAGGCAAACGTCTGGCTCCTTCTACCACAAGGAAGGTGCCAGCCCTGAAAGCTCTTGCAGGTCTTCACTATCCCTCTGCAGCCTATATTTAGCCACAACAGCACTGGGGATCTCTGCTTTCCCAGAGACTCAGCATGTCACGGTGCTCGATCTCGGCAAAAACTTTTTCTGAAAAGGCAAACGTCTGGCTCCTTCTCCTACAAGGTAGGACCAGCCCTTAAACATCTTGCTCGTCTTCACTATCCCTCTGCAGCCTATCTTTAGCCGCAACAGCACTGGGGACCTCTGCTTTCCCAGAGACTCAGCATGTCACGGTGCTCGTTCTCGGCAGAAACTTTTTCTGAAAAGGCAAACGTCTGGCTCCTTCTCCCACAAGGAAGCTGCCAGCCCTGAAAGATCTTGCTGGTCTTCACCGTCCCCCTGCAGCCTATCCACAGGCACAACAGCACTGGGGATCTCTGCTTTCCCAGAGACTCAGCATGTCATGGTGCTCGTTCTCGGCAGAAAATTTTTCTGAAAAGGCAAACGTCTGGCTCCTTCTCCCACAAGGAAGGTGCCAGCCCTGAAAGCTCTTGCTGGTCTTCAGTATCCCTCTGCAGCCTATCCACAGGCACAACAGCACTGGGGATCTCTGCTTTCCCAGACACTCAGCATGTCACGGTGCTCGTTCTCGGCAGAAACTTTTTCTGAAAAGGCAAACGTCTGGCTCCTTCTCCCACAAGGAAGCTGCCAGCCCTGAAATCTCTTTTAGGTCTTCACTATCCCTCTGCAGCCTATCTTTAGCCGCAACAGCACTGGGGATCTCTGCTTTCCCAGAGACTCAGCATGTCACGGTGCTCGTTCTCGGCAGAAACTTTTTCTGAAAAGGCAAACGTCTGGCTCCTTCTCCCAAAAGGAAGGTGCCAGCCCTGAAAGCTCTTGCAGGTCTTCACTATCCCTCTGCAGCCTATCTTTAGCCGCAACAGCACTGGGGACCTCTGCTTTCCCAGAGACTCAGCATGTCACGGTGCTCGTTCTCGGCAGAAACTTTTTCTGAAAAGGCAAACGTCTGGCTCCTTCTCCCACAAGGAAGCTGCCAGCCCTGAAAGATCTTGCTGGTCTTCACTGTCCCCCTGCAGGCTATCCACAGGCACAACAGCACTGGGGATCTCTGCTTTCCCAGACACTCAGCATGTCACGGTGCTCGTTCTCGGCAGAAACTTTTTCTGAAAAGGCAAACGTCTGGCTCCTTCTACCGCAAGGAAGGTGCCAGCCCTGAAAGCTCTTGCAGGTCTTCACTATCCCTCTGCAGCCTATATTTAGCCACAACAGCACTGGGGATCTCTGCTTTCCCAGAGACTCAGCATGTCACGGTGCTCGTTCTCGGCAAAAACTTTTTCTGAAAAGGCAAACGTCTGGCTCCTTCTCCTACAAGGTAGGTCCAGCCCTTAAACATCTTGCTCGTCTTCACTATCCCTCTGCAGCCTATCTTTAGCCGCAACAGCACTGGGGACCTCTGCTTTCCCAGAGACTCAGCATGTCACGGTGCTCGTTCTCGGCAGAAACTTTTTTTGAAAAGGCAAACGTCTGGCTCCTTCTCCCACAAGGAAGCTGCCAGCCCTGAAAGATCTTGCTGGTCTTCACCGTCCCCCTGCAGCCTATCCACAGGCACAACAGCACTGGGGATCTCGGCTTTCCCAGAGACTCAGCATGTCACGGTGCTCGTTCTCGGCAGAAACTTTTTCTGAAAAGGCAAACGTCTGGCTCCTTCTCCCACAAGGAAGGTGCCAGCCCTGAAAGCTCTTGCAGGTCTTCACTATCCCTCTGCAGCCTATCTTTAGCCGCAACAGCACTGGGGACCTCTGCTTTCCCAGAGACTCAGCATGTCACGGTGCTCGTTCTCGGCAGAAACTTTTTCTGAAAAGGCAAACGTCTGGCTCCTTCTCCCACAAGGAAGCTGCCAGCCCTGAAAGATCTTGCTGGTCTTCACCGTCCCCCTGCAGCCTATCCACAGGCACAACAGCACTGGGGATCTCGGCTTTCCCAGAGACTCAGCATGTCACGGTGCTCGTTCTCGGCAGAAAATTTTTCTGAAAAGGCAAACGTCTGGCTCCTTCTCCCACAAGGAAGGTGCCAGCCCTGAAAGCTCTTGCTGGTCTTCAGTATCCCTCTGCAGCCTATCCACAGGCACAACAGCACTGGGGATCTCTGCTTTCCCAGACACTCAGCATGTCACGGTGCTCGTTCTCGGCAGAAACTTTTTCTGAAAAGGCAAACGTCTGGCTCCTTCTCCCACAAGGAAGCTGCCAGCCCTGAAAGATCTTGCTCGTCTTCAGTATCCCTCTGCAGCCTATCCACAGGCACAACAGCACTGGGGATCTCTGCTTTCCCAGAGACTCAGCATGTCACGGTGCTCGTTCTCGGCAGAAACTTTTTCTGAAAAGGCAAACGTCTGGCTCCTTCTCCCAAAAGGAAGGTGCCAGCCCTGAAAGCTCTTGCAGGTCTTCACTATCCCTCTGCAGCCTATCTTTAGCCGCAACAGCACTGGGGATCTCTGCTTTCCCAGAGACTCAGCATGTCACGGTGCTCGTTCTCGGCAGAAACTTTTTCTGAAAAGGCAAACGTCTGGCTCCTTCTCCCACAAGGAAGCTGCCAGCCCTGAAAGATCTTGCTGGTCTTCACTGTCCCCCTGCAGGCTATCCACAGGCACAACAGCACTGGGGATCTCTGCTTTCCCAGACACTCAGCATGTCACGGTGCTCGTTCTCGGCAGAAACTTTTTCTGAAAAGGCAAACGTCTGGCTCCTTCTACCGCAAGGAAGGTGCCAGCCCTGAAAGCTCTTGCAGGTCTTCACTATCCCTCTGCAGCCTATATTTAGCCACAACAGCACTGGGGATCTCTGCTTTCCCAGAGACTCAGCATGTCACGGTGCTCGTTCTCGGCAAAAACTTTTTCTGAAAAGGCAAACGTCTGGCTCCTTCTCCTACAAGGTAGGTCCAGCCCTTAAACATCTTGCTCGTCTTCACTATCCCTCTGCAGCCTATCTTTAGCCGCAACAGCACTGGGGATCTCTGCTTTCCCAGAGACTCAGCATGTCACGGTGCTCGTTCTCGGCAGAAACTTTTTCTGAAAAGGCAAACGTCTGGCTCCTTCTCCCACAAGGAAGCTGCCAGCCCTGAAAGATCTTGCTGGTCTTCACCGTCCCCCTGCAGCCTATCCACAGGCACAACAGCACTGGGGATCTCGGCTTTCCCAGAGACTCAGCATGTCACGGTGCTCGTTCTCGGCAGAAACTTTTTCTGAAAAGGCAAACGTCTGGCTCCTTCTCCCACAAGGAAGGTGCCAGCCCTGAAAGCTCTTGCTGGTCTTCACTATCCCTCTGCAGCCTATCTTTAGCCGCAACAGCACTGCGTATCTCTGCTTTCCCAGAGACTCAGCATGTCACGGTGCTCGTTCTCGGCAGAAACTTTTTCTGAAAAGGCAAACGTCTGGCTCCTTCTCCCACAAGGAAGGTGCCAGCCCTGAAAGATCTTGCTGGTCTTCACCGTCCCCCTGCAGCCTATCCACAGGCACAACAGCACTGGGGATCTCTGCTTTCCCAGACACTCAGCATGTCACGGTGCTCGTTCTCGTCAGAAACTTTTTCTGAAAAGGCAAACGTCTGGCTCCTTCTCCCACAAGGAAGCTGCCAGCCCTGAAAGATCTTGCTGGTCTTCACTGTCCCCCTGCAGGCTATCCACAGGCACAACAGCACTGGGGATCTCTGCTTTCCCAGACACTCAGCATGTCACGGTGCTCGTTCTCGGCAGAAACTTTTTCTGAAAAGGCAAACGTCTGGCTCCTTCTACCACAAGGAAGGTGCCAGCCCTGAAAGCTCTTGCAGGTCTTCACTATCCCTCTGCAGCCTATATTTAGCCACAACAGCACTGGGGATCTCTGCTTTCCCAGAGACTCAGCATGTCACGGTGCTCGATCTCGGCAAAAACTTTTTCTGAAAAGGCAAACGTCTGGCTCCTTCTCCTACAAGGTAGGACCAGCCCTTAAACATCTTGCTCGTCTTCACTATCCCTCTGCAGCCTATCTTTAGCCGCAACAGCACTGGGGACCTCTGCTTTCCCAGAGACTCAGCATGTCACGGTGCTCGTTCTCGGCAGAAACTTTTTCTGAAAAGGCAAACGTCTGGCTCCTTCTCCCACAAGGAAGCTGCCAGCCCTGAAAGATCTTGCTGGTCTTCACCGTCCCCCTGCAGCCTATCCACAGGCACAACAGCACTGGGGATCTCTGCTTTCCCAGAGACTCAGCATGTCATGGTGCTCGTTCTCGGCAGAAAATTTTTCTGAAAAGGCAAACGTCTGGCTCCTTCTCCCACAAGGAAGGTGCCAGCCCTGAAAGCTCTTGCTGGTCTTCAGTATCCCTCTGCAGCCTATCCACAGGCACAACAGCACTGGGGATCTCTGCTTTCCCAGACACTCAGCATGTCACGGTGCTCGTTCTCGGCAGAAACTTTTTCTGAAAAGGCAAACGTCTGGCTCCTTCTCCCACAAGGAAGCTGCCAGCCCTGAAATCTCTTTTAGGTCTTCACTATCCCTCTGCAGCCTATCTTTAGCCGCAACAGCACTGGGGATCTCTGCTTTCCCAGAGACTCAGCATGTCACGGTGCTCGTTCTCGGCAGAAACTTTTTCTGAAAAGGCAAACGTCTGGCTCCTTCTCCCAAAAGGAAGGTGCCAGCCCTGAAAGCTCTTGCAGGTCTTCACTATCCCTATGCAGCCTATCTTTAGCCGCAACAGCACTGGGGATCTCTGCTTTCCCAGAGACTCAGCATGTCACGGTGCTCGTTCTCGGCAGAAACTTTTTCTGAAAAGGCAAACGTCTGGCTCCTTCTCCCACAAGGAAGCTGCCAGCCCTGAAAGATCTTGCTGGTCTTCACTGTCCCCCTGCAGGCTATCCACAGGCACAACAGCACTGGGGATCTCTGCTTTCCCAGACACTCAGCATGTCACGGTGCTCGTTCTCGGCAGAAACTTTTTCTGAAAAGGCAAACGTCTGGCTCCTTCTCCCACAAGGAAGGTGCCAGCCCTGAAAGCTCTTGCAGGTCTTCACTATCCCTCTGCAGCCTATATTTAGCCACAACAGCACTGGGGATCTCTGCTTTCCCAGAGACTCAGCATGTCACGGTGCTCGTTCTCGGCAAAAACTTTTTCTGAAAAGGCAAACGTCTGGCTCCTTCTCCTACAAGGTAGGTCCAGCCCTTAAACATCTTGCTCGTCTTCACTATCCCTCTGCAGCCTATCTTTAGCCGCAACAGCACTGGGGACCTCTGCTTTCCCAGAGACTCAGCATGTCACGGTGCTCGTTCTCGGCAGAAACTTTTTTTGAAAAGGCAAACGTCTGGCTTCTTCTCCCACAAGGAAGCTGCCAGCCCTGAAAGATCTTGCTGGTCTTCACCGTCCCCCTGCAGCCTATCCACAGGCACAACAGCACTGGGGATCTCGGCTTTCCCAGAGACTCAGCATGTCACGGTGCTCGTTCTCGGCAGAAACTTTTTCTGAAAAGGCAAACGTCTGGCTCCTTCTCCCACAAGGAAGGTGCCAGCCCTGAAAGCTCTTGCAGGTCTTCACTATCCCTCTGCAGCCTATCTTTAGCCGCAACAGCACTGGGGACCTCTGCTTTCCCAGAGACTCAGCATGTCACGGTGCTCGTTCTCGGCAGAAACTTTTTCTGAAAAGGCAAACGTCTGGCTCCTTCTCCCACAAGGAAGGTGCCAGCCCTGAAAGATCTTGCTGGTCTTCACCGTCCCCCTGCAGCCTATCCACAGGCACAACAGCACTGGGGATCTCGGCTTTCCCAGAGACTCAGCATGTCACGGTGCTCGTTCTCGGCAGAAAATTTTTCTGAAAAGGCAAACGTCTGGCTCCTTCTCCCACAAGGAAGGTGCCAGCCCTGAAAGCTCTTGCTGGTCTTCAGTATCCCTCTGCAGCCTATCCACAGGCACAACAGCACTGGGGATCTCTGCTTTCCCAGACACTCAGCATGTCACGGTGCTCGTTCTCGGCAGAAACTTTTTCTGAAAAGGCAAACGTCTGGCTCCTTCTCCCACAAGGAAGCTGCCAGCCCTGAAAGATCTTGCTCGTCTTCAGTATCCCTCTGCAGCCTATCCAAAGGCACAACAGCACTGGGGATCTCTGCTTTCCCAGAGACTCAGCATGTCACGGTGCTCGTTCTCGGCAGAAACTTTTTCTGAAAAGGCAAACGTCTGGCTCCTTCTCCCAAAAGGAAGGTGCCAGCCCTGAAAGCTCTTGCAGGTCTTCACTATCCCTCTGCAGCCTATCTTTAGCCGCAACAGCACTGGGGATCTCTGCTTTCCCAGAGACTCAGCATGTCACGGTGCTCGTTCTCGGCAGAAACTTTTTCTGAAAAGGCAAACGTCTGGCTCCTTCTCACACAAGGAAGCTGCCAGCCCTGAAAGATCTTGCTGGTCTTCACTGTCCCCCTGCAGGCTATCCACAGGCACAACAGCACTGGGGATCTCTGCTTTCCCAGACACTCAGCATGTCACGGTGCTCGTTCTCGGCAGAAACTTTTTCTGAAAAGGCAAACGTCTGGCTCCTTCTACCGCAAGGAAGGTGCCAGCCCTGAAAGCTCTTGCAGGTCTTCACTATCCCTCTGCAGCCTATATTTAGCCACAACAGCACTGGGGATCTCTGCTTTCCCAGAGACTCAGCATGTCACGGTGCTCGTTCTCGGCAAAAACTTTTTCTGAAAAGGCAAACGTCTGGCTCCTTCTCCTACAAGGTAGGTCCAGCCCTTAAACATCTTGCTCGTCTTCACTATCCCTCTGCAGCCTATCTTTAGCCGCAACAGCACTGGGGACCTCTGCTTTCCCAGAGACTCAGCATGTCACGGTGCTCGTTCTCGGCAGAAACTTTTTCTGAAAAGGCAAACGTCTGGCTCCTTCTCCCACAAGGAAGCTGCCAGCCCTGAAAGCTCTTGCTGGTCTTCACTATCCCTCTGCAGCCTATCTTTAGCCGCAACAGCACTGCGTATCTCTGCTTTCCCAGAGACTCAGCATGTCACGGTGCTCGTTCTCGGCAGAAACTTTTTCTGAAAAGGCAAACGTCTGGCTCCTTCTCCCACAAGGAAGGTGCCAGCCCTGAAAGATCTTGCTGGTCTTCCCCGTCCCCCTGCAGCCTATCCACAGGCACAACAGCACTGGGGATCTCTGCTTTCCCAGAGACTCAGCATGTCACGGTGCTCGTTCTCGGCAGAAACTTTTTCTGAAAAGGCAAACGTCTGGCTCCTTCTCCCACAAGGAAGCTGCCAGCCCTGAAATCTCTTGTAGGTCTTCAGTATCCCTCTGCAGCCTATCTTTAGCCGCAACAGCACTGGGGATCTCTGCTTTCCCAGAGACTCAGCATGTCATGGTGCTCGTTCTCGGCAGAAACTTTTTCTGAAAAGGCAAACGTCTGGCTCCTTCTCTCACAAGGAAGGTGCCAGCCCTGAAAGCTCTTGCAGGTCTTCACTATCCCTCTGCAGCCTATCTTTAGCCGCAACAGCACTGGGGATCTCTGCTTTCCCAGACACTCAGCATGTCACGGTGCTCGTTCTCGGCAGAAACTTTTTCTGAAAAGGCAAACGTCTGGCTCCTTCTCCCACAAGGAAGCTGCCAGCCCTGAAAGATGTTGCTGGTCTTCACTGTCCCCCTGCAGCCTATCCACAGGCACAACAGCACTGGGGATCTCTGCTTTCCCAGAGACTCAGCATGTCACGGTGCTCGTTCTCGGCAGAAACTTTTTCTGAAAAGGCAAACGTCTGGCTCCTTCTCCCACAAGGAAGGTGCCAGCCCTGAAAGATCTTTCTGGTCTTTACTGTCCCCCTGCAGCCTATCCACAGGCACAACAGCACTGCGGATCTCTGCTTTCCCAGAGACTCAGCATGTCACGGTGCTCGTTCTCGGCAGAAACTTTTTCTGAAAAGGCAAACGTCTGGCTCCTTCTCCCACAAGGAAGCTGCCAGCCCTGAAAGCTCTTGCAGGTCTTCACTATCCCTCTGCAGCCTATCTTTAGCCACAACAGCACTGGGGATCTCTGCTTTCCCAGAGACTCAGCATGTCACGGTGCTCGTTCTCGGCAGAAACTTTTTCTGAAAAGGCAAACGTGTGGCTCCTTCTCCCACAAGGAAGGTGCCAGCCCTGAAAGATCTTGCTGGTCTTCACCGTCCCCCTGCAGCCTATCCACAGGCACAACAGCACTGGGGATCTCTGCTTTCCCAGAGACTCAGCATGTCACGGTGCTCGTTCTTGGCAGAAACTTTTTCTGAAAAGGCAAACGTCTGGCTCCTTCTCCCACAAGGAAGGTGCCAGCCCTGAAAGCACTTGCTGGTCTTCAGTATCCCTCTGCAGCCTATCCACAGGCACAACAGCACTGGGGATCTCTGCTTTCCCAGACACTCAGCATGTCACGGTGCTCGTTCTCGGCAGAAACTTTTTCTGAAAAGGCAAACGTCTGGCTCCTTCTCCCAAAAGGAAGGTGCCAGCCCTGAAAGCTCTTGCAGGTCTTCACTATCCCTCTGCAGCCTATCTTTAGCCGCAACAGCACTGGGGATCTCTGCTTTCCCAGAGACTCAGCATGTCACGGTGCTCGTTCTCGGCAGAAACTTTTTCTGAAAAGGCAAACGTCTGGCTCCTTCTCCCACAAGGAAGGTGCCAGCCCTGAAAGATCTTGCTGATCTTCACTGTCCCCCTGCAGCCTATCCACAGGCACAACAGCACTGGGGATCTCTGCTTTCCCACACACTCAGCATGTCACGGTGCTCGTTCTCGGCAGAAACTTTTTCTGAAAAGGCAAACGTCTGGCTCCTTCTCCCACAAGGAAGGTGCCAGCCCTGAAAGCTCTTGCAGGTCTTCACTATCCCTCTGCAGCCTATCTTTAGCCACAACAGCACTGGGGATCTCTGCTTTCCCAGAGACTCAGCATGTCACGGTGCTCGTTCTCGGCAGAAACTTTTTCTGAAAAGGCAAACGTCTGGCTCCTTCTCCCACAAGGAAGGTGCCAGCCCTGATTATCTTGCTGGTCTTCACCGTCCCCCTGCAGCCTATCCACAGGCACAACAGCACTGGGGATCTCTGCTTTCCCAGAGACTCAGCATGTCACGGTGCTCGTTCTCGGCAGAAACTTTTTCTGAAAAGGCAAACGTCTGGCTCCTTCTCCCACAAGGAAGGTGCCAGCCCTGAAAGCTCTTGCTGGTCTTCAGTATCCCTCTGCAGCCTATCCACAGGCACAACAGCACTGGGGATCTCTGCTTTCCCAGACACTCAGCATGTCACGGTGCTCGTTCTCGGCAGAAACTTTTTCTGAAAAGGCAAACGTCTGGCTCCTTCTCCCAAAAGGAAGCTGCCATCCCTGAAAGCTCTTGCAGGTCTTCACTATCCCTCTGCAGCCTATCTTTAGCCGCAACAGCACTGGGGATCTCTGCTTTCCCAGAGACTCAGCATGTCACGGTGCTCGTTCTCGGCAGAAACTTTTTCTGAAAAGGCAAACGTCTGGCTCCTTCTCCCAAAAGGAAGGTGCCAGCCCTGAAAGCTCTTGCAGGTCTTCACTATCCCTCTGCAGCCTATCTTTAGCCGCAACAGCACTGCGTATCTCTGCTTTTCCAGAGACTCAGCATGTCACGGTGCTCGTTCTCGGCAGAAACTTTTTCTGAAAAGGCAAACGTCTGGCTCCTTCTCCCACAAGGAAGGTGCCAGCCCTGAAAGATCTTGCTGGTCCTCACTGTACCCCTGCAGCCTATCCACAGGCACAACAGCACTGGGGATCTCTGCTTTCCCAGACACTCAGCATGTCACGGTGCTCGTTCTCGGCAGAAACTTTTTCTGAAAAGGCAAACGCCTGGCTCCTTCTCCCACAAGGAAGCTGCCAGCCCTGAAAGCTCTTGCAGGTCTTCACTATCCCTCTGCAGCCTATCTTTAGCCACAACAGCACTGGGGATCTCTGCTTTCCCAGAGACTCAGCATGTCACGGTGCTTGTTCTCGGCAGAAACTTTTTCTGAAAAGGCAAACGTCTGGCTCCTTCTCCCACAAGGAAGGTGCCAGCCCTGAAAGATCTTGCTGGTCTTCACCGTCCCCCTGCAGCCTATCCACAGGCACAACAGCACTGGGGATCTCTGCTTTCCCAGAGACTCAGCATGTCACGGTGCTCGTTCTCGGCAGAAACTTTTTCTGAAAAGGCAAACGTCTGGCTCCTTCTCCCACAAGGAAGGTGCCAGCCCTGAAAGATCTTGCTCGTCTTCAGTATCCCTCTGCAGCCTATCCACAGGCACAACAGCACTGGGGATCTCTGCTTTCCCAGACACTCAGCATGTCACGGTGCTCGTTCTCGGCAGAAACTTTTTCTGAAAAGGCAAACGTCTGGCTCCTTCTCCCAAAAGGAAGGTGCCAGCCCTGAAAGCTCTTGCAGGTCTTCACTATCCCTCTGCAGCCTATCTTTAGCCGCAACAGCACTGGGGATCTCTGCTTTCCCAGAGACTCAGCATGTCACGGTGCTCGTTCTCGGCAGAAACTTTTTCTGAAAAGGCAAACGTCTGGCTCCTTCTCCCAAAAGGAAGGTGCCAGCCCTGAAAGCACTTGCAGGTCTTCACTATCCCTCTGCAGCCTGTCTTTAGCCACAACAGCACTGGGGATCTCTGCTTTCCCAGAGACTCAGCATGTCACGGTGCTCGTTCTCGGCAGAAACTTTTTCTGAAAAGGCAAACGTCTGGCTCCTTCTCCCACAAGGAAGCTGCCAGCCCTGAAAGATCTTGCTGGACTTCACTGTCCCCCTGCAGCCTATCCACAGGCACAACAGCACTGGGGATCTCTGCTTTCCCAGACACTCAGCATGTCACGGTGCTCGTTCTCGGCAGAAACTTTTTCTGAAAAGGCAAACGTCTGGCTCCTTCTCCCACAAGGAAGGTGCCAGCCCTGAAAGCTCTTGCAGGTCTTCACTATCCCTCTGCAGCCTATCTTTAGCCACAACAGCACTGGGGATCTCTGCTTTCCCAGAGACTCAGCATGTCACGGTGCTCGTTCTCGGCAGAAACTTTTTCTGAAAAGGCAAACGTCTGGCTCCTTCTCACACAAGGAAGCTGCCAGCCCTGAAAGATCTTGCTGGTCTTCACTGTCCCCCTGCAGGCTATCCACAGGCACAACAGCACTGGGGATCTCTGCTTTCCCAGACACTCAGCATGTCACGGTGCTCGTTCTCGGCAGAAACTTTTTCTGAAAAGGCAAACGTCTGGCTCCTTCTACCGCAAGGAAGGTGCCAGCCCTGAAAGCTCTTGCAGGTCTTCACTATCCCTCTGCAGCCTATATTTAGCCACAACAGCACTGGGGATCTCTGCTTTCCCAGAGACTCAGCATGTCACGGTGCTCGTTCTCGGCAAAAACTTTTTCTGAAAAGGCAAACGTCTGGCTCCTTCTCCTACAAGGTAGGTCCAGCCCTTAAACATCTTGCTCGTCTTCACTATCCCTCTGCAGCCTATCTTTAGCCGAAACAGCACTGGGGACCTCTGCTTTCCCAGAGACTCAGCATGTCACGGTGCTCGTTCTCGGCAGAAACTTTTTCTGAAAAGGCAAACGTCTGGCTCCTTCTCCCACAAGGAAGCTGCCAGCCCTGAAAGATCTTGCTGGTCTTCACCGTCCCCCTGCAGCCTATCCACAGGCACAACAGCACTGGGGATCTCGGCTTTCCCAGAGACTCAGCATGTCACGGTGCTCGTTCTCGGCAGAAACTTTTTCTGAAAAGGCAAACGTCTGGCTCCTTCTCCCACAAGGAAGGTGCCAGCCCTGAAAGCTCTTGCTGGTCTTCACTATCCCTCTGCAGCCTATCTTTAGCCGCAACAGCACTGCGTATCTCTGCTTTCCCAGAGACTCAGCATGTCACGGTGCTCGTTCTCGGCAGAAACTTTTTCTGAAAAGGCAAACGTCTGGCTCCTTCTCCCACAAGGAAGGTGCCAGCCCTGAAAGATCTTGCTGGTCTTCCCCGTCCCCCTGCAGCCTATCCACAGGCACAACAGCACTGGGGATCTCTGCTTTCCCAGAGACTCAGCATGTCACGGTGCTCGTTCTCGGCAGAAACTTTTTCTGAAAAGGCAAACGTCTGGCTCCTTCTCCCACAAGGAAGCTGCCAGCCCTGAAATCTCTTGTAGGTCTTCAGTATCCCTCTGCAGCCTATCTTTAGGCGCAACAGCACTGGGGATCTCTGCTTTCCCAGAGACTCAGCATGTCATGGTGCTCGTTCTCGGCAGAAACTTTTTCTGAAAAGGCAAACGTCTGGCTCCTTCTCTCACAAGGAAGGTGCCAGCCCTGAAAGCTCTTGCAGGTCTTCACTATCCCTCTGCAGCCTATCTTTAGCCGCAACAGCACTGGGGATCTCTGCTTTCCCAGACACTCAGCATGTCACGGTGCTCGTTCTCGGCAGAAACTTTTTCTGAAAAGGCAAACGTCTGGCTCCTTCTCCCACAAGGAAGCTGCCAGCCCTGAAAGATGTTGCTGGTCTTCACTGTCCCCCTGCAGCCTATCCACAGGCACAACAGCACTGGGGATCTCTGCTTTCCCAGAGACTCAGCATGTCACGGTGCTCGTTCTCGTCAGAAACTTTTTCTGAAAAGGCAAACGTCTGGCTCCTTCTCCCACAAGGAAGGTGCCAGCCCTGAAAGATCTTTCTGGTCTTTACTGTCCCCCTGCAGCCTATCCACAGGCACAACAGCACTGCGGATCTCTGCTTTCCCAGAGACTCAGCATGTCACGGTGCTCGTTCTCGGCAGAAACTTTTTCTGAAAAGGCAAACATCTGGCTCCTTCTCCCACAAGGAAGCTGCCAGCCCTGAAAGCTCTTGCAGGTCTTCACTATCCCTCTGCAGCCTATCTTTAGCCACAACAGCACTGGGGATCTCTGCTTTCCCAGAGACTCATCATGTCACGGTGCTCGTTCTCGTCAGAAACTTTTTCTGAAAAGGCAAACGTCTGGCTCCTTCTCCCACAAGGAAGGTGTCAGCCCTGAAAGATCTTGCTGGTCTTCACCGTCCCCCTGCAGCCTATCCACAGGCACAACAGCACTGGGGATCTCTGCTTTCCCAGGGACTCGGCATGTCACGGTGCTCGTTCTCGGCAGAAACTTTTTCTGAAAAGGCAAACGTCTGGCTCCTTCTCCCACAAGGAAGCTGCCAGCCCTGAAAGCTCTTGCAGGTCTTCACTATTCCTCTGCAGCCTATCTTTAGCCGCAACAGCACTGGGGATCTCTGCTTTCCCAGAGACTCAGCATGTCACGGTGCTCGTTCTCGGCAGAAACTTTTTCTGAAAAGGCAAACGTCTGGCTCCTTCTCCCACAAGGAAGGTGCCAGCCCTGAAAGCTCTTGCAGGTCTTCACTATCCCTCTGCAGCCTATCTTTAGCCACAACAGCACTGGGGATCTCTGCTTTCCCAGAGACTCAGCATGTCACGGTGCTCGTTCTCGGCAGAAACTTTTTCTGAAAAGGCAAACGTGTGGCTCCTTCTCCCACAAGGAAGGTGCCAGCCCTGAAAGATCTTGCTGGTCTTCACCGTCCCCCTGCAGCCTATCCACAGGCACAACAGCACTGGGGATCTCTGCTTTCCCAGAGACTCAGCATGTCACGGTGCTCGTTCTTGGCAGAAACTTTTTCTGAAAAGGCAAACGTCTGGCTCCTTCTCCCACAAGGAAGGTGCCAGCCCTGAAAGCACTTGCTGGTCTTCAGTATCCCTCTGCAGCCTATCCACAGGCACAACAGCACTGGGGATCTCTGCTTTCCCAGACACTCAGCATGTCACGGTGCTCGTTCTCGGCAGAAACTTTTTCTGAAAAGGCAAACGTCTGGCTCCTTCTCCCAAAAGGAAGGTGCCAGCCCTGAAAGCTCTTGCAGGTCTTCACTATCCCTCTGCAGCCTATCTTTAGCCGCAACAGCACTGGGGATCTCTGCTTTCCCAGAGACTCAGCATGTCACGGTGCTCGTTCTCGGCAGAAACTTTTTCTGAAAAGGCAAACGTCTGGCTCCTTCTCCCAAAAGGAAGGTGCCAGCCCTGAAAGATCTTGCTGATCTTCACTGTCCCCCTGCAGCCTATCCACAGGCACAACAGCACTGGGGATCTCTGCTTTCCCAGACACTCAGCATGTCACGGTGCTCGTTCTCGGCAGAAACTTTTTCTGAAAAGGCAAACGTCTGGCTCCTTCTCCCACAAGGAAGGTGCCAGCCCTGAAAGCTCTTGCAGGTCTTCACTATCCCTCTGCAGCCTATCTTTAGCCACAACAGCACTGGGGATCTCTGCTTTCCCAGAGACTCAGCATGTCACGGTGCTCGTTCTCGGCAGAAACTTTTTCTGAAAAGGCAAACGTCTGGCTCCTTCTCCCACAAGGAAGGTGCCAGCCCTGATTATCTTGCTGGTCTTCACCGTCCCCCTGCAGCCTATCCACAGGCACAACAGCACTGGGGATCTCTGCTTTCCCAGAGACTCAGCATGTCACGGTGCTCGTTCTCGGCAGAAACTTTTTCTGAAAAGGCAAACGTCTGGCTCCTTCTCCCACAAGGAAGGTGCCAGCCCTGAAAGCTCTTGCTGGTCTTCAGTATCCCTCTGCAGCCTATCCACAGGCACAACAGCACTGGGGATCTCTGCTTTCCCAGACACTCAGCATGTCACGGTGCTCGTTCTCGGCAGAAACTTTTTCTGAAAAGGCAAACGTCTGGCTCCTTCTCCCAAAAGGAAGCTGCCATCCCTGAAAGCTCTTGCAGGTCTTCACTATCCCTCTGCAGCCTATCTTTAGCCGCAACAGCACTGGGGATCTCTGCTTTCCCAGAGACTCAGCATGTCACGGTGCTCGTTCTCGGCAGAAACTTTTTCTGAAAAGGCAAACGTCTGGCTCCTTCTCCCACAAGGAAGGTGCCAGCCCTGAAAGCTCTTGCAGGTCTTCACTATCCCTCTGCAGCCTATCTTTAGCCGCAACAGCACTGCGTATCTCTGCTTTTCCAGAGACTCAGCATGTCACGGTGCTCGTTCTCGGCAGAAACTTTTTCTGAAAAGGCAAACGTCTGGCTCCTTCTCCCACAAGGAAGGTGCCAGCCCTGAAAGATCTTGCTGGTCCTCACTGTACCCCTGCAGCCTATCCACAGGCACAACAGCACTGGGGATCTCTGCTTTCCCAGACACTCAGCATGTCACGGTGCTCGTTCTCGGCAGAAACTTTTTCTGAAAAGGCAAACGCCTGGCTCCTTCTCCCACAAGGAAGCTGCCAGCCCTGAAAGATCTTGCTGGTCTTCACTATCCCTCTGCAGCCTATCTTTAGCCACAACAGCACTGGGGATCTCTGCTTTCCCAGAGACTCAGCATGTCACGGTGCTTGTTCTCGGCAGAAACTTTTTCTGAAAAGGCAAACGTCTGGCTCCTTCTCCCACAAGGAAGGTGCCAGCCCTGAAAGATCTTGCTGGTCTTCACCGTCCCCCTGCAGCCTATCCACAGGCACAACAGCACTGGGGATCTCTGCTTTCCCAGAGACTCAGCATGTCACGGTGCTCGTTCTCGGCAGAAACTTTTTCTGAAAAGGCAAACGTCTGGCTCCTTCTCCCACAAGGAAGGTGCCAGCCCTGAAAGATCTTGCTCGTCTTCAGTATCCCTCTGCAGCCTATCCACAGGCACAACAGCACTGGGGATCTCTGCTTTCCCAGACACTCAGCATGTCACGGTGCTCGTTCTCGGCAGAAACTTTTTCTGAAAAGGCAAACGTCTGGCTCCTTCTCCCTCAAGGAAGGTGCCAGCCCTGAAAGCTCTTGCAGGTCTTCACTATCCCTCTGCAGCCTATCTTTAGCCACAACAGCACTGGGGATCTCTGCTTTCCCAGAGACTCAGCATGTCACGGTGCTCGTTCTCGGCAGAAACTTTTTCTGAAAAGGCAAACGTCTGGCTCCTTCTCCCAAAAGGAAGGTGCCAGCCCTGAAAGCACTTGCAGGTCTTCACTATCCCTCTGCAGCCTGTCTTTAGCCACAACAGCACTGGGGATCTCTGCTTTCCCAGAGACTCAGCATGTCACGGTGCTCGTTCTCGGCAGAAACTTTTTCTGAAAAGGCAAACGTCTGGCTCCTTCTCCCACAAGGAAGCTGCCAGCCCTGAAAGATCTTGCTGGACTTCACTGTCCCCCTGCAGCCTATCCACAGGCACAACAGCACTGGGGATCTCTGCTTTCCCAGACACTCAGCATGTCACGGTGCTCGTTCTCGGCAGAAACTTTTTCTGAAAAGGCAAACGTCTGGCTCCTTCTCCCACAAGGAAGGTGCCAGCCCTGAAAGCTCTTGCAGGTCTTCACTATCCCTCTGCAGCCTATCTTTAGCCACAACAGCACTGGGGATCTCTGCTTTCCCAGAGACTCAGCATGTCACGGTGCTCGTTCTCGGCAGAAACTTTTTCTGAAAAGGCAAACGTCTGGCTCCTTCTCCCACAAGGAAGGTGCCAGCCCTGAAAGATCTTGCTCGTCTTCAGTATCCCTCTGCAGCCTATCTTTAGCCACAACAGCACTGGGGATCTCTGCTTTCCCAGAGACTCAGCATGTCACGGTGCTCGTTCTCGGCAGAAACTTTTTCTGAAAAGGCAAACGTCTGGCTCCTTCTCCCACAAGGAAGGTGCCAGCCCTGAAAGATCTTGCTCGTCTTCAGTATCCCTCTGCAGCCTATCCACAGGCACAACAGCACTGGGGATCTCTGCTTTCCCAGACACTCAGCATGTCACGGTGCTCGTTCTCGGCAGAAACTTTTTCTGAAAAGGCAAACGTCTGGCTCCTTCTCCCTCAAGGAAGGTGCCAGCCCTGAAAGCTCTTGCAGGTCTTCACTATCCCTCTGCAGCCTATCTTTAGCCGCAACAGCACTGGGGATCTCTGCTTTCCCAGAGACTCAGCATGTCACGGTGCTCGTTCTCGGCAGAAACTTTTTCTGAAAAGGCAAACGTCTGGCTCCTTCTCCCACAAGGAAGGTGCCAGCCCTGAAAGCACTTGCAGGTCTTCACTATCCCTCTGCAGCCTGTCTTTAGCCACAACAGCACTGGGGATCTCTGCTTTCCCAGAGACTCAGCATGTCACGGTGCTCGTTCTCGGCAGAAACTTTTTCTGAAAAGGCAAACGTCTGGCTCCTTCTCCCACAAGGAAGCTGCCAGCCCTGAAAGATCTTGCTGGACTTCACTGTCCCCCTGCAGCCTATCCACTAGGCACAACAGCACTGGGGATCTCTGCTTTCCCAGACACTCAGCATGTCACGGTGCTCGTTCTCGGCAGAAACTTTTTCTGAAAAGGCAAACGTCTGGCTCCTTCTCCCACAAGGAAGGTGCCAGCCCTGAAAGCTCTTGCAGGTCTTCACTATCCCTCTGCAGCCTATCTTTAGCCACAACAGCACTGGGGATCTCTGCTTTCCCAGAGACTCAGCATGTCACGGTGCTCGTTCTCGGCAGAAACTTTTTCTGAAAAGGCAAACGTCTGGCTCCTTCTCCCACAAGGAAGGTGCCAGCCCTGAAAGATCTTGCTGGTCTTCACCGTCCCCCTGCAGCCTATCCACAGGCACAACAGCACTGGGGATCTCTGCTTTCCCAGAGACTCAGCATGTCACGGTGCTCGTTCTCGGCAGAAACTTTTTCTGAAAAGGCAAACGTCTGGCTCCTTCTCCCACAAGGAAGGTGCCAGCCCTGAAAGCTCTTGCTGGTCTTCAGTATCCCTCTGCAGCCTATCCACAGGCACAACAGCACTGGGGATCTCTGCTTTCCCAGGGACTCAGCATGTCACGGTGCTCGTTCTCGGCAGAAACTTTTTCTGAAAAGGCAAACGTCTGGCTCCTTCTCCCAAAAGGAAGGTGCCAGCCCTGAAAGCTCTTGCAGGTCTTCACTATCCCTCTGCAGCCTATCTTTAGCCGCAACAGCACTGCGTATCTCTGCTTTTCCAGAGACTCAGCATGTCACGGTGCTCGTTCTCGTCAGAAACTTTTTCTGAAAAGGCAAACGTCTGGCTCCTTCTCCCACAAGGAAGGTGCCAGCCCTGAAAGATCTTGCTGGTCTTCACTGTCCCCCTGCAGCCTATCCACAGGCACAACAGCACTGGGGATCTCTGCTTTCCCAGACACTCAGCATGTCACGGTGCTCGTTCTCGGCAGAAACTTTTTCTGAAAAGGCAAACGTCTGGCTCCTTCTCCCACAAGGAAGCTGCCAGCCCTGAAAGCTCTTGCAGGTCTTCACTATCCCTCTGCAGCCTATCTTTAGCCACAACAGCACTGGGGATCTCTGCTTTCCCAGAGACTCAGCATGTCACGGTGCTTGTTCTCGGCAGAAACTTTTTCTGAAAAGGCAAACGTCTGGCTCCTTCTCCCACAAGGAAGGTGCCAGCCCTGAAAGATCTTGCTGGTCTTCACCGTCCCCCTGCAGCCTATCCACAGGCACAACAGCACTGGGGATCTCGGCTTTCCCAGAGACTCAGCATGTCACGGTGCTCGTTCTCGGCAGAAACGTTTTCTGAAAAGGCAAACGTCTGGCTCCTTCTCCCTCAAGGAAGGTGCCAGCCCTGAAAGCTCTTGCAGGTCTTCACTATCCCTCTGCAGCCTATCTTTAGCCGCAACAGCACTGGGGATCTCTGCTTTCCCAGAGACTCAGCATGTCACGGTGCTCGTTCTTGGCAGAAACATTTTCTGAAAAGGCAAACGTCTGGCTCCTTCTCCCAAAAGGAAGGTGCCAGCCCTGAAAGCACTTGCAGGTCTTCACTATCCCTCTGCAGCCTGTCTTTAGCCACAACAGCACTGGGGATCTCTGCTTTCCCAGAGACTCAGCATGTCACGGTGCTTGTTCTCGGCAGAAACTTTTTCTGAAAAGGCAAACGTCTGGCTCCTTCTCCCAAAAGGAAGGTGCCAGCCCTGAAAGATCTTGCTGGACTTCACTGTCCCCCTGCAGCCTATCCACAGGCACAACAGCACTGGGGATCTCTGCTTTCCCAGACACTCAGCATGTCACGGTGCTCGTTCTCGGCAGAAACTTTTTCTGAAAAGGCAAACGTCTGGCTCTTTCTCCCACAAGGAAGGTGCCAGCCCTGAAAGCTCTTGCAGGTCTTCACTATCCCTCTGCAGCCTATCTTTAGCCACAACAGCACTGGGGATCTCTGCTTTCCCAGAGACTCAGCATGTCACGGTGCTCGTTCTCGGCAGAAACTTTTTCTGAAAAGGCAAACGTCTGGCTCCTTCTCCCACAAGGAAGGTGCCAGCCCTGAAAGATCTTGCTGGTCTTCACCGTCCCCCTGCAGCCTATCCACAGGCACAACAGCACTGGGGATCTCTGCTTTCCCAGACACTCAGCATGTCACGGTGCTCGTTCTCGGCAGAAACTTTTTCTGAAAAGGCAAACGTCTGGCTCCTTCTCCCACAAGGAAGGTGCCAGCCCTGAAAGCTCTTGCTGGTCTTCAGTATCCCTCTGCAGCCTATCCACAGGCACAACAGCACTGGGGATCTCTGCTTTCCCAGACACTCAGCATGTCACGGTGCTCGTTCTCGGCAGAAACTTTTTCTGAAAAGGCAAACGTCTGGCTCCTTCTCCCAGAAGGAAGCTGCCAGCCCTGAAAGCTCTTGCAGGTCTTCACTATCCCTCTGCAGCCAATCTTTAGCCGCAACAGCACTGGGGATCTCTGCTTTCCCAGACACTCAGCATGTCACGGTGCTCGTTCTCGGCAGAAACTTTTTCTGAAAAGGCAAACGTCTGGCTCCTTCTCCCACAAGGAAGCTGCCAGCCCTGAAAGATCTTGCTGGTCTTCACCGTCCCCCTGCAGCCTATCCACAGGCACAACAGCACTGGGGATCTCTGCTTTCCCAGACACTCAGCATGTCACGGTGCTCGTTCTCGGCAGAAACTTTTTCTGAAAAGGCAAACGTCTGGCTCCTTCTCCCAAAAGGAAGCTGCCATCCCTGAAAGCTCTTGCAGGTCTTCACTATCCCTCTGCAGCCTATCTTTAGCCTCAACAGCACTGGGGATCTCTGCTTTCCCAGAGACTCAGCATGTCACGGTGCTCGTTCTCGGCAGAAACTTTTTCTGAAAAGGCAAACGTCTGGCTCCTTCTCCCACAAGGAAGCTGCCAGCCCTGAAAGCTCTTGCAGGTCTTCACTATCCCTCTGCAGCCTATCTTTAGCCGCAACAGCACTGCGTATCTCTGCTTTTCCAGAGACTCAGCATGTCACGGTGCTCGTTCTCGGCAGAAACTTTTTCTGAAAAGGCAAACGTCTGGCTCCTTCTCCCACAAGGAAGGTGACAGCCCTGAAAGATCTTGCTGGTCTTCACTGTCCCCCTGCAGCCTATCCACAGGCACAACAGCACTGGGGATCTCTGCTTTCCCAGACACTCAGCATGTCACGGTGCTCGTTCTCGGCAGAAACTTTTTCTGAAAAGGCAAACGCCTGGCTCCTTCTCCCACAAGGAAGCTGCCAGCCCTGAAAGCTCTTGCAGGTCTTCACTATCCCTCTGCAGCCTATCTTTAGCCACAACAGCACTGGGGATCTCTGCTTTCCCAGAGACTCAGCATGTCACGGTGCTTGTTCTCGGCAGAAACTTTTTCTGAAAAGGCAAACGTCTGGCTCCTTCTCCCACAAGGAAGGTGCCAGCCCTGAAAGAACTTGCTGGTCTTCACCGTCCCCCTGCAGCCTATCCACAGGCACAACAGCACTGGGGATCTCTGCTTTCCCAGAGACTCAGCATGTCACGGTGCTCGTTCTCGGCAGAAACTTTTTCTGAAAAGGCAAACGTCTGGCTCCTTCTCCCACAAGGAAGGTGCCAGCCCTGAAAGATCTTGCTGGTCTTCACTATCCCTCTGCAGCCTATCTTTAGCCACAACAGCACTGGGGATCTCTGCTTTCCCAGACACTCAGCATGTCACGGTGCTCGTTCTCGGCAGAAACTTTTTCTGAAAAGGCAAACGTCTGGCTCCTTCTCCCACAAGGAAGGTGCCAGCCCTGAAAGATCTTGCTGGTCTTCACCGTCCCCCTGCAGCCTATCCACAGGCACAACAGCACTGGGGATCTCTGCTTTCCCAGAGACTCAGCATGTCACGGTGCTCGTTCTCGGCAGAAACTTTTTCTGAAAAGGCAAACGTCTGGCTCCTTCTCCCACAAGGAAGGTGCCAGCCCTGAAAGATCTTGCTGGTCTTCACCGTCCCCCTGCAGCCTATCCACAGGCACAACAGCACTGGGGATCTCTGCTTTCCCAGAGACTCAGCATGTCACGGTGCTCGTTCTCGGCAGAAACTTTTTCTGAAAAGGCAAACGTCTGGCTCCTTCTCCCACAAGGAAGGTGCCAGCCCTGAAAGCTCTTGCTGGTCTTCAGTATCCCTCTGCAGCCTATCCACAGGCACAACAGCACTGGGGATCTCTGCTTTCCCAGGGACTCAGCATGTCACGGTGCTCGTTCTAGGCAGAAACTTTTTCTGAAAAGGCAAACGTCTGGCTCCTTCTCCCACAAGGAAGCTGCCAGCCCTGAAAGCTCTTGCAGGTCTTCACTATCCCTCTGCAGCCTATCTTTAGCCGCAACAGCACTGGGGATCTCTGCTTTCCCAGAGACTCAGCATGTCACGGTGCTCGTTCTCGGCAGAAACTTTTTCTGAAAAGGCAAACGTCTGGCTCCTTCTCCCAAAAGGAAGGTGCCAGCCCTGAAAGCTCTTGCAGGTCTTCACTATCCCTCTGCAGCCTATCTTTAGCCGCAACAGCACTGGGGATCTCTGCTTTCCCAGAGACTCAGCATGTCACGGTGCTCGTTCTCGTCAGAAACTTTTTCTGAAAAGGCAAACGTCTGGCTCCTTCTCCCACAAGGAAGGTGCCAGCCCTGAAAGATCTTGCTTGTCTTTACTGTCCCCCTGCAGCCTATCCACAGGCACAACAGCACTGGGGATCTCTGCTTTCCCAGACACTCAGCATGTCACGGTGCTCGTTCTCGGCAGAAACTTTTTCTGAAAAGGCAAACGTCTGGCTCCTTCTCCCACAAGGAAGCTGCCAGCCCTGAAAGCTCTTGCAGGTCTTCACTATCCCTCTGCAGCCTATCTTTAGCCACAACAGCACTGGGGATCTCTGCTTTCCCAGAGACTCAGCATGTCACGGTGCATGTTCTCGGCAGAAACTTTTTCTGAAAAGGCAAACGTCTGGCTCCTTCTCCCACAAGGAAGGTGCCAGCCCTGAAAGATCTTGCTGGTCTTCACCGTCCCCCTGCAGCCTATCCACAGGCACAACAGCACTGGGGATCTCTGCTTTCCCAGAGACTCAGCATGTCACGGTGCTCGTTCTCGGCAGAAACTTTTTCTGAAAAGGCAAACGTCTGGCTCCTTCTCCCACAAGGAAGGTGCCAGCCCTGAAAGCTCTTGCAGGTCTTCACTATCCCTCTGCAGCCTATATTTAGCCACAACAGCACTGGGGATCTCTGCTTTCCCAGACACTCAGCATGTCACGGTGCTCGTTCTCGGCAGAAACATTTTCTGAAAAGGCAAACGTCTGGCTCCTTCTCCCAAAAGGAAGGTGCCAGCCCTGAAAGCACTTGCAGGTCTTCACTATCCCTCTGCAGCCTGTCTTTAGCCACAACAGTACTGGGGATCTCTGCTTTCCCAGAGACTCAGCATGTCACGGTGCTCGTTCTCGGCAGAAACTTTTTCTGAAAAGGCAAACGTCTGGCTCCTTCTCCCAAAAGGAAGGTGCCAGCCCTGAAAGATCTTGCTGGACTTCACTGTCCCCCTGCAGCCTATCCACAGGCACAACAGCACTGGGGATCTCTGCTTTCCCAGAGACTCAGCATGTCACGGTGCTCGTTCTCGGCAGAAACTTTTTCTGAAAAGGCAAACGTCTGGCTCCTTCTCCCACAAGGAAGGTGCCAGCCCTGAAAGATCTTGCTGGTCTTCACCGTCCCCCTGCAGCCTATCCACAGGCACAACAGCACTGGGGATCTCTGCTTTCCCAGAGACTCAGCATGTCACGGTGCTCGTTCTCGGCAGAAACTTTTTCTGAAAAGGCAAACGTCTGGCTCCTTCTCCCACAAGGAAGGTGCCAGCCCTGAAAGCTCTTGCTGGTATTCAGTATCCCTCTGCAGCCTATCCACAGGCACAACAGCACTGGGGATCTCTGCTTTCCCAGACACTCAGCATGTCACGGTGCTCGTTCTCGGCAGAAACTTTTTCTGAAAAGGCAAACGTCTGGCTCCTTCTCCCACAAGGAAGCTGCCAGCCCTGAAAGATCTTGCTGGTCTTCACCGTCCCCCTGCAGCCTATCCACAGGCACAACAGCACTGGGGATCTCTGCTTTCCCAGAGACTCAGCATGTCACGGTGCTCGTTCTCGGCAGAAACTTTTTCTGAAAAGGCAAACGTCTGGCTCCTTCTCCCACAAGGAAGGTGCCAGCCCTGAAAGCTCTTGCAGGTCTTCACTATCTCTCTGCAGCCTATCTTTAGCCGCAACAGCACTGGGGATCTCTGCTTTCCCAGAGACTCAGCATGTCACGGTGCTCGTTCTCGGCAGAAACTTTTTCTGAAAAGGCAAACGTCTGGCTCCTTCTCCCACAAGGAAGCTGCCAGCCCTGAAAGATCTTGCTGGTCTTCACCGTCCCGCGGCAGCCTATCCACAGGCACAACAGCACTGGGGATCTCTGCTTTCCCAGAGACTCAGCATGTCAGGGTGCTCGTTCTCGGCAGAAAATTTTTCTGAAAAGGCAAACATCTGGCTCCTTCTCCCACAAGGAAGGTGCCAACCCTGAAAGATCTTGCTGGTCTTCACTGTCCCCCTGCAGCCTATCCACAGGCACAACAGCACTGGGGATCTCTGCTTTCCCAGAGACTCAGCATGTCACGGTGCTCGTTCTCGGCAGAAACTTTTTCTGAAAAGGCAAACGTCTGGCTCCTTCTCCCACAAGGAAGGTGCCAGCCCTGAAAGATCTTGCTCGTCTTCAGTATCCCTCTGCAGCCTATCCACAGGCACAACAGCACTGGGGATCTCTGCTTTCCCAGACACTCAGCATGTCACGGTGCTCGTTCTCGGCAGAAACTTTTTCTGAAAAGGCAAACGTCTGGCTCCTTCTCCCTCAAGGAAGGTGCCAGCCCTGAAAGCTCTTGCAGGTCTTCACTATCCCTCTGCAGCCTATCTTTAGCCGCAACAGCACTGGGGATCTCTGCTTTCCCAGAGACTCAGCATGTCACGGTGCTCGTTCTCGGCAGAAACTTTTTCTGAAAAGGCAAACGTCTGGCTCCTTCTCCCAAAAGGAAGGTGCCAGCCCTGAAAGCACTTGCAGGTCTTCACTATCCCTCTGCAGCCTGTCTTTAGCCACAACAGCACTGGGGATCTCTGCTTTCCCAGAGACTCAGCATGTCACGGTGCTCGTTCTCGGCAGAAACTTTTTCGGAAAAGGCAAACGTCTGGCTCCTTCTCCCACAAGGAAGCTGCCAGCCCTGAAAGGTCTTGCTGGACTTCACTGTCCCCCTGCAGCCTATCCACAGGCACAACAGCACTGGGGATCTCTGCTTTCCCAGACACTCAGCATGTCACGGTGCTCGTTCTCGGCAGAAACTTTTTCTGAAAAGGCAAACGTCTGGCTCCTTCTCCCACAAGGAAGGTGCCAGCCCTGAAAGCTCTTGCAGGTCTTCACTATCCCTCTGCAGCCTATCTTTAGCCACAACAGCACTGGGGATCTCTGCTTTCCCAGAGACTCAGCATGTCACGGTGCTCGTTCTCGGCAGAAACTTTTTCTGAAAAGGCAAACGTCTGGCTCCTTCTCCCACAAGGAAGGTGCCAGCCCTGAAAGATCTTGCTGGTCTTCACCGTCCCCCTGCAGCCTATCCACAGGCACAACAGCACTGGGGATCTCTGCTTTCCCAGAGACTCAGCATGTCACGGTGCTCGTTCTCGGCAGAAACTTTTTCTGAAAAGGCAAACGTCTGGCTCCTTCTCCCACAAGGAAGGTGCCAGCCCTGAAAGCTCTTGCTGGTCTTCAGTATCCCTCTGCAGCCTATCCACAGGCACAACAGCACTGGGGATCTCTGCTTTCCCAGGGACTCAGCATGTCACGGTGCTCGTTCTAGGCAGAAACTTTTTCTGAAAAGGCAAACGTCTGGCTCCTTCTCCCACAAGGAAGCTGCCAGCCCTGAAAGCTCTTGCAGGTCTTCACTATCCCTCTGCAGCCTATCTTTAGCCGCAACAGCACTGGGGATCTCTGCTTTCCCAGAGACTCAGCATGTCACGGTGCTCGTTCTCGGCAGAAACTTTTTCTGAAAAGGCAAACGTCTGGCTCCTTCTCCCAAAAGGAAGGTGCCAGCCCTGAAAGCTCTTGCAGGTCTTCACTATCCCTCTGCAGCCTATCTTTAGCCGCAACAGCACTGCGTATCTCTGCTTTTCCAGAGACTCAGCATGTCACGGTGCTCGTTCTCGTCAGAAACTTTTTCTGAAAAGGCAAACGTCTGGCTCCTTCTCCCACAAGGAAGGTGCCAGCCCTGAAAGATCTTGCTGGTCTTCACTGTCCCCCTGCAGCCTGTCTTTAGCCACAACAGCACTGGGGATCTCTGCTTTCCCAGAGACTCAGCATGTCACGGTGCTCGTTCTCGGCAGAAACTTTTTCTGAAAAGGCAAACGTCTGGCTCCTTCTCCCACAAGGAAGCTGCCAGCCCTGAAAGATCTTGCTGGTCTTCACCGTCCCCCTGCAGCCTATCCACAGGCACAACAGCACTGGGGATCTCTGCTTTCCCAGAGACTCAGCATGTCACGGTGCTCGTTCTCGGCAGAAACTTTCTGAAAAGGCAAACGTCTGGCTCCTTCTCCCACAAGGAAGCTGCCAGCCCTGAAAGCTCTTGCAGGTCTTCACTATCCCTCTGCAGCCTATCTTTAGCCGCAACAGCACTGGGGATCTCTGCTTTCCCAGAGACTCAGCATGTCACGGTGCTCGTTCTTGGCAGAAACATTTTCTGAAAAGGCAAACGTCTGGCTCCTTCTCCCACAAGGAAGCTGCCAGCCCTGAAAGATCTTGCTGGACTTCACTGTCCCCCTGCAGCCTATCCACAGGCACAACAGCACTGGGGATCTCTGCTTTCCCAGAGACTCAGCATGTCACGGTGCTCGTTCTCGGCAGAAACTTTTTCTGAAAAGGCAAACGTCTGGCTCCTTCTCCCACAAGGAAGGTGCCAGCCCTGAAAGATCTTGCTGGTCTTCACCGTCCCCCTGCAGCCTATCCACAGGCACAACAGCACTGGGGATCTCTGCTTTCCCAGAGACTCAGCATGTCACGTTGCTCGTTCTCGGCAGAAACTTTTTCTGAAAAGGCAAACGTCTGGCTCCTTCTCCCACAAGGAAGGTGCCAGCCCTGAAAGCTCTTGCTGGTATTCAGTATCCCTCTGCAGCCTATCCACAGGCACAACAGCACTGGGGATCTCTGCTTTCCCAGACACTCAGCATGTCACGGTGCTCGTTCTCGGCAGAAACTTTTTCTGAAAAGGCAAACGTCTGGCTCCTTCTCCCACAAGGAAGGTGCCAGCCCTGAAAGCTCTTGCAGGTCTTCACTATCCCTCTGCAGCCTATCTTTAGCCGCAACAGCACTGGGGATCTCTGCTTTCCCAGAGACTCAGCATGTCACGGTGCTCGTTCTCGGCAGAAACTTTTTCTGAAAAGGCAAACGTCTGGCTCCTTCTCCCAAAAGGAAGGTGCCAGCCCTGAAAGCTCTTGCAGGTCTTCACTATCCCTCTGCAGCCTATATTTAGCCACAACAGCACTGGGGATCTCTGCTTTCCCAGAGACTCAGCATGTCACGGTGCTCGTTCTCGGCAGAAACTTTTTCTGAAAAGGCAAACGTCTGGCTCCTTCTCCTACAAGGTAGGTCCAGCCCTTAAACATCTTGCTCGTCTTCACTATCCCTCTGCAGCCTGTCTTTAGCCACAACAGCACTGGGGACCTCTGCTTTCCCAGAGACTCAGCATGTCACGGTGCTCGTTCTCGGCAGAAACTTTTTCTGAAAAGGCAAACGTCTGGCTCCTTCTCCCACAAGGAAGGTGCCAGCCCTGAAAGATCTTGCTGGTCTTCACCGTCCCCCTGCAGCCTATCCACAGGCACAACAGCACTGGGGATCTCTGCTTTCCCAGAGACTCAGCATGTCACGGTGCTCGTTCTCGGCAGAAACTTTTTCTGAAAAGGCAAACGTCTGGCTCCTTCTCCCACAAGGAAGGTGCCAGCCCTGAAAGCTCTTGCAGGTCTTCACTATCCCTCTGCAGCCTATCTTTAGCCGCAACAGCACTGGGGATCTCTGCTTTCCCAGAGACTCAGCATGTCACGGTGCTCGTTCTCGGCAGAAACTTTTTCTGAAAAGGCAAACGTCTGGCTCCTTCTCCCACAAGGAAGCTGCCAGCCCTGAAAGATTTTGCTGGTCTTCACCGTCCCCCTGCAGCCTATCCACAGGCACAACAGCACTGGGGATCTCTGCTTTCCCAGAGACTCAGCATGTCACGGTGCTCGTTCTCGGCAGAAACTTTTTCTGAAAAGGCAAACGTCTGGCTCCTTCTCCCACAAGGAAGGTGCCAGCCCTGAAAGCTCTTGCTGGTCTTCAGTATCCCTCTGCAGCCTATCCACAGGCACAACAGCACTGGGGATCTCTGCTTTCCCAGGGACTCAGCATGTCACGGTGCTCGTTCTAGGCAGAAACTTTTTCTGAAAAGGCAAACGTCTGGCTCCTTCTCCCACAAGGAAGCTGCCAGCCCTGAAAGCTCTTGCAGGTCTTCACTATCCCTCTGCAGCCTATCTTTAGCCGCAACAGCACTGGGGATCTCTGCTTTCCCAGAGACTCAGCATGTCACGGTGCTCGTTCTCGGCAGAAACTTTTTCTGAAAAGGCAAACGTCTGGCTCCTTCTCCCAAAAGGAAGGTGCCAGCCCTGAAAGCTCTTGCAGGTCTTCACTATCCCTCTGCAGCCTATCTTTAGCCGCAACAGCACTGCGTATCTCTGCTTTTCCAGAGACTCAGCATGTCACGGTGCTCGTTCTCGTCAGAAACTTTTTCTGAAAAGGCAAACGTCTGGCTCCTTCTCCCACAAGGAAGGTGCCAGCCCTGAAAGATCTTGCTGGTCTTCACTGTCCCCCTGCAGCCTATCCACAGGCACAACAGCACTGGGGATCTCTGCTTTCCCAGACACTCAGCATGTCACGGTGCTCGTTCTCGGCAGAAACTTTTTCTGAAAAGGCAAACGTCTGGCTCCTTCTCCCACAAGGAAGCTGCCAGCCCTGAAAGCTCTTGCAGGTCTTCACTATCCCTCTGCAGCCTATCTTTAGCCACAACAGCACTGGGGATCTCTGCTTTCCCAGAGACTCAGCATGTCACGGTGCTTGTTCTCGGCAGAAACTTTTTCTGAAAAGGCAAACGTCTGGCTCCTTCTCCCACAAGGAAGGTGCCAGCCCTGAAAGATCTTGCTGGTCTTCACCGTCCCCCTGCAGCCTATCCACAGGCACAACAGCACTGGGGATCTCTGCTTTCCCAGAGACTCAGCATGTCACGGTGCTCGTTCTCGGCAGAAACTTTTTCTGAAAAGGCAAACGTCTGGCTCCTTCTCCCACAAGGAAGGTGCCAGCCCTGAAAGCTCTTGCAGGTCTTCACTATCCCTCTGCAGCCTATCTTTAGCCGCAACAGCACTGGGGATCTCTGCTTTCCCAGAGACTCAGCATGTCACGGTGCTCGTTCTTGGCAGAAACATTTTCTGAAAAGGCAAACGTCTGGCTCCTTCTCCCAAAAGGAAGGTGCCAGCCCTGAAAGCACTTGCAGGTCTTCACTATCCCTCTGCAGCCTGTCTTTAGCCACAACAGCACTGGGGATCTCTGCTTTCCCAGAGACTCAGCATGTCACGGTGCTCGTTCTCGGCAGAAACTTTTTCTGAAAAGGCAAACGTCTGGCTCCTTCTCCCACAAGGAAGCTGCCAGCCCTGAAAGCTCTTGCTGGTATTCAGTATCCCTCTGCAGCCTATCCACAGGCACAACAGCACTGGGGATCTCTGCTTTCCCAGACACTCAGCATGTCACGGTGCTCGTTCTCGGCAGAAACTTTTTCTGAAAAGGCAAACGTCTGGCTCCTTCTCCCACAAGGAAGCTGCCAGCCCTGAAAGCTCTTGCAGGTCTTCACTATCCCTCTGCAGCCTGTCTTTAGCCACAACAGCACTGGGGACCTCTGCTTTCCCAGAGACTCAGCATGTCACGGTGCTCGTTCTCGGCAGAAACTTTTTCTGAAAAGGCAAACGTCTGGCTCCTTCTCCCACAAGGAAGCTGCCAGCCCTGAAAGATCTTGCTGGTCTTCACCGTCCCCCTGCAGCCTATCCACAGGCACAACAGCACTGGGGATCTCTGCTTTCCCAGAGACTCAGCATGTCACGGTGCTCGTTCTCGGCAGAAACTTTTTCTGAAAAGGCAAACGTCTGGCTCCTTCTCCTACAAGGTAGGTCCAGCCCTTAAACATCTTGCTCGTCTTCACTATCCCTCTGCAGCCTGTCTTTAGCCACAACAGCACTGGGGACCTCTGCTTTCCCAGAGACTCAGCATGTCACGGTGCTCGTTCTCGGCAGAAACTTTTTCTGAAAAGGCAAACGTCTGGCTCCTTCTCCCACAAGGAAGCTGCCAGCCCTGAAAGATCTTGCTGGTCTTCACCGTCCCCCTGCAGCCTATCCACAGGCACAACAGCACTGGGGATCTCTGCTTTCCCAGAGACTCAGCATGTCACGGTGCTCGTTCTCGGCAGAAACTTTTTCTGAAAAGGAAAACGTCTGGCTCCTTCTCCCACAAGGAAGCTGCCAGCCCTGAAAGCTCTTGCAGGTCTTCACTATCCCTCTGCAGCCTATCTTTAGCCACAACAGCACTGGGGATCTCTGCTTTCCCAGAGACTCAGCATGTCACGGTGCTCGTTCTCGGCAGAAACTTTTTCTGAAAAGGCAAACGTCTGGCTCCTCCTCCCACAAGGAAGCTGCCAGACCTGAAATCTCTTGCAGGTCTTCACTATCCCTCTGCAGCCTATCTTTAGCCGCAACAGCACTGGGGATCTCTGCTTTCCCAGAGACTCAGCATGTCACGGTGCTCGTTCTCGGCAGAAACTTTTTCTGAAAAGGCAAACGTCTGGCTCCTTCTCCCACAAGGAAGGTGCCAGCCCTGAAAGCTCTTGCTGGTCTTCAGTATCCCTCTGCAGCCTATCCACAGGCACAACAGCACTGGGGATCTCTGCTTTCCCAGGGACTCAGCATGTCACGGTGCTCGTTCTAGGCAGAAACTTTTTCTGAAAAGGCAAACGTCTGGCTCCTTCTCCCACAAGGAAGCTGCCAGCCCTGAAAGCTCTTGCAGGTCTTCACTATCCCTCTGCAGCCTATCTTTAGCCGCAACAGCACTGGGGATCTCTGCTTTCCCAGAGACTCAGCATGTCACGGTGCTCGTTCTCGGCAGAAACTTTTTCTGAAAAGGCAAACGTCTGGCTCCTTCTCCCTAAAGGAAGGTGCCAGCCCTGAAAGCTCTTGCAGGTCTTCACTATCCCTCTGCAGCCTATCTTTAGCCGCAACAGCACTGCGTATCTCTGCTTTTCCAGAGACTCAGCATGTCACGGTGCTCGTTCTCGTCAGAAACTTTTTCTGAAAAGGCAAACGTCTGGCTCCTTCTCCCACAAGGAAGGTGCCAGCCCTGAAAGATCTTGCTGGTCTTCACTGTCCCCCTGCAGCCTATCCACAGGCACAACAGCACTGGGGATCTCTGCTTTCCCAGACACTCAGCATGTCACGGTGCTCGTTCTCGGCAGAAACTTTTTCTGAAAAGGCAAACGTCTGGCTCCTTCTCCCACAAGGAAGCTGCCAGCCCTGAAAGCTCTTGCAGGTCTTCACTATCCCTCTGCAGCCTATCTTTAGCCACAACAGCACTGGGGATCTCTGCTTTCCCAGAGACTCAGCATGTCACGGTGCTTGTTCTCGGCAGAAACTTTTTCTGAAAAGGCAAACGTCTGGCTCCTTCTCCCACAAGGAAGCTGCCAGCCCTGAAAGATCTTGCTGGTCTTCACCGTCCCCCTGCAGCCTATCCACAGGCACAACAGCACTGGGGATCTCTGCTTTCCCAGAGACTCAGCATGTCACGGTGCTCGTTCTCGGCAGAAACTTTTTCTGAAAAGGCAAACGTCTGGCTCCTTCTCCCACAAGGAAGGTGCCAGCCCTGAAAGCTCTTGCAGGTCTTCACTATCCCTCTGCAGCCTATCTTTAGCCGCAACAGCACTGGGGATCTCTGCTTTCCCAGAGACTCAGCATGTCACGGTGCTCGTTCTTGGCAGAAACATTTTCTGAAAAGGCAAACGTCTGGCTCCTTCTCCCAAAAGGAAGGTGCCAGCCCTGAAAGCACTTGCAGGTCTTCACTATCCCTCTGCAGCCTGTCTTTAGCCACAACAGCACTGGGGATCTCTGCTTTCCCAGAGACTCAGCATGTCACGGTGCTCGTTCTCGGCAGAAACTTTTTCTGAAAAGGCAAACGTCTGGCTCCTTCTCCCACAAGGAAGCTGCCAGCCCTGAAAGATCTTGCTGGACTTCACTGTCCCCCTGCAGCCTATCCACAGGCACAACAGCACTGGGGATCTCTGCTTTCCCAGAGACTCAGCATGTCACGGTGCTCGTTCTCGGCAGAAACTTTTTCTGAAAAGGCAAACGTCTGGCTCCTTCTCCCACAAGGAAGGTGCCAGCCCTGAAAGATCTTGCTGGTCTTCACCGTCCCCCTGCAGCCTATCCACAGGCACAACAGCACTGGGGATCTCTGCTTTCCCAGAGACTCAGCATGTCACGGTGCTCGTTCTCGGCAGAAACTTTTTCTGAAAAGGCAAACGTCTGGCTCCTTCTCCCACAAGGAAGGTGCCAGCCCTGAAAGCTCTTGCTGGTATTCAGTATCCCTCTGCAGCCTATCCACAGGCACAACAGCACTGGGGATCTCTGCTTTCCCAGACACTCAGCATGTCACGGTGCTCGTTCTCGGCAGAAACTTTTTCTGAAAAGGCAAACGTCTGGCTCCTTCTCCCACAAGGAAGGTGCCAGCCCTGAAAGCTCTTGCTGGTATTCAGTATCCCTCTGCAGCCTATCCACAGGCACAACAGCACTGGGGATCTCTGCTTTCCCAGACACTCAGCATGTCACGGTGCTCGTTCTCGGCAGAAACTTTTTCTGAAAAGGCAAACGTCTGGCTCCTTCTCCCACAAGGAAGCTGCCAGCCCTGAAAGCTCTTGCAGGTCTTCACTATCCCTCTGCAGCCTATATTTAGGCACAACAGCACTGGGGATCTCTGCTTTCCCAGAGACTCAGCATGTCACGGTGCTCGTTCTCGGCAGAAACTTTTTCTGAAAAGGCAAACGTCTGGCTCCTTCTCCTACAAGGTAGGTCCAGCCCTTAAACATCTTGCTCGTCTTCACTATCCCTCTGCAGCCTGTCTTTAGCCACAACAGCACTGGGGACCTCTGCTTTCCCAGAGACTCAGCATGTCACGGTGCTCGTTCTCGGCAGAAACTTTTTCTGAAAAGGCAAACGTCTGGCTCCTTCTCCCACAAGGAAGCTGCCAGCCCTGAAAGATCTTGCTGGTCTTCACCGTCCCCCTGCAGCCTATCCACAGGCACAACAGCACTGGGGATCTCTGCTTTCCCAGACACTCAGCATGTCACGGTGCTCGTTCTCGGCAGAAACTTTTTCTGAAAAGGCAAACGTCTGGCTCCTTCTCCCACAAGGAAGGTGCCAGCCCTGAAAGCTCTTGCAGGTCTTCACTATCCCTCTGCAGCCTATCTTTAGCCGCAACAGCACTGGGGATCTCTGCTTTCCCAGAGACTCAGCATGTCACGGTGCTCGTTCTCGGCAGAAACTTTTTCTGAAAAGGCAAACGTCTGGCTCCTTCTCCTACAAGGTAGGTCCAGCCCTTAAACATCTTGCTCGTCTTCACTATCCCTCTGCAGCCTGTCTTTAGCCACAACAGCACTGGGGACCTCTGCTTTCCCAGAGACTCAGCATGTCACGGTGCTCGTTCTCGGCAGAAACTTTTTCTGAAAAGGCAAACGTCTGGCTCCTTCTCCCACAAGGAAGCTGCCAGCCCTGAAAGATCTTGCTGGTCTTCACCGTCCCCCTGCAGCCTATCCACAGGCACAACAGCACTGGGGATCTCTGCTTTCCCAGAGACTCAGCATGTCACGGTGCTCGTTCTCGGCAGAAACTTTTTCTGAAAAGGCAAACGTCTGGCTCCTTCTCCTACAAGGTAGGTCCAGCCCTTAAACATCTTGCTCGTCTTCACTATCCCTCTGCAGCCTGTCTTTAGCCACAACAGCACTGGGGACCTCTGCTTTCCCAGAGACTCAGCATGTCACGGTGCTCGTTCTCGGCAGAAACTTTTTCTGAAAAGGCAAACGTCTGGCTCCTTCTCCCACAAGGAAGCTGCCAGCCCTGAAAGATCTTGCTGGTCTTCACCGTCCCCCTGCAGCCTATCCACAGGCACAACAGCACTGGGGATCTCTGCTTTCCCAGAGACTCAGCATGTCACGGTGCTCGTTCTCGGCAGAAACTTTTTCTGAAAAGGCAAACGTCTGGCTCCTTCTCCCACAAGGAAGGTGCCAGCCCTGAAAGCTCTTGCAGGTCTTCACTATCCCTCTGCAGCCTATCTTTAGCCGCAACAGCACTGGGGATCTCTGCTTTCCCAGAGACTCAGCATGTCACGGTGCTCGTTCTCGGCAGAAACTTTTTCTGAAAAGGCAAACGTCTGGCTCCTTCTCCCACAAGGAAGCTGCCAGCCCTGAAAGATTTTGCTGGTCTTCACCGTCCCCCTGCAGCCTATCCACAGGCACAACAGCACTGGGGATCTCTGCTTTCCCAGAGACTCAGCATGTCACGGTGCTCGTTCTCGGCAGAAACTTTTTCTGAAAAGGCAAACGTCTGGCTCCTTCTCCCACAAGGAAGGTGCCAGCCCTGAAAGCTCTTGCTGGTCTTCAGTATCCCTCTGCAGCCTATCCACAGGCACAACAGCACTGGGGATCTCTGCTTTCCCAGGGACTCAGCATGTCACGGTGCTCGTTCTAGGCAGAAACTTTTTCTGAAAAGGCAAACGTCTGGCTCCTTCTCCCACAAGGAAGCTGCCAGCCCTGAAAGCTCTTGCAGGTCTTCACTATCCCTCTGCAGCCTATCTTTAGCCGCAACAGCACTGGGGATCTCTGCTTTCCCAGAGACTCAGCATGTCACGGTGCTCGTTCTCGGCAGAAACTTTTTCTGAAAAGGCAAACGTCTGGCTCCTTCTCCCAAAAGGAAGGTGCCAGCCCTGAAAGCTCTTGCAGGTCTTCACTATCCCTCTGCAGCCTATCTTTAGCCGCAACAGCACTGCGTATCTCTGCTTTTCCAGAGACTCAGCATGTCACGGTGCTCGTTCTCGTCAGAAACTTTTTCTGAAAAGGCAAACGTCTGGCTCCTTCTCCCACAAGGAAGGTGCCAGCCCTGAAAGATCTTGCTGGTCTTCACTGTCCCCCTGCAGCCTATCCACAGGCACAACAGCACTGGGGATCTCTGCTTTCCCAGACACTCAGCATGTCACGGTGCTCGTTCTCGGCAGAAACTTTTTCTGAAAAGGCAAACGTCTGGCTCCTTCTCCCACAAGGAAGCTGCCAGCCCTGAAAGCTCTTGCAGGTCTTCACTATCCCTCTGCAGCCTATCTTTAGCCACAACAGCACTGGGGATCTCTGCTTTCCCAGAGACTCAGCATGTCACGGTGCTTGTTCTCGGCAGAAACTTTTTCTGAAAAGGCAAACGTCTGGCTCCTTCTCCCACAAGGAAGGTGCCAGCCCTGAAAGATCTTGCTGGTCTTCACCGTCCCCCTGCAGCCTATCCACAGGCACAACAGCACTGGGGATCTCTGCTTTCCCAGAGACTCAGCATGTCACGGTGCTCGTTCTCGGCAGAAACTTTTTCTGAAAAGGCAAACGTCTGGCTCCTTCTCCCACAAGGAAGGTGCCAGCCCTGAAAGCTCTTGCAGGTCTTCACTATCCCTCTGCAGCCTATCTTTAGCCGCAACAGCACTGGGGATCTCTGCTTTCCCAGAGACTCAGCATGTCACGGTGCTCGTTCTTGGCAGAAACATTTTCTGAAAAGGCAAACGTCTGGCTCCTTCTCCCAAAAGGAAGGTGCCAGCCCTGAAAGCACTTGCAGGTCTTCACTATCCCTCTGCAGCCTGTCTTTAGCCACAACAGCACTGGGGATCTCTGCTTTCCCAGAGACTCAGCATGTCACGGTGCTCGTTCTCGGCAGAAACTTTTTCTGAAAAGGCAAACGTCTGGCTCCTTCTCCCACAAGGAAGCTGCCAGCCCTGAAAGATCTTGCTGGACTTCACTGTCCCCCTGCAGCCTATCCACAGGCACAACAGCACTGGGGATCTCTGCTTTCCCAGAGACTCAGCATGTCACGGTGCTCGTTCTCGGCAGAAACTTTTTCTGAAAAGGCAAACGTCTGGCTCCTTCTCCCACAAGGAAGGTGCCAGCCCTGAAAGCTCTTGCTGGTATTCAGTATCCCTCTGCAGCCTATCCACAGGCACAACAGCACTGGGGATCTCTGCTTTCCCAGACACTCAGCATGTCACGGTGCTCGTTCTCGGCAGAAACTTTTTCTGAAAAGGCAAACGTCTGGCTCCTTCTCCCACAAGGAAGCTGCCAGCCCTGAAAGCTCTTGCAGGTCTTCACTATCCCTCTGCAGCCTATATTTAGGCACAACAGCACTGGGGATCTCTGCTTTCCCAGAGACTCAGCATGTCACGGTGCTCGTTCTCGGCAGAAACTTTTTCTGAAAAGGCAAACGTCTGGCTCCTTCTCCTACAAGGTAGGTCCAGCCCTTAAACATCTTGCTCGTCTTCACTATCCCTCTGCAGCCTGTCTTTAGCCACAACAGCACTGGGGACCTCTGCTTTCCCAGAGACTCAGCATGTCACGGTGCTCGTTCTCGGCAGAAACTTTTTCTGAAAAGGCAAACGTCTGGCTCCTTCTCCCACAAGGAAGCTGCCAGCCCTGAAAGATCTTGCTGGTCTTCACCGTCCCCCTGCAGCCTATCCACAGGCACAACAGCACTGGGGATCTCTGCTTTCCCAGAGACTCAGCATGTCACGGTGCTCGTTCTCGGCAGAAACTTTTTCTGAAAAGGCAAACGTCTGGCTCCTTCTCCCACAAGGAAGGTGCCAGCCCTGAAAGCTCTTGCAGGTCTTCACTATCCCTCTGCAGCCTATCTTTAGCCGCAACAGCACTGGGGATCTCTGCTTTCCCAGAGACTCAGCATGTCACGGTGCTCGTTCTCGGCAGAAACTTTTTCTGAAAAGGCAAACGTCTGGCTCCTTCTCCTACAAGGTAGGTCCAGCCCTTAAACATCTTGCTCGTCTTCACTATCCCTCTGCAGCCTGTCTTTAGCCACAACAGCACTGGGGACCTCTGCTTTCCCAGAGACTCAGCATGTCACGGTGCTCGTTCTCGGCAGAAACTTTTTCTGAAAAGGCAAACGTCTGGCTCCTTCTCCCACAAGGAAGCTGCCAGCCCTGAAAGATCTTGCTGGTCTTCACCGTCCCCCTGCAGCCTATCCACAGGCACAACAGCACTGGGGATCTCTGCTTTCCCAGAGACTCAGCATGTCACGGTGCTCGTTCTCGGCAGAAACTTTTTCTGAAAAGGCAAACGTCTGGCTCCTTCTCCTACAAGGTAGGTCCAGCCCTTAAACATCTTGCTCGTCTTCACTATCCCTCTGCAGCCTGTCTTTAGCCACAACAGCACTGGGGACCTCTGCTTTCCCAGAGACTCAGCATGTCACGGTGCTCGTTCTCGGCAGAAACTTTTTCTGAAAAGGCAAACGTCTGGCTCCTTCTCCCACAAGGAAGCTGCCAGCCCTGAAAGATCTTGCTGGTCTTCACCGTCCCCCTGCAGCCTATCCACAGGCACAACAGCACTGGGGATCTCTGCTTTCCCAGAGACTCAGCATGTCACGGTGCTCGTTCTCGGCAGAAACTTTTTCTGAAAAGGCAAACGTCTGGCTCCTTCTCCCACAAGGAAGGTGCCAGCCCTGAAAGCTCTTGCAGGTCTTCACTATCCCTCTGCAGCCTATCTTTAGCCGCAACAGCACTGGGGATCTCTGCTTTCCCAGAGACTCAGCATGTCACGGTGCTCGTTCTCGGCAGAAACTTTTTCTGAAAAGGCAAACGTCTGGCTCCTTCTCCCACAAGGAAGCTGCCAGCCCTGAAAGATTTTGCTGGTCTTCACCGTCCCCCTGCAGCCTATCCACAGGCACAACAGCACTGGGGATCTCTGCTTTCCCAGAGACTCAGCATGTCACGGTGCTCGTTCTCGGCAGAAACTTTTTCTGAAAAGGCAAACGTCTGGCTCCTTCTCCCACAAGGAAGGTGCCAGCCCTGAAAGCTCTTGCTGGTCTTCAGTATCCCTCTGCAGCCTATCCACAGGCACAACAGCACTGGGGATCTCTGCTTTCCCAGGGACTCAGCATGTCACGGTGCTCGTTCTAGGCAGAAACTTTTTCTGAAAAGGCAAACGTCTGGCTCCTTCTCCCACAAGGAAGCTGCCAGCCCTGAAAGCTCTTGCAGGTCTTCACTATCCCTCTGCAGCCTATCTTTAGCCGCAACAGCACTGGGGATCTCTGCTTTCCCAGAGACTCAGCATGTCACGGTGCTCGTTCTCGGCAGAAACTTTTTCTGAAAAGGCAAACGTCTGGCTCCTTCTCCCAAAAGGAAGGTGCCAGCCCTGAAAGCTCTTGCAGGTCTTCACTATCCCTCTGCAGCCTATCTTTAGCCGCAACAGCACTGCGTATCTCTGCTTTTCCAGAGACTCAGCATGTCACGGTGCTCGTTCTCGTCAGAAACTTTTTCTGAAAAGGCAAACGTCTGGCTCCTTCTCCCACAAGGAAGGTGCCAGCCCTGAAAGATCTTGCTGGTCTTCACTGTCCCCCTGCAGCCTATCCACAGGCACAACAGCACTGGGGATCTCTGCTTTCCCAGACACTCAGCATGTCACGGTGCTCGTTCTCGGCAGAAACTTTTTCTGAAAAGGCAAACGTCTGGCTCCTTCTCCCACAAGGAAGCTGCCAGCCCTGAAAGCTCTTGCAGGTCTTCACTATCCCTCTGCAGCCTATCTTTAGCCACAACAGCACTGGGGATCTCTGCTTTCCCAGAGACTCAGCATGTCACGGTGCTTGTTCTCGGCAGAAACTTTTTCTGAAAAGGCAAACGTCTGGCTCCTTCTCCCACAAGGAAGGTGCCAGCCCTGAAAGATCTTGCTGGTCTTCACCGTCCCCCTGCAGCCTATCCACAGGCACAACAGCACTGGGGATCTCTGCTTTCCCAGAGACTCAGCATGTCACGGTGCTCGTTCTCGGCAGAAACTTTTTCTGAAAAGGCAAACGTCTGGCTCCTTCTCCCACAAGGAAGGTGCCAGCCCTGAAAGCTCTTGCAGGTCTTCACTATCCCTCTGCAGCCTATCTTTAGCCGCAACAGCACTGGGGATCTCTGCTTTCCCAGAGACTCAGCATGTCACGGTGCTCGTTCTCGGCAGAAAATTTTTCTGAAAAGGCAAACGTCTGGCTCCTTCTCCCAAAAGGAAGGTGCCAGCCCTGAAAGCACTTGCAGGTCTTCACTATCCCTCTGCAGCCTGTCTTTAGCCACAACAGCACTGGGGATCTCTGCTTTCCCAGAGACTCAGCATGTCACGGTGCTCGTTCTCGGCAGAAACTTTTTCTGAAAAGGCAAACGTCTGGCTCCTTCTCCCACAAGGAAGCTGCCAGCCCTGAAAGATCTTGCTGGACTTCACTGTCCCCCTGCAGCCTATCCACAGGCACAACAGCACTGGGGATCTCTGCTTTCCCAGAGACTCAGCATGTCACGGTGCTCGTTCTCGGCAGAAACTTTTTCTGAAAAGGCAAACGTCTGGCTCCTTCTCCCACAAGGAAGGTGCCAGCCCTGAAAGATCTTGCTGGTCTTCACCGTCCCCCTGCAGCCTATCCACAGGCACAACAGCACTGGGGATCTCTGCTTTCCCAGAGACTCAGCATGTCACGTTGCTCGTTCTCGGCAGAAACTTTTTCTGAAAAGGCAAACGTCTGGCTCCTTCTCCCACAAGGAAGGTGCCAGCCCTGAAAGCTCTTGCTGGTATTCAGTATCCCTCTGCAGCCTATCCACAGGCACAACAGCACTGGGGATCTCTGCTTTCCCAGACACTCAGCATGTCACGGTGCTCGTTCTCGGCAGAAACTTTTTCTGAAAAGGCAAACGTCTGGCTCCTTCTCCCACAAGGAAGGTGCCAGCCCTGAAAGCTCTTGCAGGTCTTCACTATCCCTCTGCAGCCTATCTTTAGCCGCAACAGCACTGGGGATCTCTGCTTTCCCAGAGACTCAGCATGTCACGGTGCTCGTTCTCGGCAGAAACTTTTTCTGAAAAGGCAAACGTCTGGCTCCTTCTCCCAAAAGGAAGGTGCCAGCCCTGAAAGCTCTTGCAGGTCTTCACTATCCCTCTGCAGCCTATATTTAGCCAGAACAGCACTGGGGATCTCTGCTTTCCCAGAGACTCAGCATGTCACGGTGCTCGTTCTCGGCAGAAACTTTTTCTGAAAAGGCAAACGTCTGGCTCCTTCTCCTACAAGGTAGGTCCAGCCCTTAAACATCTTGCTCGTCTTCACTATCCCTCTGCAGCCTGTCTTTAGCCACAAGAGCACTGGGGACCTCTGCTTTCCCAGAGACTCAGCATGTCACGGTGCTCGTTCTCGGCAGAAACTTTTTCTGAAAAGGCAAACGTCTGGCTCCTTCTCCCACAAGGAAGCTGCCAGCCCTGAAAGATCTTGCTGGTCTTCACCGTCCCCCTGCAGCCTATCCACAGGCACAACAGCACTGGGGATCTCTGCTTTCCCAGAGACTCAGCATGTCACGGTGCTCGTTCTCGGCAGAAACTTTTTCTGAAAAGGCAAACGTCTAGCTCCTTCTCCCACAAGGAAGGTGCCAGCCCTGAAAGCTCTTGCAGGTCTTCACTATCCCTCTGCAGCCTATCTTTAGCCGCAACAGCACTGGGGATCTCTGCTTTCCCAGAGACTCAGCATGTCACGGTGCTCGTTCTCGGCAGAAACTTTTTCTGAAAAGGCAAACGTCTGGCTCCTTCTCCCACAAGGAAGCTGCC
The DNA here is from genome assembly GCF_929443795.1 of Astur gentilis. Classification (NCBI taxonomy): domain Eukaryota; kingdom Metazoa; phylum Chordata; class Aves; order Accipitriformes; family Accipitridae; genus Astur; species Astur gentilis. The sequence continues at coordinate 4,047,646 of NW_026061079.1, read as the reverse complement.
AGCCCTGAAAGATTTTGCTGGTCTTCACCGTCCCCCTGCAGCCTATCCACAGGCACAACAGCACTGGGGATCTCTGCTTTCCCAGAGACTCAGCATGTCACGGTGCTCGTTCTCGGCAGAAACTTTTTCTGAAAAGGCAAACGTCTGGCTCCTTCTCCCACAAGGAAGGTGCCAGCCCTGAAAGCTCTTGCTGGTCTTCAGTATCCCTCTGCAGCCTATCCACAGGCACAACAGCACTGGGGATCTCTGCTTTCCCAGGGACTCAGCATGTCACGGTGCTCGTTCTCGGCAGAAACTTTTTCTGAAAAGGCAAACGTCTGGCTCCTTCTCCCACAAGGAAGCTGCCAGCCCTGAAAGCTCTTGCAGGTCTTCACTATCCCTCTGCAGCCTATCTTTAGCCGCAACAGCACTGGGGATCTCTGCTTTCCCAGAGACTCAGCATGTCACGGTGCTCGTTCTCGGCAGAAACTTTTTCTGAAAAGGCAAACGTCTGGCTCCTTCTCCCAAAAGGAAGGTGCCAGCCCTGAAAGCTCTTGCAGGTCTTCACTATCCCTCTGCAGCCTATCTTTAGCCGCAACAGCACTGCGTATCTCTGCTTTTCCAGAGACTCAGCATGTCACGGTGCTCGTTCTCGTCAGAAACTTTTTCTGAAAAGGCAAACGTCTGGCTCCTTCTCCCACAAGGAAGGTGCCAGCCCTGAAAGATCTTGCTGGTCTTCACTGTCCCCCTGCAGCCTATCCACAGGCACAACAGCACTGGGGATCTCTGCTTTCCCAGACACTCAGCATGTCACGGTGCTCGTTCTCGGCAGAAACTTTTTCTGAAAAGGCAAACGTCTGGCTCCTTCTCCCACAAGGAAGCTGCCAGCCCTGAAAGCTCTTGCAGGTCTTCACTATCCCTCTGCAGCCTATCTTTAGCCACAACAGCACTGGGGATCTCTGCTTTCCCAGAGACTCAGCATGTCACGGTGCTTGTTCTCGGCAGAAACTTTTTCTGAAAAGGCAAACGTCTGGCTCCTTCTCCCACAAGGAAGGTGCCAGCCCTGAAAGATCTTGCTGGTCTTCACCGTCCCCCTGCAGCCTATCCACAGGCACAACAGCACTGGGGATCTCTGCTTTCCCAGAGACTCAGCATGTCACGGTGCTCGTTCTCGGCAGAAACTTTTTCTGAAAAGGCAAACGTCTGGCTCCTTCTCCCACAAGGAAGGTGCCAGCCCTGAAAGCTCTTGCAGGTCTTCACTTTCCCTCTGCAGCCTATCTTTAGCCTCAACAGCACTGGGGATCTCTGCTTTCCCAGAGACTCAGCATGTCACGGTGCTCGTTCTCGGCAGAAACTTTTTCTGAAAAGGCAAACGTCTGGCTCCTTCTCCCAAAAGGAAGGTGCCAGCCCTGAAAGCACTTGCAGGTCTTCACTATCCCTCTGCAGCCTGTCTTTAGCCACAACAGCACTGGGGATCTCTGCTTTCCCAGAGACTCAGCATGTCACGGTGCTCGTTCTCGGCAGAAACTTTTTCTGAAAAGGCAAACGTGTGGCTCCTTCTCCCACAAGGAAGCTGCCAGCCCTGAAAGATCTTGCTGGACTTCACTGTCCCCCTGCAGCCTATCCACAGGCACAACAGCACTGGGGATCTCTGCTTTCCCAGAGACTCAGCATGTCACGGTGCTCGTTCTCGGCAGAAACTTTTTCTGAAAAGGCAAACGTCTGGCTCCTTCTCCCACAAGGAAGGTGCCAGCCCTGAAAGATCTTGCTGGTCTTCACCGTCCCCCTGCAGCCTATCCACAGGCACAACAGCACTGGGGATCTCTGCTTTCCCAGAGACTCAGCATGTCACGTTGCTCGTTCTCGGCAGAAACTTTTTCTGAAAAGGCAAACGTCTGGCTCCTTCTCCCACAAGGAAGGTGCCAGCCCTGAAAGCTCTTGCTGGTATTCAGTATCCCTCTGCAGCCTATCCACAGGCACAACAGCACTGGGGATCTCTGCTTTCCCAGGGACTCAGCATGTCACGGTGCTCGTTCTCGGCAGAAACTTTTTCTGAAAAGGCAAACGTCTGGCTCCTTCTCCCACAAGGAAGGTGCCAGCCCTGAAAGCTCTTGCTGGTATTCAGTATCCCTCTGCAGCCTATCCACAGGCACAACAGCACTGGGGATCTCTGCTTTCCCAGACACTCAGCATGTCACGGTGCTCGTTCTCGGCAGAAACTTTTTCTGAAAAGGCAAACGTCTGGCTCCTTCTCCCACAAGGAAGCTGCCAGCCCTGAAAGCTCTTGCAGGTCTTCACTATCCCTCTGCAGCCTATATTTAGCCACAACAGCACTGGGGATCTCTGCTTTCCCAGAGACTCAGCATGTCACGGTGCTCGTTCTCGGCAGAAACTTTTTCTGAAAAGGCAAACGTCTGGCTCCTTCTCCTACAAGGTAGGTCCAGCCCTTAAACATCTTGCTCGTCTTCACTATCCCTCTGCAGCCTGTCTTTAGCCACAACAGCACTGGGGACCTCTGCTTTCCCAGAGACTCAGCATGTCACGGTGCTCGTTCTCGGCAGAAACTTTTTCTGAAAAGGCAAACGTCTGGCTCCTTCTCCCACAAGGAAGCTGCCAGCCCTGAAAGATCTTGCTGGTCTTCACCGTCCCCCTGCAGCCTATCCACAGGCACAACAGCACTGGGGATCTCTGCTTTCCCAGAGACTCAGCATGTCACGGTGCTCGTTCTCAGCAGAAACTTTTTCTGAAAAGGCAAACGTCTGGCTCCTTCTCCCACAAGGAAGGTGCCAGCCCTGAAAGCTCTTGCAGGTCTTCACTATCCCTCTGCAGCCTATCTTTAGCCGCAACAGCACTGGGGATCTCTGCTTTCCCAGAGACTCAGCATGTCACGGTGCTCGTTCTCGGCAGAAACTTTTTCTGAAAAGGCAAACGTCTGGCTCCTTCTCCCACAAGGAAGCTGCCAGCCCTGAAAGATCTTGCTGGTCTTCACCGTCCCGCGGCAGCCTATCCACAGGCACAACAGCACTGGGGATCTCTGCTTTCCCAGAGACTCAGCATGTCAGGGTGCTCGTTCTCGGCAGAAACTTTTTCTGAAAAGGCAAACATCTGGCTCCTTCTCCCACAAGGAAGGTGCCAACCCTGAAAGATCTTGCTGGTCTTCACTGTCCCCCTGCAGCCTATCCACAGGCACAACAGCACTGAGGATCTCTGCTTTCCCAGAGACTCAGCATGTCACGGTGCTCGTTCTCGGCAGAAACTTTTTCTGAAAAGGCAAACGTCTGGCTCCTTCTCCCACAAGGAAGCTGCCAGCCCTGAAATCTCTTGTAGGTCTTCACTATCCCTCTGCAGCCTATCTTTAGCCGCAACAGCACTGGGGATCTCTGCTTTCCCAGAGACTCAGCATGTCACGGTGCTCGTTCTCGGCAGAAACTTTTTCTGAAAAGGCAAACGTCTGGCTCCTTCTCCCGCAAGGAAGGTGCCAGCCCTGAAAGATCTTGCTGGTCTTCACCGTCCCCCGGCAGCCTATCCACAGGCACAACAGCACTGGGGATCTCTGCTTTCCCAGAGACTCAGCATGTCACGGTGCTCGTTCTCGGCAGAAACTTTTTCTGAAAAGGCAAACATCTGGCTCCTTCTCCCACAAGGAAGGTGCCAGCCCTGAAAGATCTTGCTGGTCTTCACTGTCCCTCTGCAGCCTATCCACAGGCACAACAGCACTGAGGATCTCTGCTTTCCCAGAGACTCAGCATGTCACGGTGCTCGTTCTCGGCAGAAACTTTTTCTGAAAAGGCAAACGTCTGGCTCCTTCTCCCACAAGGAAGCTGCCAGCCCTGAAATCTCTTGTAGGTCTTCAGTATCCCTCTGCAGCCTATCTTTAGCCGCAACAGCACTGGGGACCTCTGCTTTCCCAGAGACTCAGCATGTCACGGTGCTCGTTCTCAGCAGAAACTTTTTCTGAAAAGGCAAACGTCTGGCTCCTTCTCCCACAAGGAAGGTGCCAGCCCTGAAAGCTCTTGCAGGTCTTCACTATCCCTCTGCAGCCTATCTTTAGCCACAACAGCACTGGGGATCTCTGCTTTTCCAGAGACTCAGCATGTCACGGTGCTCGTTCTCGGCAGAAACTTTTTCTGAAAAGGCAAACGTCTGGCTCCTTCTACCACAAGGAAGGTGCCAGCCCTGAAAGCTCTTGCAGGTCTTCACTATCCCTCTGCAGCCTATCTTTAGCCGCAACAGCACTGGGGATCTCTGCTTTCCCAGACACTCAGCATGTCACGGTGCTCGTTCTCGGCAGAAACTTTTTCTGAAAAGGCAAACGTCTGGCTCCTTCTCCCACAAGGAAGCTGCCAGCCCTGAAAGATCTTGCTGGTCTTCACTGTCCCCCTGCAGCCTATCCACAGGCACAACAGCACTGGGGATCTCTGCTTTCCCAGAGACTCAGCATGTCACGGTGCTCGTTCTCGGCAGAAACTTTTTCTGAAAAGGCAAACGTCTGGCTCCTTCTCCCACAAGGAAGCTGCCAGCCCTGAAAGCTCTTGCAGGTCTTCACTATCCCTCTGCAGCCTATCTTTAGCCACAACAGCACTGGGGATCTCTGCTTTCCCAGAGACTCAGCATGTCACGGTGCTCGTTCTCGGCAGAAACTTTTTCTGAAAAGGCAAACGTCTGGTTCCTTCTCCCTCAAGGAAGGTGCCAGCCCTGAAAGCTCTTGCAGGTCTTCACTATCCCTCTGCAGCCTGTCTTTAGCCACAACAGCACTGGGGATCTCTGCTTTCCCAGACACTCAGCATGTCACGGTGCTCGTTCTCGTCAGAAACTTTTTCTGAAAAGGAAAACGTCTAGCTCCTTCTCCCACAAGGAAGGTGTCAGCCCTGAAAGATCTTGCTGGTCTTCACCGTCCCCCTGCAGCCTATCCACAGGCACAACAGCACTGGGGATCTCGGCTTTCCCAGGGACTCGGCATGTCACGGTGCTCGTTCTCGGCAGAAACTTTTTCTGAAAAGGCAAACGTCTGGCTCCTTCTCCCACAAGGAAGGTGCCAGCCCTGAAAGCTCTTGCAGGTCTTCACTATCCCTCTGCAGCCTATCTTTAGCCACAACAGCACTGGGGATCTCTGCTTTCCCAGAGACTCAGCATGTCACGGTGCTCGTTCTCGGCAGAAACTTTTTCTGAAAAGGCAAACGTCTGGCTCCTTCTCCCACAAGGAAGCTGCCAGCCCTGAAAGATCTTGCTGATCTTCACTGTCCCCCTGCAGCCTATCCACAGGCACAACAGCACTGGGGATCTCTGCTTTCCCAGACACTCAGCATGTCACGGTGCTCGTTCTCGGCAGAAACTTTTTCTGAAAAGGCAGACGTCTGGCTCCTTCTCCCACAAGGAAGGTGCCAGCCCTGAAAGCTCTTGCAGGTCTTCACTATCCCTCTGCAGCCTATCTTTAGCCACAACAGCACTGGGGATCTCTGCTTTCCCAGAGACTCAGCATGTCACGGTGCTCGTTCTCGGCAGAAACTTTTTCTGAAAAGGCAAACGTCTGGCTCCTTCTCCAACAAGGAAGGTGCCAGCCCTGAAAGATCTTGCTGGTCTTCACCGCGTCCCTGCAGCCTATCCACAGGCACAACAGCACTGGGGATCTCTGCTTTCCCAGAGACTCAGCATGTCACGGTGCTCGTTCTCGGCAGAAACTTTTTCTGAAAAGGCAAACGTCTGGCTCCTTCTCCCACAAGGAAGGTGCCAGCCCTGAAAGCTCTTGCTGGTCTTCAGTATCCCTCTGCAGCCTATCCACAGGCACAACAGCACTGGGGATCTCTGCTTTCCCAGGGACTCAGCATGTCACGGTGCTCGTTCTCGGCAGAAACTTTTTCTGAAAAGGCAAACGTCTGGCTCCTTCTCCCAAAAGGAAGGTGCCAGCCCTGAAAGCTCTTGCAGGTCTTCACTATCCCTCTGCAGCCTATCTTTAGCCGCAACAGCACTGCGTATCTCTGCTTTTCCAGAGACTCAGCATGTCACGGTGCTCGTTCTCGGCAGAAACTTTTTCTGAAAAGGCAAACGTCTGGCTCCTTCTCCCACAAGGAAGGTGCCAGCCCTGAAAGATCTTGCTGGTCTTCACTGTCCCCCTGCAGCCTATCCACAGGCACAACAGCACTGGGGATCTCTGCTTTCCCAGACACTCAGCATGTCACGGTGCTCGTTCTCGGCAGAAACTTTTTCTGAAAAGGCAAACGTCTGGCTCCTTCTCCCACAAGGAAGCTGCCAGCCCTGAAAGCTCTTGCAGGTCTTCACTATCCCTCTGCAGCCTATCTTTAGCCACAACAGCACTGGGGATCTCTGCTTTCCCAGAGACTCAGCATGTCACGGTGCTTGTTCTCGGCAGAAACTTTTTCTGAAAAGGCAAACGTCTGGCTCCTTCTCCCACAAGGAAGGTGCCAGCCCTGAAAGATCTTGCTGGTCTTCACCGTCCCCCTGCAGCCTATCCACAGGCACAACAGCACTGGGGATCTCTGCTTTCCCAGAGACTCAGCATGTCACGGTGCTCGTTCTCGGCAGAAACTTTTTCTGAAAAGGCAAACGTCTGGCTCCTTCTCCCACAAGGAAGGTGCCAGCCCTGAAAGCTCTTGCTGGTCTTCAGTATCCCTCTGCAGCCTATCCACAGGCACAACAGCACTGGGGATCTCTGCTTTTCCAGACACTCAGCATGTCACGGTGCTCGTTCTCGGCAGAAACTTTTTCTGAAAAGGCAAACGTCTGGCTCCTTCTCCCTCAAGGAAGGTGCCAGCCCTGAAAGCTCTTGCAGGTCTTCACTATCCCTCTGCAGCCTATCTTTAGCCGCAACAGCACTGGGGATCTCTGCTTTCCCAGAGACTCAGCATGTCACGGTGCTCGTTCTCGGCAGAAACTTTTTCTGAAAAGGCAAACGTCTGGCTCCTTCTCCCAAAAGGAAGGTGCCAGCCCTGAAAGCACTTGCAGGTCTTCACTATCCCTCTGCAGCCTATCTTTAGCCACAACAGCACTGGGGATCTCTGCTTTCCCAGAGACTCAGCATGTCACGGTGCTCGTTCTCGGCAGAAACTTTTTCTGAAAAGGCAAACATCTGGCTCCTTCTCCCACAAGGAAGGTGCCAGCCCTGAAAGATCTTGCTGGACTTCACTGTCCCCCTGCAGCCTATCCACAGGCACAACAGCACTGGGGATCTCTGCTTTCCCAGACACTCAGCATGTCACGGTGCTCGTTCTCGGCAGAAACTTTTTCTGAAAAGGCAAACGTCTGGCTCCTTCTCCCACAAGGAAGGTGCCAGCCCTGAAAGCTCTTGCAGGTCTTCACTATCCCTCTGCAGCCTATCTTTAGCCACAACAGCACTGGGGATCTCTGCTTTTCCAGAGACTCAGCATGTCACGGTGCTCGTTCTCGGCAGAAACTTTTTCTGAAAAGGCAAACGTCTGGCTCCTTCTCCCACAAGGAAGGTGCCAGCCCTGAAAGATCTTGCTGGTCTTCACCGTCCCCCTGCAGCCTATCCACAGGCACAACAGCACTGGGGATCTCTGCTTTCCCAGACACTCAGCATGTCACGGTGCTCGTTCTCGGCAGAAACTTTTTCTGAAAAGGCAAACGTCTGGCTCCTTCTCCCACAAGGAAGGTGCCAACCCTGAAAGATCTTGCTGGTCTTCAGTATCCCTCTGCAGCCTATCCACAGGCACAACAGCACTGGGGATCTCTGCTTTCCCAGACACTCAGCATGTCACGGTGCTCGTTCTCGGCAGAAACTTTTTCTGAAAAGGCAAACGTCTGGCTCCTTCTCCTACAAGGTAGGTCCAGCCCTTAAACATCTTGCTCGTCTTCACTATCCCTCTGCAGCCTATCTTTAGCCGCAACAGCACTGGGGACCTCTGCTTTTCCAGAGACTCAGCATGTCACGGTGCTCGTTCTCGGCAGAAACTTTTTCTGAAAAGGCAAACGTCTGGCTCCTTCTCCCACAAGGAAGCTGCCAGCCCTGAAAGATCTTGCTGGTCTTCACCGTCCCCCTGCAGCCTATCCACAGGCACAACAGCACTGGGGATCTCGGCTTTCCCAGAGACTCAGCATGTCACGGTGCTCGTTCTCGGCAGAAACTTTTTCTGAAAAGGCAAACGTCTGTCTCCTTCTCCCACAAGGAAGGTGCCAGCCCTGAAAGCTCTTGCAGGTCTTCACTATCCCTCTGCAGCCTATCTTTAGCCGCAACAGCACTGGGGATCTCTGCTTTCCCAGAGACTCAGCATGTCACGGTGCTCGTTCTCGGCAGAAACTTTTTCTGAAAAGGCAAACGTCTGGCTCCTTCTCCCACAAGGAAGGTGCCAGCCCTGAAAGATCTTGCTGATCTTCACTGTCCCCCTGCAGCCTATCCACAGGCACAACAGCACTGGGGATCTCTGCTTTCCCAGACACTCAGCATGTCACGGTGCTCGTTCTCGGCAGAAACTTTTTCTGAAAAGGCAAACGTCTGGCTCCTTCTCCCACAAGGAAGGTGCCAGCCCTGAAAGCTCTTGCAGGTCTTCACTATCCCTCTGCAGCCTATCTTTAGCCACAACAGCACTGGGGATCTCTGCTTTTCCAGAGACTCAGCATGTCACGGTGCTCGTTCTCGGCAGAAACTTTTTCTGAAAAGGCAAACGTCTGGCTCCTTCTCCCACAAGGAAGGTGCCAGCCCTGAAAGATCTTGCTGGTCTTCACCGCGTCCCTGCAGCCTATCCACAGGCACAACAGCACTGGGGATCTCTGCTTTCCCAGAGACTCAGCATGTCACGGTGCTCGTTCTCGGCAGAAACTTTTTCTGAAAAGGCAAACGTCTGGCTCCTTCTCCCACAAGGAAGGTGCCAGCCCTGAAAGCTCTTGCTGGTCTTCAGTATCCCTCTGCAGCCTATCCACAGGCACAACAGCACTGGGGATCTCTGCTTTCCCAGGGACTCAGCATGTCACGGTGCTCGTTCTCGGCAGAAACTTTTTCTGAAAAGGCAAACGTCTGGCTCCTTCTCCCAAAAGGAAGGTGCCAGCCCTGAAAGCTCTTGCAGGTCTTCACTTTCCCTCTGCAGCCTATCTTTAGCCGCAACAGCACTGCGTATCTCTGCTTTTCCAGAGACTCAGCATGTCACGGTGCTCGTTCTCGGCAGAAACTTTTTCTGAAAAGGCAAACGTCTGGCTCCTTCTCCCACAAGGAAGGTGCCAGCCCTGAAAGATCTTGCTGGTCTTCACTGTCCCCCTGCAGCCTATCCACAGGCACAACAGCACTGGGGATCTCTGCTTTCCCAGACACTCAGCATGTCACGGTGCTCGTTCTCGGCAGAAACTTTTTCTGAAAAGGCAAACGTCTGGCTCCTTCTCCCACAAGGAAGCTGCCAGCCCTGAAAGCTCTTGCAGGTCTTCACTATCCCTCTGCAGCCTATCTTTAGCCACAACAGCACTGGGGATCTCTGCTTTCCCAGAGACTCAGCATGTCACGGTGCTTGTTCTCGGCAGAAACTTTTTCTGAAAAGGCAAACGTCTGGCTCCTTCTCCCACAAGGAAGGTGCCAGCCCTGAAAGATCTTGCTGGTCTTCACCGTCCCCCTGCAGCCTATCCACAGGCACAACAGCACTGGGGATCTCTGCTTTCCCAGAGACTCAGCATGTCACGGTGCTCGTTCTCGGCAGAAACTTTTTCTGAAAAGGCAAACGTCTGGCTCCTTCTCCCACAAGGAAGGTGCCAGCCCTGAAAGCTCTTGCTGGTCTTCAGTATCCCTCTGCAGCCTATCCACAGGCACAACAGCACTGGGGATCTCTGCTTTTCCAGACACTCAGCATGTCACGGTGCTCGTTCTCGGCAGAAACTTTTTCTGAAAAGGCAAACGTCTGGCTCCTTCTCCCTCAAGGAAGGTGCCAGCCCTGAAAGCTCTTGCAGGTCTTCACTATCCCTCTGCAGCCTATCTTTAGCCGCAACAGCACTGGGGATCTCTGCTTTCCCAGAGACTCAGCATGTCACGGTGCTCGTTCTCGGCAGAAACTTTTTCTGAAAAGGCAAACGTCTGGCTCCTACTCCCAAAAGGAAGGTGCCAGCCCTGAAAGCACTTGCAGGTCTTCACTATCCCTCTGCAGCCTGTCTTTAGCCACAACAGCACTGGGGATCTCTGCTTTCCCAGAGACTCAGCATGTCACGGTGCTCGTTCTCGGCAGAAACTTTTTCTGAAAAGGCAAACATCTGGCTCCTTCTCCCACAAGGAAGGTGCCAGCCCTGAAAGATCTTGCTGGACTTCACTGTCCCCCTGCAGCCTATCCACAGGCACAACAGCACTGGGGATCTCTGCTTTCCCAGACACTCAGCATGTCACGGTGCTCGTTCTCGGCAGAAACTTTTTCTGAAAAGGCAAACGTCTGGCTCCTTCTCCCACAAGGAAGGTGCCAGCCCTGAAAGCTCTTGCAGGTCTTCACTATCCCTCTGCAGCCTATCTTTAGCCACAACAGCACTGGGGATCTCTGCTTTTCCAGAGACTCAGCATGTCACGGTGCTCGTTCTCGGCAGAAACTTTTTCTGAAAAGGCAAACGTCTGGCTCCTTCTCCCACAAGGAAGGTGCCAGCCCTGAAAGATCTTGCTGGTCTTCACCGTCCCCCTGCAGCCTATCCACAGGCACAACAGCACTGGGGATCTCTGCTTTCCCAGAGACTCAGCATGTCACGGTGCTCGTTCTCGGCAGAAACTTTTTCTGAAAAGGCAAACGTCTGGCTCCTTCTCCCACAAGGAAGGTGCCAGCCCTGAAAGCTCTTGCTGGTCTTCAGTATCCCTCTGCAGCCTATCCACAGGCACAACAGCACTGGGGATCTCTGCTTTCCCAGACACTCAGCATGTCACGGTGCTCGTTCTCGGCAGAAACTTTTTCTGAAAAGGCAAACGTCTGGCTCCTTCTCCTACAAGGTAGGTCCAGCCCTTAAACATCTTGCTCGTCTTCACTATCCCTCTGCAGCCTATCTTTAGCCGCAACAGCACTGGGGACCTCTGCTTTTCCAGAGACTCAGCATGTCACGGTGCTCGTTCTCGGCAGAAACTTTTTCTGAAAAGGCAAACGTCTGGCTCCTTCTCCCACAAGGAAGCTGCCAGCCCTGAAAGATCTTGCTGGTCTTCACCGTCCCCCTGCAGCCTATCCACAGGCACAACAGCACTGGGGATCTCGGCTTTCCCAGAGACTCAGCATGTCACGGTGCTCGTTCTCGGCAGAAACTTTTTCTGAAAAGGCAAACGTCTGTCTCCTTCTCCCACAAGGAAGGTGCCAGCCCTGAAAGCTCTTGCAGGTCTTCACTATCCCTCTGCAGCCTATCTTTAGCCGCAACAGCACTGGGGATCTCTGCTTTCCCAGAGACTCAGCATGTCACGGTGCTCGTTCTCGGCAGAAACTTTTTCTGAAAAGGCAAACGTCTGGCTCCTTCTCCCACAAGGAAGGTGCCAGCCCTGAAAGATCTTGCTGGTCTTCACCGTCCCGCGGCAGCCTATCCACAGGCACAACAGCACTGGGGATCTCTGCTTTCCCAGAGACTCAGCATGTCAGGGTGCTCGTTCTCGGCAGAAACTTTTTCTGAAAAGGCAAACATCTGGCTCCTTCTCCCACAAGGAAGGTGCCAACCCTGAAAGATCTTGCTGGTCTTCACTGTCCCCCTGCAGCCTATCCACAGGCACAACAGCACTGAGGATCTCTGCTTTCCCAGAGACTCAGCATGTCACGGTGCTCGTTCTCGGCAGAAACTTTTTCTGAAAAGGCAAACGTCTGGCTCCTTCTCCCACAAGGAAGCTGCCAGCCCTGAAATCTCTTGTAGGTCTTCACTATCCCTCTGCAGCCTATCTTTAGCCGCAACAGCACTGGGGATCTCTGCTTTCCCAGAGACTCAGCATGTCACGGTGCTCGTTCTCGGCAGAAACTTTTTCTGAAAAGGCAAACGTCTGGCTCCTTCTCCCGCAAGGAAGGTGCCAGCCCTGAAAGATCTTGCTGGTCTTCACTGTCCCCCTGCAGCCTATCCACAGGCACAACAGCACTGAGGATCTCTGCTTTCCCAGAGACTCAGCATGTCACGTTGCTCGTTCTCGGCAGAAACTTTTTCTGAAAAGGCAAACGTCTGGCTCCTCCTCCCACAAGGAAGCTGCCATCCCTGAAATCTCTTGTAGGTCTTCACTATCCCTCTGCAGCCTATCTTTAGCCGCAACAGCACTGGGGATCTCTGCTTTCCCAGAGACTCAGCATGTCACGGTGCTCGTTCTCGGCAGAAACTTTTTCTGAAAAGGCAAACGTCTGGCTCCTTCTACCACAAGGAAGGTGCCAGCCCTGAAAGATCTTGCTGGTCTTCACCGTCCCCCTGCAGCCTATCCACAGGCACAACAGCACTGGGGATCTCTGCTTTCCCAGACACTCAGCATGTCACGGTGCTCGTTCTCGGCAGAAACTTTTTCTGAAAAGGCAAACGTCTGGCTCCTTCTCCCACAAGGAAGCTGCCAGCCCTGAAAGCTCTTCCAGGTCTTCACTATCCGTCTGCAGGCTATCTTTAGACGCAACAGCACTGGGGATCTCTGCTTTCCCAGACACTCAGCATGTCACGGTGCTCGTTCTCGGCAGAAACTTTTTCTGAAAAGGCAAACGTCTGGCTCCTTCTCCTACAAGGTAGGTCCAGCCCTTAAACATCTTGCTCGTCTTCACTATCCCTCTGCAGCCTATCTTTAGCCGCAACAGTTCTGGGGACCTCTGCTTTCCCAGAGACTCAGCATGTCACGGTGCTCGTTCTCGGCAGAAACTTTTTCTGAAAAGGCAAACGTCTGGCTCCTTCTCCCACAAGGAAGCTGCCAGCCCTGAAAGATCTTGCTGGTCTTCACCGTCCCCCTGCAGCCTATCCACAGGCACAACAGCACTGGGGATCTCGGCTTTCCCAGAGACTCAGCATGTCACGGTGCTCGTTCTCGGCAGAAACTTTTTCTGAAAAGGCAAACGTCTGGCTCCTCCTCCCACAAGGAAGCTGCCAGCCCTGAAAGCTCTTGCAGGTCTTCACTATCCCTCTGCAGCCTATCTTTAGCCGCAACAGCACTGGGGATCTCTGCTTTCCCAGAGACTCAGCATGTCACGGTGCTCGTTCTCGGCAGAAACTTTTTCTGAAAAGGCAAACGTCTGGCTCCTTCTACCACAAGGAAGGTGCCAGCCCTGAAAGATCTTGCTGGTCTTCACCGTCCCCCTGCAGCCTATCCACAGGCACAACAGCACTGGGGATCTCTGCTTTCCCAGACACTCAGCATGTCACGGTGCTCGTTCTCGGCAGAAACTTTTTCTGAAAAGGCAAACGTCTGGCTCCTTCTCCCACAAGGAAGCTGCCAGCCCTGAAAGCTCTTGCAGGTCTTCACTATCCGTCTGCAGGCTATCTTTAGACGCAACAGCACTGGGGATCTCTGCTTTCCCAGACACTCAGCATGTCACGGTGCTCGTTCTCGGCAGAAACTTTTTCTGAAAAGGCAAACGTCTGGCTCCTTCTCCTACAAGGTAGGTCCCGCCCATAAACATCTTGCTCGTCTTCACTATCCCTCTGCAGCCTATCTTTAGCCGCAACAGTTCTGGGGACCTCTGCTTTCCCAGAGACTCAGCATGTCACGGTGCTCGTTCTCGGCAGAAACTTTTTCTGAAAAGGCAAACGTCTGGCTCCTTCTCCCACAAGGAAGCTGCCAGCCCTGAAAGATCTTGCTGGTCTTCACCGTCCCCCTGCAGCCTATCCACAGGCACAACAGCACTGGGGATCTCGGCTTTCCCAGAGACTCAGCATGTCACGGTGCTCGTTCTCGGCAGAAACTTTTTCTGAAAAGGCAAACGTCTGGCTCCTCCTCCCACAAGGAAGCTGCCAGCCCTGAAAGCTCTTGCAGGTCTTCACTATCCCTCTGCAGCCTATCTTTAGCCGCAACAGCACTGGGGATCTCTGCTTTCCCAGAGACTCAGCATGTCACGGTGCTCGTTCTCGGCAGAAACTTTTTCTGAAAAGGCAAACGTCTGGCTCCTTCTACCACAAGGAAGGTGCCAGCCCTGAAAGATCTTGCTGGTCTTCACCGTCCCCCTGCAGCCTATCCACAGGCACAACAGCACTGGGGATCTCTGCTTTCCCAGACACTCAGCATGTCACGGTGCTCGTTCTCGGCAGAAACTTTTTCTGAAAAGGCAAACGTCTGGCTCCTTCTCCCACAAGGAAGCTGCCAGCCCTGAAAGCTCTTGCAGGTCTTCACTATCCCTCTGCAGCCTATCTTTAGACGCAACAGCACTGGGGATCTCTGCTTTCCCAGAGACTCAGCATGTCACGGTGCTCGTTCTCGGCAGAAACTTTTTCTGAAAAGGCAAACGTCTGGCTCCTTCTCCTACAAGGTAGGTCCAGCCCTTAAACATCTTGCTCGTCTTCACTATCCCTCTGCAGCCTATCTTTAGCCGCAACAGTTCTGGGGACCTCTGCTTTCCCAGAGACTCAGCATGTCACGGTGCTCGTTCTCGGCAGAAACTTTTTCTGAAAAGGCAAACGTCTGGCTCCTTCTCCCACAAGGAAGCTGCCAGCCCTGAAAGATCTTGCTGGTCTTCACCGTCCCCCTGCAGCCTATCCACAGGCACAACAGCACTGGGGATCTCTGCTTTCCCAGACACTCAGCATGTCACGGTGCTCGTTCTCGGCAGAAACTTTTTCTGAAAAGGCAAACGTCTGGCTCCTTCTCCCACAAGGAAGCTGCCAGCCCTGAAAGCTCTTGCAGGTCTTCACTATCCCTCTGCAGCCTATCTTTAGACGCAACAGCACTGGGGATCTCTGCTTTCCCAGAGACTCAGCATGTCACGGTGCTCGTTCTCGGCAGAAACTTTTTCTGAAAAGGCAAACGTCTGGCTCCTTCTCCTACAAGGTAGGTCCAGCCCTTAAACATCTTGCTCGTCTTCACTATCCCTCTGCAGCCTATCTTTAGCCGCAACAGTTCTGGGGACCTCTGCTTTCCCAGAGACTCAGCATGTCACGGTGCTCGTTCTCGGCAGAAACTTTTTCTGAAAAGGCAAACGTCTGGCTCCTTCTCCCACAAGGAAGCTGCCAGCCCTGAAAGATCTTGCTGGTCTTCACCGTCCCCCTGCAGCCTATCCACAGGCAGAACAGCACTGGGGATCTCGGCTTTCCCAGAGACTCAGCATGTCACGGTGCTCGTTCTCGGCAGAAACTTTTTCTGAAAAGGCAAACGTCTGGCTCCTTCTCCCACAAGGAAGGTGCCAGCCCTGAAAGCTCTTGCAGGTCTTCACTATTCCTCTGCAGCCTATCTTTAGCCGCAACAGCACTGGGGATCTCTGCTTTCCCAGAGACTCAGCATGTCACGGTGCTCGTTCTCGGCAGAAACTTTTTCTGAAAAGGCAAACGTCTGGCTCCTTCTCCCACAAGGAAGGTGCCAGCCCTGAAAGATCTTGCTGGTCTTCACCGTCCCGCGGCAGCCTATCCACAGGCACAACAGCACTGGGGATCTCTGCTTTCCCAGAGACTCAGCATGTCAGGGTGCTCGTTCTCGGCAGAATCTTTTTCTGAAAAGGCAAACATCTGGCTCCTTCTCCCACAAGGAAGGTGCCAACCCTGAAAGATCTTGCTGGTCTTCACTGTCCCCCTGCAGCCTATCCACAGGCACAACAGCACTGGGGATCTCTGCTTTCCCAGACACTCAGCATGTCACGGTGCTCGTTCTCGGCAGAAACTTTTTCTGAAAAGGCAAACATCTGTCTCCTTCTCCCACAAGGAAGCTGCCAGCCCTGAAATCTCTTGTAGGTCTTCACTATCCCTCTGCAGCCTATCTTTAGCCGCAACAGCACTGGGGATCTCTGCTTTCCCAGACACTCAGCATGTCACGGTGCTCGTTCTCGGCAGAAACTTTTTCTGAAAAGGCAAACGTCTGGCTCCTTCTACCACAAGGAAGGTGCCAGCCCTGAAAGATCTTGCTGGTCTTCACCGTCCCCCTGCAGCCTATCCACAGGCACAACAGCACTGGGGATCTCTGCTTTCCCAGACACTCAGCATGTCACGGTGCTCGTTCTCGGCAGAAACTTTTTCTGAAAAGGCAAACGTCTGGCTCCTTCTCCTACAAGGTAGGTCCAGCCCTTAAACATCTTGCTCGTCTTCACTATCCCTCTGCAGCCTATCTTTAGCCGCAACAGTTCTGGGGACCTCTGCTTTCCCAGAGACTCAGCATGTCACGGTGCTCGTTCTCGGCAGAAACTTTTTCTGAAAAGGCAAACGTCTGGCTCCTTCTCCCACAAGGAAGCTGCCAGCCCTGAAAGATCTTGCTGGTCTTCACCGTCCCCCTGCAGCCTATCCACAGGCACAACAGCACTGGGGATCTCGGCTTTCCCAGAGACTCAGCATGTCACGGTGCTCGTTCTCGGCAGAAACTTTTTCTGAAAAGGCAAACGTCTGGCTCCTCCTCCCACAAGGAAGCTGCCAGACCTGAAATCTCTTGCAGGTCTTCACTATCCCTCTGCAGCCTATCTTTAGCCGCAACAGCACTGGGGATCTCTGCTTTCCCAGAGACTCAGCATATCACGGTGCTCGTTCTCGGCAGAAACTTTTTCTGAAAAGGCAAACGTCTGGCTCCTTCTACCACAAGGAAGGTGCCAGCCCTGAAAGATCTTGCTGGTCTTCACCGTCCCCCTGCAGCCTATCCACAGGCACAACAGCACTGGGGATCTCTGCTTTCCCAGACACTCAGCATGTCACGGTGCTCGTTCTCGGCAGAAACTTTTTCTGAAAAGGCAAACGTCTGGCTCCTTCTCCCACAAGGAAGCTGCCAGCCCTGAAAGCTCTTGCAGGTCTTCACTATCCCTCTGCAGCCTATCTTTAGACGCAACAGCACTGGGGATCTCTGCTTTCCCAGAGACTCAGCATGTCACGGTGCTCGTTCTCGGCAGAAACTTTTTCTGAAAAGGCAAACGTCTGGCTCCTTCTCCTACAAGGTAGGTCCAGCCCTTAAACATCTTGCTCGTCTTCACTATCCCTCTGCAGCCTATCTTTAGCCGCAACAGTTCTGGGGACCTCTGCTTTCCCAGAGACTCAGCATGTCACGGTGCTCGTTCTCGGCAGAAACTTTTTCTGAAAAGGCAAACGTCTGGCTCCTTCTCCCACAAGGAAGCTGCCAGCCCTGAAAGATCTTGCTGGTCTTCACCGTCCCCCTGCAGCCTATCCACAGGCACAACAGCACTGGGGATCTCGGCTTTCCCAGAGACTCAGCATGTCACGGTGCTCGTTCTCGGCAGAAACTTTTTCTGAAAAGGCAAACGTCTGGCTCCTCCTCCCACAAGGAAGCTGCCAGCCCTGAAAGCTCTTGCAGGTCTTCACTATCCCTCTGCAGCCTATCTTTAGCCGCAACAGCACTGGGGATCTCTGCTTTCCCAGAGACTCAGCATGTCACGGTGCTCGTTCTCGGCAGAAACTTTTTCTGAAAAGGCAAACGTCTGGCTCCTTCTACCACAAGGAAGGTGCCAGCCCTGAAAGATCTTGCTGGTCTTCACCGTCCCCCTGCAGCCTATCCACAGGCACAACAGCACTGGGGATCTCTGCTTTCCCAGACACTCAGCATGTCACGGTGCTCGTTCTCGGCAGAAACTTTTTCTGAAAAGGCAAACGTCTGGCTCCTTCTCCTACAAGGTAGGTCCAGCCCTTAAACATCTTGCTCGTCTTCACTATCCCTCTGCAGCCTATCTTTAGCCGCAACAGTTCTGGGGACCTCTGCTTTCCCAGAGACTCAGCATGTCACGGTGCTCGTTCTCGGCAGAAACTTTTTCTGAAAAGGCAAACGTCTGGCTCCTTCTCCCACAAGGAAGCTGCCAGCCCTGAAAGATCTTGCTGGTCTTCACCGTCCCCCTGCAGCCTATCCACAGGCACAACAGCACTGGGGATCTCGGCTTTCCCAGAGACTCAGCATGTCACGGTGCTCGTTCTCGGCAGAAACTTTTTCTGAAAAGGCAAACGTCTGGCTCCTCCTCCCACAAGGAAGCTGCCAGACCTGAAATCTCTTGCAGGTCTTCACTATCCCTCTGCAGCCTATCTTTAGCCGCAACAGCACTGGGGATCTCTGCTTTCCCAGAGACTCAGCATATCACGGTGCTCGTTCTCGGCAGAAACTTTTTCTGAAAAGGCAAACGTCTGGCTCCTTCTACCACAAGGAAGGTGCCAGCCCTGAAAGATCTTGCTGGTCTTCACCGTCCCCCTGCAGCCTATCCACAGGCACAACAGCACTGGGGATCTCTGCTTTCCCAGACACTCAGCATGTCACGGTGCTCGTTCTCGGCAGAAACTTTTTCTGAAAAGGCAAACGTCTGGCTCCTTCTCCCACAAGGAAGCTGCCAGCCCTGAAAGCTCTTGCAGGTCTTCACTATCCCTCTGCAGCCTATCTTTAGACGCAACAGCACTGGGGATCTCTGCTTTCCCAGAGACTCAGCATGTCACGGTGCTCGTTCTCGGCAGAAACTTTTTCTGAAAAGGCAAACGTCTGGCTCCTTCTCCTACAAGGTAGGTCCAGCCCTTAAACATCTTGCTCGTCTTCACTATCCCTCTGCAGCCTATCTTTAGCCGCAACAGTTCTGGGGACCTCTGCTTTCCCAGAGACTCAGCATGTCACGGTGCTCGTTCTCGGCAGAAACTTTTTCTGAAAAGGCAAACGTCTGGCTCCTTCTCCCACAAGGAAGCTGCCAGCCCTGAAAGATCTTGCTGGTCTTCACCGTCCCCCTGCAGCCTATCCACAGGCACAACAGCACTGGGGATCTCGGCTTTCCCAGAGACTCAGCATGTCACGGTGCTCGTTCTCGGCAGAAACTTTTTCTGAAAAGGCAAACGTCTGGCTCCTCCTCCCACAAGGAAGCTGCCAGCCCTGAAAGCTCTTGCAGGTCTTCACTATCCCTCTGCAGCCTATCTTTAGCCGCAACAGCACTGGGGATCTCTGCTTTCCCAGAGACTCAGCATGTCACGGTGCTCGTTCTCGGCAGAAACTTTTTCTGAAAAGGCAAACGTCTGGCTCCTTCTACCACAAGGAAGGTGCCAGCCCTGAAAGATCTTGCTGGTCTTCACCGTCCCCCTGCAGCCTATCCACAGGCACAACAGCACTGGGGATCTCTGCTTTCCCAGACACTCAGCATGTCACGGTGCTCGTTCTCGGCAGAAACTTTTTCTGAAAAGGCAAACGTCTGGCTCCTTCTCCCACAAGGAAGCTGCCAGCCCTGAAAGCTCTTGCAGGTCTTCACTATCCCTCTGCAGCCTATCTTTAGACGCAACAGCACTGGGGATCTCTGCTTTCCCAGAGACTCAGCATGTCACGGTGCTCGTTCTCGGCAGAAACTTTTTCTGAAAAGGCAAACGTCTGGCTCCTTCTCCTACAAGGTAGGTCCAGCCCTTAAACATCTTGCTCGTCTTCACTATCCCTCTGCAGCCTATCTTTAGCCGCAACAGTTCTGGGGACCTCTGCTTTCCCAGAGACTCAGCATGTCACGGTGCTCGTTCTCGGCAGAAACTTTTTCTGAAAAGGCAAACGTCTGGCTCCTTCTCCCACAAGGAAGCTGCCAGCCCTGAAAGATCTTGCTGGTCTTCACCGTCCCCCTGCAGCCTATCCACAGGAACAACAGCACTGGGGATCTCGGCTTTCCCAGAGACTCAGCATGTCACGGTGCTCGTTCTCGGCAGAAACTTTTTCTGAAAAGGCAAACGTCTGGCTCCTCCTCCCACAAGGAAGCTGCCAGCCCTGAAATCTCTTGCAGGTCTTCACTATCCCTCTGCAGCCTATCTTTAGCCGCAACAGCACTGGGGATCTCTGCTTTCCCAGAGACTCAGCATGTCACGGTGCTCGTTCTCGGCAGAAACTTTTTCTGAAAAGGCAAACGTCTGGCTCCTTCTACCACAAGGAAGGTGCCAGCCCTGAAAGATCTTGCTGGTCTTCACCGTCCCCCTGCAGCCTATCCACAGGCACAACAGCACTGGGGATCTCTGCTTTCCCAGACACTCAGCATGTCACGGTGCTCGTTCTCGGCAGAAACTTTTTCTGAAAAGGCAAACGTCTGGCTCCTTCTCCCACAAGGAAGCTGCCAGCCCTGAAAGCTCTTGCAGGTCTTCACTATCCCTCTGCAGCCTATCTTTAGACGCAACAGCACTGGGGATCTCTGCTTTCCCAGAGACTCAGCATGTCACGGTGCTCGTTCTCGGCAGAAACTTTTTCTGAAAAGGCAAACGTCTGGCTCCTTCTCCTACAAGGTAGGTCCAGCCCTTAAACATCTTGCTCGTCTTCACTATCCCTCTGCAGCCTATCTTTAGCCGCAACAGTTCTGGGGACCTCTGCTTTCCCAGAGACTCAGCATGTCACGGTGCTCGTTCTCGGCAGAAACTTTTTCTGAAAAGGCAAACGTCTGGCTCCTTCTCCCACAAGGAAGCTGCCAGCCCTGAAAGATCTTGCTGGTCTTCACCGTCCCCCTGCAGCCTATCCACAGGCAGAACAGCACTGGGGATCTCGGCTTTCCCAGAGACTCAGCATGTCACGGTGCTCGTTCTCGGCAGAAACTTTTTCTGAAAAGGCAAACGTCTGGCTCCTTCTCCCACAAGGAAGGTGCCAGCCCTAAAAGCTCTTGCAGGTCTTCACTATTCCTCTGCAGCCTATCTTTAGCCGCAACAGCACTGGGGATCTCTGCTTTCCCAGAGACTCAGCATGTCACGGTGCTCGTTCTCGGCAGAAACTTTTTCTGAAAAGGCAAACGTCTGGCTCCTTCTACCACAAGGAAGGTGCCAGCCCTGAAAGATCTTGCTGGTCTTCACCGTCCCCCTGCAGCCTATCCACAGGCACAACAGCACTGGGGATCTCTGCTTTCCCAGACACTCAGCATGTCACGGTGCTCGTTCTCGGCAGAAACTTTTTCTGAAAAGGCAAACGTCTGGCTCCTTCTCCCACAAGGAAGCTGCCAGCCCTGAAAGCTCTTGCAGGTCTTCACTATCCCTCTGCAGCCTATCTTTAGACGCAACAGCACTGGGGATCTCTGCTTTCCCAGAGACTCAGCATGTCACGGTGCTCGTTCTCGGCAGAAACTTTTTCTGAAAAGGCAAACGTCTGGCTCCTTCTCCTACAAGGTAGGTCCAGCCCTTAAACATCTTGCTCGTCTTCACTATCCCTCTGCAGCCTATCTTTAGCCGCAACAGTTCTGGGGACCTCTGCTTTCCCAGAGACTCAGCATGTCACGGTGCTCGTTCTCGGCAGAAACTTTTTCTGAAAAGGCAAACGTCTGGCTCCTTCTCCCACAAGGAAGCTGCCAGCCCTGAAAGATCTTGCTGGTCTTCACCGTCCCCCTGCAGCCTATCCACAGGAACAACAGCACTGGGGATCTCGGCTTTCCCAGAGACTCAGCATGTCACGGTGCTCGTTCTCGGCAGAAACTTTTTCTGAAAAGGCAAACGTCTGGCTCCTCCTCCCACAAGGAAGCTGCCAGCCCTGAAAGCTCTTGCAGGTCTTCACTATCCCTCTGCAGCCTATCTTTAGCCGCAACAGCACTGGGGATCTCTGCTTTCCCAGAGACTCAGCATGTCACGGTGCTCGTTCTCGGCAGAAACTTTTTCTGAAAAGGCAAACGTCTGGCTCCTTCTACCACAAGGAAGGTGCCAGCCCTGAAAGATCTTGCTGGTCTTCACCGTCCCCCTGCAGCCTATCCACAGGCACAACAGCACTGGGGATCTCTGCTTTCCCAGACACTCAGCATGTCACGGTGCTCGTTCTCGGCAGAAACTTTTTCTGAAAAGGCAAACGTCTGGCTCCTTCTCCCACAAGGAAGCTGCCAGCCCTGAAAGCTCTTGCAGGTCTTCACTATCCCTCTGCAGCCTATCTTTAGACGCAACAGCACTGGGGATCTCTGCTTTCCCAGAGACTCAGCATGTCACGGTGCTCGTTCTCGGCAGAAACTTTTTCTGAAAAGGCAAACGTCTGGCTCCTTCTCCTACAAGGTAGGTCCAGCCCTTAAACATCTTGCTCGTCTTCACTATCCCTCTGCAGCCTATCTTTAGCCGCAACAGTTCTGGGGACCTCTGCTTTCCCAGAGACTCAGCATGTCACGGTGCTCGTTCTCGGCAGAAACTTTTTCTGAAAAGGCAAACGTCTGGCTCCTTCTCCCACAAGGAAGCTGCCAGCCCTGAAAGATCTTGCTGGTCTTCACCGTCCCCCTGCAGCCTATCCACAGGCAGAACAGCACTGGGGATCTCGGCTTTCCCAGAGACTCAGCATGTCACGGTGCTCGTTCTCGGCAGAAACTTTTTCTGAAAAGGCAAACGTCTGGCTCCTTCTCCCACAAGGAAGGTGCCAGCCCTAAAAGCTCTTGCAGGTCTTCACTATTCCTCTGCAGCCTATCTTTAGCCGCAACAGCACTGGGGATCTCTGCTTTCCCAGAGACTCAGCATGTCACGGTGCTCGTTCTCGGCAGAAACTTTTTCTGAAAAGGCAAACGTCTGGCTCCTTCTCCCACAAGGAAGGTGCCAGCCCTGAAAGATCTTGCTGGTCTTCACCGTCCCGCGGCAGCCTATCCACAGGCACAACAGCACTGGGGATCTCTGCTTTCCCAGAGACTCAGCATGTCAGGGTGCTCGTTCTCGGCAGAATCTTTTTCTGAAAAGGCAAACATCTGGCTCCTTCTCCCACAAGGAAGGTGCCAACCCTGAAAGATCTTGCTGGTCTTCACTGTCCCCCTGCAGCCTATCCACAGGCACAACAGCACTGGGGATCTCTGCTTTCCCAGACACTCAGCATGTCACGGTGCTCGTTCTCGGCAGAAACTTTTTCTGAAAAGGCAAACGTCTGGCTCCTTCTACCACAAGGAAGGTGCCAGCCCTGAAAGATCTTGCTGGTCTTCACCGTCCCCCTGCAGCCTATCCACAGGCACAACAGCACTGGGGATCTCTGCTTTCCCAGAGACTCAGCATGTCACGGTGCTCGTTCTCGGCAGAAACTTTTTCTGAAAAGGCAAACGTCTGGCTCCTTCTCCTACAAGGTAGGTCCAGCCCTTAAACATCTTGCTCGTCTTCACTATCCCTCTGCAGCCTATCTTTAGCCGCAACAGTTCTGGGGACCTCTGCTTTCCCAGAGACTCAGCATGTCACGGTGCTCGTTCTCGGCAGAAACTTTTTCTGAAAAGGCAAACGTCTGGCTCCTTCTCCCACAAGGAAGCTGCCAGCCCTGAAAGATCTTGCTGGTCTTCACCGTCCCCCTGCAGCCTATCCACAGGCACAACAGCACTGGGGATCTCTGCTTTCCCAGAGACTCAGCATGTCACGGTGCTCGTTCTCGGCAGAAACTTTTTCTGAAAAGGCAAACGTCTGGCTCCTTCTCCCACAAGGAAGGTGCCAGCCCTGAAAGATCTTGCTGGTCTTCACCGTCCCGCGGCAGCCTATCCACAGGCACAACAGCACTGGGGATCTCTGCTTTCCCAGAGACTCAGCATGTCAGGGTGCTCGTTCTCGGCAGAATCTTTTTCTGAAAAGGCAAACATCTGGCTCCTTCTCCCACAAGGAAGGTGCCAACCCTGAAAGATCTTGCTGGTCTTCACTGTCCCCCTGCAGCCTATCCACAGGCACAACAGCACTGGGGATCTCTGCTTTCCCAGACACTCAGCATGTCACGGTGCTCGTTCTCGGCAGAAACTTTTTCTGAAAAGGCAAACATCTGTCTCCTTCTCCCACAAGGAAGCTGCCAGCCCTGAAATCTCTTGTAGGTCTTCACTATTCCTCTGCAGCCTATCTTTAGCCGCAACAGCACTGGGGATCTCTGCTTTCCCAGAGACTCAGCATGTCACGGTGCTCGTTCTCGGCAGAAACTTTTTCTGAAAAGGCAAACGTCTGGCTCCTTCTCCCACAAGGAAGGTGCCAGCCCTGAAAGATCTTGCTGGTCTTCACCGTCCCCCGGCAGCCTATCCACAGGCACAACAGCACTGGGGATCTCTGCTTTCCCAGACACTCAGCATGTCACGGTGCTCGTTCTCGGCAGAAACTTTTTCTGAAAAGGCAAACGTCTGGCTCCTTCTCCCAAAAGGAAGGTGCCAGCCCTGAAAGCTCTTGCAGGTCTTCACTATCCCTCTGCAGCCTATCTTTAGCCGCAAAAGCACTGCGTATCTCTGCTTTTCCAGAGACTCAGCATGTCACGGTGCTCGTTCTCGTCAGAAACATTTTCTGAAAAGGCAAACTTCAGGCTCCATCTCCCACAAGGAAGGTGCCAGCCCTGAAAGATCTTGCTGGTCTTCACTGTCCCCCTGCAGCCTATCCACAGGCACAACAGCACTGAGGATCTCTGCTTTCCCAGAGACTCAGCATGTCACGGTGCTCGTTCTCGGCAGAAACTTTTTCTGAAAAGGCAAACATCTGGCTCCTTCTCCCACAAGGAAGGTGCCAACCCTGAAAGATCTTGCTGGTCTTCACTGTCCCCCTGCAGCCTATCCACAGGCACAACAGTACTGAGGATCTCTGCTTTCCCAGAGACTCAGCATGTCACGGTGCTCGTTCTCGGCAGAAACTTTTTCTGAAAAGGCAAACATCTGGCTCCTTCTCCCACAAGGAAGGTGCCAGCCCTGAAAGATCTTGCTGGTCTTCACCGTCCCCCTGCAGCCTATCCACAGGCACAACAGCACTGGGGATCTCTGCTTTCCCAGAGACTCAGCATGTCACGGTGCTCGTTCTCGGCAGAAACTTTTTCTGAAAAGGCAAACGTCTGGCTCCTTCTCCCACAAGGAAGGTGCCAGCCCTGAAAGCTCTTGCAGGTCTTCACTATCCCTCTGCAGCCTATCCACAGGCACAACAGCACTGGGGATCTCTGCTTTCCCAGACACTCAGCATGTCACGGTGCTCGTTCTCGGCAGAAACTTTTTCTGAAAAGGCAAACGTCTGGCTCCTTCTCCCTCAAGGAAGGTGCCAGCCCTGAAAGCTCTTGCAGGTCTTCACTATCCCTCTGCAGCCTATCTTTAGCCGCAACAGCACTGGGGATCTCGTCTTTCCCAGAGACTCAGCATGTCACGGTGCTCGTTCTCGGCAGAAACTTTTTCTGAAAAGGCAAACGTCTGGCTCCTTCTCCCAAAAGGAAGGTGCCAGCCCTGAAAGCACTTGCAGGTCTTCACTATCCCTCTGCAGCCTATCTTTAGCCACAACAGCACTGGGGATCTCTGCTTTCCCAGAGACTCAGCATGTCACGGTGCTCGTTCTCGGCAGAAACTTTTTCTGAAAAGGCAAACGTCTGGCTCCTTCTCCCAAAAGGAAGGTGCCAGCCCTGAAAGATCTTGCTGGTCTTCACTGTCCCCCTGCAGCCTATCCACAGGCACAACAGCACTGGGGATCTCTGCTTTCCCAGACACTCAGCATGTCACGGTGCTCGTTCTCGGCAGAAACTTTTTCTGAAAAGGCAAACGTCTGGCTCCTTCTCCTACAAGGAAGGTGCCAGCCCTGAAAGCTCTTGCAGGTCTTCACTATCCCTCTGCAGCCTATCTTTAGCCGCAACAGCACTGGGGATCTCTGCTTTCCCAGAGACTCAGCATGTCACGGTGCTCGTTCTCGGCAGAAACTTTTTCTGAAAAGGCAAACGTCTGGCTCCTTCTCCCACAAGGAAGGTGCCAGCCCTGAAAGATCTTGCTGGTCTTCACCGTCCCCCTGCAGCCTATCCACAGGCACAACAGCACTGGGGATCTCTGCTTTCCCAGAGACTCAGCATGTCACGGTGCTCGTTCTCGGCAGAAACTTTTTCTGAAAAGGCAAACGTCTGGCTCCTTCTCCCACAAGGAAGGTGCCAGCCCTGAAAGCTCTTGCAGGTCTTCACTATCCCTCTGCAGCCTATCCACAGGCACAACAGCACTGGGGATCTCTGCTTTCCCAGAGACTCAGCATGTCACGGTGCTCGTTCTCGGCAGAAACTTTTTCTGAAAAGGCAAACGTCTGGCTCCTTCTCCCACAAGGAAGCTGCCAGCCCTGAAAGCTCTTGCAGGTCTTCACTATCCCTCTGCAGCCTATCTTTAGCCGCAACAGCACTGGGGATCTCTGCTTTCCCAGGGACTCAGCATGTCACGGTGCTCGTTCTCGGCAGAAACTTTTTCTGAAAAGGCAAACGTCTGGCTCCTTCTCCCAAAAGGAAGGTGCCAGCCCTGAAAGCTCTTGCAGGTCTTCACTATCCCTCTGCAGCCTATCTTTAGCCGCAACAGCACTGCGTATCTCTGCTTTTCCACAGACTCAGCATGTCACGGTGCTCGTTCTCGTCAGAAACTTTTTCTGAAAAGGCAAACGTCTGGCTCCTTCTCCCACAAGGAAGCTGCCAGCCCTGAAAGATCTTGCTGGTCTTCACTGTCCCCCTGCAGCCTATCCACAGGCACAACAGCACTGGGGATCTCTGCTTTCCCAGACACTCAGCATGTCACGGTGCTCGTTCTCGGCAGAAACTTTTTCTGAAAAGGCAAACATCTGGCTCCTTCTACCACAAGGAAGGTGCCAGCCCTGAAAGCTCTTGCAGGTCTTCACTATCCCTCTGCAGCCTATATTTAGCCACAACAGCACTGGGGATCTCTGCTTTCCCAGAGACTCAGCATGTCACGGTGCTCGATCTCGGCAGAAACTTTTTCTGAAAAGGCAAACGTCTGGCTCCTTCTCCTACAAGGTAGGTCCAGCCCTTAAACATCTTGCTCGTCTTCACTATCCCTCTGCAGCCTATCTTTAGCCGCAACAGCACTGGGGACCTCTGCTTTCCCAGAGACTCAGCATGTCACGGTGCTCGTTCTCGGCAGAAACTTTTTCTGAAAAGGAAAACGTCTGGCTCCTTCTCCCACAAGGAAGGTGCCAGCCCTGAAAGCTCTTGCTGGTCTTCACTATCCCTCTGCAGCCTATCTTTAGCCGCAACAGCACTGGGGATCTCTGCTTTCCCAGAGACTCAGCATGTCACGGTGCTCGTTCTCGGCAGAAACTTTTTCTGAAAAGGCAAACGTCTGGCTCCTTCTCCCAAAAGGAAGGTGCCAGCCCTGAAAGCTCTTGCAGGTCTTCACTATCCCTCTGCAGCCTATCTTTAGCCGCAACAGCACTGGGGATCTCTGCTTTCCCAGAGACTCAGCATGTCACGGTGCTCGTTCTCGGCAGAAACTTTTTCTGAAAAGGCAAACGTCTGGCTCCTCCTCCCACAAGGAAGCTGCCAGACCTGAAATCTCTTGCAGGTCTTCACTATCCCTCTGCAGCCTATCTTTAGCCGCAACAGCACTGGGGATCTCTGCTTTCCCAGAGACTCAGCATGTCACGGTGCTCGTTCTCGGCAGAAACTTTTTCTGAAAAGGCAAACGTCTGGCTCCTTCTACCACAAGGAAGGTGCCAGCCCTGAAAGATCTTGCTGGTCTTCACCGTCCCCCTGCAGCCTATCCACAGGCACAACAGCACTGGGGATCTCTGCTTTCCCAGACACTCAGCATGTCACGGTGCTCGTTCTCGGCAGAAACTTTTTCTGAAAAGGCAAACGTCTGGCTCCTTCTCCCACAAGGAAGCTGCCAGCCCTGAAAGCTCTTGCAGGTCTTCACTATCCCTCTGCAGCCTATCTTTAGACGCAACAGCACTGGGGATCTCTGCTTTCCCAGAGACTCAGCATGTCACGGTGCTCGTTCTCGGCAGAAACTTTTTCTGAAAAGGCAAACGTCTGGCTCCTTCTCCTACAAGGTAGGTCCAGCCCTTAAACATCTTGCTCGTCTTCACTATCCCTCTGCAGCCTATCTTTAGCCGCAACAGCACTGGGGACCTCTGCTTTCCCAGAGACTCAGCATGTCACGGTGCTCGTTCTCGGCAGAAACTTTTTCTGAAAAGGCAAACGTCTGGCTCCTTCTCCCACAAGGAAGGTGCCAGCCCTGAAAGCTCTTGCTGGTCTTCACTATCCCTCTGCAGCCTATCTTTAGCCGCAACAGCACTGGGGATCTCTGCTTTCCCAGAGACTCAGCATGTCACGGTGCTCGTTCTCGGCAGAAACTTTTTCTGAAAAGGCAAACGTCTGGCTCCTTCTCCCAAAAGGAAGGTGCCAGCCCTGAAAGCTCTTGCAGGTCTTCACTATCCCTCTGCAGCCTATCTTTAGCCACAACAGCACTGGGGATCTCTGCTTTCCCAGAGACTCAGCATGTCACGGTGCTCGTTCTCGGCAGAAACTTTTTCTGAAAAGGCAAACGTCTGGCTCCTCCTCCCACAAGGAAGCTGCCAGACCTGAAATCTCTTGCAGGTCTTCACTATCCCTCTGCAGCCTATCTTTAGCCGCAACAGCACTGGGGATCTCTGCTTTCCCAGAGACTCAGCATGTCACGGTGCTCGTTCTCGGCAGAAACTTTTTCTGAAAAGGCAAACGTCTGGCTCCTTCTACCACAAGGAAGGTGCCAGCCCTGAAAGATCTTGCTGGTCTTCACCGTCCCCCTGCAGCCTATCCACAGGCACAACAGCACTGGGGATCTCTGCTTTCCCAGACACTCAGCATGTCACGGTGCTCGTTCTCGGCAGAAACTTTTTCTGAAAAGGCAAACGTCTGGCTCCTTCTCCCACAAGGAAGGTGCCAGCCCTGAAAGCTCTTGCAGGTCTTCACTATCCCTCTGCAGCCTATCTTTAGACGCAACAGCACTGGGGATCTCTGCTTTCCCAGAGACTCAGCATGTCACGGTGCTCGTTCTCGGCAGAAACTTTTTCTGAAAAGGCAAACGTCTGGCTCCTTCTCCTACAAGGTAGGTCCAGCCCTTAAACATCTTGCTCGTCTTCACTATCCCTCTGCAGCCTATCTTTAGCCGCAACAGTTCTGGGGACCTCTGCTTTCCCAGAGACTCAGCATGTCACGGTGCTCGTTCTCGGCAGAAACTTTTTCTGAAAAGGCAAACGTCTGGCTCCTTCTCCCACAAGGAAGCTGCCAGCCCTGAAAGATCTTGCTGGTCTTCACCGTCCCCCTGCAGCCTATCCACAGGCAGAACAGCACTGGGGATCTCTGCTTTCCCAGAGACTCAGCATGTCACGGTGCTCGTTCTCGGCAGAAACTTTTTCTGAAAAGGCAAACGTCTGGCTCCTTCTCCCACAAGGAAGGTGCCAGCCCTGAAAGATCTTGCTGGTCTTCACCGTCCCGCGGCAGCCTATCCACAGGCACAACAGCACTGGGGATCTCTGCTTTCCCAGAGACTCAGCATGTCAGGGTGCTCGTTCTCGGCAGAATCTTTTTCTGAAAAGGCAAACATCTGGCTCCTTCTCCCACAAGGAAGGTGCCAACCCTGAAAGATCTTGCTGGTCTTCACTGTCCCCCTGCAGCCTATCCACAGGCACAACAGCACTGGGGATCTCTGCTTTCCCAGACACTCAGCATGTCACGGTGCTCGTTCTCGGCAGAAACTTTTTCTGAAAAGGCAAACGTCTGGCTCCTTCTCCCACAAGGAAGCTGCCAGCCCTGAAATCTCTTGTAGGTCTTCACTATCCCTCTGCAGCCTATCTTTAGCCGCAACAGCACTGGGGATCTCTGCTTTCCCAGAGACTCAGCATGTCACGGTGCTCGTTCTCGGCAGAAACTTTTTCTGAAAAGGCAAACGTCTGGCTCCTTCTCCCACAAGGAAGGTGCCAGCCCTGAAAGATCTTGCTGGTCTTCACCGTCCCCCGGCAGCCTATCCACAGGCACAACAGCACTGGGGATCTCTGCTTTCCCAGAGACTCAGCATGTCACGGTGCTCGTTCTCGGCAGAAACTTTTTCTGAAAAGGCAAACGTCTGGCTCCTTCTCCCAAAAGGAAGGTGCCAGCCCTGAAAGCTCTTGCAGGTCTTCACTATCCCTCTGCAGCCTATCTTTAGCCGCAAAAGCACTGCGTATCTCTGCTTTTCCAGAGACTCAGCATGTCACGGTGCTCGTTCTCGTCAGAAACATTTTCTGAAAAGGCAAACTTCTGGCTCCATCTCCCACAAGGAAGGTGCCAGCCCTGAAAGATCTTGCTGGTCTTCACTGTCCCCCTGCAGCCTATCCACAGGCACAACAGCACTGGGGATCTCTGCTTTCCCAGAGACTCAGCATGTCACGGTGCTCGTTCTCGGCAGAAACTTTTTCTGAAAAGGCAAACGTCTGGCTCCTTCTCCCACAAGGAAGGTGCCAGCCCTGAAAGCTCTTGCTGGTCTTCACTATCCCTCTGCAGCCTATCTTTAGCCGCAACAGCACTGGGGATCTCTGCTTTCCCAGAGACTCAGCATGTCACGGTGCTCGTTCTCGGCAGAAACTTTTTCTGAAAAGGCAAACGTCTGGCTCCTTCTCCCAAAAGGAAGGTGCCAGCCCTGAAAGCTCTTGCAGGTCTTCACTATCCCTCTGCAGCCTATCTTTAGCCACAACAGCACTGGGGATCTCTGCTTTCCCAGAGACTCAGCATGTCACGGTGCTCGTTCTCGGCAGAAACATTTTCTGAAAAGGCAAACGTCTGGCTCCTCCTCCCACAAGGAAGCTGCCAGACCTGAAATCTCTTGCAGGTCTTCACTATCCCTCTGCAGCCTATCTTTAGCCGCAACAGCACTGGGGATCTCTGCTTTCCCAGAGACTCAGCATGTCACGGTGCTCGTTCTCGGCAGAAACTTTTTCTGAAAAGGCAAACGTCTGGCTCCTTCTACCACAAGGAAGGTGCCAGCCCTGAAAGATCTTGCTGGTCTTCACCGTCCCCCTGCAGCCTATCCACAGGCACAACAGCACTGGGGATCTCTGCTTTCCCAGACACTCAGCATGTCACGGTGCTCGTTCTCGGCAGAAACTTTTTCTGAAAAGGCAAACGTCTGGCTCCTTCTCCCACAAGGAAGCTGCCAGCCCTGAAAGCTCTTGCAGGTCTTCACTATCCCTCTGCAGCCTATCTTTAGACGCAACAGCACTGGGGATCTCTGCTTTCCCAGAGACTCAGCATGTCACGGTGCTCGTTCTCGGCAGAAACTTTTTCTGAAAAGGCAAACGTCTGGCTCCTTCTCCTACAAGGTAGGTCCAGCCCTTAAACATCTTGCTCGTCTTCACTATCCCTCTGCAGCCTATCTTTAGCCGCAACAGCACTGGGGACCTCTGCTTTCCCAGAGACTCAGCATGTCACGGTGCTCGTTCTCGGCAGAAACTTTTTCTGAAAAGGCAAACGTCTGGCTCCTTCACCCACAAGGAAGGTGCCAGCCCTGAAAGCTCTTGCTGGTCTTCACTATCCCTCTGCAGGCTATCTTTAGCCGCAACAGCACTGGGGATCTCTGCTTTCCCAGAGACTCAGCATGTCACGGTGCTCGTTCTCGGCAGAAACTTTTTCTGAAAAGGCAAACGTCTGGCTCCTTCTCCCAAAAGGAAGGTGCCAGCCCTGAAAGCTCTTGCAGGTCTTCACTATCCCTCTGCAGCCTATCTTTAGCCACAACAGCACTGGGGATCTCTGCTTTCCCAGAGACTCAGCATGTCACGGTGCTCGTTCTCGGCAGAAACTTTTTCTGAAAAGGCAAACGTCTAGCTCCTCCTCCCACAAGGAAGCTGCCAGACCTGAAATCTCTTGCAGGTCTTCACTATCCCTCTGCAGCCTATCTTTAGCCGCAACAGCACTGGGGATCTCTGCTTTCCCAGAGACTCAGCATGTCACGGTGCTCGTTCTCGGCAGAAACTTTTTCTGAAAAGGCAAACGTCTGGCTCCTTCTACCACAAGGAAGGTGCCAGCCCTGAAAGATCTTGCTGGTCTTCACCGTCCCCCTGCAGCCTATCCACAGGCACAACAGCACTGGGGATCTCTGCTTTCCCAGACACTCAGCATGTCACGGTGCTCGTTCTCGGCAGAAACTTTTTCTGAAAAGGCAAACGTCTGGCTCCTTCTCCCACAAGGAAGCTGCCAGCCCTGAAAGCTCTTGCAGGTCTTCACTATCCCTCTGCAGCCTATCTTTAGACGCAACAGCACTGGGGATCTCTGCTTTCCCAGAGACTCAGCATGTCACGGTGCTCGTTCTCGGCAGAAACTTTTTCTGAAAAGGCAAACGTCTGGCTCCTTCTCCTACAAGGTAGGTCCAGCCCTTAAACATCTTGCTCGTCTTCACTATCCCTCTGCAGCCTATCTTTAGCCGCAACAGTTCTGGGGACCTCTGCTTTCCCAGAGACTCAGCATGTCACGGTGCTCGTTCTCGGCAGAAACTTTTTCTGAAAAGGCAAACGTCTGGCTCCTTCTCCCACAAGGAAGCTGCCAGCCCTGAAAGATCTTGCTGGTCTTCACCGTCCCCCTGCAGCCTATCCACAGGCAGAACAGCACTGGGGATCTCTGCTTTCCCAGAGACTCAGCATGTCACGGTGCTCGTTCTCGGCAGAAACTTTTTCTGAAAAGGCAAACGTCTGGCTCCTTCTCCCACAAGGAAGGTGCCAGCCCTGAAAGATCTTGCTGGTCTTCACCGTCCCGCGGCAGCCTATCCACAGGCACAACAGCACTGGGGATCTCTGCTTTCCCAGAGACTCAGCATGTCAGGGTGCTCGTTCTCGGCAGAATCTTTTTCTGAAAAGGCAAACATCTGGCTCCTTCTCCCACAAGGAAGGTGCCAACCCTGAAAGATCTTGCTGGTCTTCACTGTCCCCCTGCAGCCTATCCACAGGCACAACAGCACTGGGGATCTCTGCTTTCCCAGACACTCAGCATGTCACGGTGCTCGTTCTCGGCAGAAACTTTTTCTGAAAAGGCAAACGTCTGGCTCCTTCTCCCACAAGGAAGCTGCCAGCCCTGAAATCTCTTGTAGGTCTTCACTATCCCTCTGCAGCCTATCTTTAGCCGCAACAGCACTGGGGATCTCTGCTTTCCCAGAGACTCAGCATGTCACGGTGCTCGTTCTCGGCAGAAACTTTTTCTGAAAAGGCAAACGTCTGGCTCCTTCTCCCACAAGGAAGGTGCCAGCCCTGAAAGATCTTGCTGGTCTTCACCGTCCCCCGGCAGCCTATCCACAGGCACAACAGCACTGGGGATCTCTGCTTTCCCAGACACTCAGCATGTCACGGTGCTCGTTCTCGGCAGAAACTTTTTCTGAAAAGGCAAACGTCTGGCTCCTTCTCCCAAAAGGAAGGTGCCAGCCCTGAAAGCTCTTGCAGGTCTTCACTATCCCTCTGCAGCCTATCTTTAGCCGCAAAAGCACTGCGTATCTCTGCTTTTCCAGAGACTCAGCATGTCACGGTGCTCGTTCTCGTCAGAAACATTTTCTGAAAAGGCAAACTTCTGGCTCCATCTCCCACAAGGAAGGTGCCAGCCCTGAAAGATCTTGCTGGTCTTAACTGTCCCCCTGCAGCCTATCCACAGGCACAACAGCACTGAGGATCTCTGCTTTCCCAGAGACTCAGCATGTCACGGTGCTCGTTCTCGGCAGAAACTTTTTCTGAAAAGGCAAACGTCTGGCTCCTTCTCCCACAAGGAAGGTGCCAGCCCTGAAAGCTCTTGCTGGTCTTCACTATCCCTCTGCAGCCTATCTTTAGCCGCAACAGCACTGGGGATCTCTGCTTTCCCAGAGACTCAGCATGTCACGGTGCTCGTTCTCGGCAGAAACTTTTTCTGAAAAGGCAAACGTCTGGCTCCTTCTCCCAAAAGGAAGGTGCCAGCCCTGAAAGCTCTTGCAGGTCTTCACTATCCCTCTGCAGCCTATCTTTAGCCACAACAGCACTGGGGATCTCTGCTTTCCCAGAGACTCAGCATGTCACGGTGCTCGTTCTCGGCAGAAACTTTTTCTGAAAAGGCAAACGTCTGGCTCCTCCTCCCACAAGGAAGCTGCCAGACCTGAAATCTCTTGCAGGTCTTCACTATCCCTCTGCAGCCTATCTTTAGCCGCAACAGCACTGGGGATCTCTGCTTTCCCAGAGACTCAGCATGTCACGGTGCTCGTTCTCGGCAGAAACTTTTTCTGAAAAGGCAAACGTCTGGCTCCTTCTACCACAAGGAAGGTGCCAGCCCTGAAAGATCTTGCTGGTCTTCACCGTCCCCCTGCAGCCTATCCACAGGCACAACAGCACTGGGGATCTCTGCTTTCCCAGACACTCAGCATGTCACGGTGCTCGTTCTCGGCAGAAACTTTTTCTGAAAAGGCAAACGTCTGGCTCCTTCTCCCACAAGGAAGCTGCCAGCCCTGAAAGCTCTTGCAGGTCTTCACTATCCCTCTGCAGCCTATCTTTAGACGCAACAGCACTGGGGATCTCTGCTTTCCCAGAGACTCAGCATGTCACGGTGCTCGTTCTCGGCAGAAACTTTTTCTGAAAAGGCAAACGTCTGGCTCCTTCTCCTACAAGGTAGGTCCAGCCCTTAAACATCTTGCTCGTCTTCACTATCCCTCTGCAGCCTATCTTTAGCTGCAACAGTTCTGGGGACCTCTGCTTTCCCAGAGACTCAGCATGTCACGGTGCTCGTTCTCGGCAGAATCTTTTTCTGAAAAGGCAAACGTCTGGCTCCTTCTCCCACAAGGAAGCTGCCAGCCCTGAAAGATCTTGCTGGTCTTCACCGTCCCCCTGCAGCCTATCCACAGGCAGAACAGCACTGGGGATCTCTGCTTTCCCAGAGACTCAGCATGTCACGGTGCTCGTTCTCGGCAGAAACTTTTTCTGAAAAGGCAAACGTCTGGCTCCTTCTCCCACAAGGAAGGTGCCAGCCCTGAAAGATCTTGCTGGTCTTCACCGTCCCGCGGCAGCCTATCCACAGGCACAACAGCACTGGGGATCTCTGGTTTCCCAGAGACTCAGCATGTCAGGGTGCTCGTTCTCGGCAGAATCTTTTTCTGAAAAGGCAAACATCTGGCTCCTTCTCCCACAAGGAAGGTGCCAACCCTGAAAGATCTTGCTGGTCTTCACTGTCCCCCTGCAGCCTATCCACAGGCAC
The DNA here is from genome assembly GCF_929443795.1 of Astur gentilis. Lineage (NCBI taxonomy): Eukaryota > Metazoa > Chordata > Aves > Accipitriformes > Accipitridae > Astur > Astur gentilis. The sequence goes on along the minus strand of NW_026061079.1, from coordinate 4,012,839 downwards.
AACAGCACTGGGGATCTCTGCTTTCCCAGACACTCAGCATGTCACGGTGCTCGTTCTCGGCAGAAACTTTTTCTGAAAAGGCAAACGTCTGGCTCCTTCTCCCACAAGGAAGCTGCCAGCCCTGAAATCTCTTCTAGGTCTTCACTATCCCTCTGCAGCCTATCTTTAGCCGCAACAGCACTGGGGATCTCTGCTTTCCCAGAGACTCAGCATGTCACGGTGCTCGTTCTCGGCAGAAACTTTTTCTGAAAAGGCAAACGTCTGGCTCCTTCTCCCACAAGGAAGGTGCCAGCCCTGAAAGATCTTGCTGGTCTTCACCGTCCCCCGGCAGCCTATCCACAGGCACAACAGCACTGGGGATCTCTGCTTTCCCAGACACTCAGCATGTCACGGTGCTCGTTCTCGGCAGAAACTTTTTCTGAAAAGGCAAACGTCTGGCTCCTTCTCCCAAAAGGAAGGTGCCAGCCCTGAAAGCTCTTGCAGGTCTTCACTATCCCTCTGCAGCCTATCTTTAGCCGCAAAAGCACTGCGTATCTCTGCTTTTCCAGAGACTCAGCATGTCACGGTGCTCGTTCTCGTCAGAAACATTTTCTGAAAAGGCAAACTTCTGGCTCCATCTCCCACAAGGAAGGTGCCAGCCCTGAAAGATCTTGCTGGTCTTCACTGTCCCCCTGCAGCCTATCCACAGGCACAACAGCACTGAGGATCTCTGCTTTCCCAGAGACTCCGCATGTCACGGTGCTCGTTCTCGGCAGAAACTTTTTCTGAAAAGGCAAACATCTGGCTCCTTCTCCCACAAGGAAGGTGCCAACCCTGAAAGATCTTGCTGGTCTTCACTGTCCCCCTGCAGCCTATCCACAGGCACAACAGCACTGAGGATCTCTGCTTTCCCAGAGACTCAGCATGTCACGGTGCTCGTTCTCGGCAGAAACTTTTTCTGAAAAGGCAAACATCTGGCTCCTTCTCCCACAAGGAAGGTGCCAGCCCTGAAAGATCTTGCTGGTCTTCACCGTCCCCCTGCAGCCTATCCACAGGCACAACAGCACTGGGGATCTCTGCTTTCCCAGAGACTCAGCATGTCACGGTGCTCGTTCTCGGCAGAAACTTTTTCTGAAAAGGCAAACGTCTGGCTCCTTCTCCCACAAGGAAGGTGCCAGCCCTGAAAGCTCTTGCAGGTCTTCACTATCCCTCTGCAGCCTATCCACAGGCACAACAGCACTGGGGATCTCTGCTTTCCCAGACACTCAGCATGTCACGGTGCTCGTTCTCGGCAGAAACTTTTTCTGAAAAGGCAAACGTCTGGCTCCTTCTCCCTCAAGGAAGGTGCCAGCCCTGAAAGCTCTTGCAGGTCTTCACTATCCCTCTGCAGCCTATCTTTAGCCGCAACAGCACTGGGGATCTCTGGTTTCCCAGAGACTCAGCATGTCACGGTGCTCGTTCTCGGCAGAAACTTTTTCTGAAAAGGCAAACGTCTGGCTCCTTCTCCCAAAAGGAAGGTGCCAGCCCTGAAAGCACTTGCAGGTCTTCACTATCCCTCTGCAGCCTATCTTTAGCCACAACAGCACTGGGGATCTCTGCTTTCCCAGAGACTCAGCATGTCACGGTGCTCGTTCTCGGCAGAAACTTTTTCTGAAAAGGCAAACGTCTGGCTCCTTCTCCCAAAAGGAAGGTGCCAGCCCTGAAAGATCTTGCTGGTCTTCACTGTCCCCCTGCAGCCTATCCACAGGCACAACAGCACTGGGGATCTCTGCTTTCCCAGACACTCAGCATGTCACGGTGCTCGTTCTCGGCAGAAACTTTTTCTGAAAAGGCAAACGTCTGGCTCCTTCTCCCACAAGGAAGCTGCCAGCCCTGAAAGCTCTTGCAGGTCTTCACTATCCCTCTGCAGCCTATCTTTAGCCGCAACAGCACTGGGGATCTCTGCTTTCCCAGAGACTCAGCATGTCACGGTGCTCGTTCTCGGCAGAAACTTTTTCTGAAAAGGCAAACGTCTGGCTCCTTCTCCCACAAGGAAGGTGCCAGCCCTGAAAGATCTTGCTGGTCTTCACCGTCCCCCTGCAGCCTATCCACAGGCACAACAGCACTGGGGATCTCTGCTTTCCCAGAGACTCAGCATGTCACGGTGCTCGTTCTCGGCAGAAACTTTTTCTGAAAAGGCAAACGTCTGGCTCCTTCTCCCACAAGGAAGGTGCCAGCCCTGAAAGCTCTTGCAGGTCTTCACTATCCCTCTGCAGCCTATCCACAGGCACAACAGCACTGGGGATCTCTGCTTTCCCAGAGACTCAGCATGTCACGGTGCTCGTTCTCGGCAGAAACTTTTTCTGAAAAGGCAAACGTCTGGCTCCTTCTCCCACAAGGAAGCTGCCAGCCCTGAAAGCTCTTGCAGGTCTTCACTATCCCTCTGCAGCCTATCTTTAGCCGCAACAGCACTGGGGATCTCTGCTTTCCCAGGGACTCAGCATGTCACGGTGCTCGTTCTCGGCAGAAACTTTTTCTGAAAAGGCAAATGTCTGGCTCCTTCTCCCAAAAGGAAGGTGCCAGCCCTGAAAGCTCTTGCAGGTCTTCACTATCCCTCTGCAGCCTATCTTTAGCCGCAACAGCACTGCGTATCTCTGCTTTTCCACAGACTCAGCATGTCACGGTGCTCGTTCTCGTCAGAAACTTTTTCTGAAAAGGCAAACGTCTGGCTCCTTCTCCCACAAGGAAGCTGCCAGCCCTGAAAGATCTTGCTGCTCTTCACTGTCCCCCTGCAGCCTATCCACAGGCACAACAGCACTGGGGATCTCTGCTTTCCCAGACACTCAGCATGTCACGGTGCTCGTTCTCGGCAGAAACTTTTTCTGAAAAGGCAAACATCTGGCTCCTTCTACCACAAGGAAGGTGCCAGCCCTGAAAGCTCTTGCAGGTCTTCACTATCCCTCTGCAGCCTATATTTAGCCACAACAGCACTGGGGATCTCTGCTTTCCCAGAGACTCAGCATGTCACGGTGCTCGATCTCGGCAGAAACTTTTTCTGAAAAGGCAAACGTCTGGCTCCTTCTCCTACAAGGTAGGTCCAGCCCTTAAACATCTTGCTCGTCTTCACTATCCCTCTGCAGCCTATCTTTAGCCGCAACAGCACTGGGGACCTCTGCTTTCCCAGAGACTCAGCATGTCACGGTGCTCGTTCTCGGCAGAAACTTTTTCTGAAAAGGCAAACGTCTGGCTCCTTCTCCCACAAGGAAGGTGCCAGCCCTGAAAGCTCTTGCTGGTCTTCAGTATCCCTCTGCAGCCTATCTTTAGCCACAACAGCACTGGGGATCTCTGCTTTCCCAGACACTCAGCATGTCACGGTGCTCGTTCTCGGCAGAAACTTTTTCTGAAAAGGCAAACGTCTGGCTCCTTCTCCCTCAAGGAAGGTGCCAGCCCTGAAAGCTCTTGCAGGTCTTCACTCTCCCTCTGCAGCCTATCTTTAGCCGCAACAGCACTGGGGATCTCTGCTTTCCCAGAGACTCAGCATGTCACGGTGCTCGTTCTCGGCAGAAACTTTTTCTGAAAAGGCAAACGTCTGGCTCCTTCTCCCAAAAGGAAGGTGCCAGCCCTGAAAGCTCTTGCAGGTCTTCACTATCCCTCTGCAGCCTATCTTTAGCCACAACAGCACTGGGGATCTCTGCTTTCCCAGAGACTCAGCATGTCACGGTGCTCGTTCTCGGCAGAAACTTTTTCTGAAAAGGCAAACGTCTGGCTCCTTCTCCCAAAAGGAAGCTGCCAGCCCTGAAAGATCTTGCTGGTCTTCACTGTCCCCCTGCAGCCTATCCACAGGCACAACAGCACTGGGGATCTCTGCTTTCCCAGAGACTCAGCATGTCACGGTGCTCGTTCTCGGCAGAAACTTTTTCTGAAAAGGCAAACGTCTGGCTCCTTCTCCCAAAAGGAAGGTGCCAGCCCTGAAAGCTCTTGCAGGTCTTCACTATCCCTCTGCAGCCTATCTTTAGCCACAACAGCACTGGGGATCTCTGCTTTCCCAGAGACTCAGCATGTCACGGTGCTCGTTCTCGGCAGAAACTTTTTCTGAAAAGGCAAACGTCTGGCTCCTTCTCCCACAAGGAAGGTGCCAGCCCTGAAAGACCTTGCTGGTCTTCACCGTCCCCCTGCAGCCTATCCACAGGCACAACAGCACTGGGGATCTCTGCTTTCCCAGAGACTCAGCATGTCACGGTGCTCGTTCTCGGCAGAAACTTTTTCTGAAAAGGCAAACGTCTGGCTCCTTCTCCCACAAGGAAGCTGCCAGCCCTGAAAGCTCTTGCAGGTCTTCACTATCCCTCTGCAGCCTATCTTTAGCCGCAACAGCACTGGGGATCTCTGCTTTCCCAGAGACTCAGCATGTCACGGTGCTCGTTCTCGTCAGAAACTTTTTCTGAAAAGGCAAACGTCTGGCTCCTTCTCCCACAAGGAAGCTACCAGCCCTGAAAGATCTTGCTGGTCTTCACTGTCCCCCTGCAGCCTATCCACAGGCACAACAGCACTGGGGATCTCTGCTTTCCCAGACACTCAGCATGTCACGGTGCTCGTTCTCGGCAGAAACTTTTTCTGAAAAGGCAAACATCTGGCTCCTTCTACCACAAGGAAGGTGCCAGCCCTGAAAGCTCTTGCAGGTCTTCACTATCCCTCTGCAGCCTATATTTAGCCACAACAGCACTGGGGATCTCTGCTTTCCCAGACACTCAGCATGTCACGGTGCTCGTTCTCGGCAGAAACTTTTTCTGAAAAGGCAAACGTCTGGCTCCTTCTCCTACAAGGTAGGTCCAGCCCTTAAACATCTTGCTCGTCTTCACTATCCCTCTGCAGCCTATCTTTAGCCGCAACAGCACTGGGGACCTCTGCTTTCCCAGAGACTCAGCATGTCACGGTGCTCGTTCTCGGCAGAAACTTTTTCTGAAAAGGCAAACGTCTGGCTCCTTCTCCCACAAGGAAGGTGCCAGCCCTGAAAGATCTTGCTGGTCTTCACCGTCCCCCTGCAGCCTATCCACAGGCACAACAGCACTGGGGATCTCTGCTTTCCCAGAGACTCAGCATGTCACGGTGCTCGTTCTCGGCAGAAACTTTTTCTGAAAAGGCAAACGTCTGGCTCCTTCTCCCACAAGGAAGCTGCCAGCCCTGAAAGATCTTGCTGGTCTTCAGTATCCCTCTGCAGCCTATCCACAGGCACAACAGCACTGGGGATCTCTGCTTTCCCAGAGACTCAGCATGTCACGGTGCTCGTTCTCGGCAGAAACTTTTTCTGAAAAGGCAAACGTCTGGCTCCTTCTACCACAAGGAAGGTGCCAGCCCTGAAAGATCTTGCTGGACTTCACTGTCCCCCTGCAGCCTATCCACAGGCACAACAGCACTGGGGATCTCTGCTTTCCCAGAGACTCAGCATGTCACGGTGCTCGTTCTCGGCAGAAACTTTTTCTGAAAAGGCAAACGTCTGGCTCCTTCTCCCACAAGGAAGGTGCCAGCCCTAAAAGCTCTTGCAGGTCTTCACTATTCCTCTGCAGCCTATCTTTAGCCGCAACAGCACTGGGGATCTCTGCTTTCCCAGAGACTCAGCATGTCACGGTGCTCGTTCTCGGCAGAAACTTTTTCTGAAAAGGCAAACGTCTGGCTCCTTCTCCCACAAGGAAGGTGCCAGCCCTGAAAGATCTTGCTGGTCTTCACCGTCCCGCGTCAGCCTATCCACAGGCACAACAGCACTGGGGATCTCTGCTTTCCCAGAGACTCAGCATGTCAGGGTGCTCGTTCTCGGCAGAATCTTTTTCTGAAAAGGCAAACATCTGGCTCCTTCTCCCACAAGGAAGGTGCCAACCCTGAAAGATCTTGCTGGTCTTCACTGTCCCCCTGCAGCCTATCCACAGGCACAACAGCACTGGGGATCTCTGCTTTCCCAGACACTCAGCATGTCACGGTGCTCGTTCTCGGCAGAAACTTTTTCTGAAAAGGCAAACGTCTGGCTCCTTCTCCCAAAAGGAAGGTGCCAGCCCTGAAAGCTCTTGCAGGTCTTCACTATCCGTCTGCAGGCTATCTTTAGCCGCAACAGCACTGCGTATCTCTGCTTTTCCAGAGACTCAGCATGTCACGGTGCTCGTTCTCGTCAGAAACTTTTTCTGAAAAGGCAAACGTCTGGCTCCATCTCCCACAAGTAAGGTGCCAGCCCTGAAAGATCTTGCTGGTCTTCACTGTCCCCCTGCAGCCTATCCACAGGCACAACAGCACTGAGGATCTCTGCTTTCCCAGAGACTCAGCATGTCAGGGTGCTCGTTCTCGGCAGAAACTTTTTCTGAAAAGGCAAACATCTGGCTCCTTCTCCCACAAGGAAGGTGCCAACCCTGAAAGATCTTGCTGGTCTTCACTGTCCCCCTGCAGCCTATCCACAGGCACAACAGCACTGAGGATCTCTGCTTTCCCAGAGACTCAGCATGTCACGGTGCTCGTTCTCGGCAGAAACTTTTTCTGAAAAGGCAAACGTCTGGCTCCTTCTCCCTCAAGGAAGGTGCCAGCCCTGAAAGCTCTTGCAGGTCTTCACTATCCCTCTGCAGCCTATCTTTAGCCGCAACAGCACTGGGGATCTCTGCTTTCCCAGAGACTCAGCATGTCACGGTGCTCGTTCTCGGCAGAAACTTTTTCTGAAAAGGCAAACGTCTGGCTCCTTCTCCCAAAAGGAAGGTGCCAGCCCTGAAAGCACTTGCAGGTCTTCACTATCCCTCTGCAGCCTATCTTTAGCCACAACAGCACTGGGGATCTCTGCTTTCCCAGAGACTCAGCATGTCACGGTGCTCGTTCTCGGCAGAAACTTTTTCTGAAAAGGCAAACGTCTGGCTCCTTCTCCCAAAAGGAAGGTGCCAGCCCTGAAAGATCTTGCTGGTCTTCACTGTCCCCCTGCAGCCTATCCACAGGCACAACAGCACTGGGGATCTCTGCTTTCCCAGACACTCAGCATGTCACGGTGCTCGTTCTCGGCAGAAACTTTTTCTGAAAAGGCAAACGTCTGGCTCCTTCTCCCACAAGGAAGGTGCCAGCCCTGAAAGATCTTGCTGGTCTTCACCGTCCCCCTGCAGCCTATCCACAGGCACAACAGCACTGGGGATCTCTGCTTTCCCAGAGACTCAGCATGTGACGGTGCTCGTTCTCGGCAGAAACTTTTTCTGAAAAGGCAAACGTCTGGCTCCTTCTCCCACAAGGAAGGTGCCAGCCCTGAAAGCTCTTGCTGGTATTCAGTATCCCTCTGCAGCCTATCCACAGGCACAACAGCACTGGGGATCTCTGCTTTCCCAGAGACTCAGCATGTCACGGTGCTCGTTCTCGGCAGAAACTTTTTCTGAAAAGGCAAACGTCTGGCTCCTTCTCCCACAAGGAAGCTGCCAGCCCTGAAAGCTCTTGCAGGTCTTCACTATCCCTCTGCAGCCTATCTTTAGCCGCAACAGCACTGGGGATCTCTGCTTTCCCAGAGACTCAGCATGTCACGGTGCTCGTTCTCGGCAGAAACTTTTTCTGAAAAGGCAAATGTCTGGCTCCTTCTCCCAAAAGGAAGGTGCCAGCCCTGAAAGCTCTTGCAGGTCTTCACTATCCCTCTGCAGCCTATCTTTAGCCACAACAGCACTGCGTATCTCTGCTTTTCCACAGACTCAGCATGTCACGGTGCTCGTTCTCGTCAGAAACTTTTTCTGAAAAGGCAAACGTCTGGCTCCTTCTCCCACAAGGAAGCTGCCAGACCTGAAAGATCTTGCTGGTCTTCACTGTCCCCCTGCAGCCTATCCACAGGCACAACAGCACTGGGGATCTCTGCTTTCCCAGACACTCAGCATGTCACGGTGCTCGTTCTCGGCAGAAACTTTTTCTGAAAAGGCAAACATCTGGCTCCTTCTCCCACAAGGAAGGTGCCAGCCCTGAAAGCTCTTGCAGGTCTTCACTATCCCTCTGCAGCCTATATTTAGCCACAACAGCACTGGGGATCTCTGCTTTCCCAGAGACTCAGCATGTCACGGTGCTCGATCTCGGCAGAAACTTTTTCTGAAAAGGCAAACGTCTGGCTCCTTCTCCTACAAGGTAGGTCCAGCCCTTAAACATCTTGCTCGTCTTCACTATCCCTCTGCAGACTATCTTTAGCCGCAACAGCACTGGGGACCTCTGCTTTCCCAGAGACTCAGCATGTCACGGTGCTCGTTCTCGGCAGAAACTTTTTCTGAAAAGGCAAACGTCTGGCTCCTTCTCCCACAAGAAAGGTGCCAGCCCTGAAAGCTCTTGCAGGTCTTCACTATCCCTCTGCAGCCTATCTTTAGCCGCAACAGCACTGGGGATCTCTGCTTTCCCAGAGACTCAGCATGTCACGGTGCTCGTTCTCGGCAGAAACTTTTTCTGAAAAGGCAAACGTGTGGCTCCTTCTCCCAAAAGGAAGGTGCCAGCCCTGAAAGCTCTTGCAGGTCTTCACTATCCCTCTGCAGCCTATCTTTAGCCACAACAGCACTGGGGATCTCTGCTTTCCCAGAGACTCAGCATGTCACGGTGCTCGTTCTCGGCAGAAACTTTTTCTGAAAAGGCAAACGTCTGGCTCCTTCTCCCACAAGGAAGGTGCCAGCCCTGAAAGACCTTGCTGGTCTTCACCGTCCCCCTGCAGCCTATCTTTAGCCGCAACAGCACTGGGGATCTCTGCTTTCCCAGAGACTCAGCATGTCACGGTGCTCGTTCTCGGCAGAAACTTTTTCTGAAAAGGCAAACGTCTGGCTCCTTCTCCCACAAGGAAGCTGCCAGCCCTGAAAGCTCTTGCAGGTCTTCACTATCCCTCTGCAGCCTATCTTTAGCCGCAACTGCACTGGGGATCTCTGCTTTCCCAGAGACTCAGCATGTCACGGTGCTCGTTCTCGTCAGAAACTTTTTCTGAAAAGGCAAACGTCTGGCTCCTTCTCCCACAAGGAAGCTGCCAGCCCTGAAAGATCTTGCTGGTCTTCACTGTCCCCCTGCAGCCTATCCACAGGCACAACAGCACTGGGGATCTCTGCTTTCCCAGACACTCAGCATGTCACGGTGCTCGTTCTCGGCAGAAACTTTTTCTGAAAAGGCAAACATCTGGCTCCTTCTACCACAAGGAAGGTGCCAGCCCTGAAAGCTCTTGCAGGTCTTCACTATCCCTCTGCAGCCTATATTTAGCCACAACAGCACTGGGGATCTCTGCTTTCCCAGAGACTCAGCATGTCACGGTGCTCGTTCTCGGCAGAAACTTTTTCTGAAAAGGCAAACGTCTGGCTCCTTCTCCTACAAGGTAGGTCCAGCCCTTAAACATCTTGCTCGTCTTCACTATCCCTCTGCAGCCTATCTTTAGCCGCAACAGCACTGGGGACCTCTGCTTTCCCAGAGACTCAGCATGTCACGGTGCTCGTTCTCGGCAGAAACTTTTTCTGAAAAGGCAAACGTCTGGCTCCTTCTCCCACAAGGAAGGTGCCAGCCCTGAAAGATCTTGCTGGTCTTCACCGTCCCCCTGCAGCCTATCCACAGGCACAACAGCACTGGGGATCTCTGCTTTCCCAGAGACTCAGCATGTCACGGTGCTCGTTCTCGGCAGAAACTTTTTCTGAAAAGGCAAACGTCTGGCTCCTTCTCCCACAAGGAAGGTGCCAGCCCTGAAAGATCTTGCTGGTCTTCAGTATCCCTCTGCAGCCTATCCACAGGCACAACAGCACTGGGGATCTCTGCTTTCCCAGACACTCAGCATGTCACGGTGCTCGTTCTCGGCAGAAACTTTTTCTGAAAAGGCAAACGTCTGGCTCCTTCTCCCACAAGGAAGCTGCCAGCCCTGAAAGCTCTTGCAGGTCTTCACTATCCCTCTGCAGCCTATCTTTAGCCGCAACAGCACTGGGGATCTCTGCTTTCCCAGAGACTCAGCATGTCACGGTGCTCGTTCTCGGCAGAAACTTTTTCTGAAAAGGCAAACGTCTGGCTCCTTCTCCCAAAAGGAAGGTGCCAGCCCTGAAAGCTCTTGCAGGTCTTCACTATCCCTCTGCAGCCTATCTTTAGCCGCAACAGCACTGCGTATCTCTGCTTTTCCACAGACTCAGCATGTCACGGTGCTCGTTCTCGTCAGAAACTTTTTCTGAAAAGGCAAACGTCTGGCTCCTTCTCCCAAAAGGAAGGTGCCAGCCCTGAAAGATCTTGCTGGTCTTCACTGTCCCCCTGCAGCCTATCCACAGGCACAACAGCACTGGGGATCTCTGCTTTCCCAGAGACTCAGTATGTCACGGTGCTCGTTCTCGGCAGAAACTTTTTCTGAAAAGGCAAACGTCTGGCTCCTTCTCCCACAAGGAAGGTGCCAGCCCTGAAAGCTCTTGCAGGTCTTCACTATCCCTCTGCAGCCTATCTTTAGCCACAACAGCACTGGGGATCTCTGCTTTCCCAGAGACTCAGCATGTCACGGTGCTCGTTCTCGGCAGAAACTTTTTCTGAAAAGGCAAACGTCTGACTCCTTCTCCCACAAGGAAGGTGCCAGCCCTGAAAGACCTTGCTGGTCTTCACCGTCCCCCTGCAGCCTATCCACAGGCACAACAGCACTGGGGATCTCTGCTTTCCCAGAGACTCAGCATGTCACGGTGCTCGTTCTCGGCAGAAACTTTTTCTGAAAAGGCAAACGTCTGGCTCCTTCTCCCACAAGGAAGCTGCCAGCCCTGAAAGCTCTTGCAGGTCTTCACTATCCCTCTGCAGCCTATCTTTAGCCGCAACAGCACTGGGGATCTCTGCTTTCCCAGAGACTCAGCATGTCACGGTGCTCGTTCTCGTCAGAAACTTTTTCTGAAAAGGCAAACGTCTGGCTCCTTCTCCCACAAGGAAGGTGCCAGCCCTGAAAGATCTTGCTGGTCTTCACTGTCCCCCTGCAGCCTATCCACAGGCACAACAGCACTGGGGATCTCTGCTTTCCCAGACACTCAGCATGTCACGGTGCTCGTTCTCGGCAGAAACTTTTTCTGAAAAGGCAAACATCTGGCTCCTTCTCCTACAAGGTAGGTCCAGCACTTAAACATCTTGCTCGTCTTCACTATCCCTCTGCAGCCTATCTTTAGCCGCAACAGCACTGGGGACCTCTGCTTTCCCAGAGACTCAGCATGTCACGGTGCTCGTTCTCGGCAGAAACTTTTTCTGAAAAGGCAAACGTCTGGCTCCTTCTCCCACAAGGAAGGTGCCAGCCCTGAAAGATCTTGCTGGTCTTCACCGTCCCCCTGCAGCCTATCCACAGGCACAACAGCACTGGGGATCTCGGCTTTCCCAGAGACTCAGCATGTCACGGTGCTCGTTCTCGGCAGAAACTTTTTCTGAAAAGGCAAACGTCTGGCTCCTTCTCCCACAAGGAAGGTGCCAGCCCTAAAAGCTCTTGCAGGTCTTCACTATTCCTCTGCAGCCTATCTTTAGCCGCAACAGCACTGGGGATCTCTGCTTTCCCAGAGACTCAGCATGTCACGGTGCTCGTTCTCGGCAGAAACTTTTTCTGAAAAGGCAAACGTCTGGCTCCATCTCCCACAAGGAAGGTGCCAGCCCTGAAAGATCTTGCTGGTCTTCACCGTCCCCCTGCAGCCTATCCACAGGCACAACAGCACTGGGGATCTCTGCTTTCCCAGAGACTCAGCATGTCAGGGTGCTCGTTCTCGGCAGAAACTTTTTCTGAAAAGGCAAACATCTGGCTCCTTCTCCCACAAGGAAGGTGCCAACCCTGAAAGATCTTGCTGGTCTTCACTGTCCCCCTGCAGCCTATCCACAGGCACAACAGCACTGAGGATCTCTGCTTTCCCAGAGACTCAGCATGTCACGGTGCTCGTTCTCGGCAGAAACTTTTTCTGAAAAGGCAAACGTCTGGCTCCTTCTCCCACAAGGAAGCTGCCAGCCCTGAAAGATCTTGCTGGTCTTCACCGTCCCCCTGCAGCCTATCCACAGGCACAACAGCACTGGGGATCTCTGCTTTCCCAGAGACTCAGCATGTCACGGTGCTCGTTCTCGGCAGAAACTTTTTCTGAAAAGGCAAACGTCTGGCTCCTTCTCCCACAAGGAAGCTGCCAGCCCTGAAATCTCTTGTAGGTCTTCACTATTCCTCTGAAGCCTATCTTTAGCCGCACCAGCACTGGGGATCTCTGCTTTCCCAGAGACTCAGCATGTCACGGTGCTCGTTCTCAGCAGAAACTTTTTCTGAAAAGGCAAACGTCTGGCTCCTTCTCCCACAAGGAAGGTGCCAGCCCTGAAAGATCTTGCTGGTCTTCACTGTCCCCCGGCAGCCTATCCACAGGCACAACAGCACTGGGGATCTCTGCTTTCCCAGAGACTCAGCATGTCACGGTGCTCGTTCTCGGCAGAAACTTTTTCTGAAAAGGCAAACGTCTGGCTCCTCCTCCCACAAGGAAGCTGCCAGCCCTGAAATCTCTTGTAGGTCTTCACTATCCCTCTGCAGCCTATCTTTAGCCGCAACAGCACTGGGGATCTCTGCTTTCCCAGAGACTCAGCATGTCACGGTGCTCGTTCTCGGCAGAAACTTTTTCTGAAAAGGCAAACGTCTGGCTCCTTCTCCTACAAGGTAGGTCCAGCCCTTAAACATCTTGCTCATCTTCACTTTCCCTCTGCAGCCTATCTTTAGCCGCAACAGTTCTGGGGACCTCTGCTTTCCCAGAGACTCAGCATGTCACGGTGCTCGTTCTCGGCAGAAACTTTTTCTGAAAAGGCAAACGTCTGGCTCCTTCTCCCACAAGGAAGCTGCCAGCCCTGAAAGATCTTGCTGGTCTTCACCGTCCCCCTGCAGCCTATCCACAGGCACAACAGCACTGGGGATCTCGGCTATCCCAGACACTCAGCATGTCACGGTGCTCGTTCTCGGCAGAAACTTTTTCTGAAAAGGCAAACGTCTGGCTCCTTCTCCCACAAGGAAGGTGCCAGCCCTAAAAGCTCTTGCAGGTCTTCACTATTCCTCTGCAGCCTATCTTTAGCCACAACAGCACTGGGGATCTCTGCTTTCCCAGAGACTCAGCATGTCACGGTGCTCGTTCTCGGCAGAAACTTTTTCTGAAAAGGCAAACGTCTGACTCCTTCTCCCACAAGGAAGGTGCCAGCCCTGAAAGACCTTGCTGGTCTTCACCGTCCCCCTGCAGCCTATCCACAGGCACAACAGCACTGGGGATCTCTGCTTTCCCAGAGACTCAGCATGTCACGGTGCTCGTTCTCGGCAGAAACTTTTTCTGAAAAGGCAAACGTCTGGCTCCTTCTCCCACAAGGAAGGTGCCAGCCCTAAAAGCTCTTGCAGGTCTTCACTATTCCTCTGCAGCCTATCTTTAGCCGCAACAGTACTGGGGATCTCTGCTTTCCCAGAGACTCAGCATGTCACGGTGCTCGTTCTCGGCAGAAACTTTTTCTGAAAAGGCAAACGTCTGGCTCCATCTCCCACAAGGAAGGTGCCAGCCCTGAAAGATCTTGCTGGTCTTCACCGTCCCCCTGCAGCCTATCCACAGGCACAACAGCACTGGGGATCTCTGCTTTCCCAGAGACTCAGCATGTCACGGTGCTCGTTCTCGGCAGAAACTTTTTCTGAAAAGGCAAACATCTGGCTCCTTCTCCCACAAGGAAGGTGCCAACCCTGAAAGATCTTGCTGGTCTTCACTGTCCCCCTGCAGCCTATCCACAGGCACAACAGCACTGAGGATCTCTGCTTTCCCAGAGACTCAGCATGTCACGGTGCTCGTTCTCGGCAGAAACTTTTTCTGAAAAGGCAAACGTCTGGCTCCTTCTCCCACAAGGAAGCTGCCAGCCCTGAAAGATCTTGCTGGTCTTCACCGTCCCCCTGCAGCCTATCCACAGGCACAACAGCACTGGGGATCTCGGCTTTCCCAGAGACTCAGCATGTCACGGTGCTCGTTCTCGGCAGAAACTTTTTCTGAAAAGGCAAACGTCTGGCTCCTTCTCCCACAAGGAAGCTGCCAGCCCTGAAATCTCTTGTAGGTCTTCACTATTCCTCTGAAGCCTATCTTTAGCCGCAACAGCACTGGGGATCTCTGCTTTCCCAGAGACTCAGCATGTCACGGTGCTCGTTCTCGGCAGAAACTTTTTCTGAAAAGGCAAACGTCTGGCTCCTTCTCCCACAAGGAAGGTGCCAGCCCTGAAAGATCTTGCTGGTCTTCACTGTCCCCCGGCAGCCTATCCACAGGCACAACAGCACTGGGGATCTCTGCTTTCCCAGAGACTCAGCATGTCACGGTGCTCGTTCTCGGCAGAAACTTTTTCTGAAAAGGCAAACGTCTGGCTCCTCCTCCCACAAGGAAGCTGCCAGCCCTGAAATCTCTTGTAGGTCTTCACTATCCCTCTGCAGCCTATCTTTAGCCGCAACAGCACTGGGGATCTCTGCTTTCCCAGAGACTCAGCATGTCACGGTGCTCGTTCTTGGCAGAAACTTTTTCTGAAAAGGCAAACGTCTGGCTCCTTCTCCTACAAGGTAGGTCCAGCCCTTAAACATCTTGCTCGTCTTCACTATCCCTCTGCAGCCTATCTTTAGCCGCAACAGTTCTGGGGACCTCTGCTTTCCCAGAGACTCAGCATGTCACGGTGCTCGTTCTCGGCAGAAACTTTTTCTGAAAAGGCAAACGTCTGGCTCCTTCTCCCACAAGGAAGCTGCCAGCCCTGAAATCTCTTGCTGGTCTTCACCGTCCCCCTGCAGCCTATCCACAGGCACAACAGCACTGGGGATCTCGGCTATCCCAGACACTCAGCATGTCACGGTGCTCGTTCTCGGCAGAAACTTTTTCTGAAAAGGCAAACGTCTGGCTCCTTCTCCCACAAGGAAGGTGCCAGCCCTAAAAGCTCTTGCAGGTCTTCACTATTCCTCTGCAGCCTATCTTTAGCCACAACAGCACTGGGGATCTCTGCTTTCCCAGAGACTCAGCATGTCACGGTGCTCGTTCTCGGCAGAAACTTTTTCTGAAAAGGCAAACGTCTGACTCCTTCTCCCACAAGGAAGGTGCCAGCCCTGAAAGACCTTGCTGGTCTTCACCGTCCCCCTGAAGCCTATCCACAGGCACAACAGCACTGGGGATCTCTGCTTTCCCAGAGACTCAGCATGTCACGGTGCTCGTTCTCGGCAGAAACTTTTTCTGAAAAGGCAAACGTCTGGCTCCTTCTCCCACAAGGAAGCTGCCAGCCCTGAAAGCTCTTGCAGGTCTTCACTATCCCTCTGCAGCCTATCTTTAGCCGCAACAGCACTGGGGATCTCTGCTTTCCCAGAGACTCAGCATGTCACGGTGCTCGTTCTCGTCAGAAACTTTTTCTGAAAAGGCAAACGTCTGGCTCCTTCTCCCACAAGGAAGCTGCCAGCCCTGAAAGATCTTGCTGGTCTTCACTGTCCCCCTGCAGCCTATCCACAGGCACAACAGCACTGGGGATCTCTGCTTTTCCAGAGACTCAGCATGTCACGGTGCTCGTTCTCGGCAGAAACTTTTTCTGAAAAGGCAAACGTCTGGCTCCTTCTCCCACAAGGAAGGTGCCAGCCCTGAAAGCTCTTGCAGGTCTTCACTATCCCTCTGCAGCCTATATTTAGCCACAACAGCACTGGGGATCTCTGCTTTCCCAGAGACTCAGCATGTCACGGTGCTCGTTCTCGGCAGAAACTTTT
The DNA here is from genome assembly GCF_929443795.1 of Astur gentilis. Classification (NCBI taxonomy): domain Eukaryota; kingdom Metazoa; phylum Chordata; class Aves; order Accipitriformes; family Accipitridae; genus Astur; species Astur gentilis. The sequence goes on along the minus strand of NW_026061079.1, from coordinate 3,997,205 downwards.
TCTGAAAAGGCAAACGTCTGGCTCCTTCTCCTACAAGGTAGGTCCAGCCCTTAAACATCTTGCTCGTCTTCACTATCCCTCTGCACCTATCTTTAGCCGCAACAGCACTGGGGATCTCTGCTTTCCCAGAGACTCAGCATGTCACGGTGCTCGTTCTCGGCAGAAACTTTTTCTGAAAAGGCAAACGTCTGGCTCCTTCTCCCACAAGGAAGCTGCCAGCCCTGAAATCTCTTGTAGGTCTTCACTATCCCTCTGAAGCCTATCTTTAGCCGCAACAGCACTGGGGATCTCTGCTTTCCCAGAGACTCAGCATGTCACGGTGCTCGTTCTCGGCAGAAACTTTTTCTGAAAAGGCAAACGTCTGGCTCCTTCTCCCACAAGGAAGGTGCCAGCCCTGAAAGATCTTGCTGGTCTTCACTGTCCCCCGGCAGCCTATCCACAGGCACAACAGCACTGGGGATCTCTGCTTTCCCAGAGACTCAGCATGTCACGGTGCTCGTTCTCGGCAGAAACTTTTTCTGAAAAGGCAAACGTGTGGCTCCTTCTCCCACAAGGAAGCTGCCAGCCCTGAAATCTCTTGTAGGTCTTCACTATCCCTCTGCAGCCTATCTTTAGCCGCAACAGCACTGGGGATCTCTGCTTTCCCAGAGACTCAGCATGTCACGGTGCTCGTTCTCGGCAGAAACTTTTTCTGAAAAGGCAAACGTCTGGCTCCTTCTCCTACAAGGTAGGTCCAGCCCTTAAACATCTTGCTCGTCTTCACTATCCCTCTGCAGCCTATCTTTAGCCGCAACAGTTCTGGGGACCTCTGCTTTCCCAGAGACTCAGCATGTCATGGTTCTCGTTCTCGGCAGAAACTTTTTCTGAAAGGGCAAACGTCTGGCTCCTTCTCCCACAAGGAAGCTGCCAGCCCTGAAAGATCTTGCTGGTCTTCACCGTCCCCCTGCAGCCTATCCACAGGCACAACAGCACTGGGGATCTCGGCTATCCCAGAGACTCAGCATGTCACGGTGCTCGTTCTCGGCAGAAACTTTTTCTGAAAAGGCAAACGTCTGGCTCCTTCTCCCACAAGGAAGGTGCCAGCCCTAAAAGCTCTTGCAGGTCTTCACTATTCCTCTGCAGCCTATCTTTAGCCACAACAGCACTGGGGATCTCTGCTTTCCCAGAGACTCAGCATGTCACGGTGCTCGTTCTCGGCAGAAACTTTTTCTGAAAAGGCAAACGTCTGGCTCCTTCTCCCACAAGGAAGGTGCCAGCCCTGAAAGATCTTGCTGGTCTTCACTGACCCCCTGCAGCCTATCTACAGGCACAACAGCACTGAGGATCTCTGCTTTCCCAGAGACTCAGCATGTCACGATGCTCGTTTTCGGCAGAAACTTTTTCTGAAAAGGAAAACGTCTGGCTCCTTCTCCCACAAGGAAGGTGCCAGCCCTGAAAGATCTTGCTGGTCTTCACCGTCCCCCTGCAGCCTATCCACAGGCACAACAGCACTGGGGATCTCTGCTTTCCCAGACACTCAGCATGTCACGGTGCTCGTTCTCGGCAGAAACTTTTTCTGAAAAGGAAAACGTCTGGCTCCTTCTCCCACAAGGAAGGTGCCAGCCCTGAAAGATTTTGCTGGTCTTCACCGTCCCCTGGCAGCCTATCCACAGGCACAACAGCACTGGGGATCTCTGCTTTCCCAGACACTCAGCATGTCATGGTGCTCGTTCTCGGCCGAAACTTTTTCTGAAAAGGCAAACATCTGGCTCCTTCTCCCACAAGGAAGGTGCCAGCCGTGAAAGATCTTGCTGGTCTTCACTGTCCCCCTGCAGCCTATCCACAGGCACAACAGCACTGGGGATCTCTGCTTTCCCAGAGACTCAGCATGTCACGGTGCTCGTTCTCGGCAGAAACTTTTTCTGAAAAGGCAAACGTCTGGCTCCTCCTCCCACAAGGAAGCTGCCAGCCCTGAAATCTCTTGTAGGTCTTCACTATCCCTCTGCAGCCTATCTTTAGCCGCAACAGCACTGGGGATCTCTGCTTTCCCAGAGACTCAGCATGTCACGGTGCTCGTTCTCGGCAGAAACTTTTTCTGAAAAGGCAAACGTCTGGCTCCTTCTCCTACAAGGTAGGTCCAGCCCTTAAACATCTTGCTCGTCTTCACTATCCCTCTGCAGCCTATCCACAGGCACAACAGCACTGGGGACCTCTGCTTTCCCAGAGACTCAGCATGTCACGGTGCTCGTTCTCGGCAGAAACTTTTTCTGAAAAGGCAAACGTCTGACTCCTTCTCCCACAAGGAAGGTGCCAGCCCTGAAAGACCTTGCTGGTCTTCACCGTCCCCCTGCAGCCTATCCACAGGCACAACAGCACTGGGGATCTCTGCTTTCCCAGAGACTCAGCATGTCACGGTGCTCGTTCTCGGCAGAAACTTTTTCTGAAAAGGCAAACGTCTGGCTCCATCTCCCACAAGGAAGGTGCCAGCCCTGAAAGATCTTGCTGGTCTTCACCGTCCCGCGGCAGCCTATCCACAGGCACAACAGCACTGGGGATCTCTGCTTTCCCAGAGACTCAGCATGTCAGGGTGCTCGTTCTCGGCAGAAACTTTTTCTGAAAAGGCAAACATCTGGCTCCTTCTCCCACAAGGAAGGTGCCAACCCTGAAAGATCTTGCTGGTCTTCACTGTCCCCCTGCAGCCTATCCACAGGCACAACAGCACTGTGGATCTCTGCTTTCCCAGAGACTCAGCATGTCACGGTGCTCGTTCTCGGCAGAAACTTTTTCTGAAAAGGCAAACGTCTGGCTCCTTCTCCCACAAGGAAGCTGCCAGCCCTGAAAGATCTTGCTGGTCTTCACCGTCCCCCTGCAGCCTATCCACAGGCACAACAGCACTGGGGATCTCGGCTTTCCCAGAGACTCAGCATGTCACGGTGCTCGTTCTCGGCAGAAACTTTTTCTGAAAAGGCAAACGTCTGGCTCCTTCTCCCACAAGGAAGCTGCCAGCCCTGAAATCTCTTGTAGGTCTTCACTATCCCTCTGAAGCCTATCTTTAGCCGCAACAGCACTGGGGATCTCTGCTTTCCCAGAGACTCAGCATGTCACGGTGCTCGTTCTCGGCAGAAACTTTTTCTGAAAAGGCAAACGTCTGGCTCCTTCTCCCACAAGGAAGGTGCCAGCCCTGAAAGATCTTGCTGGTCTTCACTTTCCCCCTGCAGCCTATCTTTAGCCACAACAGCACTGGGGATCTCTGCTTTCCCAGAGACTCAGCATGTCACGGTGCTCGTTCTCGGCAGAAACTTTTTCTGAAAAGGCAAACGTCTGGCTCCTCCTCCCACAAGGAAGCTGCCAGCCCTGAAATCTCTTGTAGCTCTTCACTATCCCTCTGCAGCCTATCTTTAGCCGCAACAGCACTGGGGATCTCTGCTTTCCCAGAGACTCAGCATGTCACGGTGCTCGTTCTCGGCAGAAACTTTTTCTGAAAAGGCAAACGTCTGGCTCCTTCTCCTACAAGGTAGGTCCAGCCCTTAAACATCTTGCTCGTCTTCACTATCCCTCTGCAGCCTATCTTTAGCCGCAACAGTTCTGGGGACCTCTGCTTTCCCAGAGACTCAGCATGTCACGGTGCTCGTTCTCGGCAGAAACTTTTTCTGAAAGGGCAAACGTCTGGCTCCTTCTCCCACAAGGAAGCTGCCAGCCCTGAAAGATCTTGCTGGTCTTCACCGTCCCCCTGCAGCCTATCCACAGGCACAACAGCACTGGGGATCTCGGCTATCCCAGAGACTCAGCATGTCACGGTGCTCGTTCTCGGCAGAAACTTTTTCTGAAAAGGCAAACGTCTGGCTCCTTCTCCCACAAGGAAGGTGCCAGCCCTAAAAGCTCTTGCAGGTCTTCACTATTCCTCTGCAGCCTATCTTTAGCCACAACAGCACTGGGGATCTCTGCTTTCCCAGAGACTCAGCATGTCACGGTGCTCGTTCTCGGCAGAAACTTTTTCTGAAAAGGCAAACGTCTGGCTCCTTCTCCCACAAGGAAGGTGCCAGCCCTGAAAGATCTTGCTGGTCTTCACTGTCCCCCTGCAGCCTATCTACAGGCACAACAGCACTGAGGATCTCTGCTTTCCCAGAGACTCAGCATGTCACGATGCTCGTTCTCGGCAGAAACTTTTTCTGAAAAGGAAAGCGTCTGGCTCCTTCTCCCACAAGGAAGGTGCCAGCCCTGAAAGATCTTGCTGGTCTTCACCGTCCCCCTGCAGCCTATCCACAGGCACAACAGCACTGGGGATCTCGGCTTTCCCAGAGACTCAGCATGTCACGGTGCTCGTTCTCGGCAGAAACTTTTTCTGAAAAGGCAAACGTCTGGCTCCTTCTCCCACAAGGAAGCTGCCAGCCCTGAAATCTCTTGTAGGTCTTCACTATCCCTCTGAAGCCTATCTTTAGCCGCAACAGCACTGGGGATCTCTGCTTTCCCAGAGACTCAGCATGTCACGGTGCTCGTTCTCGGCAGAAACTTTTTCTGAAAAGGCAAACGTCTGGCTCCTTCTCCCACAAGGAAGGTGCCAGCCCTGAAAGATCTTGCTGGTCTTCACTTTCCCCCGGCAGCCTATCTTTAGCCACAACAGCACTGGGGATCTCTGCTTTCCCAGAGACTCAGCATGTCACGGTGCTCGTTCTCGGCAGAAACTTTTTCTGAAAAGGCAAACGTCTGGCTCCTCCTCCCACAAGGAAGCTGCCAGCCCTGAAATCTCTTGTAGCTCTTCACTATCCCTCTGCAGCCTATCTTTAGCCGCAACAGCACTGGGGATCTCTGCTTTCCCAGAGACTCAGCATGTCACGGTGCTCGTTCTCGGCAGAAACTTTTTCTGAAAAGGCAAACGTCTGGCTCCTTCTCCTACAAGGTAGGTCCAGCCCTTAAACATCTTGCTCGTCTTCACTATCCCTCTGCAGCCTATCTTTAGCCGCAACAGTTCTGGGGACCTCTGCTTTCCCAGAGACTCAGCATGTCACGGTGCTCGTTCTCGGCAGAAACTTTTTCTGAAAGGGCAAACGTCTGGCTCCTTCTCCCACAAGGAAGCTGCCAGCCCTGAAAGATCTTGCTGGTCTTCACCGTCCCCCTGCAGCCTATCCACAGGCACAACAGCACTGGGGATCTCGGCTATCCCAGAGACTCAGCATGTCACGGTGCTCGTTCTCGGCAGAAACTTTTTCTGAAAAGGCAAACGTCTGGCTCCTTCTCCCACAAGGAAGGTGCCAGCCCTAAAAGCTCTTGCAGGTCTTCACTATTCCTCTGCAGCCTATCTTTAGCCACAACAGCACTGGGGATCTCTGCTTTCCCAGAGACTCAGCATGTCACGGTGCTCGTTCTCGGCAGAAACTTTTTCTGAAAAGGCAAACGTCTGGCTCCTTCTCCCACAAGGAAGGTGCCAGCCCTGAAAGATCTTGCTGGTCTTCACTGTCCCCCTGCAGCCTATCTACAGGCACAACAGCACTGAGGATCTCTGCTTTCCCAGAGACTCAGCATGTCACGATGCTCGTTCTCGGCAGAAACTTTTTCTGAAAAGGAAAGCGTCTGGCTCCTTCTCCCACAAGGAAGGTGCCAGCCCTGAAAGATCTTGCTGGTCTTCACCGTCCCCCTGCAGCCTATCCACAGGCACAACAGCACTGGGGATCTCTGCTTTCCCAGACACTCAGCATGTCACGGTGCTCGTTCTCGGCAGAAACTTTTTCTGAATAGGAAAACGTCTGGCTCCTTCTCCCACAAGGAAGGTGCCAGCCCTGAAAGATCTTGCTGGTCTTCACCGTCCCCCTGCAGTCTATCCACTGGCAAAACAGCACTGGGGATCTCTGCTTTCCCAGACACTCAGCATGTCACGGTGCTCGTTCTCGGCAGAAACGTTTTCTGAAAAGGCAAACGTCTGGCTCCTTCTCCCACAAGGAAGCTGCCAGCCCTGAAAGCTCTTGCAGGTCTTCACTATTCCTCTGCAGCCTATCTTTAGCCGCAACAGCACTGCGTATCTCTGCTTTTCCAGAGACTCAGCATGTCACGGTGCTCGTTCTCGGCAGAAACTTTTTCTGAAAAGGCAAACGTCTGGCTCCTTCTCCCACAAGGAAGCTGCCAGCCCTGAAAGCTCTTGCAGGTCTTCACTATCCCTCTGCAGCCTATCTTTAGCCGGAACAGCACTGGGGATCTCTACTTTTCCAGAGACTCAGCATGTCACGGTGCTCGTTCTCGGCAGAAACTTTTTCTGAAAAGGCAAATGTCTGGCTCCTTCTCCCACAAGGAAGCTGCCAGCCCTGAAAGCTCTTGCAGGTCTTCACTATCCCTCTGCAGCGTATCTTTAGCCACAACAGCACTGGGGATCTCTGCTTTCCCAGAGACTCAGAATGTCACGGTGCTCGTTCTCGGCAGAAACTTTTTCTGAAAAGGCAAAAGTCTGGCTCCTTCTCCCACAAGGTAGGTACCAGCCCTTAAAGATCTTGCTCGTCTTCACTATCCCTCTGCAGCCTATGTTTAGCCGCAACAGCACTGGGGATCTCTGCTTTCCCAGATATTCAGCATGTCACAGTGCTCGTTCTCGGCCGAAACTTTTTCTGAAAAGGCAAAAGTCTGGCTCCTTCTCCCACAAGGAAGCTGCCAGCCCTGAAAGATCTTGCTGGTCTTCACCGTCCCCCTGCAGTCTATCCACAGGCAAAACATCACTGGGGATCTCTGATTTCCAGAGACTCAGCATGTCACGGTGCTCGTTCTCGGCAGAAACGTTTTCTGAAAAGGCAAACGTCTGGCTCCTTCTCCCACAAGGAAGCTGCCAGCCCTGAAAGCTCTTGCAGGTCTTAACTATCCCTCAGCAGCCTATCTTTAGCCGCAACAGCACTGGGGATCTCTGCTTTCCCAGAGACTCAGCATGTCACGGTGCTCGTTCTCGGCAGAAACTTTTTCTGAAAAGGCAAACGTCTGGCTCCTTCTCCCACAAGGAAGCTGCCAGCCCTGAAAGATCTTGCTGGTCTTCACCGTCCCCCTGCAGTCTATCCACAGGCAAAACATCACTGGGGATCTCTGATTTCCAGAGACTCAGCATGTCACGGTGCTTATTCTCGGCAGAAACGTTTTCTGAAAAGGCAAACGTCTGGCTACTTCTCCCACAAGAAGGTGCCAGCCCTGAAAGCTCTTGCAGATCTTCACTATTCCTCTGCAGCCTATCTTTAGCCGCAACAGCACTGGGGATCTCTGCTTTCCCAGATACTCAGCATGTCACAGTGCTCGTTCTCGGCCGAAACTTTTTCTGAAAAGGCAAAAGTCTGGCTCCTTCTCCCACAAGGAAGCTGCCAGCCCTGAAAGATCTTGCTGGTCTTCACCGTCCCCCTGCAGTCTATCCACAGGCAAAACATCACTGGGGATCTCTGATTTCCAGAGACTCAGCATGTCACGGTGCTCGTTCTCGGCAGAAACTTTTTCTGAAAAGGCAAACGTCTGGCTCCTTCTCCCACAAGGAAGGTGCCAGCCCTGAAAGATCTTGCTGGTCTTCACCGTCCCCCTGCAGCCTATCCACAGGCACAACAGCACTGGGGATCTCGGCTTTCCCAGCGACGTAGCATGTCACGGTGCTCGTTCTCGGCAGAAACTTTTTCTGAAAAGGCAAACGTCTGCCTCCTTCTCCCACAAGGAAGCTGCCAGCCCTGAAAGATCTTGCTGGTCTTCACCGTCCCCCTGCAGTCTATCCACTGGCAAAACAGCACTGCGGATCTCTGCTTTCCCAGAGACTCAGCATGTCACGGTGCTTGTTCTCGGCACAAACGTTTTCTGAAAAGGCAAACGTCTGGCTCCTTCTCCCACAAGGAAGGTGCCAGTCATGAAAGCTCTTGCAGGTCTTCACTATTCCTCTGCAGCCTATCTTTAGCCGCAACAGCACTGCGTATCTCTGCTTTTCCAGAGACTCAGCATGTCACGGTGCTCGTTCTCGGCAGAAACTTTTTCTGAAAAGGCAAACGTCTGGCTCCTTTTCCCACAAGGAAGCTGCCAGACCTGAAATCTCTTGCAGGTCTTCACTATCCCTCAGCAGCCTATCTTTAGCTGCAACAGCACTGGGGATCTCTGCTTTCCCAGAGACTCAGCATGTCACGGTGCTCGTTCTCGGCAGAAACTTTTTCTGAAAAGGCAAACGTCTGGCTCCTTCTCCCACAAGGAAGCTGCCATCCCTGAAAGATCTTGCTGCTCTTCACCGTCCCCCTGCAGTCTATCCACAGGCAAAACATCACTGGGGATCTCTGATTTCCAGAGACTCAGCATGTCACGGTGCTCATTCTCGGCAGAAACGTTTTCTGAAAAGGCAAACGTCTGGCTACTTCTCCCACAAGAAGGTGCCAGCCCTGAAAGCTCTTGCAGATCTTCACTATCCCTCTGCAGCCTATCTTTAGCCGCAACAGCACTGCGTATCTCTGCTTTTCCAGAGACTGAGCATGTCACGGTGCTCGTTCTTGGCAGAAACTTTTTCTGAAAAGGCAAACGTCTGGCTCCTTCTCCCACAAGGAAGGTGCCAGCCCTGAAAGATCTTGCTGGTCTTCACTGTCCCCCGGCAGCCTATCCACAGGCACAACAGCACTGGGGATCTCTGCTTTCCCAGAGACTCAGCATGTCACGGTGCTCGTTCTCGGCAGAAACGTTTTCTGAAAAGGCAAACGTCTGGCTCCTTCTCCCACAAGGAAGCTGCCAACCCTGAAAGATCTTGCAGGTCTTCACTATTCCTCTGCAGCCTATCTTTAGCCGCAACAGCACTGCGTATCTCTGCTTTTCCAGAGACTCAGCATGTCACGGTGCTCGTTCTCGGCAGAAACTTTTTCTGAAAAGGCAAACGTCTGGCTCCATCTCCCACAAGGAAGGTGCCAGCCCTGAAAGATCTTGCTGGTCTTCACCGTCCCGCGGCAGCCTATCCACAGGCACAACAGCACTGGGGATCTCTGCTTTCCCAGAGACTCAGCATGTCAGGGTGCTCGTTCTCGGCAGAAACTTTTTCTGAAAAGGCAAACATCTGGCTCCTTCTCCCACAAGGAAGGTGCCAACCCTGAATCCACAGGCACAACAGCACTGGGGATCTCGGCTTTCCCAGAGACTCAGCATGTCACGGTGCTCGTTCTCGGCAGAAACTTTTTCTGAAAAGGCAAACGTCTGGCTCCTTCTCCCACAAGGAAGGTGCCAGCCCTAAAAGCTCTTGCAGGTCTTCACTATTCCTCTGCAGCCTATCTTTAGCCGCAACAGCACTGGGGATCTCTGCTTTCCCAGACACTCAGCATGTCACGGTGCTCGTTCTCGGCAGAAACTTTTTCTGAAAAGGCAAACGTCTGGCTCCTTCTCCCACAAGGAAGGTGCCAGCCCTGAAAGATCTTGCTGGTCTTCACCGTCCCCCTGCAGCCTATCCACAGGCACAACAGCACTGGGGATCTCTGCTTTCCCAGAGACTCAGCATGTCAGGGTGCTCGTTCTTGGCAGAAACATTTTCTGAAAAGGCAAACATCTGGCTCCTTCTCCCACAAGGAAGGTGCCAACCCTGAAAGATCTTGCTGGTCTTCACTGTCCCCCTGCAGCCTATCCACAGGCACAACAGCACTGAGGATCTCTGCTTTCCCAGAGACTCAGCATGTCACGGTGCTCGTTCTCGGCAGAAACTTTTTCTGAAAAGGCAAATGTCTGGCTCCTTCTCCCACAAGGAAGCTGCCAGCCCTGAAAGCTCTTGCAGGTCTTCACTATCCCTCTGCAGCGTATCTTTAGCCACAACAGCACTGGGGATCTCTGCTTTCCCAGAGACTCAGAATGTCACGGTGCTCGTTCTCGGCAGAAACTTTTTCTGAAAAGGCAAAAGTCTGGCTCCTTCTCCCACAAGGTAGGTACCAGCCCTTAAAGATCTTGCTCGTCTTCACTATCCCTCTGCAGCCTGTGTTTAGCCGCATCAGCACTGGGGATCTCTGCTTTCCCAGATATTCAGCATGTCACAGTGCTCGTTCTCGGCCGAAACTTTTTCTGAAAAGGCAAAAGTCTGGCTCCTTCTCCCACAAGGAAGCTGCCAGCCCTGAAAGATCTTGCTGGTCTTCACCGTCCCCCTGCAGTCTATCCACAGGCAAAACATCACTGGGGATCTCTGATTTCCAGAGACTCAGCATGTCACGGTGCTCGTTCTCGGCAGAAACGTTTTCTGAAAAGGCAAACGTCTGGCTCCTTCTCCCACAAGGAAGCTGCCAGCCCTGAAAGCTCTTGCAGGTCTTAACTATCCCTCAGCAGCCTATCTTTAGCCGCAACAGCACTGGGGATCTCTGCTTTCCCAGAGACTCAGCATGTCACGGTGCTCGTTCTCGGCAGAAACTTTTTCTGAAAAGGCAAACGTCTGGCTCCTTCTCCCACAAGGAAGCTGCCATCCCTGAAAGATCTTGCTGGTCTTCACCGTCCCCCTGCAGTCTATCCACAGGCAAAACATCACTGGGGATCTCTGATTTCCAGAGACTCAGCATGTCACGGTGCTTATTCTCGGCAGAAACGTTTTCTGAAAAGGCAAACGTCTGGCTACTTCTCCCACAAGAAGGTGCCAGCCCTGAAAGCTCTTGCAGATCTTCACTATTCCTCTGCAGCCTATCTTTAGCCGCAACAGCACTGGGGATCTCTGCTTTCCCAGATACTCAGCATGTCACAGTGCTCGTTCTCGGCCGAAACTTTTTCTGAAAAGGCAAAAGTCTGGCTCCTTCTCCCACAAGGAAGCTGCCAGCCCTGAAAGATCTTGCTGGTCTTCACCGTCCCCCTGCAGTCTATCCACAGGCAAAACATCACTGGGGATCTCTGATTTCCAGAGACTCAGCATGTCACGGTGCTCATTCTCGGCAGAAACTTTTTCTGAAAAGGCAAACGTCTGGCTCCTTCTCCCACAAGGAAGGTGCCAGCCCTGAAAGATCTTGCTGGTCTTCACCGTCCCCCTGCAGCCTATCCACAGGCACAACAGCACTGGGGATCTCGGCTTTCCCAGCGACGTAGCATGTCACGGTGCTCGTTCTCGGCAGAAACTTTTTCTGAAAAGGCAAACGTCTGCCTCCTTCTCCCACAAGGAAGCTGCCAGCCCTGAAAGATCTTGCTGGTCTTCACCGTCCCCCTGCAGTCTATCCACTGGCAAAACAGCACTGCGGATCTCTGCTTTCCCAGAGACTCAGCATGTCACGGTGCTTGTTCTCGGCACAAACGTTTTCTGAAAAGGCAAACGTCTGGCTCCTTCTCCCACAAGGAAGGTGCCAGTCATGAAAGCTCTTGCAGGTCTTCACTATTCCTCTGCAGCCTATCTTTAGCCGCAACAGCACTGCGTATCTCTGCTTTTCCAGAGACTCAGCATGTCACGGTGCTCGTTCTCGGCAGAAACTTTTTCTGAAAAGGCAAACGTCTGGCTCCTTCTCCCACAAGGAAGCTGCCAGACCTGAAATCTCTTGCAGGTCTTCACTATCCCTCAGCAGCCTATCTTTAGCTGCAACAGCACTGGGGATCTCTGCTTTCCCAGAGACTCAGCATGTCACGGTGCTCGTTCTCGGCAGAAACTTTTTCTGAAAAGGCAAACGTCTGGCTCCTTCTCCCACAAGGAAGCTGCCATCCCTGAAAGATCTTGCTGCTCTTCACCGTCCCCCTGCAGTCTATCCACAGGCAAAACATCACTGGGGATCTCTGATTTCCAGAGACTCAGCATGTCACGGTGCTCATTCTCGGCAGAAACGTTTTCTGAAAAGGCAAACGTCTGGCTACTTCTCCCACAAGAAGGTGCCAGCCCTGAAAGCTCTTGCAGATCTTCACTATCCCTCTGCAGCCTATCTTTAGCCGCAACAGCACTGCGTATCTCTGCTTTTCCAGAGACTGAGCATGTCACGGTGCTCGTTCTCGGCAGAAACTTTTTCTGAAAAGGCAAACGTCTGGCTCCTTCTCCCACAAGGAAGCTGCCAACCCTGAAAGATCTTGCAGGTCTTCACTATTCCTCTGCAGCCTATCTTTAGCCGCAACAGCACTGCGTATCTCTGCTTTTCCAGAGACTCAGCATGTCACGGTGCTCGTTCTCGGCAGAAACTTTTTCTGAAAAGGCAAACGTCTGGCTCCATCTCCCACAAGGAAGGTGCCAGCCCTGAAAGATCTTGCTGGTCTTCACCGTCCCGCGGCAGCCTATCCACAGGCACAACAGCACTGGGGATCTCTGCTTTCCCAGAGACTCAGCATGTCAGGGTGCTCGTTCTCGGCAGAAACTTTTTCTGAAAAGGCAAACATCTGGCTCCTTCTCCCACAAGGAAGGTGCCAACCCTGAAAGATCTTGCTGGTCTTCACCGTCCCCCTGCAGCCTATCCACAGGCACAACAGCACTGGGGATCTCGGCTTTCCCAGAGACTCAGCATGTCACGGTGCTCGTTCTCGGCAGAAACTTTTTCTGAAAAGGCAAACGTCTGGCTCCTTCTCCCACAAGGAAGGTGCCAGCCCTAAAAGCTCTTGCAGGTCTTCACTATTCCTCTGCAGCCTATCTTTAGCCGCAACAGCACTGGGGATCTCTGCTTTCCCAGACACTCAGCATGTCACGGTGCTCGTTCTCGGCAGAAACTTTTTCTGAAAAGGCAAACGTCTGGCTCCTTCTCCCACAAGGAAGGTGCCAGCCCTGAAAGATCTTGCTGGTCTTCACCGTCCCCCTGCAGCCTATCCACAGGCACAACAGCACTGGGGATCTCTGCTTTCCCAGAGACTCAGCATGTCAGGGTGCTCGTTCTTGGCAGAAACATTTTCTGAAAAGGCAAACATCTGGCTCCTTCTCCCACAAGGAAGGTGCCAACCCTGAAAGATCTTGCTGGTCTTCACTGTCCCCCTGCAGCCTATCCACAGGCACAACAGCACTGAGGATCTCTGCTTTCCCAGAGACTCAGCATGTCACGGTGCTCGTTCTCGGCAGAAACTTTTTCTGAAAAGGCAAACGTCTGGCTCCTTCTCCCACAAGGAAGCTGCCAGCCCTGAAATCTCTTGTAGGTCTTCACGATCCCTCTGCAGCCTATCTTTAGCCGCAACAGCACTGGGGATCTCTGCTTTCCCAGAGACTCAGCATGTCACGGTGCTCGTTCTCGGCAGAAACTTTTTCTGAAATGGCAAACGTCTGGCTCCTTCTCCCACAAGGAAGGTGCCAGCCCTGAAAGATCTTGCTGGTCTTCACCGTCCCCCTGCAGCCTATCCACAGGCACAACAGCACTGGGGATCTCTGCTTTCCCAGAGACTCAGCATGTCACGGTGCTCGTTCTCGGCAGAAACTTTTTCTGAAAAGGCAAACGTCTGGCTCCTCCTCCCACAAGGAAGCTGCCAGCCCTGAAATCACTTGTAGGTCTTCACTATCCCTCTGCAGCCTATCTTTAGCTGCAACAGCACTGGGGATCTCTGCTTTCCCAGACACTCAGCATGTCACGGTGCTCGTTCTCGGCAGAAACTTTTTCTGAAAAGGCAAACGTCTGGCTCCTTCTACCACAAGGAAGGTGCCAGCCCTGAAAGATCTTGCTGGTCTTCACCGTCCCCCTGCAGCCTATCCACAGGCACAACAGCACTGGGGATCTCTGCTTTCCCAGACACTCAGCATGTCACGGTGCTCGTTCTCGGCAGAAACTTTTTCTGAAAAGGCAAACGTCTGGCTCCTTCTCCCACAAGGAAGCTGCCAGCCCTGAAAGCTCTTGCAGGTCTTCACTATCCGTCTGCAGGCTATCTTTAGACGCAACAGCACTGGGGATCTCTGCTTTCCCAGACACTCAGCATGTCACGGTGCTCGTTCTCGGCAGAAACTTTTTCTGAAAAGGCAAACGTCTGGCTCCTTCTCCTACAAGGTAGGTCCAGCCCTTAAACATCTTGCTCTTCTTCACTATCCCTCTGCAGCCTATCTTTAGCCGCAACAGTTCTGGGGACCTCTGCTTTCCCAGAGACTCAGCATGTCACGGTGCTCATTCTCGGCAGAAACTTTTTCTGAAAAGGCAAACGTCTGGCTCCTTCTCCCACAAGGAAGCTGCCAGCCCTGAAAGATCTTGCTGGTCTTCACCGTCCCCCTGCAGCCTATCCACAGGCACAACAGCACTGGGGATCTCGGCTATCCCAGAGACTCAGCATGTCACGGTGCTCGTTCTCGGCAGAAACTTTTTCTGAAAAGGCAAACGTCTGGCTCCTTCTCCCACAAGGAAGGTGCCAGCCCTAAAAGCTCTTGCAGGTCTTCACTATTCCTCTGCAGCCTATCTTTAGCCACAACAGCACTGGGGATCTCTGCTTTCCCAGAGACTCAGCATGTCACGGTGCTCGTTCTCGGCAGAAACTTTTTCTGAAAAGGCAAACGTCTGGCTCCTTCTCCCACAAGGAAGGTGACAGCCCTGAAAGATCTTGCTGGTCTTCACTGTCCCCCTGCGGCCTATCCACAGGCACAACAGCACTGAGGATCTCTGCTTTCCCAGAGACTCAGCATGTCACGATGCTCGTTCTCGGCAGAAACTTTTTCTGAAAAGGCAAACGTCTGGCTCCTTCTCCCACAAGGAAGGTGCCAGCCCTGAAAGATCTTGCTGGTCTTCACCGTCCCCCTGCAGCCTATCCACAGGCACAACAGCACTGGGGATCTCTGCTTTCCCTGAGACTCAGCATGTCAGGGTGCTCGTTCTTGGCAGAAACATTTTCTGAAAAGGCAAACATCTGGCTCCTTCTCCCACAAGGAAGGTGCCAACCCTGAAAGATCTTGCTGGTCTTCACTGTCCCCCTGCAGCCTATCCACAGGCACAACAGCACTGAGGATCTCTGCTTTCCCAGAGACTCAGCATGTCACGGTGCTCGTTCTCGGCAGAAACTTTTTCTGAAAAGGCAAACGTCTGGCTCCTTCTCCCACAAGGAAGCTGCCAGCCCTGAAATCTCTTGTAGGTCTTCACGATCCCTCTGCAGCCTATCTTTAGCCGCAACAGCACTGGGGATCTCTGCTTTCCCAGAGACTCAGCATGTCACGGTGCTCGTTCTCGGCAGAAACTTTTTCTGAAAAGGCAAACGTCTGGCTCCTTCTCCCACAAGGAAGGTGCCAGCCCTGAAAGATCTTGCTGGTCTTCACTGTCCCCCGGCAGCCTATCCACAGGCACAACAGCACTGGGGATCTCTGCTTTCCCAGAGACTCAGCATGTCACGGTGCTCGTTCTCGGCAGAAACTTTTTCTGAAAAGGCAAACGTCTGGCTCCTCCTCCCAAAAGGAAGCTGCCAGCCCTGAAATCTCTTGTAGGTCTTCACTATCCCTCTTCAGCCTATCTTTAGCTGCAACAGCACTGGGGATCTCTGCTTTCCCAGAGACTCAGCATGTCACGGTGCTCGTTCTCGGCAGAAACTTTTTCTGAAAAGGCAAACGTCTGGCTCCTTCTACCACAAGGAAGGTGCCAGCCCTGAAAGATCTTGCTGGTCTTCACCGTCCCCCTGCAGCCTATCCACAGGCACAACAGCACTGGGGATCTCTGCTTTCCCAGACACTCAGCATGTCACGGTGCTCGTTCTCGGCAGAAACTTTTTCTGAAAAGGCAAACGTCTGGCTCCTTCTCCCACAAGGAAGCTGCCAGCCCTGAAAGCTCTTGCAGGTCTTCACTATCCCTCTGCAGCCTATCCACAGGCACAACAGCACTGGGGATCTCTGATTTCCAGAGACTCAGCATGTCACGGTGCTCGTTCTCGGCAGAAACGTTTTCTGAAAAGGCAAACGTCTGGCTCCTTCTCCCACAAGGAAGCTGCCAGCCCTGAAAGCTCTTGCAGGTCTTAACTATCCCTCTGCAGCCTATCTTTAGCCGCAACAGCACTGGGGATCTCTGCTTTCCCAGAGACTCAGCATGTCACGGTGCTCGTTCTCGGCAGAAACTTTTTCTGAAAAGGCAAACGTCTGGCTCCTTCTCCCACAAGGAAGCTGCCATCCCTGAAAGATCTTGTTGTTCTTCACCGTCCCCCTGCAGTCTATCCACAGGCAAAACATCACTGGGGATCTCTGATTTCCAGAGACTCAGCATGTCACGGTGCTCATTCTCGGCAGAAACGTTTTCTGAAAAGGCAAACGTCTGGCTACTTCTCCCACAAGAAGGTGCCAGCCCTGAAAGATCTTGCAGATCTTCACTATTCCTCTGCAGCCTATCTTTAGCCGCAACAGCACTGGGGATCTCTGCTTTCCCAGAGACTCAGCATGTCACGGTGCTCGTTCTCGGCCGAAACTTTTTCTGAAAAGGCAAAAGTCTGGCTCCTTCTCCCACAAGGAAGCTGCCAGCCCTGAAAGATCTTGCTGGTCTTCACCGTCCCCCTGCAGTCTATCCACAGGCAAAACATCACTGGGGATCTCTGATTTCCAGAGACTCAGCATGTCCCGGTGCTCATTCTCGGCAGAAACTTTTTCTGAAAAGGCAAACGTCTGGCTCCTTCTCCCACAAGGAAGGTGCCAGCCCTGAAAGATCTTGCTGGTCTTCACCGTCCCCCTGCAGCCTATCCACAGGCACAACAGCACTGGGGATCTCGGCTTTCCCAGCGACGTAGCATGTCACGGTGCTCGTTCTCGGCAGAAACTTTTTCTGAAAAGGCAAACGTCTGCCTCCTTCTCCCACAAGGAAGCTGCCAGCCCTGAAAGATCTTGCTGGTCTTCACCGTCCCCCTGCAGTCTATCCACTGGCAAAACAGCACTGGGGATCTCTGCTTTCCCAGAGACTCAGCATGTCACGGTGCTTGTTCTCGGCAGAAACGTTTTCTGAAAAGGCAAACGTATGGCTCCTTCTCCCACAAGGAAGGTGCCAGTAATGAAAGCTCTTGCAGGTCTTCACTATTCCTCTGCAGCCTATCTTTAGCCGCAACAGCACTGCGTATCTCTGCTTTTCCAGAGACTCAGCATGTCACGGTGCTCGTTCTCGGCAGAAACTTTTTCTGAAAAGGCAAACGTCTGGCTCCTTCTCCCACAAGGAAGCTGCCAGACCTGAAATCTCTTGCAGGTCTTCACTATTCCTCTGCAGCCTATCTTTAGCCGCACAAGCACTGGGGATCTCTGCTTTCCCAGAGACTCAGCATGTCACGGTGCTCGTTCTCGGCAGAAACTTTTTCTGAAAAGGCAAACGTCTGGCTCCTTCTCCCACAAGGAAGCTGCCATCCCTGAAAGATCTTGCTGCTCTTCACCGTCCCCCTGCAGTCTATCCACAGGCAAAACATCACTGGGGATCTCTGATTTCCAGAGACTCAGCATGTCACGGTGCTCATTCTCGGCAGAAACGTTTTCTGAAAAGGCAAACGTCTGGCTACTTCTCCCACAAGAAGGTGCCAGCCCTGAAAGCTCTTGCAGATCTTCACTATCCCTCTGCAGCCTATCTTTAGCCGCAACAGCACTGCCTATCTCTGCTTTTCCAGAGACTGAGCATGTCACGGTGCTCGTTCTTGGCAGAAACTTTTTCTGAAAAGGCAAACGTCTGGCTCCTTCTCCCACAAGGAAGGTGCCAGCCCTGAAAGATCTTGCTGGTCTTCACTGTCCCCCGGCAGCCTATCCACAGGCACAACAGCACTGGGGATCTCTGCTTTCCCAGAGACTCAGCATGTCACGGTGCTCGTTCTCGGCAGAAACGTTTTCTGAAAAGGCAAACGTCTGGCTCCTTCTCCCACAAGGAAGGTGCCAGTCATGAAAGCTCTTGCAGGTCTTCACTATTCCTCTGCAGCCTATCTTTAGCTGCAACAGCACTGCGTATCTCTGCTTTTCCAGAGACTCAGCATGTCACGGTGCTCGTTCTCGGCAGAAACTTTTTCTGAAAAGGCAAACGTCTGGCTCCATCTCCCACAAGGAAGGTGCCAGCCCTGAAAGATCTTGCTGGTCTTCACCGTCCCGCGGCAGCCTATCCACAGGCACAACAGCACTGGGGATCTCTGATTTCCAGAGACTCAGCATGTCACGGTGCTCGTTCTCGGCAGAAACGTTTTCTGAAAAGGCAAACGTCTGGCTCCTTCTCCCACAAGGAAGCTGCCAGCCCTGAAAGCTCTTGCAGGTCTTAACTATCCCTCAGCAGCCTATCTTTAGCTGCAACAGCACTGGGGATCTCTGCTTTCCCAGAGACTCAGCATGTCACGGTGCTCGTTCTCGGCAGAAACTTTTTCTGAAAAGGCAAACATCTGGCTCCTTCTCCCACAAGGAAGCTGCCATCCCTGAAAGATCTTGTTGTTCTTCACCGTCCCCCTGCAGTCTATCCACAGGCAAAACATCACTGGGGATCTCTGATTTCCAGAGACTCAGCATGTCACGGTGCTCATTCTCGGCAGAAACGTTTTCTGAAAAGGCAAACGTCTGGCTACTTCTCCCACAAGAAGGTGCCAGCCCTAAAAGCTCTTGCAGATCTTCACTATTCCTCTGCAGCCTATCTTTAGCCGCAACAGCACTGGGGATCTCTGCTTTGCCAGATACTCAGCATGTCACAGTGCTCGTTCTCGGCCGAAACTTTTTCTGAAAAGGCAAACGTCTGGCTCCTTCTCCCACAAGGAAGCTGCCAGCCCTGAAAGATCTTGCTGGTCTTCACCGTCCCCCTGCAGTCTATCCACAGGCAAAACATCACTGGGGATCTCTGATTTCCAGAGACTCAGCATGTCCCGGTGCTCATTCTCGGCAGAAACTTTTTCTGAAAAGGCAAACGTCTGGCTCCTTCTCCCACAAGGAAGGTGCCAGCCCTGAAAGATCTTGCTGGTCTTCACCGTCCCCCTGCAGCCTATCCACAGGCACAACAGCACTGGGGATCTCGGCTTTCCCAGCGACGTAGCATGTCACGGTGCTCGTTCTCGGCAGAAACTTTTTCTGAAAAGGCAAACGTCTGCCTCCTTCTCCCACAAGGAAGCTGCCAGCCCTGAAAGATCTTGCTGGTCTTCACCGTCCCCCTGCAGTCTATCCACTGGCAAAACAGCACTGGGGATCTCTGCTTTCCCAGAGACTCAGCATGTCACGGTGCTTGTTCTCGGCAGAAACGTTTTCTGAAAAGGCAAACGTATGGCTCCTTCTCCCACAAGGAAGGTGCCAGTCATGAAAGCTCTTGCAGGTCTTCACTATTCCTCTGCAGCCTATCTTTAGCCGCAACAGCACTGCGTATCTCTGCTTTTCCAGAGACTCAGCATGTCACGGTGCTCGTTCTCGGCAGAAACTTTTTCTGAAAAGGCAAACGTCTGGCTCCTTCTCCCACAAGGAAGCTGCCAGACCTGAAATCTCTTGCAGGTCTTCACTATTCCTCTGCAGCCTATCTTTAGCCGCACAAGCACTGGGGATCTCTGCTTTCCCAGAGACTCAGCATGTCACGGTGCTCGTTCTCGGCAGAAACTTTTTCTGAAAAGGCAAACGTCTGGCTCCTTCTCCCACAAGGAAGCTGCCATCCCTGAAAGATCTTGCTGCTCTTCACCGTCCCCCTGCAGTCTATCCACAGGCAAAACATCACTGGGGATCTCTGATTTCCAGAGACTCAGCATGTCACGGTGCTCATTCTCGGCAGAAACGTTTTCTGAAAAGGCAAACGTCTGGCTACTTCTCCCACAAGAAGGTGCCAGCCCTGAAAGCTCTTGCAGATCTTCACTATCCCTCTGCAGCCTATCTTTAGCCGCAACAGCACTGCCTATCTCTGCTTTTCCAGAGACTGAGCATGTCACGGTGCTCGTTCTTGGCAGAAACTTTTTCTGAAAAGGCAAACGTCTGGCTCCTTCTCCCACAAGGAAGGTGCCAGCCCTGAAAGATCTTGCTGGTCTTCACTGTCCCCCGGCAGCCTATCCACAGGCACAACAGCACTGGGGATCTCTGCTTTCCCAGAGACTCAGCATGTCACGGTGCTCGTTCTCGGCAGAAACGTTTTCTGAAAAGGCAAACGTCTGGCTCCTTCTCCCACAAGGAAGGTGCCAGTCATGAAAGCTCTTGCAGGTCTTCACTATTCCTCTGCAGCCTATCTTTAGCCGCAACAGCACTGCGTATCTCTGCTTTTCCAGAGACTCAGCATGTCACGGTGCTCGTTCTCGGCAGAAACTTTTTCTGAAAAGGCAAACGTCTGGCTCCATCTCCCACAAGGAAGGTGCCAGCCCTGAAAGATCTTGCTGGTCTTCACCGTCCCGCGGCAGCCTATCCACAGGCACAACAGCACTGGGGATCTCTGATTTCCAGAGACTCAGCATGTCACGGTGCTCGTTCTCGGCAGAAACGTTTTCTGAAAAGGCAAACGTCTGGCTCCTTCTCCCACAAGGAAGCTGCCAGCCCTGAAAGCTCTTGCAGGTCTTAACTATCCCTCAGCAGCCTATCTTTAGCTGCAACAGCACTGGGGATCTCTGCTTTCCCAGAGACTCAGCATGTCACGGTGCTCGTTCTCGGCAGAAACTTTTTCTGAAAAGGCAAACGTCTGGCTCCTTCTCCCACAAGGAAGCTGCCATCCCTGAAAGATCTTGTTGTTCTTCACCGTCCCCCTGCAGTCTATCCACAGGCAAAACATCACTGGGGATCTCTGATTTCCAGAGACTCAGCATGTCACGGTGCTCATTCTCGGCAGAAACGTTTTCTGAAAAGGCAAACGTCTGGCTACTTCTCCCACAAGAAGGTGCCAGCCCTGAAAGCTCTTGCAGATCTTCACTATTCCTCTGCAGCCTATCTTTAGCCGCAACAGCACTGGGGATCTCTGCTTTCCCAGATACTCAGCATGTCACAGTGCTCGTTCTCGGCCGAAACTTTTTCTGAAAAGGCAAATGTCTGGCTCCTTCTCCCACAAGGAAGCTGCCAGCCCTGAAAGATCTTGCTGGTCTTCACCGTCCCCCTGCAGTCTATCCACAGGCAAAACATCACTGGGGATCTCTGATTTCCAGAGACTCAGCATGTCCCGGTGCTCATTCTCGGCAGAAACTTTTTCTGAAAAGGCAAACGTCTGGCTCCTTCTCCCACAAGGAAGGTGCCAGCCCTGAAAGATCTTGCTGGTCTTCACTGTCCCCCGGCAGCCTATCCACAGGCACAACAGCACTGGGGATCTCTGCTTTCCCAGAGACTCAGCATGTCACGGTGCTCGTTCTCGGCAGAAACGTTTTCTGAAAAGGCAAACGTCTGGCTCCTTCTCCCACAAGGAAGGTGCCAGTCATGAAAGCTCTTGCAGGTCTTCACTATTCCTCTGCAGCCTATCTTTAGCCGCAACAGCACTGCGTATCTCTGCTTTTCCAGAGACTCAGCATGTCACGATGCTCGTTTTCGGCAGAAACTTTTTCTGAAAAGGCAAACGTCTGGCTCCATCTCCCACAAGGAAGGTGCCAGCCCTGAAAGATCTTGCTGGTCTTCACCGTCCCGCGGCAGCCTATCCACAGGCACAACAGCACTGGGGATCTCTGATTTCCAGAGACTCAGCATGTCACGGTGCTCGTTCTCGGCAGAAACGTTTTCTGAAAAGGCAAACGTCTGGCTCCTTCTCCCACAAGGAAGCTGCCAGCCCTGAAAGCTCTTGCAGGTCTTAACTATCCCTCAGCAGCCTATCTTTAGCTGCAACAGCACTGGGGATCTCTGCTTTCCCAGAGACTCAGCATGTCACGGTGCTCGTTCTCGGCAGAAACTTTTTCTGAAAAGGCAAACGTCTGGCTCCTTCTCCCACAAGGAAGCTGCCATCCCTGAAAGATCTTGCTGCTCTTCACCGTCCCCCTGCAGTCTATCCACAGGCAAAACATCACTGGGGATCTCTGATTTCCAGAGACTCAGCATGTCACGGTGCTCATTCTCGGCAGAAACGTTTTCTGAAAAGGCAAACGTCTGGCTACTTCTCCCACAAGAAGGTGCCAGCCCTGAAAGCTCTTGCAGATCTTCACTATTCCTCTGCAGCCTATCTTTAGCCGCAACAGCACTGGGGATCTCTGCTTTCCCAGAGACTCAGCATGTCACAGTGCTCGTTCTCGGCCGAAACTTTTTCTGAAAAGGCAAATGTCTGGCTCCTTCTCCCACAAGGAAGCTGCCAGCCCTGAAAGATCTTACTGGTCTTCACCGTCCCCCTGCAGTCTATCCACAGGCAAAACATCACTGGGGATCTCTGATTTCCAGAGACTCAGCATGTCCCGGTGCTCATTCTCGGCAGAAACTTTTTCTGAAAAGGCAAACGTCTGGCTCCTTCTCCCACAAGGAAGGTGCCAGCCCTGAAAGCTCTTGCAGGTCTTCACTATCCCTCTGCAGCCTATATTTAGCCACAACAGCACTGGGGATCTCTGCTTTCCCAGAGACTCAGCATGTCACGGTGCTCGTTCTCGGCAGAAACTTTTTCTGAAAAGGCAAACGTCTGCCTCCTTCTCCCACAAGGAAGCTGCCAGCCCTGAAAGATCTTGCTGGTCTTCACCGTCCCCCTGCAGTCTATCCACTGGCAAAACAGCACTGGGGATCTCTGCTTTCCCAGAGACTCAGCATGTCACGGTGCTTGTTCTCGGCAGAAACGTTTTCTGAAAAGGCAAACGTATGGCTCCTTCTCCCACAAGGAAGGTGCCAGTCATGAAAGCTCTTGCAGGTCTTCACTATTCCTCTGCAGCCTATCTTTAGCCGCAACAGCACTGCGTATCTCTGCTTTTCCAGAGACTCAGCATGTCACGGTGCTCGTTCTCGGCAGAAACTTTTTCTGAAAAGGCAAACGTCTGGCTCCTTCTCCCACAAGGAAGCTGCCAGACCTGAAATCTCTTGCAGGTCTTCACTATTCCTCTGCAGCCTATCTTTAGCCGCAACAGCACTGGGGATCTCTGCTTTCCCAGAGACTCAGCATGTCACGGTGCTCGTTCTCGGCAGAAACTTTTTCTGAAAAGGCAAACGTCTGGCTCCTTCTCCCACAAGGAAGCTGCCATCCCTGAAAGATCTTGCTGCTCTTCACCGTCCCCCTGCAGTCTATCCACAGGCAAAACATCACTGGGGATCTCTGATTTCCAGAGACTCAGCATGTCACGGTGCTCATTCTCGGCAGAAACGTTTTCTGAAAAGGCAAACGTCTGGCTACTTCTCCCACAAGAAGGTGCCAGCCCTGAAAGCTCTTGCAGATCTTCACTATCCCTCTGCAGCCTATCTTTAGCCGCAACAGCACTGCCTATCTCTGCTTTTCCAGAGACTGAGCATGTCACGGTGCTCGTTCTTGGCAGAAACTTTTTCTGAAAAGGCAAACGTCTGGCTCCTTCTCCCACAAGGAAGGTGCCAGCCCTGAAAGATCTTGCTGGTCTTCACTGTCCCCCGGCAGCCTATCCACAGGCACAACAGCACTGGGGATCTCGGCTTTCCCAAAGACTGAGCATGTCACGGTGCTCGTTCTCGGCAGAAACTTTTTCTGAAAAGGCAAACGTCTGGCTCCTCCTCCCACAAGGAAGCTGCCAGCCCTGAAATCACTTGTAGGTCTTCACTATCCCTCTGCAGCCTATCTTTAGCTGCAACAGCACTGGGGATCTCTGCTTTCCCAG
This sequence comes from Astur gentilis, assembly GCF_929443795.1. Lineage (NCBI taxonomy): Eukaryota > Metazoa > Chordata > Aves > Accipitriformes > Accipitridae > Astur > Astur gentilis. The sequence goes on along the minus strand of NW_026061079.1, from coordinate 3,973,796 downwards.
ACACTCAGCATGTCACGGTGCTCGTTCTCGGCAGAAACTTTTTCTGAAAAGGCAAACGTCTGGCTCCTTCTACCACAAGGAAGGTGCCAGCCCTGAAAGATCTTGCTGGTCTTCACCGTCCCCCTGCAGCCTATCCACAGGCACAACAGCACTGGGGAACTCTGCTTTCCCAGACACTCAGCATGTCACGGTGCTCGTTCTCGGCAGAAACTTTTTCTGAAAAGGCAAACGTCTGGCTCCTTCTCCCACAAGGAAGCTGCCAGCCCTGAAAGCTCTTGCAGGTCTTCACTATCCGTCTGCAGGCTATCTTTAGACGCAACAGCATTGGGGATCTCTGCTTTCCCAGAGACTCAGCATGTCACGGTGCTCGTTCTCGGCAGAAACTTTTTCTGAAAAGGCAAACGTCTGGCTCCTTCTCCTACAAGGTAGGTCCAGCCCTTAAACATCTTGCTCTTCTTCACTATCCCTCTGCAGCCTATCTTTAGCCGCAACAGTTCTGGGGACCTCTGCTTTCCCAGAGACTCAGCATGTCACGGTGCTCATTCTCGGCAGAAACTTTTTCTGAAAAGGCAAACGTCTGGCTCCTTCTCCCACAAGGAAGGTGCCAGCCCTGAAAGATCTTGCTGGTCTTCACCGTCCCGCGGCAGCCTATCCACAGGCACAACAGCACTGGGGATCTCTGCTTTCCCAGAGACTCAGCATGTCAGGGTGCTCGTTCTTGGCAGAAACATTTTCTGAAAAGGCAAACATCTGGCTCCTTCTCCCACAAGGAAGGTGCCAACCCTGAAAGATCTTGCTGGTCTTCACTGTCCCCCTGCAGCCTATCCACAGGCACAACAGCACTGAGGATCTCTGCTTTCCCAGAGACTCAGCATGTCACGGTGCTCGTTCTCGGCAGAAACTTTTTCTGAAAAGGCAAACGTCTGGCTCCTTCTCCCACAAGGAAGCTGCCAGCCCTGAAAGCTCTTGTAGGTCTTCACGATCCCTCTGCAGCCTATCTTTAGCCGCAACAGCACTGGGGATCTCTGCTTTCCCAGAGACTCAGCATGTCACGGTGCTCGTTCTCGGCAGAAACTTTTTCTGAAAAGGCAAACGTCTGGCTCCTTCTCCCACAAGGAAGGTGCCAGCCCTGAAAGATCTTGCTGGTCTTCACTGTCCCCCGGCAGCCTATCCACAGGCACAACAGCACTGGGGATCTCTGCTTTCCCAGAGACTCAGCATGTCACGGTGCTCGTTCTCGGCAGAAACTTTTTCTGAAAAGGCAAACGTCTGGCTCCTTCTCCCACAAGGAAGGTGCCAGCCCTGAAATCACTTGTAGGTCTTCACTATCCCTCTGCAGCCTATCTTTAGCTGCAACAGCACTGGGGATCTCTGCTTTCCCAGACACTCAGCATGTCACGGTGCTCATTCTCGGCAGAAACTTTTTCTGAAAAGGCAAACGTCTGGCTCCTTCTCCCACAAGGAAGGTGCCAGCCCTGAAAGATCTTGCTGGTCTTCACCGTCCCCCTGCAGCCTATCCACAGGCACAACAGCACTGGGGATCTCGGCTATCCCAGAGACTCAGCATGTCACGGTGCTCGTTCTCGGCAGAAACTTTTTCTGAAAAGGCAAACGTCTGGCTCCTTCTCCCACAAGGAAGGTGCCAGCCCTAAAAGCTCTTGCAGGTCTTCACTATTCCTCTGCAGCCTATCTTTAGCCACAACAGCACTGGGGATCTCTGCTTTCCCAGAGACTCAGCATGTCACGGTGCTCGTTCTCGGCAGAAACTTTTTCTGAAAAGGCAAACGTCTGGCTCCTTCTCCCACAAGGAAGGTGACAGCCCTGAAAGATCTTGCTGGTCTTCACTGTCCCCCTGCGGCCTATCCACAGGCACAACAGCACTGAGGATCTCTGCTTTCCCAGAGACTCAGCATGTCACGATGCTCGTTCTCGGCAGAAACTTTTTCTGAAAAGGCAAACGTCTGGCTCCTTCTCCCACAAGGAAGGTGCCAGCCCTGAAAGATCTTGCTGGTCTTCACCGTCCCCCTGCAGCCTATCCACAGGCACAACAGCACTGGGGATCTCTGCTTTCCCAGAGACTCAGCATGTCAGGGTGCTCGTTCTTGGCAGAAACATTTTCTGAAAAGGCAAACATCTGGCTCCTTCTCCCACAAGGAAGGTGCCAACCCTGAAAGATCTTGCTGGTCTTCACTGTCCCCCTGCAGCCTATCCACAGGCACAACAGCACTGAGGATCTCTGCTTTCCCAGAGACTCAGCATGTCACGGTGCTCGTTCTCGGCAGAAACTTTTTCTGAAAAGGCAAACGTCTGGCTCCTTCTCCCACAAGGAAGCTGCCAGCCCTGAAATCTCTTGTAGGTCTTCACGATCCCTCTGCAGCCTATCTTTAGCCGCAACAGCACTGGGGATCTCTGCTTTCTCAGAGACTCAGCATGTCACGGTGCTCGTTCTCGGCAGAAACTTTTTCTGAAAAGGCAAACGTCTGGCTCCTTCTCCCACAAGGAAGCTGCCAGCCCTGAAAGCTCTTGCAGGTCTTCACTATCCCTCTGCAGGCTATCTTTAGACGCAACAGCATTGGGGATCTCTGCTTTCCCAGAGACTCAGCATGTCACGGTGCTCGTTCTCGGCAGAAACTTTTTCTGAAAAGGCAAACGTCTGGCTCCTTCTCCTACAAGGTAGGTCCAGCCCTTAAACATCTTGCTCTTCTTCACTATCCCTCTGCAGCCTATCTTTAGCCGCAACAGTTCTGGGGACCTCTGCTTTCCCAGAGACTCAGCATGTCACGGTGCTCATTCTCGGCAGAAACTTTTTCTGAAAAGGCAAACGTCTGGCTCCTTCTCCCACAAGGAAGGTGCCAGCCCTGAAAGATCTTGCTGGTCTTCACCGTCCCCCTGCAGCCTATCCACAGGCACAACAGCACTGGGGATCTCGGCTATCCCAGAGACTCAGCATGTCACGGTGCTCGTTCTCGGCAGAAACTTTTTCTGAAAAGGCAAACGTCTGGCTCCTTCTCCCACAAGGAAGGTGCCAGCCCTAAAAGCTCTTGCAGGTCTTCACTATTCCTCTGCAGCCTATCTTTAGCCGCAACAGCACTGGGGATCTCTGCTTTCCCAGAGACTCAGCATGTCACGGTGCTCGTTCTCGGCAGAAACTTTTTCTGAAAAGGCAAACGTCTGGCTCCTTCTCCCACAAGGAAGCTGCCATCCCTGAAAGATCTTGCTGCTCTTCACCGTCCCCCTGCAGTCTATCCACAGGCAAAACAGCACTGGGGATCTCTGCTTTCCCAGAGACTCAGCATGTCACGGTGCTTGTTCTCGGCAGAAACGTTTTCTGAAAAGGCAAACGTATGGCTCCTTCTCCCACAAGGAAGGTGCCAGTAATGAAAGCTCTTGCAGGTCTTCACTATTCCTCTGCAGCCTATCTTTAGCCGCAACAGCACTGCGTATCTCTGCTTTTCCAGAGACTCAGCATGTCACGGTGCTCGTTCTCGGCAGAAACTTTTTCTGAAAAGGCAAACGTCTGGCTCCTTCTCCCACAAGGAAGCTGCCAGACCTGAAATCTCTTGCAGGTCTTCACTATTCCTCTGCAGCCTATCTTTAGCCGCAACAGCACTGGGGATCTCTGCTTTCCCAGAGACTCAGCATGTCACGGTGCTCGTTCTCGGCAGAAACTTTTTCTGAAAAGGCAAACGTCTGGCTCCTTCTCCCACAAGGAAGCTGCCATCCCTGAAAGATCTTGCTGCTCTTCACCGTCCCCCTGCAGTCTATCCACAGGCAAAACATCACTGGGGATCTCTGATTTCCAGAGACTCAGCATGTCACGGTGCTCATTCTCGGCAGAAACGTTTTCTGAAAAGGCAAACGTCTGGCTACTTCTCCCACAAGAAGGTGCCAGCCCTGAAAGCTCTTGCAGATCTTCACTATCCCTCTGCAGCCTATCTTTAGCCGCAACAGCACTGCCTATCTCTGCTTTTCCAGAGACTGAGCATGTCACGGTGCTCGTTCTTGGCAGAAACTTTTTCTGAAAAGGCAAACGTCTGGCTCCTTCTCCCACAAGGAAGGTGCCAGCCCTGAAAGATCTTGCTGGTCTTCACTGTCCCCCGGCAGCCTATCCACAGGCACAACAGCACTGGGGATCTCGGCTTTCCCAGAGACTCAGCATGTCAGGGTGCTCGTTCTTGGCAGAAACATTTTCTGAAAAGGCAAACATCTGGCTCCTTCTCCCACAAGGAAGGTGCCAGCCCTAAAAGCTCTTGCAGGTCTTCACTATTCCTCTGCAGCCTATCTTTAGCCGCAACAGCACTGGGGATCTCTGCTTTCCCAGAGACTCAGCATGTCACGGTGCTCGTTCTCGGCAGAAACTTTTTCTGAAAAGGCAAACATCTGGCTCCTTCTCCCACAAGGAAGGTGCCAGCCCTGAAAGATCTTGCTGGTCTTCACTGTCCCCCTGCAGCCTATCCACAGGCACAACAGCACTGAGGATCTCTGCTTTCCCAGAGACTCAGCATGTCACGTTGCTCGTTCTCGGCAGAAACTTTTTCTGAAAAGGCAAACGTCTGGCTCCTCCTCCCACAAGGAAGCTGCCAGCCCTGAAATCTCTTGTAGGTCTTCACTATCCCTCTGCAGCCTATCTTTAGCCGCAACAGCACTGGGGATCTCGGCTTTCCCAGAGACTCAGCATGTCACGGTGCTCGTTCTCGGCAGAAACTTTTTCTGAAAAGGCAAACGTCTGGCTCCTTCTCCCACAAGGAAGGTGCCAGCCCTAAAAGCTCTTGCAGGTCTTCACTATTCCTCTGCAGCCTATCTTTAGCCGCAACAGCACTGGGGATCTCTGCTTTCCCAGAGACTCAGCATGTCACGGTGCTCGTTCTCGGCAGAAACTTTTTCTGAAAAGGCAAACGTCTGGCTCCTTCTCCCACAAGGAAGGTGCCAGCCCTGAAAGATCTTGCTGGTCTTCACTGTCCCCCGGCAGCCTATCCACAGGCACAACAGCACTGGGGATCTCTGCTTTCCCAGAGACTCAGCATGTCACGGTGCTCGTTCTCGGCAGAAACTTTTTCTGAAAAGGCAAACGTCTGGCTCCTCCTCCCACAAGGAAGCTGCCAGCCCTGAAATCACTTGTAGGTCTTCACTATCCCTCTGCAGCCTATCTTTAGCTGCAACAGCACTGGGGATCTCTGCTGTCCCAGACACTCAGCATGTCACGGTGCTCGTTCTCGGCAGAAACTTTTTCTGAAAAGGCAAACGTCTGGCTCCTTCTACCACAAGGAAGGTGCCAGCCCTGAAAGATCTTGCTGGTCTTCACCGTCCCCCTGCAGCCTATCCACAGGCACAACAGCACTGGGGAACTCTGCTTTCCCAGACACTCAGCATGTCACGGTGCTCGTTCTCGGCAGAAACTTTTTCTGAAAAGGCAAACGTCTGGCTCCTTCTCCCACAAGGAAGCTGCCAGCCCTGAAAGCTCTTGCAGGTCTTCACTGTCCCCCTGCGGCCTATCCACAGGCACAACAGCACTGAGGATCTCTGCTTTCCCAGAGACTCAGCATGTCACGGTGCTCGTTCTCGGCAGAAACTTTTTCTGAAAAGGCAAACGTTGGCTCCTTCTCCTACAAGGTAGGTCCAGCCCTTAAACATCTTGCTCTTCTTCACTATCCCTCTGCAGCCTATCTTTAGCCGCAACAGTTCTGGGGACCTCTGCTTTCCCAGAGACTCAGCATGTCACGGTGCTCATTCTCGGCAGAAACTTTTTCTGAAAAGGCAAACGTCTGGCTCCTTCTCCCACAAGGAAGGTGCCAGCCCTGAAAGATCTTGCTGGTCTTCACCGTCCCGCGGCAGCCTATCCACAGGCACAACAGCACTGGGGATCTCTGCTTTCCCAGAGACTCAGCATGTCAGGGTGCTCGTTCTTGGCAGAAACATTTTCTGAAAAGGCAAACATCTGGCTCCTTCTCCCACAAGGAAGGTGCCAACCCTGAAAGATCTTGCTGGTCTTCACTGTCCCCCTGCAGCCTATCCACAGGCACAACAGCACTGAGGATCTCTGCTTTCCCAGAGACTCAGCATGTCACGGTGCTCGTTCTCGGCAGAAACTTTTTCTGAAAAGGCAAACGTCTGGCTCCTTCTCCCACAAGGAAGCTGCCAGCCCTGAAATCTCTTGTAGGTCTTCACGATCCCTCTGCAGCCTATCTTTAGCCGCAACAGCACTGGGGATCTCTGCTTTCCCAGAGACTCAGCATGTCACGGTGCTCGTTCTCGGCAGAAACTTTTTCTGAAAAGGCAAACGTCTGGCTCCTTCTCCCACAAGGAAGGTGCCAGCCCTGAAAGATCTTGCTGGTCTTCACTGTCCCCCGGCAGCCTATCCACAGGCACAACAGCACTGGGGATCTCTGCTTTCCCAGAGACTCAGCATGTCACGGTGCTCGTTCTCGGCAGAAACTTTTTCTGAAAAGGCAAACGTCTGGCTCCTTCTCCCACAAGGAAGGTGCCAGCCCTGAAATCACTTGTAGGTCTTCACTATCCCTCTGCAGCCTATCTTTAGCTGCAACAGCACTGGGGATCTCTGCTTTCCCAGACACTCAGCATGTCACGGTGCTCGTTCTCGGCAGAAACTTTTTCTGAAAAGGCAAACGTCTGGCTCCTTCTCCCACAAGGAAGCTGCCAGCCCTGAAAGATCTTGCTGGTCTTCACCGTCCCCCTGCAGCCTATCCACAGGCACAACAGCACTGGGGATCTCTGCTTTCCCAGACACTCAGCATGTCACGGTGCTCGTTCTCGGCAGAAACTTTTTCTGAAAAGGCAAACGTCTGGCTCCTTCTCCCACAAGGAAGCTGCCAGCCATGAAAGCTCTTGCAGGTCTTCACTATCCGTCTGCAGGCTATCTTTAGACGCAACAGCACTGGGGATCTCTGCTTTCCCAGAGACTCAGCATGTCAGGGTGCTCGTTCTTGGCAGAAACATTTTCTGAAAAGGCAAACATCTGGCTCCTTCTCCCACAAGGAAGGTGCCAACCCTGAAAGATCTTGCTGGTCTTCACTGTCCCCCTGCAGCATATCCACAGGCACAACAGCACTGAGGATCTCTGCTTTCCCAGAGACTCAGCATGTCACGGTGCTCGTTCTCGGCAGAAACTTTTTCTGAAAAGGCAAACGTCTGGCTCCTTCTCCCACAAGGAAGCTGCCAGCCCTGAAATCTCTTGTAGGTCTTCACGATCCCTCTGCAGCCTATCTTTAGCCGCAACAGCACTGGGGATCTCTGCTTTCTCAGAGACTCAGCATGTCACGGTGCTCGTTCTCGGCAGAAACTTTTTCTGAAAAGGCAAACGTCTGGCTCCTTCTCCCACAAGGAAGCTGCCAGCCCTGAAAGCTCTTGCAGGTCTTCACTATCCGTCTGCAGGCTATCTTTAGACGCAACAGCATTGGGGATCTCTGCTTTCCCAGAGACTCAGCATGTCACGGTGCTCGTTCTCGGCAGAAACTTTTTCTGAAAAGGCAAACGTCTGGCTCCTTCTCCTACAAGGTAGGTCCAGCCCTTAAACATCTTGCTCTTCTTCACTATCCCTCTGCAGCCTATCTTTAGCCGCAACAGTTCTGGGGACCTCTGCTTTCCCAGAGACTCAGCATGTCACGGTGCTCATTCTCGGCAGAAACTTTTTCTGAAAAGGCAAACGTCTGGCTCCTTCTCCCACAAGGAAGGTGCCAGCCCTGAAAGATCTTGCTGGTCTTCACCGTCCCGCGGCAGCCTATCCACAGGCACAACAGCACTGGGGATCTCTGCTTTCCCAGAGACTCAGCATGTCAGGGTGCTCGTTCTTGGCAGAAACATTTTCTGAAAAGGCAAACATCTGGCTCCTTCTCCCACAAGGAAGGTGCCAGCCCTGAAAGATCTTGCTGGTCTTCACTGTCCCCCTGCAGCCTATCCACAGGCACAACAGCACTGAGGATCTCTGCTTTCCCAGAGACTCAGCATGTCACGGTGCTCGTTCTCGGCAGAAACTTTTTCTGAAAAGGCAAACGTCTGGCTCCTTCTCCCACAAGGAAGCTGCCAGCCCTGAAATCTCTTGTAGGTCTTCACGATCCCTCTGCAGCCTATCTTTAGCCGCAACAGCACTGGGGATCTCTGCTTTCCCAGAGACTCAGCATGTCACGGTGCTCGTTCTCGGCAGAAACTTTTTCTGAAAAGGCAAACGTCTGGCTCCTTCTCCCACAAGGAAGGTGCCAGCCCTGAAAGATCTTGCTGGTCTTCACTGTCCCCCGGCAGCCTATCCACAGGCACAACAGCACTGGGGATCTCTGCTTTCCCAGAGACTCAGCATGTCACGGTGCTCGTTCTCGGCAGAAACTTTTTCTGAAAAGGCAAACGTCTGGCTCCTCCTCCCACAAGGAAGCTGCCAGCCCTGAAATCACTTGTAGGTCTTCACTATCCCTCTGCAGCCTATCTTTAGCTGCAACAGCACTGGGGATCTCTGCTTTCCCAGACACTCAGCATGTCACGGTGCTCGTTCTCGGCAGAAACTTTTTCTGAAAAGGCAAACGTCTGGCTCCTTCTACCACAAGGAAGGTGCCAGCCCTGAAAGATCTTGCTGGTCTTCACCGTCCCCCTGCAGCCTATCCACAGGCACAACAGCACTGGGGATCTCTGCTTTCCCAGACACTCAGCATGTCACGGTGCTCGTTCTCGGCAGAAACTTTTTCTGAAAAGGCAAACGTCTGGCTCCTTCTCCCACAAGGAAGCTGCCAGCCATGAAAGCTCTTGCAGGTCTTCACTATCCGTCTGCAGGCTATCTTTAGATGCAACAGCACTGGGGATCTCTGCTTTCCCAGAGACTCAGCATGTCACGGTGCTCGTTCTCGGCAGAAACTTTTTCTGAAAAGGCAAACGTCTGGCTCCTTCTCCTACAAGGTAGGTCCAGCCCTTAAACATCTTGCTCTTCTTCACTATCCCTCTGCAGCCTATCTTTAGCCGCAACAGTTCTGGGGACCTCTGCTTTCCCAGAGACTCAGCATGTCACGGTGCTCATTCTCGGCAGAAACTTTTTCTGAAAAGGCAAACGTCTGGCTCCTTCTCCCACAAGGAAGCTGCCAGCCCTGAAAGATCTTGCTGGTCTTCACCGTCCCCCTGCAGCCTATCCACAGGCACAACAGCACTGGGGATCTCGGCTATCCCAGAGACTCAGCATGTCACGGTGCTCGTTCTCGGCAGAAACTTTTTCTGAAAAGGCAAACGTCTGGCTCCTTCTCCCACAAGGAAGGTGCCAGCCCTAAAAGCTCTTGCAGGTCTTCACTATTCCTCTGCAGCCTATCTTTAGCCACAACAGCACTGGGGATCTCTGCTTTCCCAGAGACTCAGCATGTCACGGTGCTCGTTCTCGGCAGAAACTTTTTCTGAAAAGGCAAACGTCTGGCTCCTTCTCCCACAAGGAAGGTGCCAGCCCTGAAAGATCTTGCTGGTCTTCACTGTCCCCCTGCGGCCTATCCACAGGCACAACAGCACTGAGGATCTCTGCTTTCCCAGAGACTCAGCATGTCACGATGCTCGTTCTCGGCAGAAACTTTTTCTGAAAAGGCAAACGTCTGGCTCCTTCTCCCACAAGGAAGGTGCCAGCCCTGAAAGATCTTGCTGGTCTTCACCGTCCCCCTGCAGCCTATCCACAGGCACAACAGCACTGGGGATCTCTGCTTTCCCAGAGACTCAGCATGTCAGGGTGCTCGTTCTTGGCAGAAACATTTTCTGAAAAGGCAAACGTCTGGCTCCTTCTCCCACAAGGAAGCTGCCAGCCCTGAAATCTCTTGTAGGTCTTCACGATCCCTCTGCAGCCTATCTTTAGCCGCAACAGCACTGGGGATCTCTGCTTTCCCAGAGACTCAGCATGTCACGGTGCTCGTTCTCGGCAGAAACTTTTTCTGAAAAGGCAAACGTCTGGCTCCTTCTCCCACAAGGAAGGTGCCAGCCCTGAAAGATCTTGCTGGTCTTCACTGTCCCCCGGCAGCCTATCCACAGGCACAACAGCACTGGGGATCTCTGCTTTCCCAGAGACTCAGCATGTCACGGTGCTCGTTCTCGGCAGAAACTTTTTCTGAAAAGGCAAACGTCTGGCTCCTCCTCCCACAAGGAAGCTGCCAGCCCTGAAATCACTTGTAGGTCTTCACTATCCCTCTGCAGCCTATCTTTAGCTGCAACAGCACTGGGGATCTCTGCTTTCCCAGACACTCAGCATGTCACGGTGCTCGTTCTCGGCAGAAACTTTTTCTGAAAAGGCAAACGTCTGGCTCCTTCTACCACAAGGAAGGTGCCAGCCCTGAAAGATCTTGCTGGTCTTCACCGTCCCCCTGCAGCCTATCCACAGGCACAACAGCACTGGGGATCTCTGCTTTCCCAGACACTCAGCATGTCACGGTGCTCATTCTCGGCAGAAACTTTTTCTGAAAAGGCAAACGTCTGGCTCCTTCTCCCACAAGGAAGCTGCCAGCCCTGAAAGATCTTGCTGGTCTTCACCGTCCCCCTGCAGCCTATCCACAGGCACAACAGCACTGGGGATCTCGGCTATCCCAGAGACTCAGCATGTCACGGTGCTCGTTCTCGGCAGAAACTTTTTCTGAAAAGGCAAACGTCTGGCTCCTTCTCCCACAAGGAAGGTGCCAGCCCTAAAAGCTCTTGCAGGTCTTCACTATTCCTCTGCAGCCTATCTTTAGCCACAACAGCACTGGGGATCTCTGCTTTCCCAGAGACTCAGCATGTCACGGTGCTCGTTCTCGGCAGAAACTTTTTCTGAAAAGGCAAACGTCTGGCTCCTTCTCCCACAAGGAAGCTGCCAGCCCTGAAATCTCTTGTAGGTCTTCACGATCCCTCTGCAGCCTATCTTTAGCCGCAACAGCACTGGGGATCTCTGCTTTCCCAGAGACTCAGCATGTCACGGTGCTCGTTCTCGGCAGAAACTTTTTCTGAAAAGGCAAACGTCTGGCTCCTTCTCCCACAAGGAAGGTGCCAGCCCTGAAAGATCTTGCTGGTCTTCACTGTCCCCCGGCAGCCTATCCACAGGCACAACAGCACTGGGGATCTCTGCTTTCCCAGAGACTCAGCATGTCACGGTGCTCGTTCTCGGCAGAAACTTTTTCTGAAAAGGCAAACGTCTGGCTCCTCCTCCCACAAGGAAGCTGCCAGCCCTGAAATCTCTTGTAGGTCTTCACTATCCCTCAGCAGCCTATCTTTAGCTGCAACAGCACTGGGGATCTCTGCTTTCCCAGACACTCAGCATGTCACGGTGCTCGTTCTCGGCAGAAACTTTTTCTGAAAAGGCAAACGTCTGGCTCCTTCTCCCACAAGGAAGGTGCCAACCCTGAAAGATCTTGCTGGTCTTCACCGTCCCCCTGCAGCCTATCCACAGGCACAACAGCACTGGGGATCTCTGCTTTCCCAGACACTCAGCATGTCACGGTGCTCGTTCTCGGCAGAAACTTTTTCTGAAAAGGCAAACGTCTGGCTCCTTCTCCCACAAGGAAGCTGCCAGCCATGAAAGCTCTTGCAGGTCTTCACTATCCGTCTGCAGGCTATCTTTAGACGCAACAGCACTGGGGATCTCTGCTTTCCCAGAGACTCAGCATGTCACGGTGCTCGTTCTCGGCAGAAACTTTTTCTGAAAAGGCAAACGTCTGGCTCCTTCTCCTACAAGGTAGGTCCAGCCCTTAAACATCTTGCTCGTCTTCACTATCCCTCTGCAGCCTATCTTTAGCCGCAACAGTTCTGGGGACCTCTGCTTTCCCAGAGACTCAGCATGTCACGGTGCTCATTCTCGGCAGAAACTTTTTCTGAAAAGGCAAACGTCTGGCTCCTTCTCCCACAAGGAAGCTGCCAGCCCTGAAAGATCTTGCTGGTCTTCACCGTCCCCCTGCAGCCTATCCACAGGCACAACAGCACTGGGGATCTCGGCTATCCCAGAGACTCAGCATGTCACGGTGCTCGTTCTCGGCAGAAACTTTTTCTGAAAAGGCAAACGTCTGGCTCCTTCTCCCACAAGGAAGGTGCCAGCCCTAAAAGCTCTTGCAGGTCTTCACTATTCCTCTGCAGCCTATCTTTAGCCACAACAGCACTGGGGATCTCTGCTTTCCCAGAGACTCAGCATGTCACGGTGCTCGTTCTCGGCAGAAACTTTTTCTGAAAAGGCAAACGTCTGGCTCCTTCTCCCACAAGGAAGGTGACAGCCCTGAAAGATCTTGCTGGTCTTCACTGTCCCCCTGCGGCCTATCCACAGGCACAACAGCACTGAGGATCTCTGCTTTCCCAGAGACTCAGCATGTCACGATGCTCGTTCTCGGCAGAAACTTTTTCTGAAAAGGCAAACGTCTGGCTCCTTCTCCCACAAGGAAGGTGCCAGCCCTGAAAGATCTTGCTGGTCTTCACCGTCCCCCTGCAGCCTATCCACAGGCACAACAGCACTGGGGATCTCTGCTTTCCCAGAGACTCAGCATGTCAGGGTGCTCGTTCTTGGCAGAAACATTTTCTGAAAAGGCAAACATCTGGCTCCTTCTCCCACAAGGAAGGTGCCAACCCTGAAAGATCTTGCTGGTCTTCACTGTCCCCCTGCAGCCTATCCACAGGCACAACAGCACTGAGGATCTCTGCTTTCCCAGAGACTCAGCATGTCACGGTGCTCGTTCTCGGCAGAAACTTTTTCTGAAAAGGCAAACGTCTGGCTCCTTCTCCCACAAGGAAGCTGCCAGCCCTGAAATCTCTTGTAGGTCTTCACGATCCCTCTGCAGCCTATCTTTAGCCGCAACAGCACTGGGGATCTCTGCTTTCTCAGAGACTCAGCATGTCACGGTGCTCGTTCTCGGCAGAAACTTTTTCTGAAAAGGCAAACGTCTGGCTCCTTCTCCCACAAGGAAGGTGCCAGCCCTGAAAGATCTTGCTGGTCTTCACTGTCCCCCGGCAGCCTATCCACAGGCACAACAGCACTGGGGATCTCTGCTTTCCCAGAGACTCAGCATGTCACGGTGCTCGTTCTCGGCAGAAACTTTTTCTGAAAAGGCAAACGTCTGGCTCCTCCTCCCACAAGGAAGCTGCCAGCCCTGAAATCTCTTGTAGGTCTTCACTATCCCTCTGCAGCCTATCTTTAGCTGCAACAGCACTGGGGATCTCTGCTTTCCCAGAGACTCAGCATGTCACGGTGCTCGTTCTCGGCAGAAACTTTTTCTGAAAAGGCAAACGTCTGGCTCCTTCTCCCACAAGGAAGGTGCCAGCCCTGAAAGATCTTGCTGGTCTTCACTGTCCCCCGGCAGCCTATCCACAGGCACAACAGCACTGGGGATCTCTGCTTTCCCAGAGACTCAGCATGTCACGGTGCTCGTTCTCGGCAGAAACTTTTTCTGAAAAGGCAAACGTCTGGCTCCTCCTCCCACAAGGAAGCTGCCAGCCCTGAAATCACTTGTAGGTCTTCACTATCCCTCTGCAGCCTATCTTTAGCTGCAACAGCACTGGGGATCTCTGCTTTCCCAGAGACTCAGCATGTCACGGTGCTCGTTCTCGGCAGAAACTTTTTCTGAAAAGGCAAACGTCTGGCTCCTTCTACCACAAGGAAGGTGCCAGCCCTGAAAGATCTTGCTGGTCTTCACCGTCCCCCTGCAGCCTATCCACAGGCACAACAGCACTGGGGATCTCTGCTTTCCCAGACACTCAGCATGTCACGGTGCTCGTTCTCGGCAGAAACTTTTTCTGAAAAGGCAAACGTCTGGCTCCTTCTCCCACAAGGAAGCTGCCAGCCCTGAAAGCTCTTGCAGGTCTTCACTATCCCTCTGCAGCCTATCCACAGGCACAACAGCACTGGGGATCTCTGCTTTCCCAGAGACTCAGCATATCACGGTGCTCGTCCTCGGCAGAAACTTTTTCTGAAAAGGCAAACGTTTGGCTCATTCTCCTACAAGGTAGGTCCAGCCCTTAAACATCTTGCTCTTCTTCACTATCCCTCTGCAGCCTATCTTTAGCCGCAACAGTTCTGGGGACCTCTGCTTTCCCAGAGACTCAGCATGTCACGGTGCTCGTTCTCGGCAGAAACTTTTTCTGAAAAGGCAAACGTCTGGCTCCTTCTCCCACAAGGAAGCTGCCAGCCCTGAAAGATCTTGCTGGTCTTCACCGTCCCCCTGCAGCCTATCCACAGGCACAACAGCACTGGGGATCTCGGCTATCCCAGAGACTCAGCATGTCACGGTGCTCGTTCTCGGCAGAAACTTTTTCTGAAAAGGCAAATGTCTGGCTCCTTCTCCCACAAGGAAGGTGCCAGCCCTAAAAGCTCTTGCAGGTCTTCACTATTCCTCTGCAGCCTATCTTTAGCCACAACAGCACTGGGGATCTCTGCTTTCCCAGAGACTCAGCATGTCACGGTGCTCGTTCTCGGCAGAAACTTTTTCTGAAAAGGCAAACGTCTGGCTCCTTCTCCCACAAGGAAGGTGCCAGCCCTGAAAGATCTTGCTGGTCTTCACTGTCCCCCTGCAGCCTATCCACAGGCACAACAGCACTGGGGATCTCTGCTTTCCCAGAGACTCAGCATGTCACGGTGCTCGTTCTCGGCAGAAACTTTTTCTGAAAAGGAAAACGTCTGGCTCCTTCTCCCACAAGGAAGGTGCCAGCCCTGAAAGATCTTGCTGGTCTTCACCGTCCCCCGGCAGCCTATCCACAGGCACAACAGCACTGGGGATCTCTGCTTTCCCAGAGTCTCAGCATGTCATGGTGCTCGTTCTCGGCCGAAACTTTTTCTGAAAAGGCAAACATCTGGCTCCTTCTCCCACAAGGAAGGTGCCAGCCCTGAAAGATCTTGCTGGTCTTCACTGTCCCCCTGCAGCCTATCCACAGGCACAACAGCACTGAGGATCTCTGCTTTCCCAGAGACTCAGCATGTCACGGTGCTCGTTCTCGGCAGAAACTTTTTCTGAAAAGGCAAACGTCTGGCTCCTTCTCCCACAAGGAAGCTGCCAGCCCTGAAATCTCTTGTAGGTCTTCACTATCCCTCTGCAGCCTATCTTTAGCCGCAACAGCACTGGGGATCTCTGCTTTCCCAGACACTCAGCATGTCACGGTGCTCGTTCTCGGCAGAAACTTTTTCTGAAAAGGCAAACGTCTGGCTCCTTCTCCCACAAGGAAGGTGCCAGACCTGAAAGCTCTTGCAGGTCTTCACTATCCCTCTGCAGCCTATCCACAGGCACAACAGCACTGCGGATCTCTGCTTTCCCAGAGACTCAGCATGTCACGGTGCTCGTTCTCGGCAGAAACTTTTTCTGAAAAGGCAAACGTCTGGCTCCTTCTCCCACAAGGAAGCTGCCAGCCCTGAAAGATCTTGCTGGTCTTCACCGTCCCCCTGCAGTCTATCCACAGGCAAAACAGCACTGGGGATCTCTGATTCCCAGAGACTCAGCATGTCACGTTGCTCGTTCTCGGCAGAAACGTTTTCTGAAAAGGCAAACGTCTGGCTACTTCTCCCACAAGAAGGTGCCAGACCTGAAAGCTCTTGCAGGTCTTCACTATTCCTCTGCAGCCTATCTTTAGCCGCAACAGCACTGGGGATCTCTGCTTTCCCAGAGACTCAGCATGTCACGGTGCTCGTTCTCGGCAGAAACTTTTTCTGAAAAGGCAAACGTCTGGCTCCTTCTCCCACAAGGAAGGTGCCAGCCCTGAAAGCTCTTGCAGGTCTTCACTATTCCTCTGCATCCTATCTGTAGCCGCAACAGCACTGGGGATCTCTGCTTTCCCAGAGACTCAGCATGTCACGGTGCTCGTTCTCGGCAGAAACTTTTTCTGAAAAGGCAAATGTCTGGCTCCTTCTCCCAAAAGGAAGGTGCCAGCCCTGAAAGCTCTTGCAGGTCTTCACTATCCCTCTGCAGCCTATCTTTAGCCACAACAGCACTGGGGATCTCTGCTTTCCCAGAGACTCAGAATGTCACGGTGCTCGTTCTCGGCAGAAACTTTTTCTGAAAAGGCAAAAGTCTGGCTCCTTCTCCCACAAGGTAGGTACCAGCCCTTAAAGATCTTGCTCGTCCTCACTATCCCTCTGCAGCCTATCTTTAGCCGCAACAGCACTGGGGATCTCTGCTTTCCCAGATACTCAGCATGTCAGGGTGCTCGTTCTCGGCCGAAACTTTTTCTGAAAAGGCAAACGTCTGGCTCCTTCTCCCACAAGGAAGCTGCCAGCCCTGAAAGATCTTGCTGGTCTTCACCGTCCCCCTGCAGCCTATCCACAGGCACAACAGCACTGGGGATCTCGGCTTTCCCAGAGACTCAGCATGTCACGGTGCTCGTTCTCGGCAGAAACTTTTTCTGAAAAGGCAAACGTCTGGCTCCTTCTCCCACAAGGAAGGTGCCAGCCCTGAAAGCTCTTGCAGGTCTTCACTATTCCTCTGCAGCCTATCTTTAGCCGCAACAGCACTGGGGATCTCTGCTTTCCCAGAGACTCAGCATGTCACGGTGCTCGTTCTCGGCAGAAACTTTTTCTGAAAAGGCAAACGTCTGGCTCCTTCTCCCACAAGGAAGCTGCCATCCCTGAAAGATCTTGCTGGTCTTCACCGTCCCCCTGCAGTCTATCCACAGGCAAAACATCACTGGGGATCTCTGATTTCCAGACACTCAGCATGTCACGGTGCTCATTCTCGGCAGAAACGTTTTCTGAAAAGGCAAACTTCTGGCTACTTCTCCCACAAGAAGGTTCCAGCCCTGAAAGCTCTTGCAGATCTTCACTATCCCTCTGCAGCCTATCTTTAGCCGCAACAGCACTGCGTATCTCTGCTTTTCCAGAGACTCAGCATGTCACGGTGCTCGTTCTTGGCAGAAACTTTTTCTGAAAAGGCAAACGTCTGGCTCCTTCTCCCACAAGGAAGGTGCCAGCCCTGAAAGATCTTGCAGGTCTTCACCGTCCCCCTGCAGCCTATCCACAGGCACAACAGCACTGGGGATCTCGGCTTTCCCAGCGACGTAGCATGTCACGGTGCTCGTTCTCGGCAGAACCTTTTTCTGAAAAGGCAAACGTCTGGCTCCTTCTCCCACAAGGAAGCTGCCAGCCCTGAAAGATCTTGCTGGTCTTCACCGTCCCCCTGCAGTCTATCCACTGGCAAAACAGCACTGGGGATCTCTGCTTTCCCAGAGACTCAGCATGTCACGGTGCTCGTTCTCGGCAGAAACGTTCTCTGAAAAGGCAAACGTCTGTCTCCTTCTCCCACAAGGAAGGTGCCAGTCATGAAAGCTCTTGCAGGTCTTCACTATTCCTCTGCAGCCTATCTTTAGCCGCAACAGTACTGGGGATCTCGGCTTTCCCAGAGACTCAGCATGTCACGGTGCTCGTTCTCGGCAGAAACTTTTTCTGAAAAGGCAAACGTCTGGCTCCTTCTCCCACAAGGAAGGTGCCAGCCCTGAAAGCTCTTGCAGGTCTTCACTATTCCTCTGCAGCCTATCCACAGGCACAACAGCACTGGGGATCTCTGCTTTCCCAGAGACTCAGAATGTCACGGTGCTCGTTCTCGGCAGAAACTTTTTCTGAAAAGGCAAACGTCTGGCTCCTTCTCCCACAAGGAAGCTGCCAGCCATGAAAGCTCTTGCAGGTCTTCACTATCCGTCTGCAGGCTATCTTTAGACGCAACAGCACTGGGGATCTCTGCTTTCCCAGAGACTCAGCATGTCACGGTGCTCGTTCTCGGCAGAAACTTTTTCTGAAAAGGCAAACGTCTGGCTCCTTCTCCTACAAGGTAGGTCCAGCCCTTAAACATCTTGCTCTTCTTCACTATCCCTCTGCAGCCTATCTTTAGCCGCAACAGTTCTGGGGACCTCTGCTTTCCCAGAGACTCAGCATGTCACGGTGCTCGTTCTCGGCAGAAACTTTTTCTGAAAAGGCAAACGTCTGGCTCCTTCTCCCACAAGGAAGGTGCCAGCCCTAAAAGCTCTTGCAGGTCTTCACTATTCCTCTGCAGCCTATCTTTAGCCGCAACAGCACTGGGGATCTCTGCTTTCCCAGAGACTCAGCATGTCACGGTGCTCGTTCTCGGCAGAAACTTTTTCTGAAAAGGCAAACGTCTGGCTCCTTCTCCCACAAGGAAGGTGCCAGCCCTGAAAGATCTTGCTGGTCTTCACCGTCCCGCGGCAGCCTATCCACAGGCACAACAGCACTGGGGATCTCTGCTTTCCCAGAGACTCAGCATGTCAGGGTGCTCGTTCTCGGCAGAAACTTTTTCTGAAAAGGCAAACATCTGGCTCCTTCTCCCACAAGGAAGGTGCCAACCCTGAAAGATCTTGCTGGTCTTCACTGTCCCCCTGCAGCCTATCCACAGGCACAACAGCACTGAGGATCTCTGCTTTCCCAGAGACTCAGCATGTCACGGTGCTCGTTCTCGGCAGAAACTTTTTCTGAAAAGGCAAACGACTGGCTCCTTCTACCACAAGGAAGGTGCCAGCCCTGAAAGATCTTGCTGGTCTTCACCGTCCCCCTGCAGCCTATCCACAGGCACAACAGCACTGGGGATCTCTGCTTTCCCAGACACTCAGCATGTCACGGTGCTCGTTCTCGGCAGAAACTTTTTCTGAAAAGGCAAACGTCTGGCTCCTTCTACTACAAGGTAGGTCCAGCCCTTAAACATCTTGCTCGTCTTCACTATCCCTCTGCAGCCTATCTTTAGCCGCAACAGTTCTGGGGACCTCTGCTTTCCCAGAGACTCAGCATGTCACGGTGCTCGTTCTCGTCAGAAACTTTTTCTGAAAAGGCAAACGTCTGGCTCCTTCTCCCACAAGGAAGCTGCCAGCCCTGAAAGATCTTGCTGGTCTTCACCGTCCCCCTGCAGCCTATCCAGAGGCACAACAGCACTGGGGATCTCGGCTATCCCAGAGACTCAGCATGTCAGGGTGCTCGTTCTCGGCAGAAACTTTTTCTGAAAAGGCAAACAGCTGGCTCCTTCTCCCACAAGGAAGGTGCCAACCCTGAAAGATCTTGCTGGTCTTCACTGTCCCCCTGCAGCCTATCCACAGGCATAACAGCACTGGGGATCTCTGCTTTCCCAGAGACTCAGCATGTCACGGTGCTCGTTCTCGGCAGAAACTTTTTCTGAAAAGGCAAACGACTGGCTCCTTCTCCCACAAGGAAGCTGCCAGCCCTGAAATCTCTTGTAGGTCTTCACTATCCCTCTGCAGCCTATCTTTAGCCGCAACAGCACTGGGGATCTCTGCTTTCCCAGAGACTCAGCATGTCACGGTGCTCGTTCTCGGCAGAAACTTTTTCTGAAAAGGCAAACGTCTGGCTCCTTCTCCCACAAGGAAGGTGCCAGCCCTGAAAGATCTTGCTGGTCTTCACTGTCCCCCGGCAGCCTATCCACAGGCACAACAGCACTGGGGATCTCTGCTTTCCCAGAGACTCAGCATGTCACGGTGCTCGTTCTCGGCAGAAACTTTTTCTGAAAAGGCAAACGTCTGGCTCCTCCTCCCACAAGGAAGCTGCCAGCCCTGAAATCTCTTGTAGGTCTTCACTATCCCTCTGCAGCCTATCTTTAGCCGCAACAGCACTGGGGATCTCTGCTTTCCCAGAGACTCAGCATGTCACGGTGCTCGTTCTCGGCAGAAACTTTTTCTGAAAAGGCAAACGTCTGGCTCCTTCTACCACAAGGAAGGTGCCAGCCCTGAAAGATCTTGCTGGTCTTCACCGTCCCCCTGCAGCCTATCCACAGGCACAACAGCACTGGGGATCTCGGCTATCCCAGAGACTCAGCATGTCACGGTGCTCGTTCTCGGCAGAAACTTTTTCTGAAAAGGCAAACGTCTGGCTCCTTCTCCCACAAGGAAGGTGCCAGCCCTAAAAGCTCTTGCAGGTCTTCACTATTCCACTGCAGCCTATCTTTAGCCACAACAGCACTGGGGATCTCTGCTTTCCCAGAGACTCAGCATGTCACGGTGCTCGTTCTCGGCAGAAACTTTTTCTGAAAAGGCAAACGTCTGGCTCCTTCTCCCACAAGGAAGGTGCCAGCCCTGAAAGATCTTGCTGGTCTTCACTGTCCCCCTGCAGCCTATCCACAGGCACAACAGCACTGAGGATCTCTGCTTTCCCAGAGACTCAGCATGTCACGATGCTCGTTCTCGGCAGAAACTTTTTCTGAAAAGGCAAACGTCTGGCTCCTTCTCCCACAAGGAAGGTGCCAGACCTAAAAGCACTTGCTGTTCTTCACCGTCCCCCTGCAGCCTATCTTTAGCCACAACAGCACTGGGGATCTCTGCTTTCCCAGAGACTCAGCATGTCACGGTGCTCGTTCTCGGCAGAAACTTTTTCTGAAAAGGCAAACGTCTGGCTCCTTCTCCCACAAGGAAGGTGCCAGCCCTGAAAGATCTTGCTGGTCTTCACCGTCCCCCGGCAGCCTATCCACAGGCACAACAGCACTGGGGATCTCTGCTTTCCCAGAGACTCAGCATGTCACGGTGCTCGTTCTCGGCAGAAACTTTTTCTGAAAAGGCAAACGTCTGGCTCCTTCTACCACAAGGAAGGTGCCAGCCCTGAAAGATCTTGCTGGTCTTCACCGTCCCCCTGCAGCCTATCCACAGGCACAACAGCACTGGGGATCTCTGCTTTCCCAGACACTCACATGTCACGGTGCTCGTTCTCGGCAGAAACATTTTCTGAAAAGGCAAACGTCTGGCTCCTTCTCCCACAAGGAAGCTGCCAGCCCTGAAAGATCTTGCAGGTCTTCACTATCCGTCTGCAGGCTATCTTTAGACGCAACAGCACTGGGGATCTCTGCTTTCCCAGACACTCAGCATGTCACGGTGCTCATTCTCGGCAGAAACTTTTTCTGAAAAGGCAAACGTCTGGCTCCTTCTACTACAAGGTAGGTCCAGCCCTTAAACATCTTGCTCGTCTTCACTATCCCTCTGCAGCCTATCTTTAGCCGCAACAGTTCTGGGGACCTCTGCTTTCCCAGAGACTCAGCATGTCACGGTGCTCGTTCTCGGCAGAAACTTTTTCTGAAAAGGCAAACGTCTGGCTCCTTCTCCCACAAGGAAGCTGCCAGCCCTGAAAGATCTTGCTGGTCTTCACCGTCCCCCTGCAGCCTATCCACAGGCACAACAGCACTGGGGATCTCTGCTTTCCCAGAGACTCAGCATGTCAGGGTGCTCGTTCTCGGCAGAAACTTTTTCTGAAAAGGCAAACATCTGGCTCCTTCTCCCACAAGGAAGGTGCCAACCCTGAACGATCTTGCTGGTCTTCACCGTCCCCCTGCAGCCTATCCAGAGGCACAACAGCACTGAGGATCTCTGCTTTCCCAGAGACTCAGCATGTCACGGTGCTCGTTCTCGGCAGAAACTTTTTCTGAAAAGGCAAACGTCTGGCTCCTCCTCCCACAAGGAAGCTGCCAGCCCTGAAATCTCTTGTAGGTCTTCACTATCCCTCTGCAGCCTATCTTTAGCCGCAACAGCACTGGGGATCTCTGCTTTCCCAGAGACTCAGCATGTCACGGTGCTCGTTCTCGGCAGAAACTTTTTCTGAAAAGGCAAACGTCTGGCTCCTTCTACCACAAGGAAGGTGCCAGCCCTGAAAGATCTTGCTGGTCTTCACCGTCCCCCTGCAGCCTATCCACAGGCACAACAGCACTGGGGATCTCGGCTATCCCAGAGACTCAGCATGTCACGGTGCTCGTTCTCGGCAGAAACTTTTTCTGAAAAGGCAAACGTCTGGCTCCTTCTCCCACAAGGAAGGTGGCCAGACCTAAAAGCACTTGCTGTTCTTCACCGTCCCCCTGCAGCCTATCTTTAGCCACAACAGCACTGGGGATCTCTGCTTTCCCAGAGACTCAGCATCTCATGGTGCTCACTCTCGGCAGAGCCTTTTTCTGAAAAGGCAAACATCTGGCTCCTCCCACAAGGAAGGTGCCAGCCCTGAAAGATCTTGCTGGTCTTCACCGTCCCCCTGCAGCCTATCCACAGGCACAACAGCACTGGGGATCTCTGCTTTCCCAGACACTCAGCATGTCATGGTGCTCGTTCTCGGCCGAAACTTTTTCTGAAAAGGCAAACATCTGGCTCCTACTCCCACAAGGATGGTGCCAGCCCTGAAAGATCTTGCTGGTCTTCACTGTCCCCCTGCAGCCTATCCACAGGCACAACAGCACTGAGGATCTCTGCTTTCCCAGAGACTCAGCATGTCACGGTGCTCGTTCTCGGCAGAAACTTTTTCTGAAAAGGCAAACGTCTGACTCCTTCTCCCACAAGGAAGCTGCCAGCCCTGAAATCTCTTGTAGGTCTTCACTATCCCTCTGCAGCCTATCTTTAGCCGCAACAGCACTGGGGATCTCTGCTTTCCCAGACACTCAGCATGTCACGGTGCTCGTTCTCGGCAGAAACTTTTTCTGAAAAGGAAAACGTCTGGCTCCTTCTACCACAAGGAAGCTGCCAGCCCTGAAAGATCTTGCTGGTCTTCACCATCCCCCTGCAGCCTATCCACAGGCACAACAGCACTGGGGATCTCTGCTTTCCCAGACACTCAGAATGTCACGGTGCTCGTTCTCGGCAGAACCTTTTTCTGAAAAGGCAAACGTCTGGCTCCTTCTCCCACAAGGAAGCTGCCAGCCCTGAAATCTCTTGTAGGTCTTCACTATCCCTCTGCAGCCTATCTTTAGCCGCAACAGCACTGGGGATCTCTGCTTTCCCAGAGACTCAGCATGTCACGGTGCTCGTTCTCGGCAGAAACTTTTTCTGAAAAGGCAAACGTCTGGCTCCTTCTACCACAAGGAAGGTGCCAGCCCTGAAAGATCTTGCTGGTCTTCACCGTCCCCCTGCAGCCTATCCACAGGCACAACAGCACTGGGGATCTCGGCTATCCCAGAGACTCAGCATGTCACGGTGCTCGTTCTCGGCAGAAACTTTTTCTGAAAAGGCAAACGTCTGGCTCCTTCTCCCACAAGGAAGGTGGCCAGACCTAAAAGCACTTGCTGTTCTTCACCGTCCCCCTGCAGCCTATCTTTAGCCACAACAGCACTGGGGATCTCTGCTTTCCCAGAGACTCAGCATCTCATGGTGCTCACTCTCGGCAGAGCCTTTTTCTGAAAAGGCAAACATCTGGCTCCTCCCACAAGGAAGGTGCCAGCCCTGAAAGATCTTGCTGGTCTTCACCGTCCCCCTGCAGCCTATCCACAGGCACAACAGCACTGGGGATCTCTGCTTTCCCAGACACTCAGCATGTCATGGTGCTCGTTCTCGGCCGAAACTTTTTCTGAAAAGGCAAACATCTGGCTCCTACTCCCACAAGGATGGTGCCAGCCCTGAAAGATCTTGCTGGTCTTCACTGTCCCCCTGCAGCCTATCCACAGGCACAACAGCACTGAGGATCTCTGCTTTCCCAGAGACTCAGCATGTCACGGTGCTCGTTCTCGGCAGAAACTTTTTCTGAAAAGGCAAACGTCTGACTCCTTCTCCCACAAGGAAGCTGCCAGCCCTGAAATCTCTTGTAGGTCTTCACTATCCCTCTGCAGCCTATCTTTAGCCGCAACAGCACTGGGGATCTCTGCTTTCCCAGACACTCAGCATGTCACGGTGCTCGTTCTCGGCAGAAACTTTTTCTGAAAAGGAAAACGTCTGGCTCCTTCTACCACAAGGAAGCTGCCAGCCCTGAAAGATCTTGCTGGTCTTCACCATCCCCCTGCAGCCTATCCACAGGCACAACAGCACTGGGGATCTCTGCTTTCCCAGACACTCAGAATGTCACGGTGCTCGTTCTCGGCAGAACCTTTTTCTGAAAAGGCAAACGTCTGGCTCCTTCTCCCACAAGGAAGCTGCCAGCCCTGAAATCTCTTGTAGGTCTTCACTATCCCTCTGCAGCCTATCTTTAGCCGCAACAGCACTGGGGATCTCTGCTTTCCCAGAGACTCAGCATGTCACGGTGCTCGTTCTCGGCAGAAAACTTTTTCTGAAAAGGCAAACGTCTGGCTCCTTCTCCCACAAGGAAGCTGCCAGCCCTGAAAGCTCTTGCAGGTCTTCACTATCCCCCTGCAGCCTATCCACAGGCACAACAGCACTGGGGATCTCTGCTTTCCCAGACACTCAGAATGTCACGGTGCTCGTTCTCGGCAGAACCTTTTTCTGAAAAGGCAAACGTCTGGCTCCTTCTCCCACAAGGAAGCTGCCAGCCCTGAAAGATCTTGGTGGTCTTCACCGTCCCCCTGCAGTCTATCCACAGGCAAAACAGCACTGGGGATCTCTGATTCCCAGAGACTCAGCATGTCACGGTGCTCGTTCTCGGCAGAAACGTTTTCTGAAAAGGCAAACGTCTGGCTACTTCTCCCACAAGAAGGTGCCAGACCTGAAAGCTCTTGCAGGTCTTCACTATTCCTCTGCAGCCTATCTTTAGCCGCAACAGCACTGCGTATCTCTGCTTTTCCAGAGACTCAGCATGTCACGGTGCTCGTTCTCGGCAGAAACTTTTTCTGAAAAGGCAAACGTCTGGCTCCTCCTCCCACAAGGAAGCTGCCAGCCCTGAAATCTCTTGTAGGTCTTCACTATCCCTCAGCAGCCTATCTTTAGCCGCAACAGCACTGGGGATCTCTGCTTTCCCAGAGACTCAGCATGTCACGGTGCTCGTTCTCGGCACAAACTTTTTCTGAAAAGGCAAACGTGTGGCTCCTTCTCCCAAAAGGAAGGTGCCAGCCCTGAAAGCTCTTGCAGGTCTTCACTATCCCTCTGCAGCCTATCTTTAGCCGCAACAGCACTGGGGATCTCTGCTTTTCCAGGGACTCAGCATGTCACGGTGCTCGTTCTCGGCAGAAACTTTTTCTGAAAAGGCAAACGTCTGGCTCCTTCTCCCACAAGGAAGGTGCCAGCCCTGAAAGCTCTTGCAGGTCTTCACTATCCCTCTGCAGCCTATATTTAGCCACAACAGCACTGGGGATCTCTGCTTTCCCAGAGACTCAGCATGTCACGGTGCTCGTTCTCGGCAGAAACTTTTTCTGAAAAGGCAAACGTCTGGCTCCTTCTCCTACAAGGTAGGTCCAGCCCTTAAACATCTTGCTCGTCTTCACTATCCCTCTGCAGCCTATCTTTAGCCGCAACAGTTCTGGGGACCTCTGCTTTCCCAGAGTCTCAGCATGTCACGGTGCTCGTTCTCGGCAGAAACTTTTTCTGAAAAGGCAAACGTCTGGCTCCTTCTCCCACAAGGAAGGTGCCAGCCCTAAAAGCTCTTGCAGGTCTTCACTATTCCTCTGCAGCCTATCTTTAGCCGCAAGAGCACTGGGGATCTCTGCTTTCCCAGAGACTCAGCATGTCACGGTGCTCGTTCTCGGCAGAAACTTTTTCTGAAAAGGCAAACATCTGGCTCCTTCTCCCACAAGGAAGGTGCCAACCCTGAAAGATCTTGCTGGTCTTCACTGTCCCCCTGCAGCCTATCCACAGGCACAACAGCACTGAGGATCTCTGCTTTCCCAGAGACTCAGCATGTCACGGTGCTCGTTCTCGGCAGAAACTTTTTCTGAAAAGGCAAAAGTCTGGCTCCTTCTCCCACAAGGAAGCTGCCAGCCCTGAAATCTCTTGTAGGTCTTCACTATCCCTCTGCAGCCTATCCACAGGCGCAACAGCACTGGGGATCTCTGCTTTCCCAGAGACTCAGCATGTCACGGTGCTCGTTCTCGGCAGAAACTTTTTCTGAAAAGGCAAACGTCTGGCTCCTTCTCCCACAAGGAAGGTGCCAGCCCTGAAAGATCTTGCTGGTCTTCACCGTCCCCCGGCAGCCTATCCACAGGCACAACAGCACTGGGGATCTCTGCTTTCCCAGAGACTCAGCATGTCACGGTGCTCGTTCTCGGCAGAAACTTTTTCTGAAAAGGCAAACATCTGGCTCCTTCTCCCACAAGGAAGGTGCCAGCCCTGAAAGATCTTGCTGGTCTTCACTGTCCCCCTGCAGCCTATCCACAGGCACAACAGCACTGAGGATCTCTGCTTTCCCAGAGACTCAGCATGTCACGTTGCTCGTTCTCGGCAGAAACTTTTTCTGAAAAGGCAAACGTCTGGCTCCTCCTCCCACAAGGAAGCTGCCAGCCCTGAAATCTCTTGTAGGTCTTCACTATCCCTCTGCAGCCTATCTTTAGCCGCAACAGCACTGGGGATCTCTGCTTTCCCAGAGACTCAGCATGTCACGGTGCTCGTTCTCGGCAGAAACTTTTTCTGAAAAGGCAAACGTCTGGCTCCTTCTACCACAAGGAAGGTGCCAGCCCTGAAAGATCTTGCTGGTCTTCACCGTCCCCCTGCAGCCTATCCACAGGCACAACAGCACTGGGGATCTCTGCTTTCCCAGACACTCAGCATGTCACGGTGCTCGTTCTCGGCAGAAACTTTTTCTGAAAAGGCAAACGTCTGGCTCCTTCTCCCACAAGGAAGGTCCAGCCCTTAAACATCTTGCTCGTCTTCACTATCCCTCTGCAGCCTATCTTTAGCCGCAACAGTTCTGGGGACCTCTGCTTTCCCAGAGACTCAGCATGTCACGGTGCTCGTTCTCGGCAGAAACTTTTTCTGAAAAGGCAAACGTCTGGCTCCTTCTCCCACAAGGAAGCTGCCAGCCCTGAAAGATCTTGCTGGTCTTCACCGTCCCCCTGCAGCCTATCCACAGGCACAACAGCACTGGGGATCTCGGCTATCCCAGAGACTCAGCATGTCAGGGTGCTCGTTCTCGGCAGAAACTTTTTCTGAAAAGGCAAACATCTGGCTCCTTCTCCCACAAGGAAGCTGCCAGCCCTGAAATCTCTTGTAGGTCTTCACTATCCCTCTGCAGCCTATCTTTAGCCGCAACAGCACTGGGGATCTCTGCTTTCCCAGAGACTCAGCATGTCACGGTGCTCGTTCTCGGCAGAAACTTTTTCTGAAAAGGCAAACGTCTGGCTCCTTCTCCCACAAGGAAGGTGCCAGCCCTGAAAGATCTTGCTGGTCTTCACTGTCCCCCGGCAGCCTATCCACAGGCACAACAGCACTGGGGATCTCTGCTTTCCCAGAGACTCAGCATGTCACGGTGCTCGTTCTCGGCAGAAACTTTTTCTGAAAAGGCAAACGTCTGGCTCCTCCTCCCACAAGGAAGCTGCCAGCCCTGAAATCTCTTGTAGGTCTTCACTATCCCTCTGCAGCCTATCTTTAGCCGCAACAGCACTGGGGATCTCTGCTTTCCCAGAGACTCAGCATGTCACGGTGCTCGTTCTCGGCAGAAACTTTTTCTGAAAAGGCAAACGTCTGGCTCCTTCTACCACAAGGAAGGTGCCAGCCCTGAAAGATCTTGCTGGTCTTCACCATCCCCCTGCAGCCTATCCACAGGCACAACAGCACTGGGGATCTCTGCTTTCCCAGACACTCAGCATGTCACGGTGCTCGTTCTCGGCAGAAACTTTTTCTGAAAAGGCAAACGTCTGGCTCCTTCTACTACAAGGTAGGTCCAGCCCTTAAACATCTTGCTCGTCTTCACTATCCCTCTGCAGCCTATCTTTAGCCGCAACAGTTCTGGGGACCTCTGCTTTCCCAGAGACTCAGCATGTCACGGTGCTCGTTCTCGGCAGAAACTTTTTCTGAAAAGGCAAACGTCTGGCTCCTTCTCCCACAAGGAAGCTGCCAGCCCTGAAAGATCTTGCTGGTCTTCACCGTCCCCCTGCAGCCTATCCACAGGCACAACAGCACTGGGGATCTCGGCTATCCCAGAGACTCAGCATGTCAGGGTGCTCGTTCTCGGCAGAAACTTTTTCTGAAAAGGCAAACGTCTGGCTCCTTCTCCCACAAGGAAGGTGCCAACCCTGAAAGATCTTGCTGGTCTTCACTGTCCCCCTGCAGCCTATCCACAGGCACAACAGCACTGGGGATCTCTGCTTTCCCAGAGACTCAGCATGTCACGGTGCTCGTTCTCGGCAGAAACTTTTTCTGAAAAGGCAAACGTCTGGCTCCTTCTCCCACAAGGAAGCTGCCAGCCCTGAAATCTCTTGTAGGTCTTCACGATCCCTCTGCAGCCTATCTTTAGCCGCAACAGCACTGGGGATCTCTGCTTTCCCAGAGACTCAGCATGTCACAGTGCTCGTTCTCGGCAGAAACTTTTTCTGAAAAGGCAAACGTCTGGCTCCTTCTCCCACAAGGAAGGTGCCAGCCCTGAAAGATCTTGCTGGTCTTCACTGTCCCCCGGCAGCCTATCCACAGGCACAACAGCACTGGGGATCTCTGCTTTCCCAGAGACTCAGCATGTCACGGTGCTCGTTCTCGGCAGAAACTTTTTCTGAAAAGGCAAACGTCTGGCTCCTCCTCCCACAAGGAAGCTGCCAGCCCTGAAATCTCTTGTAGGTCTTCACTCTCCCTCTGCAGCCTATCTTTAGCCGCAACAGCACTGGGGATCTCTGCTTTCCCAGAGACTCAGCATGTCACGGTGCTCGTTCTCGGCAGAAACTTTTTCTGAAAAGGCAAACGTCTGGCTCCTTCTACCACAAGGAAGGTGCCAGCCCTGAAAGATCTTGCTGGTCTTCACCGTCCCCCTGCAGCCTATCCACAGGCACAACAGCACTGGGGATCTCTGCTTTCCCAGAGACTCAGCATGTCACGGTGCTCGTTCTCGGCAGAAACTTTTTCTGAAAAGGCAAACGTCTGGCTCCTTCTCCCACAAGGAAGCTGCCAGCCCTGAAAGCTCTTGCAGGTCTTCACTATCCATCTGCAGGCTATCTTTAGACGCAACAGCACTGGGGATCTCTGCTTTCCCAGAGACTCAGCATGTCACGGTGCTCGTTCTCGGCAGAAACTTTTTCTGAAAAGGCAAACGTCTGGCTCCTTCTCCTACAAGGTAGGTCCAGCCCTTAAACATCTTGCTCGTCTTCACTATCCCTCTGCAGCCTATCTTTAGCCGCAACAGTTCTGGGGACCTCTGCTTTCCCAGAGACTCAGCATGTCACGGTGCTCGTTCTCGGCAGAAACTTTTTCTGAAAAGGCAAACGTCTGGCTCCTTCTCCCACAAGGAAGCTGCCAGCCCTGAAAGATCTTGCTGGTCTTCACCGTCCCCCTGCAGCCTATCCACAGGCACAACAGCACTGGGGATCTCGGCTATCCCAGAGACTCAGCATGTCACGGTGCTCGTTCTCGGCAGAAACTTTTTCTGAAAAGGCAAACGTCTGGCTCCTTCTCCCACAAGGAAGGTGCCAGCCCTAAAAGCTCTTGCAGGTCTTCACTATTCCTCTGCAGCCTATCTTTAGCCACAACAGCACTGGGGATCTCTGCTTTCCCAGAGACTCAGCATGTCACGGTGCTCGTTCTCGGCAGAAACTTTTTCTGAAAAGGCAAACGTCTGGCTCCTTCTCCCACAAGGAAGGTGCCAGCCCTGAAAGATCTTGCTGGTCTTCACCGTCCCCCGGCAGCCTATCCACAGGCACAACAGCACTGGGGATCTCTGCTTTCCCAGAGACTCAGCATGTCACGGTGCTCGTTCTCGGCAGAAACTTTTTCTGAAAAGGCAAACATCTGGCTCCTTCTCCCACAAGGAAGGTGCCAGCCCTGAAAGATCTTGCTGGTCTTCACTGTCCCCCTGCAGCCTATCCACAGGCACAACAGCACTGAGGATCTCTGCTTTCCCAGAGACTCAGCATGTCACGGTGCTCGTTCTCGGCAGAAACTTTTTCTGAAAAGGCAAACGTCTGGCTCCTCCTCCCACAAGGAAGCTGCCAGCCCTGAAACCTCTTGTAGGTCTTCACTATCCCTCTGCAGCCTATCTTTAGCCGCAACAGCACTGGGGATCTCTGCTTTCCCAGAGACTCAGCATGTCACGGTGCTCGTTCTCGGCAGAAACTTTTTCTGAAAAGGCAAACGTCTGGCTCCTTCTACCACAAGGAAGGTGCCAGCCCTGAAAGATCTTGCTGGTCTTCACCGTCCCCCTGCAGCCTATCCACAGGCACAACAGCACTGGGGATCTCTGCTTTCCCAGACACTCACATGTCACGGTGCTCGTTCTCGGCAGAAACTTTTTCTGAAAAGGCAAACGTCTGGCTCCTTCTCCCACAAGGAAGCTGCCAGCCCTGAAAGATCTTGCAGGTCTTCACTATCCGTCTGCAGGCTATCTTTAGACGCAACAGCACTGGGGATCTCTGCTTTCCCAGACACTCAGCATGTCACGGTGCTCATTCTCGGCAGAAACTTTTTCTGAAAAGGCAAACGTCTGGCTCCTTCTACTACAAGGTAGGTCCAGCCCTTAAACATCTTGCTCGTCTTCACTATCCCTCTGCAGCCTATCTTTAGCCGCAACAGTTCTGGGGACCTCTGCTTTCCCAGAGACTCAGCATGTCACGGTGCTCGTTCTCGGCAGAAACTTTTTCTGAAAAGGCAAACGTCTGGCTCCTTCTCCCACAAGGAAGCTGCCAGCCCTGAAAGATCTTGCTGGTCTTCACCGTCCCCCTGCAGCCTATCCACAGGCACAACAGCACTGGGGATCTCTGCTTTCCCAGAGACTCAGCATGTCAGGGTGCTCGTTCTCGGCAGAAACTTTTTCTGAAAAGGCAAACATCTGGCTCCTTCTCCCACAAGGAAGGTGCCAACCCTGAAAGATCTTGCTGGTCTTCACTGTCCCCCTGCAGCCTATCCACAGGCACAACAGCACTGAGGATCTCTGCTTTCCCAGAGACTCAGCATGTCACGGTGCTCGTTCTCGGCAGAAACTTTTTCTGAAAAGGCAAACGTCTGGCTCCTTCTCCCACAAGGAAGCTGCCAGCCCTGAAATCTCTTGTAGGTCTTCACTATCCCTCTGCAGCCTATCTTTAGCCGCAACAGCACTGGGGATCTCTGCTTTCCCAGAGACTCAGCATGTCACGGTGCTCGTTCTCGGCAGAAACTTTTTCTGAAAAGGCAAACGTCTGGCTCCTTCTCCCACAAGGATGGTGCCAGCCCTGAAAGATCTTGCTGGTCTTCACTGTCCCCCTGCAGCCTATCCACAGGCACAACAGCACTGAGGATCTCTGCTTTCCCAGAGACTCAGCATGTCACGGTGCTCGTTCTCGGCAGAAACTTTTTCTGAAAAGGCAAACGTCTGACTCCTTCTCCCACAAGGAAGCTGCCAGCCCTGAAATCTCTTGTAGGTCTTCACTATCCCTCTGCAGCCTATCTTTAGCCGCAACAGCACTGGGGATCTCTGCTTTCCCAGACACTCAGCATGTCACGGTGCTCGTTCTCGGCAGAAACTTTTTCTGAAAAGGAAAACGTCTGGCTCCTTCTACCACAAGGAAGCTGCCAGCCCTGAAAGATCTTGCTGGTCTTCACCATCCCCCTGCAGCCTATCCACAGGCACAACAGCACTGGGGATCTCTGCTTTCCCAGACACTCAGAATGTCACGGTGCTCGTTCTCGGCAGAACCTTTTTCTGAAAAGGCAAACGTCTGGCTCCTTCTCCCACAAGGAAGCTGCCAGCCCTGAAATCTCTTGTAGGTCTTCACTATCCCTCTGCAGCCTATCTTTAGCCACAACAGCACTGGGGATCTCTGCTTTCCCAGAGACTCAGCATGTCACGGTGCTCGTTCTCGGCAGAAAACTTTTTCTGAAAAGGCAAACGTCTGGCTCCTTCTCCCACAAGGAAGCTGCCAGCCCTGAAAGCTCTTGCAGGTCTTCACTATCCCGCTGCAGCCTATCCACAGGCACAACAGCACTGGGGATCTCTGCTTTCCCAGAGACTCAGCATGTCACGGTGCTCGTTCTCGGCAGAACCTTTTTCTGAAAAGGCAAACGTCTGGCTCCTTCTCCCACAAGGAAGCTGCCAGCCCTGAAAGATCTTGCTGGTCTTCACCGTCCCCCTGCAGTCTATCCACAGGCAAAACAGCACTGGGGATCTCTGATTCCCAGAGACTCAGCATGTCACGGTGCTCGTTCTCGGCAGAAACGTTTTCTGAAAAGGCAAACGTCTGGCTACTTCTCCCACAAGAAGGTGCCAGACCTGAAAGCTCTTGCAGGTCTTCACTATTCCTCTGCAGCCTATCTTTAGCCGCAACAGCACTGCGTATCTCTGCTTTTCCAGAGACTCAGCATGTCACGGTGCTCGTTCTCGGCAGAAACTTTTTCTGAAAAGGCAAACGTCTGGCTCCTTCTCCCACAAGGAAGGTGCCAGCCCTAAAAGCTCTTGCAGGTCTTCACTATTCCTCTGCAGCCTATCTTTAGCCACAACAGCACTGGGGATCTCTGCTTTCCCAGAGACTCAGCATGTCACGGTGCTCGTTCTCGGCAGAAACTTTTTCTGAAAAGGCAAACGTCTGGCTCCTTCTCCCACAAGGAAGGTGCCAGCCCTGAAAGATCTTGCTGGTCTTCACCGTCCCCCGGCAGCCTATCCACAGGCACAACAGCACTGGGGATCTCTGCTTTCCCAGAGACTCAGCATGTCACGGTGCTCGTTCTCGGCAGAAACTTTTTCTGAAAAGGCAAACGTGTGGCTCCTTCTCCCACAAGGAAGGTGCCAGCCCTGAAAGATCTTGCTGGTCTTCACTGTCCCCCTGCAGCCTATCCACAGGCACAACAGCACTGAGGATCTCTGCTTTCCCAGAGACTCAGCATGTCACGGTGCTCGTTCTCGGCAGAAACTTTTTCTGAAAAGGCAAACGTCTGGCTCCTCCTCCCACAAGGAAGCTGCCAGCCCTGAAATCTCTTGTAGGTCTTCACTATCCCTCTGCAGCCTATCTTTAGCCGCAACAGCACTGGGGATCTCTGCTTTCCCAGAGACTCAGCATGTCACGGTGCTCGTTCTCGGCAGAAACTTTTTCTGAAAAGGCAAACGTCTGGCTCCTTCTACCACAAGGAAGGTGCCAGCCCTGAAAGATCTTGCTGGTCTTCACCGTCCCCCTGCAGCCTATCCACAGGCACAACAGCACTGGGGATCTCTGCTTTCCCAGACACTCACATGTCACGGTGCTCGTTCTCGGCAGAAACTTTTTCTGAAAAGGCAAACGTCTGGCTCCTTCTCCCACAAGGAAGCTGCCAGCCCTGAAAGATCTTGCAGGTCTTCACTATCCGTCTGCAGGCTATCTTTAGACGCAACAGCACTGGGGATCTCTGCTTTCCCAGACACTCAGCATGTCACGGTGCTCATTCTCGGCAGAAACTTTTTCTGAAAAGGCAAACGTCTGGCTCCTTCTACTACAAGGTAGGTCCAGCCCTTAAACATCTTGCTCGTCTTCACTATCCCTCTGCAGCCTATCTTTAGCCGCAACAGTTCTGGGGACCTCTGCTTTCCCAGAGACTCAGCATGTCACGGTGCTCGTTCTCGGCAGAAACTTTTTCTGAAAAGGCAAACGTCTGGCTCCTTCTCCCACAAGGAAGCTGCCAGCCCTGAAAGATCTTGCTGGTCTTCACCGTCCCCCTGCAGCCTATCCACAGGCACAACAGCACTGGGGATCTCTGCTTTCCCAGAGACTCAGCATGTCAGGGTGCTCGTTCTCGGCAGAAACTTTTTCTGAAAAGGCAAACATCTGGCTCCTTCTCCCACAAGGAAGGTGCCAGCCCTGAAAGATCTTGCTGGTCTTCACTGTCCCCCTGCAGCCTATCCACAGGCACAACAGCACTGAGGATCTCTGCTTTCCCAGAGACTCAGCATGTCACGGTGCTCGTTCTCGGCAGAAACTTTTTCTGAAAAGGCAAACGTCTGGCTCCTTCTCCCACAAGGAAGCTGCCAGCCCTGAAATCTCTTGTAGGTCTTCACTATCCCTCTGCAGCCTATCTTTAGCCGCAACAGCACTGGGGATCTCTGCTTTCCCAGAGACTCAGCATGTCACGGTGCTCGTTCTCGGCAGAAACTTTTTCTGAAAAGGCAAACGTCTGGCTCCTTCTCCCACAAGGATGGTGCCAGCCCTGAAAGATCTTGCTGGTCTTCACTGTCCCCCTGCAGCCTATCCACAGGCACAACAGCACTGAGGATCTCTGCTTTCCCAGAGACTCAGCATGTCACGGTGCTCGTTCTCGGCAGAAACTTTTTCTGAAAAGGCAAACGTCTGACTCCTTCTCCCACAAGGAAGCTGCCAGCCCTGAAATCTCTTGTAGGTCTTCACTATCCCTCTGCAGCCTATCTTTAGCTGCAACAGCACTGGGGATCTCTGCTTTCCCAGACACTCAGCATGTCACGGTGCTCGTTCTCGGCAGAAACTTTTTCTGAAAAGGAAAACGTCTGGCTCCTTCTACCACAAGGAAGCTGCCAGCCCTGAAAGATCTTGCTGGTCTTCACCATCCCCCTGCAGCCTATCCACAGGCACAACAGCACTGGGGATCTCTGCTTTCCCAGACACTCAGAATGTCACGGTGCTCGTTCTCGGCAGAACCTTTTTCTGAAAAGGCAAACGTCTGGCTCCTTCTCCCACAAGGAAGCTGCCAGCCCTGAAATCTCTTGTAGGTCTTCACTATCCCTCTGCAGCCTATCTTTAGCCACAACAGCACTGGGGATCTCTGCTTTCCCAGAGACTCAGCATGTCACGGTGCTCGTTCTCGGCAGAAAACTTTTTCTGAAAAGGCAAACGTCTGGCTCCTTCTCCCACAAGGAAGCTGCCAGCCCTGAAAGCTCTTGCAGGTCTTCACTATCCCGCTGCAGCCTATCCACAGGCACAACAGCACTGGGGATCTCTGCTTTCCCAGAGACTCAGCATGTCACGGTGCTCGTTCTCGGCAGAACCTTTTTCTGAAAAGGCAAACGTCTGGCTCCTTCTCCCACAAGGAAGCTGCCAGCCCTGAAAGATCTTGCTGGTCTTCACCGTCCCCCTGCAGTCTATCCACAGGCAAAACAGCACTGGGGATCTCTGATTCCCAGAGACTCAGCATGTCACGGTGCTCGTTCTCGGCAGAAACGTTTTCTGAAAAGGCAAACGTCTGGCTACTTCTCCCACAAGAAGGTGCCAGACCTGAAAGCTCTTGCAGGTCTTCACTATTCCTCTGCAGCCTATCTTTAGCCGCAACAGCACTGCGTATCTCTGCTTTTCCAGAGACTCAGCATGTCACGGTGCTCGTTCTCGGCAGAAACTTTTTCTGAAAAGGCAAACGTCTGGCTCCTCCTCCCACAAGGAAGCTGCCAGCCCTGAAATCTCTTGTAGGTCTTCACTATCCCTCAGCAGCCTATCTTTAGCCGCAACAGCACTGGGGATCTCTGCTTTCCCAGAGACTCAGCATGTCACGGTGCTCGTTCTCGGCAGAAACTTTTTCTGAAAAGGCAAACGTCTGGCTCCTTCTCCCACAAGGAAGCTGCCAGCCCTGAAAGATCTTGCTGGTCTTCACCGTCCCCCTGCAGCCTATCCACAGGCACAACAGCACTGGGGATCTCGGCTTTCCCAGAGACTCAGCATGTCACGGTGCTCGTTCTCGGCAGAAACTTTTTCTGAAAAGGCAAACGTCTGGCTCCTTCTCCCACAAGGAAGCTGCCAGACCTGAAACATCTTGCTCGTCTTCACTATCCCTCTGCAGCCTATCTTTAGCCGCAACAGTTCTGGGGATCTCTGCTTTCCCAGAGACTCAGCATGTCACGGTGCTCGTTCTCGGCAGAAACTTTTTCTGAAAAGGCAAACGTGTGGCTCCTTCTCCCAAAAGGAAGGTGCCAGCCCTGAAAGCTCTTGCAGGTCTTCACTATCCCTCTGCAGCCTATCTTTAGCCACAACAGCACTGGGGATCTCTGCTTTCCCAGAGACTCAGCATGTCACGGTGCTCGTTCTCGGCAGAAACTTTTTCTGAAAAGGCAAACGTCTGGCTCCTTCTCCTACAAGGTAGGTCCAGCCCTTAAACATCTTGCTCGTCTTCACTATCCCTCTGCAGCCTATCTTTAGCCGCAACAGTTCTGGGGACCTCTGCTTTCCCAGAGACTCAGCATGTCACGGTGCTCGTTCTCGGCACAAACTTTTTCTGAAAAGGCAAACGTGTGGCTCCTTCTCCCAAAAGGAAGGTGCCAGCCCTGAAAGCTCTTGCAGGTCTTCACTATCCCTCTGCAGCCTATCTTTAGCCACAACAGCACTGGGGATCTCTGCTTTCCCAGAGACTCAGCATGTCACGGTGCTCGTTCTCGGCAGAAACTTTTTCTGAAAAGGCAAACGTCTGGCTCCTTCTCCCACAAGGAAGGTGCCAGCCCTGAAAGATCTTGCTGGTCTTCACTGTCCCCCGGCAGCCTATCCACTGCACAACAGCACTGGGGATCTCTGCTTTCCCAGAGACTCAGCATGTCACGGTGCTCGTTCTCGGCAGAAACTTTTTCTGAAAAGGCAAACGTCTGGCTCCTCCTCCCACAAGGAAGCTGCCAGCCCTGAAATCTCTTGTAGGTCTTCACTATCCCTCTGCAGCCTATCTTTAGCCGCAACAGCACTGGGGATCTCTGCTTTCCCAGAGACTCAGCATGTCACGGTGCTCGTTCTCGGCAGAAACTTTTTCTGAAAAGGCAAACGTCTGGCTCCTTCTACCACAAGGAAGGTGCCAGCCCTGAAAGATCTTGCTGGTCTTCACCGTCCCCCTGCAGCCTATCCACAGGCACAACAGCACTGGGGATCTCTGCTTTCCCAGACACTCAGCATGTCACGGTGCTCGTTCTCGGCAGAAACTTTTTCTGAAAAGGCAAACGTCTGGCTCCTTCTACTACAAGGTAGGTCCAGCCCTTAAACATCTTGCTCGTCTTCACTATCCCTCTGCAGCCTATCTTTAGCCGCAACAGTTCTGGGGACCTCTGCTTTCCCAGAGACTCAGCATGTCACGGTGCTCGTTCTCGGCAGAAACTTTTTCTGAAAAGGCAAACGTCTGGCTCCTTCTCCCACAAGGAAGCTGCCAGCCCTGAAAGATCTTGCTGGTCTTCACCGTCCCCCTGCAGCCTATCCACAGGCACAACAGCACTGGGGATCTCGGCTATCCCAGAGACTCAGCATGTCAGGGTGCTCGTTCTCGGCAGAAACTTTTTCTGAAAAGGCAAACACCTGGCTCCTTCTCCCACAAGGAAGGTGCCAACCCTGAAAGATCTTGCTGGTCTTCACTGTCCCCCTGCAGCCTATCCACAGGCACAACAGCACTGGGGATCTCTGCTTTCCCAGAGACTCAGCATGTCACGGTGCTCGTTCTCGGCAGAAACTTTTTCTGAAAAGGCAAACGTCTGGCTCCTTCTCCCACAAGGAAGCTGCCAGCCCTGAAATCTCTTGTAGGTCTTCACTATCCCTCTGCAGCCTATCTTTAGCCGCAACAGCACTGGGGATCTCTGCTTTCCCAGAGACTCAGCATGTCACGGTGCTCGTTCTCGGCAGAAACTTTTTCTGAAAAGGCAAACGTCTGGCTCCTTCTCCCACAAGGAAGGTGCCAGCCCTGAAAGATCTTGCTGGTCTTCACTGTCCCCCGGCAGCCTATCCACAGGCACAACAGCACTGGGGATCTCTGCTTTCCCAGAGACTCAGCATGTCACGGTGCTCGTTCTCGGCAGAAACTTTTTCTGAAAAGGCAAACGTCTGGCTCCTCCTCCCACAAGGAAGCTGCCAGCCCTGAAATCTCTTGTAGGTCTTCACTCTCCCTCTGCAGCCTATCTTTAGCCGCAACAGCACTGGGGATCTCTGCTTTCCCAGAGACTCAGCATGTCACGGTGCTCGTTCTCGGCAGAAACTTTTTCTGAAAAGGCAAACGTCTGGCTCCTTCTACCACAAGGAAGGTGCCAGCCCTGAAAGATCTTGCTGGTCTTCACCGTCCCCCTGCAGCCTATCCACAGGCACAACAGCACTGGGGATCTCTGCTTTCCCAGAGACTCAGCATGTCACGGTGCTCGTTCTCGGCAGAAACTTTTTCTGAAAAGGCAAACGTCTGGCTCCTTCTCCCACAAGGAAGCTGCCAGCCCTGAAAGCTCTTGCAGGTCTTCACTATCCATCTGCAGGCTATCTTTAGACGCAACAGCACTGGGGATCTCTGCTTTCCCAGAGACTCAGCATGTCACGGTGCTCGTTCTCGGCAGAAACTTTTTCTGAAAAGGCAAACGTCTGGCTCCTTCTCCTACAAGGTAGGTCCAGCCCTTAAACATCTTGCTCGTCTTCACTATCCCTCTGCAGCCTATCTTTAGCCGCAACAGTTCTGGGGACCTCTGCTTTCCCAGAGACTCAGCATGTCACGGTGCTCGTTCTCGGCAGAAACTTTTTCTGAAAAGGCAAACGTCTGGCTCCTTCTCCCACAAGGAAGCTGCCAGCCCTGAAAGATCTTGCTGGTCTTCACCGTCCCCCTGCAGCCTATCCACAGGCACAACAGCACTGGGGATCTCGGCTAGCCCAGAGACTCAGCATGTCACGGTGCTCGTTCTCGGCAGAAACTTTTTCTGAAAAGGCAAACGTCTGGCTCCTTCTCCCACAAGGAAGGTGCCAGCCCTAAAAGCTCTTGCAGGTCTTCACTATTCCTCTGCAGCCTATCTTTAGCCACAACAGCACTGGGGATCTCTGCTTTCCCAGAGACTCAGCATGTCACGGTGCTCGTTCTCGGCAGAAACTTTTTCTGAAAAGGCAAACGTCTGGCTCCTTCTCCCACAAGGAAGGTGCCAGCCCTGAAAGATCTTGCTGGTCTTCACCGTCCCCCGGCAGCCTATCCACAGGCACAACAGCACTGGGGATCTCTGCTTTCCCAGAGACTCAGCATGTCACGGTGCTCGTTCTCGGCAGAAACTTTTTCTGAAAAGGCAAACATCTGGCTCCTTCTCCCACAAGGAAGGTGCCAGCCCTGAAAGATCTTGCTGGTCTTCACTGTCCCCCTGCAGCCTATCCACAGGCACAACAGCACTGAGGATCTCTGCTTTCCCAGAGACTCAGCATGTCACGGTGCTCGTTCTCGGCAGAAACTTTTTCTGAAAAGGCAAACGTCTGGCTCCTCCTCCCACAAGGAAGCTGCCAGCCCTGAAATCTCTTGTAGGTCTTCACTATCCCTCTGCAGCCTATCTTTAGCCGCAACAGCACTGGGGATCTCTGCTTTCCCAGAGACTCAGCATGTCACGGTGCTCGTTCTCGGCAGAAACTTTTTCTGAAAAGGCAAACGTCTGGCTCCTTCTACCACAAGGAAGGTGCCAGCCCTGAAAGATCTTGCTGGTCTTCACCGTCCCCCTGCAGCCTATCCACAGGCACAACAGCACTGGGGATCTCTGCTTTCCCAGACACTCACATGTCACGGTGCTCGTTCTCGGCAGAAACTTTTTCTGAAAAGGCAAACGTCTGGCTCCTTCTCCCACAAGGAAGCTGCCAGCCCTGAAAGATCTTGCAGGTCTTCACTATCCGTCTGCAGGCTATCTTTAGACGCAACAGCACTGGGGATCTCTGCTTTCCCAGACACTCAGCATGTCACGGTGCTCATTCTCGGCAGAAACTTTTTCTGAAAAGGCAAACGTCTGGCTCCTTCTACTACAAGGTAGGTCCAGCCCTTAAACATCTTGCTCGTCTTCACTATCCCTCTGCAGCCTATCTTTAGCCGCAACAGTTCTGGGGACCTCTGCTTTCCCAGAGACTCAGCATGTCACGGTGCTCGTTCTCGGCAGAAACTTTTTCTGAAAAGGCAAACGTCTGGCTCCTTCTCCCACAAGGAAGCTGCCAGCCCTGAAAGATCTTCCTGGTCTTCACCGTCCCCCTGCAGCCTATCCACAGGCACAACAGCACTGGGGATCTCTGCTTTCCCAGAGACTCAGCATGTCAGGGTGCTCGTTCTCGGCAGAAACTTTTTCTGAAAAGGCAAACATCTGGCTCCTTCTCCCACAAGGAAGGTGCCAACCCTGAAAGATCTTGCTGGTCTTCACTGTCCCCCTGCAGCCTATCCACAGGCACAACAGCACTGAGGATCTCTGCTTTCCCAGAGACTCAGCATGTCACGGTGCTCGTTCTCGGCAGAAACTTTTTCTGAAAAGGCAAACGTCTGGCTCCTTCTCCCACAAGGAAGCTGCCAGCCCTGAAATCTCTTGTAGGTCTTCACTATCCCTCTGCAGCCTATCTTTAGCCGCAACAGCACTGGGGATCTCTGCTTTCCCAGACACTCAGCATGTCACGGTGCTCGTTCTCGGCAGAAACTTTTTCTGAAAAGGCAAACGTCTGGCTCCTTCTCCCACAAGGATGGTGCCAGCCCTGAAAGATCTTGCTGGTCTTCACTGTCCCCCTGCAGCCTATCCACAGGCACAACAGCACTGAGGATCTCTGCTTTCCCAGAGACTCAGCATGTCACGGTGCTCGTTCTCGGCAGAAACTTTTTCTGAAAAGGCAAACGTCTGACTCCTTCTCCCACAAGGAAGCTGCCAGCCCTGAAATCTCTTGTAGGTCTTCACTATCCCTCTGCAGCCTATCTTTAGCCGCAACAGCACTGGGGATCTCTGCTTTCCCAGACACTCAGCATGTCACGGTGCTCGTTCTCGGCAGAAACTTTTTCTGAAAAGGAAAACGTCTGGCTCCTTCTACCACAAGGAAGCTGCCAGCCCTGAAAGATCTTGCTGGTCTTCACCATCCCCCTGCAGCCTATCCACAGGCACAACAGCACTGGGGATCTCTGCTTTCCCAGACACTCAGAATGTCACGGTGCTCGTTCTCGGCAGAACCTTTTTCTGAAAAGGCAAACGTCTGGCTCCTTCTCCCACAAGGAAGCTGCCAGCCCTGAAATCTCTTGTAGGTCTTCACTATCCCTCTGCAGCCTATCTTTAGCCGCAACAGCACTGGGGATCTCTGCTTTCCCAGAGACTCAGCATGTCACGGTGCTCGTTCTCGGCAGAAAACTTTTTCTGAAAAGGCAAACGTCTGGCTCCTTCTCCCACAAGGAAGCTGCCAGCCCTGAAAGCTCTTGCAGGTCTTCACTATCCCGCTGCAGCCTATCCACAGGCACAACAGCACTGGGGATCTCTGCTTTCCCAGAGACTCAGCATGTCACGGTGCTCGTTCTCGGCAGAACCTTTTTCTGAAAAGGCAAACGTCCGGCTCCTTCTCCCACAAGGAAGCTGCCAGCCCTGAAAGATCTTGCTGGTCTTCACCGTCCCCCTGCAGTCTATCCACAGGCAAAACAGCACTGGGGATCTCTGATTCCCAGAGACTCAGCATGTCACGGTGCTCGTTCTCGGCAGAAACGTTTTCTGAAAAGGCAAACGTCTGGCTACTTCTCCCACAAGAAGGTGCCAGACCTGAAAGCTCTTGCAGGTCTTCACTATTCCTCTGCAGCCTATCTTTAGCCGCAACAGCACTGCGTATCTCTGCTTTTCCAGAGACTCAGCATGTCACGGTGCTCGTTCTCGGCAGAAACTTTTTCTGAAAAGGCAAACGTCTGGCTCCTCCTCCCACAAGGAAGCTGCCAGCCCTGAAATCTCTTGTAGGTCTTCACTATCCCTCAGCAGCCTATCTTTAGCCGCAACAGCACTGGGGATCTCTGCTTTCCCAGAGACTCAGCATGTCACGGTGCTCGTTCTCGGCAGAAACTTTTTCTGAAAAGGCAAACGTCTGGCTCCTTCTCCCACAAGGAAGCTGCCAGCCCTGAAAGATCTTGCTGGTCTTCACCGTCCCCCTGCAGCCTATCCACAGGCACAACAGCACTGGGGATCTCGGCTTTCCCAGAGACTCAGCATGTCACGGTGCTCGTTCTCGGCAGAAACTTTTTCTGAAAAGGCAAACGTCTGGCTCCTTCTCCCACAAGGAAGCTGCCAGACCTGAAATCTCTTGTAAGTCTTCACTATCCCTCAGCAGCCTATCTTTAGCCGCAACAGCACTGGGGATCTCTGCTTTCCCAGAGACTCAGCATGTCACGGTGCTCGTTCTCGGCAGAAACTTTTTCTGAAAAGGCAAACGTGTGGCTCCTTCTCCCAAAAGGAAGGTGCCAGCCCTGAAAGCTCTTGCAGGTCTTCACTATCCCTCTGCAGCCTATCTTTAGCCACAACAGCACTGGGGATCTCTGCTTTCCCAGAGACTCAGCATGTCACGGTGCTCGTTCTCGGCAGAAACTTTTTCTGAAAAGGCAAACGTCTGGCTCCTTCTCCTACAAGGTAGGTCCAGCCCTTAAACATCTTGCTCGTCTTCACTATCCCTCTGCAGCCTATCTTTAGCCGCAACAGTTCTGGGGACCTCTGCTTTCCCAGAGACTCAGCATGTCACGGTGCTCGTTCTCGGCAGAAACTTTTTCTGAAAAGGCAAACGTCTGGCTCCTTCTCCCACAAGGAAGCTGCCAGCCCTGAAAGATCTTGCTGGTCTTCACCGTCCCCCTGCAGCCTATCCACAGGCACAACAGCACTGGGGATCTCGGCTATCCCAGAGACTCAGCATGTCACGGTGCTCGTTCTCGGCAGAAACTTTTTCTGAAAAGGCAAACGTCTGGCTCCTTCTCCCACAAGGAAGGTGCCAGCCCTAAAAGCTCTTGCAGGTCTTCACTATTCCTCTGCAGCCTATCTTTAGCCGCAACAGCACTGGGGATCTCTGCTTTCCCAGAGACTCAGCATGTCACGGTGCTCGTTCTCGGCAGAAACTTTTTCTGAAAAGGCAAACGTCTGGCTCCTTCTCCCACAAGGAAGGTGCCAGCCCTGAAAGATCTTGCTGGTCTTCACCGTCCCGCGGCAGCCTATCCACAGGCACAACAGCACTGGGGATCTCTGCTTTCCCAGAGACTCAGCATGTCAGGGTGCTCGTTCTCGGCAGAAACTTTTTCTGAAAAGGCAAACATCTGGCTCCTTCTCCCACAAGGAAGGTGCCAGCCCTGAAAGATCTTGCTGGTCTTCACTGTCCCCCTGCAGCCTATCCACAGGCACAACAGCACTGAGGATCTCTGCTTTCCCAGAGACTCAGCATGTCACGGTGCTCGTTCTCGGCAGAAACTTTTTCTGAAAAGGCAAACGTCTGGCTCCTTCTCCCACAAGGAAGCTGCCAGCCCTGAAATCTCTTGTAGGTCTTCACTATCCCTCTGCAGCCTATCTTTAGCCGCAACAGCACTGGGGATCTCTGCTTTCCCAGAGACTCAGCATGTCACGGTGCTCGTTCTCGGCAGAAACTTTTTCTGAAAAGGCAAACGTCTGGCTCCTTCTCCCACAAGGAAGGTGCCAGCCCTGAAAGATCTTGCTGGTCTTCACCGTCCCCCGGCAGCCTATCCACAGGCACAACAGCACTGGGGATCTCTGCTTTCCCAGAGACTCAGCATGTCACGGTGCTCGTTCTCGGCAGAAACTTTTTCTGAAAAGGCAAACATCTGGCTCCTTCTCCCACAAGGAAGCTGCCAGCCCTGAAAGATCTTGCTGGTCTTCACTGTCCCCCTGCAGCCTATCCACAGGCACAACAGCACTGAGGATCTCTGCTTTCCCAGAGACTCAGCATGTCACGTTGCTCGTTCTCGGCAGAAACTTTTTCTGAAAAGGCAAACGTCTGGCTCCTTCTACCACAAGGAAGCTGCCAGCCCTGAAATCTCTTGTAGGTCTTCACTATCCCTCTGCAGCCTATCTTTAGCCGCAACAGCACTGGGGATCTCTGCTTTCCCAGAG
Source organism: Astur gentilis (assembly GCF_929443795.1). Lineage (NCBI taxonomy): Eukaryota > Metazoa > Chordata > Aves > Accipitriformes > Accipitridae > Astur > Astur gentilis. The sequence continues at coordinate 3,930,412 of NW_026061079.1, read as the reverse complement.
ACTCAGCATGTCACGGTGCTCGTTCTCGGCAGAAACTTTTTCTGAAAAGGCAAACGTCTGGCTCCTTCTACCACAAGGAAGGTGCCAGCCCTGAAAGATCTTGCTGGTCTTCACCGTCCCCCTGCAGCCTATCCACAGGCACAACAGCACTGGGGATCTCTGCTTTCCCAGACACTCAGCATGTCACGGTGCTCGTTCTCGGCAGAAACTTTTTCTGAAAAGGCAAACGTCTGGCTCCTTCTACTACAAGGTAGGTCCAGCCCTTAAACATCTTGCTCGTCTTCACTATCCCTCTGCAGCCTATCTTTAGCCGCAACAGTTCTGGGGACCTCTGCTTTCCCAGAGACTCAGCATGTCACGGTGCTCGTTCTCGGCAGAAACTTTTTCTGAAAAGGCAAACGTCTGGCTCCTTCTCCCACAAGGAAGCTGCCAGCCCTGAAAGATCTTGCTGGTCTTCACCGTCCCCCTGCAGCCTATCCACAGGCACAACAGCACTGGGGATCTCGGCTATCCCAGAGACTCAGCATGTCAGGGTGCTCGTTCTCGGCAGAAACTTTTTCTGAAAAGGCAAACATCTGGCTCCTTCTCCCACAAGGAAGGTGCCAACCCTGAAAGATCTTGCTGGTCTTCACTGTCCCCCTGCAGCCTATCCACAGGCACAACAGCACTGAGGATCTCTGCTTTCCCAGAGACTCAGCATGTCACGGTGCTCGTTCTCGGCAGAAACTTTTTCTGAAAAGGCAAACGTCTGGCTCCTTCTCCCACAAGGAAGCTGCCAGCCCTGAAAGATCTTGCTGGTCTTCACCGTCCCCCTGCAGCCTATCCACAGGCACAACAGCACTGGGGATCTCGGCTTTCCCAGAGACTCAGCATGTCACGGTGCTCGTTCTCGGCAGAAACTTTTTCTGAAAAGGCAAACGTCTGGCTCCTTCTCCCACAAGGAAGCTGCCAGACCTGAAATCTCTTGTAAGTCTTCACTATCCCTCAGCAGCCTATCTTTAGCCGCAACAGCACTGGGGATCTCTGCTTTCCCAGAGACTCAGCATGTCACGGTGCTCGTTCTCGGCAGAAACTTTTTCTGAAAAGGCAAACGTGTGGCTCCTTCTCCCAAAAGGAAGGTGCCAGCCCTGAAAGCTCTTGCAGGTCTTCACTATCCCTCTGCAGCCTATCTTTAGCCACAACAGCACTGGGGATCTCTGCTTTCCCAGAGACTCAGCATGTCACGGTGCTCGTTCTCGGCAGAAACTTTTTCTGAAAAGGCAAACGTCTGGCTCCTTCTCCTACAAGGTAGGTCCAGCCCTTAAACATCTTGCTCGTCTTCACTATCCCTCTGCAGCCTATCTTTAGCCGCAACAGTTCTGGGGACCTCTGCTTTCCCAGAGACTCAGCATGTCACGGTGCTCGTTCTCGGCAGAAACTTTTTCTGAAAAGGCAAACGTCTGGCTCCTTCTCCCACAAGGAAGCTGCCAGCCCTGAAAGATCTTGCTGGTCTTCACCGTCCCCCTGCAGCCTATCCACAGGCACAACAGCACTGGGGATCTCGGCTATCCCAGAGACTCAGCATGTCACGGTGCTCGTTCTCGGCAGAAACTTTTTCTGAAAAGGCAAACGTCTGGCTCCTTCTCCCACAAGGAAGGTGCCAGCCCTAAAAGCTCTTGCAGGTCTTCACTATTCCTCTGCAGCCTATCTTTAGCCGCAACAGCACTGGGGATCTCTGCTTTCCCAGAGACTCAGCATGTCACGGTGCTCGTTCTCGGCAGAAACTTTTTCTGAAAAGGCAAACGTCTGGCTCCTTCTCCCACAAGGAAGGTGCCAGCCCTGAAAGATCTTGCTGGTCTTCACCGTCCCGCGGCAGCCTATCCACAGGCACAACAGCACTGGGGATCTCTGCTTTCCCAGAGACTCAGCATGTCAGGGTGCTCGTTCTCGGCAGAAACTTTTTCTGAAAAGGCAAACATCTGGCTCCTTCTCCCACAAGGAAGGTGCCAGCCCTGAAAGATCTTGCTGGTCTTCACTGTCCCCCTGCAGCCTATCCACAGGCACAACAGCACTGAGGATCTCTGCTTTCCCAGAGACTCAGCATGTCACGGTGCTCGTTCTCGGCAGAAACTTTTTCTGAAAAGGCAAACGTCTGGCTCCTTCTCCCACAAGGAAGCTGCCAGCCCTGAAATCTCTTGTAGGTCTTCACTATCCCTCTGCAGCCTATCTTTAGCCGCAACAGCACTGGGGATCTCTGCTTTCCCAGAGACTCAGCATGTCACAGTGCTCGTTCTCGGCAGAAACTTTTTCTGAAAAGGCAAACGTCTGGCTCCTTCTCCCACAAGGAAGGTGCCAGCCCTGAAAGATCTTGCTGGTCTTCACCGTCCCCCGGCAGCCTATCCACAGGCACAACAGCACTGGGGATCTCTGCTTTCCCAGAGACTCAGCATGTCACGGTGCTCGTTCTCGGCAGAAACTTTTTCTGAAAAGGCAAACATCTGGCTCCTTCTCCCACAAGGAAGGTGCCAGCCCTGAAAGATCTTGCTGGTCTTCACTGTCCCCCTGCAGCCTATCCACAGGCACAACAGCACTGAGGATCTCTGCTTTCCCAGAGACTCAGCATGTCACGTTGCTCGTTCTCGGCAGAAACTTTTTCTGAAAAGGCAAACGTCTGGCTCCTTCTACCACAAGGAAGCTGCCAGCCCTGAAATCTCTTGTAGGTCTTCACTATCCCTCTGCAGCCTATCTTTAGCCGCAACAGCACTGGGGATCTCTGCTTTCCCAGAGACTCAGCATGTCACGGTGCTCGTTCTCGGCAGAAACTTTTTCTGAAAAGGCAAACGTCTGGCTCCTTCTACCACAAGGAAGGCGCCAGCCCTGAAAGATCTTGCTGGTCTTCACCGTCCCCCTGCAGCCTATCCACAGGCACAACAGCACTGGGGATCTCTGCTTTCCCAGACACTCAGCATGTCACGGTGCTCGTTCTCGGCAGAAACTTTTTCTGAAAAGGCAAACGTCTGGCTCCTTCTACTACAAGGTAGGTCCAGCCCTTAAACATCTTGCTCGTCTTCACTATCCCTCTGCAGCCTATCTTTAGCCGCAACAGTTCTGGGGACCTCTGCTTTCCCAGAGACTCAGCATGTCACGGTGCTCGTTCTCGGCAGAAACTTTTTCTGAAAAGGCAAACGTCTGGCTCCTTCTCCCACAAGGAAGCTGCCAGCCCTGAAAGATCTTGCTGGTCTTCACCGTCCCCCTGCAGCCTATCCACAGGCACAACAGCACTGGGGATCTCGGCTATCCCAGAGACTCAGCATGTCAGGGTGCTCGTTCTCGGCAGAAACTTTTTCTGAAAAGGCAAACATCTGGCTCCTTCTCCCACAAGGAAGGTGCCAACCCTGAAAGATCTTGCTGGTCTTCACTGTCCCCCTGCAGCCTATCCACAGGCACAACAGCACTGAGGATCTCTGCTTTCCCAGAGACTCAGCATGTCACGGTGCTCGTTCTCGGCAGAAACTTTTTCTGAAAAGGCAAACGTCTGGCTCCTTCTCCCACAAGGAAGCTGCCAGCCCTGAAATCTCTTGTAGGTCTTCACTATCCCTCTGCAGCCTATCTTTAGCCGCAACAGCACTGGGGATCTCTGCTTTCCCAGAGACTCAGCATGTCACGGTGCTCGTTCTCGGCAGAAACTTTTTCTGAAAAGGCAAACGTCTGGCTCCTTCTCCCACAAGGAAGGTGCCAGCCCTGAAAGATCTTGCTGGTCTTCACTGTCCCCCGGCAGCCTATCCACAGGCACAACAGCACTGGGGATCTCTGCTTTCCCAGAGACTCAGCATGTCACGGTGCTCGTTCTCGGCAGAAACTTTTTCTGAAAAGGCAAACGTCTGTCTCCTCCTCCCACAAGGAAGCTGCCAGCCCTGAAATCTCTTGTAGGTCTTCACTATCCCTCTGCAGCCTATCTTTAGCCGCAACAGCACTGGGGATCTCTGCTTTCCCATAGACTCAGCATGTCACGGTGCTCGTTCTCGGCAGAAACTTTTTCTGAAAAGGCAAACGTCTGGCTCCTTCTACTACAAGGTAGGTCCAGCCCTTAAACATCTTGCTCGTCTTCACTATCCCTCTGCAGCCTATCTTTAGCCGCAACAGTTCTGGGGACCTCTGCTTTCCCAGAGACTCAGCATGTCACGGTGCTCGTTCTCGGCAGAAACTTTTTCTGAAAAGGCAAACGTCTGGCTCCTTCTCCCACAAGGAAGCTGCCAGCCCTGAAAGATCTTGCTGGTCTTCACCGTCCCCCTGCAGCCTATCCACAGGCACAACAGCACTGGGGATCTCGGCTATCCCAGAGACTCAGCATGTCAGGGTGCTCGTTCTCGGCAGAAACTTTTTCTGAAAAGGCAAACATCTGGCTCCTTCTCCCACAAGGAAGGTGCCAACCCTGAAAGATCTTGCTGGTCTTCACTGTCCCCCTGCAGCCTATCCACAGGCACAACAGCACTGAGGATCTCTGCTTTCCCAGAGACTCAGCATGTCACGGTGCTCGTTCTCGGCAGAAACTTTTTCTGAAAAGGCAAACGTCTGGCTCCTTCTCCCACAAGGAAGCTGCCAGCCCTGAAATCTCTTGTAGGTCTTCACTATCCCTCTGCAGCCTATCTTTAGCCGCAACAGCACTGGGGATCTCTGCTTTCCCAGAGACTCAGCATGTCACGGTGCTCGTTCTCGGCAGAAACTTTTTCTGAAAAGGCAAACGTCTGGCTCCTTCTCCCACAAGGAAGGTGCCAGCCCTGAAAGATCTTGCTGGTCTTCACTGTCCCCCGGCAGCCTATCCACAGGCACAACAGCACTGGGGATCTCTGCTTTCCCAGAGACTCAGCATGTCACGGTGCTCGTTCTCGGCAGAAACTTTTTCTGAAAAGGCAAACGTCTGGCTCCTCCTCCCACAAGGAAGCTGCCAGCCCTGAAATCTCTTGTAGGTCTTCACTATCCCTCTGCAGCCTATCTTTAGCCGCAACAGCACTGGGGATCTCTGCTTTCCCATAGACTCAGCATGTCACGGTGCTCGTTCTCGGCAGAAACTTTTTCTGAAAAGGCAAACGTCTGGCTCCTTCTACCACAAGGAAGGTGCCAGCCCTGAAAGATCTTGCTGGTCTTCACCGTCCCCCTGCAGCCTATCCACAGGCACAACAGCACTGGGGATCTCTGCTTTCCCAGAGACTCAGCATGTCACGGTGCTCGTTCTCGGCAGAAACTTTTTCTGAAAAGGCAAACGTCTGGCTCCTTCTCCCACAAGGAAGCTGCCAGCCCTGAAAGCTCTTGCAGGTCTTCACTATCCGTCTGCAGGCTATCTTTAGACGCAACAGCACTGGGGATCTCTGCTTTCCCAGAGACTCAGCATGTCACGGTGCTCGTTCTCGGCAGAAACTTTTTCTGAAAAGGCAAACGTCTGGCTCCTTCTCCTACAAGGTAGGTCCAGCCCTTAAACATCTTGCTCGTCTTCACTATCCCTCTGCAGCCTATCTTTAGCCGCAACAGTTCTGGGGACCTCTGCTTTCCCAGAGACTCAGCATGTCACGGTGCTCGTTCTCGGCAGAAACTTTTTCTGAAAAGGCAAACGTCTGGCTCCTTCTCCCACAAGGAAGCTGCCAGCCCTGAAAGATCTTGCTGGTCTTCACCGTCCCCCTGCAGCCTATCCACAGGCACAACAGCACTGGGGATCTCGGCTATCCCAGAGACTCAGCATGTCACGGTGCTCGTTCTCGGCAGAAACTTTTTCTGAAAAGGCAAACGATGGCTCCTTCTCCCACAAGGAAGGTGCCAGCCCTGAAAGATCTTGCTGGTCTTCACTGTCCCCCTGCAGCCTATCCACAGGCACAACAGCACTGAGGATCTCTGCTTTCCCAGAGACTCAGCATGTCACGATGCTCGTTCTCGGCAGAAACTTTTTCTGAAAAGGCAAACGTCTGGCTCCTTCTCCCACAAGGAAGGTACCAGACCTAAAAGCACTTGCTGTTCTTCACCGTCCCCCTGCAGCCTATCTTTAGCCACAACAGCACTGGGGATCTCTGCTTTCCCAGAGACTCAGCATGTCACGGTGCTCGTTCTCGGCAGAAACTTTTTCTGAAAAGGCAAACGTCTGGCTCCTTCTCCCACAAGGAAGGTGCCAGCCCTGAAAGCTCTTGCAGGTCTTCACTGTCCCCCTGCAGCCTATCTTTAGCCACAACAGCACTGGGGATCTCTGCTTTCCCAGAGACTCAGAATGTCACGGTGCTCGTTCTCGGCAGAAACTTTTTCTGAAAAGGCAAACGTCTGGCTCCTTCTCCCACAAGGTAGGTACCAGCCCTTAAAGATCTTGCTCGTCTTCACTATCCCTCTGCAGCCTATCTTTAGCCGCAACAGCACTGGGGATCTCTGCTTTCCCAGATACTCAGCATGTCACGGTGCTCGTTCTCGGCAGAAACTTTTTCTGAAAAGGCAAACGTCTGGCTCCTTCTCCCACAAGGAAGCTGCCAGCCCTGAAAGATCTTGCTGGTCTTCACCGTCCCCCTGCAGCCTATCTTTAGCCGCAACAGCACTGGGGATCTCGGCTTTCCCAGAGACTCAGCATGTCACGGTGCTCGTTCTCGGCAGAAACTTTTTCTGAAAAGGCAAACGTCTGGCTCCTTCTCCCACAAGGAAGGTGCCAGCCCTGAAAGCTCTTGCAGGTCTTCACTATTCCTCTGCAGCCTATCTTTAGCCGCAACAGCACTGCGTATCTCTGCTTTTCCAGAGACTCAGCATGTCACGGTGCTCGTTCTCGGCAGAAACTTTTTCTGAAAAGGCAAACGTCTGGCTCCTTCTCCCACAAGGAAGCTGCCAGCCCTGAAAGCTCTTGCAGGTCTTCGCTATTCCTCTGCAGCCTATCTTTAGCCGCAACAGCACTGGGGATCTCTGCTTTCCCAGAGACTCAGCATGTCACGGTGCTCGTTCTCGGCAGAAACTTTTTCTGAAAAGGCAAACGTCTGGCTCCTTCTCCCACAAGGAAGCTGCCATCCCTGAAAGATCTTGCTGGTCTTCACCGTCCCCCTGCAGTCTATCCACAGGCAAAACATCACTGGGGATCTCTGATTTCCAGAGACTCAGCATGTCACGGTGCTCGTTCTCGGCAGAAACTTTTTCTGAAAAGGCAAACGTCTGGCTACTTCTCCCACAAGAAGGTGCCAGCCCTGAAAGCTCTTGCAGATCTTCACTATCCCTCTGCAGCCTATCTTTAGCCGCAACAGCACTGCGTATCTCTGCTTTTCCAGAGACTCAGCATGTCACGGTGCTCGTTCTTGGCAGAAACATTTTCTGAAAAGGCAAACGTCTGGCTCCTTCTCCCACAAGGAAGCTGCCAGCCCTGAAAGATCTTGCTGGTCTTCACCGTCCCCCTGCAGTCTATCCACTGGCAAAACAGCACTGGGGATCTCTGCTTTCCCAGACACTCAGCATGTCACGGTGCTCGTTCTCGGCAGAAACGTTTTCTGAAAAGGCAAACGTCTGGCTCCTTCTCCCACAAGGAAGCTGCCAGCCCTGAAAGATCTTGCTGGTCTTCACCGTCCCCCTGCAGCCTATCCACAGGCACAACAGCACTGGGGATCTCGGCTATCCCAGAGACTCAGCATGTCACGGTGCTCGTTCTCGGCAGAAACTTTTTCTGAAAAGGCAAACGTCTGGCTCCTTCTCCCACAAGAAGGTGCCAGCCCTGAAAGCTCTTGCAGATCTTCACTATCCCTCTGCAGCCTATCTTTAGCCGCAACAGCACTGCGTATCTCTGCTTTTCCAGAGACTCAGCATGTCACGGTGCTCGTTCTCGGCAGAAACTTTTTCTGAAAAGGCAAACGTCTGGCTCCTTCTCCCACAAGGAAGGTTCCAGTCATGAAAGCTCTTGCAGGTCTTCACTATTCCTCTGCAGCCTATCTTTATCCGCAACAGCACTGCGTATCTCTGCTTTTCCAGAGACTCAGCATGTCACGGTGCTCGTTCTCGTCAGAAACTTTTTCTGAAAAGGCAAACGTCTGGGTCCATCTCCCACAAGGAAGGTGCCAGCCCTGAAAGATCTTGCTGGTCTTCACCGTCCCGCGGCAGCCTATCCACAGGCACAACAGCACTGGGGATCTCTGCTTTCCCAGAGACTCAGCATGTCAGGGTGCTCGTTCTCGGCAGAAACTTTTTCTGAAAAGGCAAACATCTGGCTCCTTCTCCCACAAGGAAGGTGCCAACCCTGAAAGATCTTGCTGGTCTTCACTGTCCCCCTGCAGCCTATCCACAGGCACAACAGTACTGAGGATCTCTGCTTTCCCAGAGACTTAGCATGTCACGGTGCTCGTTCTCGGCAGAAACTTTTTCTGAAAAGGCAAAAGTCTGGCTCCTTCTCCCACAAGGAAGGTGCCAGCCCTAAAAGATCTTGCTGGTCTTCACCGTCCCCCTGCAGCCTATCCACAGGCACAACAGCACTGGGGATCTCTGCTTTCCCAGAGACTCAGCATGTCACGGTGCTCGTTCTCGGCAGAAACTTTTTCTGAAAAGGCAAACGTCTGGCTCCTTCTCCCACAAGGAAGGTGCCAGCCCTAAAAGCTCTTGCAGGTCTTCACTATTCCTCTGCAGCCTATCTTTAGCCGCAACAGCACTGGGGATCTCTGCTTTCCCAGAGACTCAGCATGTCACGGTGCTCGTTCTCGGCAGAAACTTTTTCTGAAAAGGCAAACGTCTGGCTCCTTCTCCCACAAGGAAGGTGCCAGCCCTGAAAGATCTTGCTGGTCTTCACCGTCCCCCTGCAGCCTATCCACAGGCACAACAGCACTGGGGATCTCTGCTTTCCCAGAGACTCAGCATGTCAGGGTGCTCGTTCTTGGCAGAAACTTTTTCTGAAAAGGCAAAAGTCTGGTTCCTTCTCCCACAAGGAAGGTGCCAGCCCTAAAAGCTCTTGCAGGTCTTCACTATTCCTCTGCAGCCTATCTTTAGCCGCAACAGCACTGGGGATCTCTGCTTTCCCAGAGACTCAGCATGTCACGGTGCTCGTTCTCGGCAGAAACTTTTTCTGAAAAGGCAAACGTCTGGCTCCTTCTCCCACAAGGAAGCTGCCAGCCCTGAAATCTCTTGTAGGTCTTCACTATCCCTCTGCAGCCTATCTTTAGCCGCAACAGCACTGGGGATCTCTGCTTTCCCAGAGACTCAGCATGTCACGGTGCTCGTTCTCGGCAGAAACTTTTTCTGAAAAGGCAAACGTCTGGCTCCTTCTCCCACAAGGAAGGTGCCAGCCCTGAAAGATCTTGCTGGTCTTCACTGTCCCCCGGCAGCCTATCCACAGGCACAACAGCACTGGGGATCTCTGCTTTCCCAGAGACTCAGCATGTCACGGTGCTCGTTCTCGGCAGAAACTTTTTCTGAAAAGGCAAACGTCTGGCTCCTTCTCCCACAAGGAAGCTGCCAGCCCTGAAATCTCTTGTAGGTCTTCACTATCCCTCTGCAGCCTATCTTTAGCCGCAACAGCACTGGGGATCTCTGCTTTCCCAGAGACTCAGCATGTCACGGTGCTCGTTCTCGGCAGAAACTTTTTCTGAAAAGGCAAACGTCTGGCTCCTTCTCCTACAATGTAGGTCCAGCCCTTAAACATCTTGCTCGTCTTCACTATCCCTCTGCAGCCTATCTTTAGCCGCAACAGTTCTGGGGACCTCTGCTTTCCCAGAGACTCAGCATGTCACGGTGCTCGTTCTCAGCAGAAACTTTTTCTGAAAAGGCAAACGTCTGGCTCCTTCTCCCACAAGGAAGCTGCCAGCCCTGAAAGATCTTGCTGGTCTTCACCGTCCCCCTGCAGTCTATCCACTGGCAAAACAGCACTGGGGATCTCTGCTTTCCCAGAGACTCAGCATGTCAGGGTGCTCGTTCTCGGCAGAAACGTTTTCTGAAAAGGCAAACGTCTGGCTCCTTCTCCCACAAGGAAGGTGCCAGTCATGAAAGCTCTTGCAGGTCTTCACTATTCCTCTGCAGCCTATCTTTAGCCGCAACAGCACTGCGTATCTCTGCTTTTCCAGAGACTCAGCATGTCACGGTGCTCGTTCTCGTCAGAAACTTTTTCTGAAAAGGCAAACGTCTGGCTCCATCTCCCACAAGGAAGGTGCCAGCCCTGAAAGATCTTGCTGGTCTTCACCGTCCCGCGGCAGCCTATCCACAGGCACAACAGCACTGGGGATCTCTGCTTTCCCAGAGACTCAGCATGTCAGGGTGCTCGTTCTCGGCAGAAACTTTTTCTGAAAAGGCAAACATCTGGCTCCTTCTCCCACAAGGAAGGTGCCAACCCTGAAAGATCTTGCTGGTCTTCACTGTCCCCCTGCAGCCTATCCACTGGCACAACAGTACTGAGGATCTCTGCTTTCCCAGAGACTTAGCATGTCACGGTGCTCGTTCTCGGCAGAAACTTTTTCTGAAAAGGCAAACGTCTGGCTCCTTCTCCCACAAGGAAGCTGCCAGCCCTGAAAGATCTTGCTGGTCTTCACTGTCCCCCTGCAGCCTATCCACAGGCACAACAGCACTGGGGATCTCTGCTTTCCCAGAGACTCAGCATGTCACGGTGCTCGTTCTCGGCAGAAACTTTTTCTGAAAAGGCAAACGTCTGGCTCCTTCTCCCACAAGGAAGGTGCCAGCCCTGAAAGATCTTGCTGGACTTCACCGTCCCGCGGCAGCCTATCCACAGGCACAACAGCACTGGGGATCTCTGCTTTCCCAGAGACTCAGCATGTCAGGGTGCTCGTTCTTGGCAGAAACTTTTTCTGAAAAGGCAAACATCTGGCTCCTTCTCCCACAAGGAAGGTGCCAACCCTGAATGATCTTGCTGGTCTTCACTGTGCCCCTGCAGCCTATCCACAGGCACAACAGCACTGAGGATCTCTGCTTTCCCAGAGACTCAGCATGTCACGGTGCTCGTTCTCGGCAGAAACTTTTTCTGAAAAGGCAAACGTCTGGCTCCTTCTCCCACAAGGAAGCTGCCAGCCCTGAAATCTCTTGTAGGTCTTCACGATCCCTCTGCAGCCTATCTTTAGCCGCAACAGCACTGGGGATCTCTGCTTTCCCAGAGACTCAGCATGTCACGGTGCTCGTTCTCGTCAGAAACTTTTTCTGAAAAGGCAAACGTCTGGCTCCTTCTCCCACAAGGAAGCTGCCAGCCCTGAAAGATCTTGCTGGTCTTCACTGTCCCCCGGCAGCCTATCCACAGGCACAACAGCACTGGGGATCTCTGCTTTCCCAGAGACTCAGCATGTCACGGTGCTCGTTCTCGGCAGAAACTTTTTCTGAAAAGGCAAACGTCTGGCTCCTTCTCCTACAAGGTAGGTCCAGCCCTTAAACATCTTGCTCGTCTTCACTATCCCTCTGCAGCCTATCTTTAGCCGCAACAGTTCTGGGGACCTCTGCTTTCCCAGAGACTCAGCATGTCACGGTGCTCGTTCTCAGCAGAAACTTTTTCTGAAAAGGCAAACGTCTGGCTCCTTCTCCCACAAGGAAGCTGCCAGCCCTGAAAGATCTTGCTGGTCTTCACCGTCCCCCTGCAGCCTATCCACAGGCACAACAGCACTGGGGATCTCGGCTATCCCAGAGACTCAGCATGTCACGGTGCTCGTTCTCGGCAGAAACTTTTTCTGAAAAGGCAAACGTCTGGCTCCATCTCCCACAAGGAAGGTGCCAGCCCTGAAAGATCTTGCTGGTCTTCACCGTCCCGCGGCAGCCTATCCACAGGCACAACAGCACTGGGGATCTCTGCTTTCCCAGAGACTCAGCATGTCAGGGTGCTCGTTCTCGGCAGAAACTTTTTCTGAAAAGGCAAACATCTGGCTCCTTCTCCCACAAGGAAGGTGCCAACCCTGAAAGATCTTGCTGGTCTTCACTGTCCCCCTGCAGCCTATCCACAGGCACAACAGTACTGAGGATCTCTGCTTTCCCAGAGACTTAGCATGTCACGGTGCTCGTTCTCGGCAGAAACTTTTTCTGAAAAGGCAAAAGTCTGGCTCCTTCTCCCACAAGGAAGCTGCCAGCCCTGAAAGATCTTGCTGGTCTTCACCGTCCCCCTGCAGCCTATCCACAGGCACAACTGCACTGGGGATCTCGGCTTTCCCAGAGACTCAGCATGTCACGGTGCTCGTTCTCGGCAGAAACTTTTTCTGAAAAGGCAAACGTCTGGCTCCTTCTCCCACAAGGAAGGTGCCAGCCCTAAAAGCTCTTGCAGGTCTTCACTATTCCTCTGCAGCCTATCTTTAGCCGCAACAGCACTGGGGATCTCTGCTTTCCCAGAGACTCAGCATGTCACGGTGCTCGTTCTCGGCAGAAACTTTTTCTGAAAAGGCAAACGTCTGGCTCCTTCTCCCACAAGGAAGGTGCCAGCCCTGAAAGATCTTGCTGGTCTTCACCGTCCCGCGGCAGCCTATCCACAGGCACAACAGCACTGGGGATCTCTGCTTTCCCAGAGACTCAGCATGTCAGGGTGCTCGTTCTTGGCAGAAACTTTTTCTGAAAAGGCAAACATCTGGCTCCTTCTCCCACAAGGAAGGTGCCAACCCTGAAAGATCTTGCTGGTCTTCACTGTGCCCCTGCAGCCTATCCACAGGCACAACAGCACTGAGGATCTCTGCTTTCCCAGAGACTCAGCATGTCACGGTGCTCGTTCTCGGCAGAAACTTTTTCTGAAAAGGCAAACGTCTGGCTCCTTCTCCCACAAGGAAGCTGCCAGCCCTGAAATCTCTTGTAGGTCTTCACTATCCCTCTGCAGCCTATCTTTAGCCGCAACAGCACTGGGGATCTCTGTTTTCCCAGAGACTCAGCATGTCACGGTGCTCGTTCTCAGCAGAAACTTTTTCTGAAAAGGCAAACGTCTGGCTCCTTCTACCACAAGGAAGGTGCCAGCCCTGAAAGATCTTGCTGGTCTTCACTGTCCCCCGGCAGCCTATCCACAGGCACAACAGCACTGGGGATCTCTGCTTTCCCAGAGACTCAGCATGTCACGGTGCTCGTTCTCGGCAGAAACTTTTTCTGAAAAGGCAAACGTCTGGCTCCTTCTCCCACAAGGAAGCTGCCAGCCCTGAAATCTCTTGTAGGTCTTCACTATCCCTCTGCAGCCTATCTTTAGCCGCAACAGCACTGGGGATCTCTGCTTTCCCAGAGACTCAGCATGTCACGGTGCTCGTTCTCGGCAGAAACTTTTTCTGAAAAGGCAAACGTCTGGCTCCTTCTCCCACAAGGAAGGTGCCAGCCCTGAAAGATCTTGCTGGTCTTCACCGTCCCCCTGCAGCCTATCCACAGGCACAACAGCACTGGGGACCTCTGCTTTCCCAGAGACTCAGCATGTCACGGTGCTCGTTCTCGGCAGAAACTTTTTCTGAAAAGGCAAACGTCTGGCTCCTTCTCCTACAATGTAGGTCCAGCCCTTAAACATCTTGCTCGTCTTCACTATCCCTCTGCAGCCTATCTTTAGCCGCAACAGTTCTGGGGACCTCTGCTTTCCCAGAGACTCAGCATGTCACGGTGCTCGTTCTCAGCAGAAACTTTTTCTGAAAAGGCAAACGTCTGGCTCCTTCTCCCACAAGGAAGCTGCCAGCCCTGAAAGATCTTGCTGGTCTTCACCGTCCCCCTGCAGTCTATCCACTGGCAAAACAGCACTGGGGATCTCTGCTTTCCCAGACACTCAGCATGTCACGGTGCTCGTTCTCGGCAGAAACGTTTTCTGAAAAGGCAAACGTCTGGCTCCATCTCCCACAAGGAAGGTGCCAGCCCTGAAAGATCTTGCTGGTCTTCACCGTCCCGCGGCAGCCTATCCACAGGCACAACAGCACTGGGGATCTCTGCTTTCCCAGAGACTCAGCATGTCAGGGTACTCGTTCTCGGCAGAAACTTTTTCTGAAAAGGCAAACATCTGGCTCCTTCTCCCACAAGGAAGGTGCCAACCCTGAAAGATCTTGCTGGTCTTCACTGTCCCCCTGCAGCCTATCCACAGGCACAACAGTACTGAGGATCTCTGCTTTCCCAGAGACTTAGCATGTCACGGTGCTCGTTCTCGGCAGAAACTTTTTCTGAAAAGGCAAACGTCTGGCTCCTTCTCCCACAAGGAAGCTGCCAGCCCTGAAAGATCTTGCTGGTCTTCACCGTCCCCCTGCAGCCTATCCACAGGCACAACAGCACTGGGGATCTCTGCTTTCCCAGAGACTCAGCATGTCACGGTGCTCGTTCTCGGCAGAAACTTTTTCTGAAAAGGCAAACGTCTGGCTCCTTCTCCCACAAGGAAGGTGCCAGACCTGAAAGATCTTGCTGGACTTCACCGTCCCGCGGCAGCCTATCCACAGGCACAACAGCACTGGGGATCTCTGCTTTCCCAGAGACTCAGCATGTCAGGGTGCTCGTTCTTGGCAGAAACTTTTTCTGAAAAGGCAAACATCTGGCTCCTTCTCCCACAAGGAAGGTGCCAACCCTGAAAGATCTTGCTGGTCTTCACTGTGCCCCTGCAGCCTATCCACAGGCACAACAGCACTGAGGATCTCTGCTTTCCCAGAGACTCAGCATGTCACGGTGCTCGTTCTCGGCAGAAACTTTTTCTGAAAAGGCAAACGTCTGGCTCCTTCTCCCACAAGGAAGCTGCCAGCCCTGAAATCTCTTGCAGGTCTTCACTATCCCTCTGCAGCCTATCTTTAGCCGCAACAGCACTGGGGATCTCTGCTTTCCCAGAGACTCAGCATGTCACGGTGCTCGTTCTCGGCAGAAACTTTTTCTGAAAAGGCAAACATCTGGCTCCTTCTCCCACAAGGAAGGTGCCAGCCCTGAAAGATCTTGCTGGTCTTCACTGTCCCCCGGCAGCCTATCCACAGGCACAACAGCACTGGGGATCTCTGCTTTCCCAGAGACTCAGCATGTCACGGTGCTCGTTCTCGGCAGAAACTTTTTCTGAAAAGGCAAACGTCTGGCTCCTTCTCCTACAAGGTAGGTCCAGCCCTTAAACATCTTGCTCGTCTTCACTATCCCTCTGCAGCCTATCTTTAGCCGCAACAGTTCTGGGGACCTCTGCTTTCCCAGAGACTCAGCATGTCACGGTGCTCGTTCTCAGCAGAAACTTTTTCTGAAAAGGCAAACGTCTGGCTCCTTCTCCCACAAGGAAGCTGCCAGCCCTGAAAGATCTTGCTGGTCTTCACCGTCCCCCTGCAGCCTATCCACAGGCACAACAGCACTGGGGATCTCGGCTATCCCAGAGACTCAGCATGTCACGGTGCTCGTTCTCGGCAGAAACTTTTTCTGAAAAGGCAAACGTCTGGCTCCATCTCCCACAAGGAAGGTGCCAGCCCTGAAATATCTTGCTGGTCTTCACCGTCCCGCGGCAGCCTATCCACAGGCACAACAGCACTGGGGATCTCTGCTTTCCCAGAGACTCAGCATGTCAGGGTGCTCGTTCTCGGCAGAAACTTTTTCTGAAAAGGCAAACATCTGGCTCCTTCTCCCACAAGGAAGGTGCCAACCCTGAAAGATCTTGCTGGTCTTCACTGTCCCCCTGCAGCCTATCCACAGGCACAACAGTACTGAGGATCTCTGCTTTCCCAGAGACTTAGCATGTCACGGTGCTCGTTCTCGGCAGAAACTTTTTCTGAAAAGGCAAAAGTCTGGCTCCTTCTCCCACAAGGAAGCTGCCAGCCCTGAAAGATCTTGCTGGTCTTCACCGTCCCCCTGCAGCCTATCCACAGGCACAACAGCACTGGGGATCTCGGCTTTCCCAGAGACTCAGCATGTCACGGTGCTCGTTCTCGGCAGAAACTTTTTCTGAAAAGGCAAACGTCTGGCTCCTTCTCCCACAAGGAAGGTGCCAGCCCTAAAAGCTCTTGCAGGTCTTCACTATTCCTCTGCAGCCTATCTTTAGCCGCAACAGCACTGGGGATCTCTGCTTTCCCAGAGACTCAGCATGTCACGGTGCTCGTTCTCGGCAGAAACTTTTTCTGAAAAGGCAAACGTCTGGCTCCTTCTCCCACAAGGAAGCTGCCAGCCCTGAAAGATCTTGCTGGTCTTCACCGTCCCCCTGCAGCCTATCCACAGGCAAAACAGCACTGGGGATCTCTGCTTTCCCAGAGACTCAGCATGTCAGGGTGCTCGTTCTTGGCAGAAACTTTTTCTGAAAAGGCAAACATCTGGCTCCTTCTCCCACAAGGAAGGTGCCAAACCTGAAAGATCTTGCTGGTCTTCACTGTGCCCCTGCAGCCTATCCACAGGCACAACAGCACTGGGGATCTCTGCTTTCCCAGAGACTCAGCATGTCACGGTGCTCGTTCTCGGCAGAAACTTTTTCTGAAAAGGCAAACGTCTGGCTCCTTCTACCACAAGGAAGGTGCCAGCCCTGAAAGATCTTGCTGGTCTTCACCGTCCCCCTGCAGCCTATCCACAGGCACAACAGCACTGGGGACCTCTGCTTTCCCAGAGACTCAGCATGTCACGGTGCTCGTTCTCGGCAGAAACTTTTACTGAAAAGGCAAACGTCTGGCTCCTTCTCCCACAAGGAAGCTGCCAGCCCTGAAAGCTCTTGCAGGTCTTAACTATCCGTCTGCAGGCTATCTTTAGACGCAACAGCACTGGGGATCTCTGCTTTCCCAGACACTCAGCATGTCACGGTGCTCGTTCTCGGCAGAAACTTTTTCTGAAAAGGCAAACGTCTGGCTCCTTCTCCTACAAGGTAGGTCCAGCCCTTAAACATCTTGCTCGTCTTCACTATTCCTCTGCAGCCTATCTTTAGCCGCAACAGTTCTGGGGACCTCTGCTTTCCCAGAGACTCAGCATGTCACGGTGCTCGTTCTCAGCAGAAACTTTTTCTGAAAAGGCAAACGTCTGGCTCCTTCTCCCACAAGGAAGCTGCCAGCCCTGAAAGATCTTGCTGGTCTTCACCGTCCCCCTGCAGCCTATCCACAGGCACAACAGCACTGGGGATCTCTGCTTTCCCAGAGACTCAGCATGTCACGGTGCTCGTTCTCGGCAGAAACTTTTTCTGAAAAGGCAAACGTCTGGCTCCTTCTCCCACAAGGAAGGTGCCAGCCCTGAAAGATCTTGCTGGACTTCACCGTCCCGCGGCAGCCTATCCACAGGCACAACAGCACTGGGGATCTCTGCTTTCCCAGAGACTCAGCATGTCAGGGTGCTCGTTCTTGGCAGAAACTTTTTCTGAAAAGGCAAACATCTGGCTCCTTCTCCCACAAGGAAGGTGCCAACCCTGAAAGATCTTGCTGGTCTTCTCTGTGCCCCTGCAGCCTATCCACAGGCACAACAGCACTGAGGATCTCTGCTTTCCCAGAGACTCAGCATGTCACGGTGCTCGTTCTCGGCAGAAACTTTTTCTGAAAAGGCAAACGTCTGGCTCCTTCTCCCACAAGGAAGTTGCCAGCCCTGAAATCTCTTGTAGGTCTTCACTATCCCTCTGCAGCCTATCTTTAGCCGCAACAGCACTGGGGATCTCTGCTTTCCCAGAGACTCAGCATGTCACGGTGCTCGTTCTCGGCAGAAACTTTTTCTGAAAAGGCAAACGTCTGGCTCCTTCTCCCACAAGGAAGGTGCCAGCCCTGAAAGATCTTGCTGGTCTTCACTGTCCCCCGGAGCCTATCCACAGGCACAACAGCACTGGGGATCTCTGCTTTCCCAGAGACTCAGCATGTCACGGTGCTCGTTCTCGGCAGAAACTTTTTCTGAAAAGGCAAACGTCTGGCTCCTTCTCCCACAAGGAAGCTGCCAGCCCTGAAATCTCTTGTAGGTCTTCACTATCCCTCTGCAGCCTATCTTTAGCCGCAACAGCACTGGGGATCTCTGCTTTCCCAGAGACTCAGCATGTCACGGTGCTCGTTCTCGGCAGAAACTTTTTCTGAAAAGGCAAACGTCTGGCTCCTTCTCCCACAAGGAAGGTGCCAGCCCTGAAAGATCTTGCTGGTCTTCACTGTCCCCCGGCAGCCTATCCACAGGCACAACAGCACTGGGGATCTCTGCTTTCCCAGAGACTCAGCATGTCACGGTGCTCGTTCTCGGCAGAAACTTTTTCTGAAAAGGCAAACGTCTGGCTCCTTCTCCCACAAGGAAGCTGCCAGCCCTGAAAGCTCTTGCAGGTCTTCACTATCCGTCTGCAGGCTATCTTTAGACGCAACAGCACTGGGGATCTCTGCTTTCCCAGACACTCAGCATGTCACGGTGCTCGTTCTCGGCAGAAACTTTTTCTGAAAAGGCAAACGTCTGGCTCCTTCTCCTACAATGTAGGTCCAGCCCTTAAACATCTTGCTCGTCTTCACTATCCCTCTGCAGCCTATCTTTAGCCGCAACAGTTCTGGGGACCTCTGCTTTCCCAGAGACTCAGCATGTCACGGTGCTCGTTCTCAGCAGAAACTTTTTCTGAAAAGGCAAACGTCTGGCTCCTTCTCCCACAAGGAAGCTGCCAGCCCTGAAAGATCTTGCTGGTCTTCACCGTCCCCCTGCAGTCTATCCACTGGCAAAACAGCACTGGGGATCTCTGCTTTCCCAGACACTCAGCATGTCACGGTGCTCGTTCTCGGCAGAAACGTTTTCTGAAAAGGCAAACGTCTGGCTCCTTCTCCCACAAGGAAGGTGCCAGTCATGAAAGCTCTTGCAGGTCTTCACTATTCCTCTGCAGCCTATCTTTAGCCGCAACAGCACTGCGTATCTCTGCTTTTCCAGAGACTCAGCATGTCACGGTGCTCGTTCTCGTCAGAAACTTTTTCTGAAAAGGCAAACGTCTGGCTCCATCTCCCACAAGGAAGGTGCCAGCCCTGAAAGATCTTGCTGGTCTTCACCGTCCCGCGGCAGCCTATCCACAGGCACAACAGCACTGGGGATCTCTGCTTTCCCAGAGACTCAGCATGTCAGAGTGCTCGTTCTCGGCAGAAACTTTTTCTGAAAAGGCAAACATCTGGCTCCTTCTCCCACAAGGAAGGTGCCAACCCTGAAAGATCTTGCTGGTCTTCACTGTCCCCCTGCAGCCTATCCACAGGCACAACAGTACTGAGGATCTCTGCTTTCCCAGAGACTTAGCATGTCACGGTGCTCGTTCTCGGCAGAAACTTTTTCTGAAAAGGCAAACGTCTGGCTCCTTCTCCCACAAGGAAGCTGCCAGCCCTGAAAGATCTTGCTGGTCTTCACCGTCCCCCTGCAGCCTATCCACAGGCACAACAGCACTGGGGATCTCTGCTTTCCCAGAGACTCAGCATGTCACGGTGCTCGTTCTCGGCAGAAACTTTTTCTGAAAAGGCAAACGTCTGGCTCCTTCTCCCACAAGGAAGGTGCCAGCCCTAAAAGCTCTTGCAGGTCTTCACTATTCCTCTGCAGCCTATCTTTAGCCGCAACAGCACTGGGGATCTCTGCTTTCCCAGAGACTCAGCATGTCACGGTGCTCGTTCTCGGCAGAAACTTTTTCTGAAAAGGCAAACGTCTGGCTCCTTCTCCCACAAGGAAGCTGCCAGCCCTGAAATCTCTTCTAGGTCTTCACTATTCCTCTGCAGCCTATCTTTAGCCGCAACAGCACTGGGGATCTCTGCTTTCCCAGAGACTCAGCATGTCACGGTGCTCGTTCTCGGCAGAAACTTTTTCTGAAAAGGCAAACGTCTGGCTCCTTCTCCCACAAGGAAGGTGCCAGCCCTGAAAGATCTTGCTGGTCTTCACTGTCCCCCGGCAGCCTATCCACAGGCACAACAGCACTGGGGATCTCTGCTTTCCCAGAGACTCAGCATGTCACGGTGCTCGTTCTCGGCAGAAACTTTTTCTGAAAAGGCAAACGTCTGGCTCCTTCTCCTACAAGGTAGGTCCAGCCCTTAAACATCTTGCTCGTCTTCACTATCCCTCTGCAGCCTATCTTTAGCCGCAACAGTTCTGGGGACCTCTGCTTTCCCAGAGACTCAGCATGTCACGGTGCTCGTTCTCAGCAGAAACTTTTTCTGAAAAGGCAAACGTCTGGCTCCTTCTCCCACAAGGAAGCTGCCAGCCCTGAAAGATCTTGCTGGTCTTCACCGTCCCCCTGCAGTCTATCCACTGGCAAAACAGCACTGGGGATCTCTGCTTTCCCAGACACTCAGCATGTCACGGTGCTCGTTCTCGGCAGAAACGTTTTCTGAAAAGGCAAACGTCTGGCTCCTTCTCCCACAAGGAAGGTGCCAGCCCTGAAAGATCTTGCTGGTCTTCACCGTCCCGCGGCAGCCTATCCACAGGCACAACAGCACTGGGGATCTCTGCTTTCCCAGAGACTCAGCATGTCACGGTGCTCGTTCTCGGCAGAAACTTTTTCTGAAAAGGCAAACGTCTGGCTCCTTCTCCCACAAGGAAGGTGCCAACCCTGAAAGATCTTGCTGGTCTTCACTGTCCCCCTGCAGCCTATCCACAGGCACAACAGTACTGAGGATCTCTGCTTTCCCAGAGACTTAGCATGTCACGGTGCTCGTTCTCGGCAGAAACTTTTTCTGAAAAGGCAAAAGTCTGGCTCCTTCTCCCACAAGGAAGCTGCCAGCCCTGAAAGATCTTGCTGGTCTTCACCGTCCCCCTGCAGCCTATCCACAGGCACAACAGCACTGGGGATCTCTGCTTTCCCAGAGACTCAGCATGTCACGGTGCTCGTTCTCGGCAGAAACTTTTTCTGAAAAGGCAAACGTCTGGCTCCTTCTCCCACAAGGAAGGTGCCAGCCCTAAAAGCTCTTGCAGGTCTTCACTATTCCTCTGCAGCCTATCTTTAGCCACAACAGCACTGGGGATCTCTGCTTTCCCAGAGACTCAGCATGTCACGGTGCTCGTTCTCGGCAGAAACTTTTTCTGAAAAGGCAAACGTCTGGCTCCTTCTCCCACAAGGAAGGTGCCAGCCCTGAAAGATCTTGCTGGTCTTCACCGTCCCGCGGCAGCCTATCCACAGGCACAACAGCACTGGGGATCTCTGCTTTCCCAGAGACTCAGCATGTCAGGGTGCTCGTTCTTGGCAGAAACTTTTTCTGAAAAGGCAAACATCTGGCTCCTTCTCCCACAAGGAAGGTGCCAACCCTGAAAGATCTTGCTGGTCTTCACTGTGCCCCTGCAGCCTATCCACAGGCACAACAGCACTGAGGATCTCTGCTTTCCCAGAGACTCAGCATGTCACGGTGCTCGTTCTCGGCAGAAACTTTTTCTGAAAAGGCAAACGTCTGGCTCCTTCTCCCACAAGGAAGCTGCCAGCCCTGAAATCTCTTGTAGGTCTTCACTATCCCTCTGCAGCCTATCTTTAGCCGCAACAGCACTGGGGATCTCTGCTTTCCCAGAGACTCAGCATGTCACGGTGCTCGTTCTCGGCAGAAACTTTTTCTGAAAAGGCAAACGTCTGGCTCCTTCTCCCACAAGGAAGGTGCCAGCCCTGAAAGATCTTGCTTGTCTTCACTGTCCCCTGGCAGCCTATCCACAGGCACAACAGCACTGGGGATCTCTGCTTTCCCAGAGACTCAGCATGTCACGGTGCTCGTTCTCGGCAGAAACTTTTTCTGAAAAGGCAAACGTCTGGCTCCTTCTCCCACAAGGAAGCTGCCAGCCCTGAAATCTCTTGTAGGTCTTCACTATCCCTCTGCAGCCTATCTTTAGCCGCAACAGCACTGGGGATCTCTGCTTTCCCAGAGACTCAGCATGTCACGGTGCTCGTTCTCGGCAGAAACTTTTTCTGAAAAGGCAAACGTCTGGCTCCTTCTACCACAAGGAAGGTGCCAGCCCTGAAAGATCTTGCTGGTCTTCACCGTCCCCCTGCAGCCTATCCACAGGCACAACAGCACTGGGGACCTCTGCTTTCCCAGAGACTCAGCATGTCACGGTGCTCGTTCTCGGCAGAAACTTTTACTGAAAAGGCAAACGTCTGGCTCCTTCTCCCACAAGGAAGCTGCCAGCCCTGAAAGCTCTTGCAGGTCTTCACTATCCGTCTGCAGGCTATCTTTAGACGCAACAGCACTGGGGATCTCTGCTTTCCCAGACACTCAGCATGTCACGGTGCTCGTTCTCGGCAGAAACTTTTTCTGAAAAGGCAAACGTCTGGCTCCTTCTCCTACAATGTAGGTCCAGCCCTTAAACATCTTGCTCGTCTTCACTATCCCTCTGCAGCCTATCTTTAGCCGCAACAGTTCTGGGGACCTCTGCTTTCCCAGAGACTCAGCATGTCACGGTGCTCGTTCTCGGCAGAAACTTTTTCTGAAAAGGCAAACGTCTGGCTCCTTCTCCCACAAGGAAGCTGCCATCCCTGAAAGATCTTGCTGGTCTTCACCGTCCCCCTGCAGTCTATCCACTGGCAAAACATCACTGGGGATCTCTGCTTTCCCAGACACTCAGCATGTCACGGTGCTCGTTCTCGGCAGAAACGTTTTCTGAAAAGGCAAACGTCTGGCTCCTTCTCCCACAAGGAAGGTGCCAGTCATGAAAGCTCTTGCAGGTCTTCACTATTCCTCTGCAGCCTATCTTTAGCCGCAACAGCACTGCGTATCTCTGCTTTTCCAGAGACTCAGCATGTCACGGTGCTCGTTCTCGTCTGAAACTTTTTCTGAAAAGGCAAACGTCTGGCTCCATCTCCCACAAGGAAGGTGCCAGCCCTGAAAGATCTTGCTGGTCTTCACCGTCCCGCGGCAGCCTATCCACAGGCACAACAGCACTGGGGATCTCTGCTTTCCCAGAGACTCAGCATGTCACGGTGCTCGTTCTCGGCAGAAACTTTTTCTGAAAAGGCAAACATCTGGCTCCTTCTCCCACAAGGAAGGTGCCAACCCTGAAAGATCTTGCTGGTCTTCACTGTCCCCCTGCAGCCTATCCACAGGCACAACAGTACTGAGGATCTCTGCTTTCCCAGAGACTTAGCATGTCACGGTGCTCGTTCTCGGCAGAAACTTTTTCTGAAAAGGCAAACGTCTGGCTCCTTCTCCCACAAGGAAGGTGCCAGCCCTGAAAGATCTTGCTGGTCTTCACCGTCCCCCTGCAGCCTATCCACAGGCACAACAGCACTGGGGACCTCTGCTTTCCCAGAGACTCAGCATGTCACGGTGCTCGTTCTCGGCAGAAACTTTTACTGAAAAGGCAAACGTCTGGCTCCTTCTCCCACAAGGAAGCTGCCAGCCCTGAAAGCTCTTGCAGGTCTTCACTATCCGTCTGCAGGCTATCTTTAGACGCAACAGTACTGGGGATCTCTGCTTTCCCAGACACTCAGCATGTCACGGTGCTCGTTCTTGGCAGAAACTTTTTCTGAAAAGGCAAACATCTGGCTCCTTCTCCCACAAGGAAGGTGCCAACCCTGAAAGATCTTGCTGGTCTTCACTGTGCCCCTGCAGCCTATCCACAGGCACAACAGCACTGAGGATCTCTGCTTTCCCAGAGACTCAGCATGTCACGGTGCTCGTTCTCGGCAGAAACTTTTTCTGAAAAGGCAAACGTCTGGCTCCTTCTCCCACAAGGAAGCTGCCAGCCCTGAAATCTCTTGTAGGTCTTCACTATCCCTCTGCAGCCTATCTTTAGCCGCAACAGCACTGGGGATCTCTGCTTTCCCAGAGACTCAGCATGTCACGGTGCTCGTTCTCGGCAGAAACTTTTTCTGAAAAGGCAAACGTCTGGCTCCTTCTACCACAAGGAAGGTGCCAGCCCTGAAAGATCTTGCTTGTCTTCACTGTCCCCTGGCAGCCTATCCACAGGCACAACAGCACTGGGGATCTCTGCTTTCCCAGAGACTCAGCATGTCACGGTGCTCGTTCTCGGCAGAAACTTTTTCTGAAAAGGCAAACGTCTGGCTCCTTCTCCCACAAGGAAGCTGCCAGCCCTGAAATCTCTTGTAGGTCTTCACTATCCCTCTGCAGCCTATCTTTAGCCGCAACAGCACTGGGGATCTCTGCTTTCCCAGAGACTCAGCATGTCACGGTGCTCGTTCTCGGCAGAAACTTTTTCTGAAAAGGCAAACGTCTGGCTCCTTCTACCACAAGGAAGGTGCCAGCCCTGAAAGATCTTGCTGGTCTTCACCGTCCCCCTGCAGCCTATCCACAGGCACAACAGCACTGGGGACCTCTGCTTTCCCAGAGACTCAGCATGTCACGGTGCTCGTTCTCGGCAGAAACTTTTACTGAAAAGGCAAACGTCTGGCTCCTTCTCCCACAAGGAAGCTGCCAGCCCTGAAAGCTCTTGCAGGTCTTCACTATCCGTCTGCAGGCTATCTTTAGACGCAACAGCACTGGGGATCTCTGCTTTCCCAGACACTCAGCATGTCACGGTGCTCGTTCTCGGCAGAAACTTTTTCTGAAAAGGCAAACGTCTGGCTCCTTCTCCTACAATGTAGGTCCAGCCCTTAAACATCTTGCTCGTCTTCACTATCCCTCTGCAGCCTATCTTTAGCCGCAACAGTTCTGGGGACCTCTGCTTTCCCAGAGACTCAGCATGTCACGGTGCTCGTTCTCGGCAGAAACTTTTTCTGAAAAGGCAAACGTCTGGCTCCTTCTCCCACAAGGAAGCTGCCAGCCCTGAAATCTCTTGCAGGTCTTCACTATCCCTCTGCAGCCTATCTTTAGACGCAACAGCACTGGGGATCTCTGCTTTCCCAGAGACTCAGCATGTCACGGTGCTCGTTCTCGGCAGAAACTTTTTCTGAAAAGGCAAACGTCTGGCTCCTTCTACCACAAGGAAGGTGCCAGCCCTGAAAGATCTTGCTTGTCTTCACTGTCCCCTGGCAGCCTATCCACAGGCACAACAGCACTGGGGATCTCTGCTTTCCCAGAGACTCAGCATGTCACGGTGCTCGTTCTCGGCAGAAACTTTTTCTGAAAAGGCAAACGTCTGGCTCCTTCTCCCACAAGGAAGCTGCCAGCCCTGAAATCTCTTGTAGGTCTTCACTATCCCTCTGCAGCCTATCTTTAGCCGCAACAGCACTGGGGATCTCTGCTTTCCCAGAGACTCAGCATGTCACGGTGCTCGTTCTCGGCAGAAACTTTTTCTGAAAAGGCAAACGTCTGGCTCCTTCTACCACAAGGAAGGTGCCAGCCCTGAAAGATCTTGCTGGTCTTCACCGTCCCCCTGCAGCCTATCCACAGGCACAACAGCACTGGGGACCTCTGCTTTCCCAGAGACTCAGCATGTCACGGTGCTCGTTCTCGGCAGAAACTTTTACTGAAAAGGCAAACGTCTGGCTCCTTCTCCCACAAGGAAGCTGCCAGCCCTGAAAGCTCTTGCAGGTCTTCACTATCCGTCTGCAGGCTATCTTTAGACGCAACAGCACTGGGGATCTCTGCTTTCCCAGACACTCAGCATGTCACGGTGCTCGTTCTCGGCAGAAACTTTTTCTGAAAAGGCAAACGTCTGGCTCCTTCTCCTACAATGTAGGTCCAGCCCTTAAACATCTTGCTCGTCTTCACTATCCCTCTGCAGCCTATCTTTAGCCGCAACAGTTCTGGGGACCTCTGCTTTCCCAGAGACTCAGCATGTCACGGTGCTCGTTCTCAGCAGAAACTTTTTCTGAAAAGGCAAACGTCTGGCTCCTTCTCCCACAAGGAAGCTGCCATCCCTGAAAGATCTTGCTGGTCTTCACCGTCCCCCTGCAGTCTATCCACTGGCAAAACAGCACTGGGGATCTCTGCTTTCCCAGACACTCAGCATGTCACGGTGCTCGTTCTCGGCAGAAACGTTTTCTGAAAAGGCAAACGTCTGGCTCCTTCTCCCACAAGGAAGGTGCCAGTCATGAAAGCTCTTGCAGGTCTTCACTATTCCTCTGCAGCCTATCTTTAGCCGCAACAGCACTGCGTATCTCTGCTTTTCCAGAGACTCAGCATGTCACGGTGCTCGTTCTCGTCAGAAACTTTTTCTGAAAAGGCAAACGTCTGGCTCCATCTCCCACAAGGAAGGTGCCAGCCCTGAAAGATCTTGCTGGTCTTCACCGTCCCGCGGCAGCCTATCCACAGGCACAACAGCACTGGGGATCTCGGCTTTCCCAGAGACTCAGCATGTCACGGTGCTCGTTCTCGGCAGAAACTTTTTCTGAAAAGGCAAACATCTGGCTCCTTCTCCCACAAGGAAGGTGCCAACCCTGAAAGATCTTGCTGGTCTTCACTGTCCCCCTGCAGCCTATCCACAGGCACAACAGTACTGAGGATCTCTGCTTTCCCAGAGACTTAGCATGTCACGGTGCTCGTTCTCGGCAGAAACTTTTTCTGAAAAGGCAAACGTCTGGCTCCTTCTCCCACAAGGAAGCTGCCAGCCCTGAAAGATCTTGCTGGTCTTCACCGTCCCCCTGCAGCCTATCCACAGGCACAACAGCACTGGGGACCTCTGCTTTCCCAGAGACTCAGCATGTCACGGTGCTCGTTCTCGGCAGAAACTTTTTCTGAAAAGGCAAACGTCTGGCTCCTTCTCCCACAAGGAAGCTGCCAGCCCTGAAAGATCTTGCTGGTCTTCACCGTCCCCCTGCAGTCTATCCACTGGCAAAACAGCACTGGGGATCTCTGCTTTCCCAGACACTCAGCATGTCACGGTGCTCGTTCTCGGCAGAAACTATTTCTGAAAAGGCAAACGTCTGGCTCCTTCTCCCACAAGGAAGGTGCCAGTCATGAAAGCTCTTGCAGGTCTTCACTATTCCTCTGCAGCCTATCTTTAGCCGCAACAGCACTGCGTATCTCTGCTTTTCCAGAGACTCAGCATGTCACGGTGCTCGTTCTCGGCAGAAACTTTTTCTGAAAAGGCAAACGTCTGGCTCCTTCTCCCACAAGGAAGGTGCCAGCCCTGAAAGATCTTGCTGGACTTCACCGTCCCCCTGCAGCCTATCCACAGGCACAACAGCACTGGGGATCTCTGCTTTCCCAGAGACTCAGCATGTCAGGGTGCTCGTTCTTGGCAGAAACTTTTTCTGAAAAGGCAAACATCTGGCTCCTTCTCCCACAAGGAAGGTGCCAACCCTGAAAGATCTTGCTGGTCTTCACTGTGCCCCTGCAGCCTATCCACAGGCACAACAGCACTGAGGATCTCTGCTTTCCCAGAGACTCAGCATGTCACGGTGCTCGTTCTCGGCAGAAACTTTTTCTGAAAAGGCAAACGTCTGGCTCCTTCTCCCACAAGGAAGCTGCCAGCCCTGAAATCTCTTGTAGGTCTTCACTATCCCTCTGCAGCCTATCTTTAGCCGCAACAGCACTGGGGATCTCTGCTTTCCCAGAGACTCAGCATGTCACGGTGCTCGTTCTCGGCAGAAACTTTTTCTGAAAAGGCAAACGTCTGGCTCCTTCTCCCACAAGGAAGGAGCCAGCCCTGAAAGATCTTGCTGGTCTTCACTGTCCCCCGGCAGCCTATCCACAGGCACAACAGCACTGGGGATCTCTGCTTTCCCAGAGACTCAGCATGTCACGGTGCTCGTTCTCGGCAGAAACTTTTACTGAAAAGGCAAACGTCTGGCTCCTTCTCCCACAAGGAAGCTGCCAGCCCTGAAAGCTCTTGCAGGTCTTCACTATCCGTCTGCAGGCTATCTTTAGACGCAACAGCACTGGGGATCTCTGCTTTCCCAGAGACTCAGCATGTCACGGTGCTCGTTCTCGGCAGAAACTTTTTCTGAAAAGGCAAACGTCTGGCTCCTTCTCCCACAAGGTAGGTCCAGCCCTTAAACATCTTGCTCGTCTTCACTATCCCTCTGCAGCCTATCTTTAGCCGCAACAGCACTGGGGATCTCTGCTTTCCCAGAGACTCAGCATGTCACGGTGCTCGTTCTCAGCAGAAACTTTTTCTGAAAAGGCAAACGTCTGGCTCCTTCTCCCACAAGGAAGCTGCCAGCCCTGAAAGATCTTGCTGGTCTTCACCGTCCCGCGGCAGCCTATCCACAGGCACAACAGCACTGGGGATCTCGTCTATCCCAGAGACTCAGCATGTCACGGTGCTCGTTCTCGGCAGAAACTTTTTCTGAAAAGGCAAACGTCTGGCTCCTTCTCCCACAAGGAAGCTGCCAGCCCTGAAAGATCTTGCTGGTCTTCACCGTCCCCCTGCAGTCTATCCACTGGCAAAACAGCACTGGGGATCTCTGCTTTCCCAGACACTCAGCATGTCACGGTGCTCGTTCTCGGCAGAAACTATTTCTGAAAAGGCAAACGTCTGGCTCCTTCTCCCACAAGGAAGGTGCCAGTCATGAAAGCTCTTGCAGGTCTTCACTATTCCTCTGCAGCCTATCTTTAGCCGCAACAGCACTGCGTATCTCTGCTTTTCCAGAGACTCAGCATGTCACGGTGCTCGTTCTCGGCAGAAACTTTTTCTGAAAAGGCAAACGTCTGGCTCCTTCTCCCACAAGGAAGGTGCCAGCCCTGAAAGATCTTGCTGGACTTCACCGTCCCGCGGCAGCCTATCCACAGGCACAACAGCACTGGGGATCTCTACTTTCCCAGAGACTCAGCATGTCAGGGTGCTCGTTCTTGGCAGAAACTTTTTCTGAAAAGGCAAACATCTGGCTCCTTCTCCCACAAGGAAGGTGCCAACCCTGAAAGATCTTGCTGGTCTTCACTGTGCCCCTGCAGCCTATCCACAGGCACAACAGCACTGAGGATCTCTGCTTTCCCAGAGACTCAGCATGTCACGGTGCTCGTTCTCGGCAGAAACTTTTTCTGAAAAGGCAAACGTCTGGCTCCTTCTCCCACAAGGAAGCTGCCAGCCCTGAAATCTCTTGTAGGTCTTCACTATCCCTCTGCAGCCTATCTTTAGCCGCAACAGCACTGGGGATCTCTGCTTTCCCAGAGACTCAGCATGTCACGGTGCTCGTTCTCGGCAGAAACTTTTTCTGAAAAGGCAAACGTCTGGCTCCTTCTCCCACAAGGAAGGTGCCAGCCCTGAAAGATCTTGCTGGTCTTCACTGTCCCCCGGCAGCCTATCCACAGGCACAACAGCACTGGGGATCTCTGCTTTCCCAGAGACTCAGCATGTCACGGTGCTCGTTCTCGGCAGAAACTTTTTCTGAAAAGGCAAACGTCTGGCTCCTTCTCCCACAAGGAAGCTGCCAGCCCTGAAATCTCTTGTAGGTCTTCACTATCCCTCTGCAGCCTATCTTTAGCCGCAACAGCACTGGGGATCTCTGCTTTCCCAGAGACTCAGCATGTCACGGTGCTCGTTCTCGGCAGAAACTTTTTCTGAAAAGGCAAACGTCTGGCTCCTTCTCCCACAAGGAAGGTGCCAGCCCTGAAAGATCTTGCTGGTCTTCACTGTCCCCCGGCAGCCTATCCACAGGCACAACAGCACTGGGGATCTCTGCTTTCCCAGAGACTCAGCATGTCACGGTGCTCGTTCTCGGCAGAAACTTTTTCTGAAAAGGCAAACGTCTGGCTCCTTCTCCTACAAGGTAGGTCCAGCCCTTAAACATCTTGCTCGTCTTCACTATCCCTCTGCAGCCTATCTTTAGCCGCAACAGTTCTGGGAACCTCTGCTTTCCCAGAGACTCAGCATGTCACGGTGCTCGTTCTCAGCAGAAACTTTTTCTGAAAAGGCAAACGTCTGGCTCCTTCTCCCACAAGGAAGCTGCCAGCCCTGAAAGATCTTGCTGGTCTTCACCGTCCCGCGGCAGCCTATCCACAGGCACAACAGCACTGGGGATCTCTGCTTTCCCAGAGACTCAGCATGTCAGGGTGCTCGTTCTCGGCAGAAACTTTTTCTGAAAAGGCAAACATCTGGCTCCTTCTCCCACAAGGAAGGTGCCAACCCTGAAAGATCTTGCTGGTCTTCACTGTCCCCCTGCAGCCTATCCACAGGCACAACAGTACTGAGGATCTCTGCTTTCCCAGAGACTTAGCATGTCACGGTGCTCGTTCTCGGCAGAAACTTTTTCTGAAAAGGCAAAAGTCTGGCTCCTTCTCCCACAAGGAAGCTGCCAGCCCTGAAAGATCTTGCTGGTCTTCACCGTCCCCCTGCAGCCTATCCACAGGCACAACAGCACTGGGGATCTCGGCTTTCCCAGAGACTCAGCATGTCACGGTGCTCGTTCTCGGCAGAACCTTTTTCTGAAAAGGCAAACGTCTGGCTCGTTCTCCCACAAGGAAGGTGCCAGCCCTAAAAGCTCTTGCAGGTCTTCACTATTCCTCTGCAGCCTATCTTTAGCCGCAACAGCACTGGGGATCTCTGCTTTCCCAGAGACTCAGCATGTCACGGTGCTCGTTCTCGGCAGAAACTTTTTCTGAAAAGGCAAACGTCTGGCTCCTTCTCCCACAAGGAAGGTGCCAGCCCTGAAAGATCTTGCTGGTCTTCACCGTCCCGCGGCAGCCTATCCACAGGCACAACAGCACTGGGGATCTCTGCTTTCCCAGAGACTCAGCATGTCAGGGTGCTCGTTCTTGGCAGAAACTTTTTCTGAAAAGGCAAACATCTGGCTCCTTCTCCCACAAGGAAGGTGCCAACCCTGAAAGATCTTGCTGGTCTTCACTGTGCCCCTGCAGCCTATCCACAGGCACAACAGCACTGAGGATCTCTGCTTTCCCAGAGACTCAGCATGTCACGGTGCTCGTTCTCGGCAGAAACTTTTTCTGAAAAGGCAAACGTCTGGCTCCTTCTCCCACAAGGAAGCTGCCAGCCCTGAAATCTCTTGTAGGTTTTCACTATCCCTCTGCAGCCTATCTTTAGCCGCAACAGCACTGGGGATCTCTGCTTTCCCAGAGACTCAGCATGTCACGGTGCTCGTTCTCGGCAGAAACTTTTTCTGAAAAGGCAAACGTCTGGCTCCTTCTCCCACAAGGAAGGTGCCAGCCCTGAAAGATCTTGCTGGTCTTCACTGTCCCCCGGCAGCCTATCCACAGGCACAACAGCACTGGGGATCTCTGCTTTCCCAGAGACTCAGCATGTCACGGTGCTCGTTCTCGGCAGAAACTTTTTCTGAAAAGGCAAACGTATGGCTCCTTCTCCCACAAGGAAGCTGCCAGCCCTGAAATCTCTTGTAGGTCTTCACTATCCCTCTGCAGCCTATCTTTAGCCGCAACAGCACTGGGGATCTCTGCTTTCCCAGAGACTCAGCATGTCACGGTGCTCGTTCTCGGCAGAAACTTTTTCTGAAAAGGCAAACGTCTGGCTCCTTCTACCACAAGGAAGCTGCCAGCCCTGAAAGCTCTTGCAGGTCTTCACTATCCGTCTGCAGGCTATCTTTAGACGCAACAGCACTGGGGATCTCTGCTTTCCCAGACACTCAGCATGTCACGGTGCTCGTTCTCGGCAGAAACTTTTTCTGAAAAGGCAAACGTCTGGCTCCTTCTCCTACAAGGTAGGTCCAGCCCTTAAACATCTTGCTCGTCTTCACTATCCCTCTGCAGCCTATCTTTAGCCGCAACAGTTCTGGGGACCTCTGCTTTCCCAGAGACTCAGCATGTCACGGTGCTCGTTCTCAGCAGAAACTTTTTCTGAAAAGGCAAACGTCTGGCTCCTTCTCCCACAAGGAAGCTGCCAGCCCTGAAAGATCTTGCTGGTCTTCACCGTCCCCCTGCAGCCTATCCACAGGCACAACAGCACTGGGGATCTCGGCTTTCCCAGAGACTCAGCATGTCACGGTGCTCGTTCTCGGCAGAAACTTTTTCTGAAAAGGCAAACGTCTGGCTCCTTCTCCCACAAGGAAGGTGCCAGCCCTGAAAGATCTTGCTGGTCTTCACTGTCCCCCGGCAGCCTATCCACAGGCACAACAGCACTGGGGATCTCTGCTTTCCCAGAGACTCAGCATGTCACGGTGCTCGTTCTCGGCAGAAACTTTTTCTGAAAAGGCAAACGTCTGGCTCCTTCTCCTACAAGGTAGGTCCAGCCCTTAAACATCTTGCTCGTCTTCACTATCCCTCTGCAGCCTATCTTTAGCCGCAACAGTTCTGGGAACCTCTGCTTTCCCAGAGACTCAGCATGTCACGGTGCTCGTTCTCAGCAGAAACTTTTTCTGAAAAGGCAAACGTCTGGCTCCTTCTCCCACAAGGAAGCTGCCAGCCCTGAAAGATCTTGCTGGTCTTCACCGTCCCGCGGCAGCCTATCCACAGGCACAACAGCACTGGGGATCTCTGCTTTCCCAGAGACTCAGCATGTCAGGGTGCTCGTTCTCGGCAGAAACTTTTTCTGAAAAGGCAAACATCTGGCTCCTTCTCCCACAAGGAAGGTGCCAACCCTGAAAGATCTTGCTGGTCTTCACTGTCCCCCTGCAGCCTATCCACAGGCACAACAGTACTGAGGATCTCTGCTTTCCCAGAGACTTAGCATGTCACGGTGCTCGTTCTCGGCAGAAACTTTTTCTGAAAAGGCAAAAGTCTGGCTCCTTCTCCCACAAGGAAGCTGCCAGCCCTGAAAGATCTTGCTGGTCTTCACCGTCCCCCTGCAGCCTATCCACAGGCACAACAGCACTGGGGATCTCGGCTTTCCCAGAGACTCAGCATGTCACGGTGCTCGTTCTCGGCAGAAACTTTTTCTGAAAAGGCAAACGTCTGGCTCGTTCTCCCACAAGGAAGGTGCCAGCCCTAAAAGCTCTTGCAGGTCTTCACTATTCCTCTGCAGCCTATCTTTAGCCGCAACAGCACTGGGGATCTCTGCTTTCCCAGAGACTCAGCATGTCACGGTGCTCGTTCTCGGCAGAAACTTTTTCTGAAAAGGCAAACGTCTGGCTCCTTCTCCCACAAGGAAGGTGCCAGCCCTGAAAGATCTTGCTGGTCTTCACCGTCCCGCGGCAGCCTATCCACAGGCACAACAGCACTGGGGATCTCTGCTTTCCCAGAGACTCAGCATGTCAGGGTGCTCGTTCTTGGCAGAAACTTTTTCTGAAAAGGCAAACATCTGGCTCCTTCTCCCACAAGGAAGGTGCCAACCCTGAAAGATCTTGCTGGTCTTCACTGTGCCCCTGCAGCCTATCCACAGGCACAACAGCACTGAGGATCTCTGCTTTCCCAGAGACTCAGCATGTCACGGTGCTCGTTCTCGGCAGAAACTTTTTCTGAAAAGGCAAACGTCTGGCTCCTTCTCCCACAAGGAAGCTGCCAGCCCTGAAAGATCTTGCTGGTCTTCACCGTCCCGCGGCAGCCTATCCACAGGCACAACAGCACTGGGGATCTCGTCTATCCCAGAGACTCAGCATGTCACGGTGCTCGTTCTCGGCAGAAACTTTTTCTGAAAAGGCAAACGTCTGGCTCCTTCTCCCACAAGGAAGCTGCCAGCCCTGAAAGATCTTGCTGGTCTTCACCGTCCCCCTGCAGTCTATCCACTGGCAAAACAGCACTGGGGATCTCTGCTTTCCCAGACACTCAGCATGTCACGGTGCTCGTTCTCGGCAGAAACTATTTCTGAAAAGGCAAACGTCTGGCTCCTTCTCCCACAAGGAAGGTGCCAGTCATGAAAGCTCTTGCAGGTCTTCACTATTCCTCTGCAGCCTATCTTTAGCCGCAACAGCACTGCGTATCTCTGCTTTTCCAGAGACTCAGCATGTCACGGTGCTCGTTCTCGGCAGAAACTTTTTCTGAAAAGGCAAACGTCTGGCTCCTTCTCCCACAAGGAAGGTGCCAGCCCTGAAAGATCTTGCTGGACTTCACCGTCCCGCGGCAGCCTATCCACAGGCACAACAGCACTGGGGATCTCTACTTTCCCAGAGACTCAGCATGTCAGGGTGCTCGTTCTTGGCAGAAACTTTTTCTGAAAAGGCAAACATCTGGCTCCTTCTCCCACAAGGAAGGTGCCAACCCTGAAAGATCTTGCTGGTCTTCACTGTGCCCCTGCAGCCTATCCACAGGCACAACAGCACTGAGGATCTCTGCTTTCCCAGAGACTCAGCATGTCACGGTGCTCGTTCTCGGCAGAAACTTTTTCTGAAAAGGCAAACGTCTGGCTCCTTCTCCCACAAGGAAGCTGCCAGCCCTGAAATCTCTTGTAGGTCTTCACTATCCCTCTGCAGCCTATCTTTAGCCGCAACAGCACTGGGGATCTCTGCTTTCCCAGAGACTCAGCATGTCACGGTGCTCGTTCTCGGCAGAAACTTTTTCTGAAAAGGCAAACGTCTGGCTCCTTCTCCCACAAGGAAGGTGCCAGCCCTGAAAGATCTTGCTGGTCTTCACTGTCCCCCGGCAGCCTATCCACAGGCACAACAGCACTGGGGATCTCTGCTTTCCCAGAGACTCAGCATGTCACGGTGCTCGTTCTCGGCAGAAACTTTTTCTGAAAAGGCAAACGTCTGGCTCCTTCTCCCACAAGGAAGCTGCCAGCCCTGAAATCTCTTGTAGGTCTTCACTATCCCTCTGCAGCCTATCTTTAGCCGCAACAGCACTGGGGATCTCTGCTTTCCCAGAGACTCAGCATGTCACGGTGCTCGTTCTCGGCAGAAACTTTTTCTGAAAAGGCAAACGTCTGGCTCCTTCTCCCACAAGGAAGGTGCCAGCCCTGAAAGATCTTGCTGGTCTTCACTGTCCCCCGGCAGCCTATCCACAGGCACAACAGCACTGGGGATCTCTGCTTTCCCAGAGACTCAGCATGTCACGGTGCTCGTTCTCGGCAGAAACTTTTTCTGAAAAGGCAAACGTCTGGCTCCTTCTCCTACAAGGTAGGTCCAGCCCTTAAACATCTTGCTCGTCTTCACTATCCCTCTGCAGCCTATCTTTAGCCGCAACAGTTCTGGGAACCTCTGCTTTCCCAGAGACTCAGCATGTCACGGTGCTCGTTCTCAGCAGAAACTTTTTCTGAAAAGGCAAACGTCTGGCTCCTTCTCCCACAAGGAAGCTGCCAGCCCTGAAAGATCTTGCTGGTCTTCACCGTCCCGCGGCAGCCTATCCACAGGCACAACAGCACTGGGGATCTCTGCTTTCCCAGAGACTCAGCATGTCAGGGTGCTCGTTCTCGGCAGAAACTTTTTCTGAAAAGGCAAACATCTGGCTCCTTCTCCCACAAGGAAGGTGCCAACCCTGAAAGATCTTGCTGGTCTTCACTGTCCCCCTGCAGCCTATCCACAGGCACAACAGTACTGAGGATCTCTGCTTTCCCAGAGACTTAGCATGTCACGGTGCTCGTTCTCGGCAGAAACTTTTTCTGAAAAGGCAAAAGTCTGGCTCCTTCTCCCACAAGGAAGCTGCCAGCCCTGAAAGATCTTGCTGGTCTTCACCGTCCCCCTGCAGCCTATCCACAGGCACAACAGCACTGGGGATCTCGGCTTTCCCAGAGACTCAGCATGTCACGGTGCTCGTTCTCGGCAGAACCTTTTTCTGAAAAGGCAAACGTCTGGCTCGTTCTCCCACAAGGAAGGTGCCAGCCCTAAAAGCTCTTGCAGGTCTTCACTATTCCTCTGCAGCCTATCTTTAGCCGCAACAGCACTGGGGATCTCTGCTTTCCCAGAGACTCAGCATGTCACGGTGCTCGTTCTCGGCAGAAACTTTTTCTGAAAAGGCAAACGTCTGGCTCCTTCTCCCACAAGGAAGGTGCCAGCCCTGAAAGATCTTGCTGGTCTTCACCGTCCCGCGGCAGCCTATCCACAGGCACAACAGCACTGGGGATCTCTGCTTTCCCAGAGACTCAGCATGTCAGGGTGCTCGTTCTTGGCAGAAACTTTTTCTGAAAAGGCAAACATCTGGCTCCTTCTCCCACAAGGAAGGTGCCAACCCTGAAAGATCTTGCTGGTCTTCACTGTGCCCCTGCAGCCTATCCACAGGCACAACAGCACTGAGGATCTCTGCTTTCCCAGAGACTCAGCATGTCACGGTGCTCGTTCTCGGCAGAAACTTTTTCTGAAAAGGCAAACGTCTGGCTCCTTCTCCCACAAGGAAGCTGCCAGCCCTGAAATCTCTTGTAGGTTTTCACTATCCCTCTGCAGCCTATCTTTAGCCGCAACAGCACTGGGGATCTCTGCTTTCCCAGAGACTCAGCATGTCACGGTGCTCGTTCTCGGCAGAAACTTTTTCTGAAAAGGCAAACGTCTGGCTCCTTCTCCCACAAGGAAGGTGCCAGCCCTGAAAGATCTTGCTGGTCTTCACTGTCCCCCGGCAGCCTATCCACAGGCACAACAGCACTGGGGATCTCTGCTTTCCCAGAGACTCAGCATGTCACGGTGCTCGTTCTCGGCAGAAACTTTTTCTGAAAAGGCAAACGTATGGCTCCTTCTCCCACAAGGAAGCTGCCAGCCCTGAAATCTCTTGTAGGTCTTCACTATCCCTCTGCAGCCTATCTTTAGCCGCAACAGCACTGGGGATCTCTGCTTTCCCAGAGACTCAGCATGTCACGGTGCTCGTTCTCGGCAGAAACTTTTTCTGAAAAGGCAAACGTCTGGCTCCTTCTACCACAAGGAAGCTGCCAGCCCTGAAAGCTCTTGCAGGTCTTCACTATCCGTCTGCAGGCTATCTTTAGACGCAACAGCACTGGGGATCTCTGCTTTCCCAGACACTCAGCATGTCACGGTGCTCGTTCTCGGCAGAAACTTTTTCTGAAAAGGCAAACGTCTGGCTCCTTCTCCTACAAGGTAGGTCCAGCCCTTAAACATCTTGCTCGTCTTCACTATCCCTCTGCAGCCTATCTTTAGCCGCAACAGTTCTGGGGACCTCTGCTTTCCCAGAGACTCAGCATGTCACGGTGCTCGTTCTCAGCAGAAACTTTTTCTGAAAAGGCAAACGTCTGGCTCCTTCTCCCACAAGGAAGCTGCCAGCCCTGAAAGATCTTGCTGGTCTTCACCGTCCCCCTGCAGCCTATCCACAGGCACAACAGCACTGGGGATCTCGGCTTTCCCAGAGACTCAGCATGTCACGGTGCTCGTTCTCGGCAGAAACTTTTTCTGAAAAGGCAAACGTCTGGCTCCTTCTCCCACAAGGAAGGTGCCAGCCCTGAAAGATCTTGCTGGTCTTCACTGTCCCCCGGCAGCCTATCCACAGGCACAACAGCACTGGGGATCTCTGCTTTCCCAGAGACTCAGCATGTCACGGTGCTCGTTCTCGGCAGAAACTTTTTCTGAAAAGGCAAACGTCTGGCTCCTTCTCCTACAAGGTAGGTCCAGCCCTTAAACATCTTGCTCGTCTTCACTATCCCTCTGCAGCCTATCTTTAGCCGCAACAGTTCTGGGAACCTCTGCTTTCCCAGAGACTCAGCATGTCACGGTGCTCGTTCTCAGCAGAAACTTTTTCTGAAAAGGCAAACGTCTGGCTCCTTCTCCCACAAGGAAGCTGCCAGCCCTGAAAGATCTTGCTGGTCTTCACCGTCCCGCGGCAGCCTATCCACAGGCACAACAGCACTGGGGATCTCTGCTTTCCCAGAGACTCAGCATGTCAGGGTGCTCGTTCTCGGCAGAAACTTTTTCTGAAAAGGCAAACATCTGGCTCCTTCTCCCACAAGGAAGGTGCCAACCCTGAAAGATCTTGCTGGTCTTCACTGTCCCCCTGCAGCCTATCCACAGGCACAACAGTACTGAGGATCTCTGCTTTCCCAGAGACTTAGCATGTCACGGTGCTCGTTCTCGGCAGAAACTTTTTCTGAAAAGGCAAAAGTCTGGCTCCTTCTCCCACAAGGAAGCTGCCAGCCCTGAAAGATCTTGCTGGTCTTCACCGTCCCCCTGCAGCCTATCCACAGGCACAACAGCACTGGGGATCTCGGCTTTCCCAGAGACTCAGCATGTCACGGTGCTCGTTCTCGGCAGAAACTTTTTCTGAAAAGGCAAACGTCTGGCTCGTTCTCCCACAAGGAAGGTGCCAGCCCTAAAAGCTCTTGCAGGTCTTCACTATTCCTCTGCAGCCTATCTTTAGCCGCAACAGCACTGGGGATCTCTGCTTTCCCAGAGACTCAGCATGTCACGGTGCTCGTTCTCGGCAGAAACTTTTTCTGAAAAGGCAAACGTCTGGCTCCTTCTCCCACAAGGAAGGTGCCAGCCCTGAAAGATCTTGCTGGTCTTCACCGTCCCGCGGCAGCCTATCCACAGGCACAACAGCACTGGGGATCTCTGCTTTCCCAGAGACTCAGCATGTCAGGGTGCTCGTTCTTGGCAGAAACTTTTTCTGAAAAGGCAAACATCTGGCTCCTTCTCCCACAAGGAAGGTGCCAACCCTGAAAGATCTTGCTGGTCTTCACTGTGCCCCTGCAGCCTATCCACAGGCACAACAGCACTGAGGATCTCTGCTTTCCCAGAGACTGAGCATGTCACGGTGCTCGTTCTCGGCAGAAACTTTTTCTGAAAAGGCAAACGTCTGGCTCCTTCTCCCACAAGGAAGCTGCCAGCCCTGAAATCTCTTGTAGGTTTTCACTATCCCTCTGCAGCCTATCTTTAGCCGCAACAGCACTGGGGATCTCTGCTTTCCCAGAGACTCAGCATGTCACGGTGCTCGTTCTCGGCAGAAACTTTTTCTGAAAAGGCAAACGTCTGGCTCCTTCTCCCACAAGGAAGGTGCCAGCCCTGAAAGATCTTGCTGGTCTTCACTGTCCCCCGGCAGCCTATCCACAGGCACAACAGCACTGGGGATCTCTGCTTTCCCAGAGACTCAGCATGTCACGGTGCTCGTTCTCGGCAGAAACTTTTTCTGAAAAGGCAAACGTATGGCTCCTTCTCCCACAAGGAAGCTGCCAGCCCTGAAATCTCTTGTAGGTCTTCACTATCCCTCTGCAGCCTATCTTTAGCCGCAACAGCACTGGGGATCTCTGCTTTCCCAGAGACTCAGCATGTCAGGGTGCTCGTTCTCGGCAGAAACTTTTTCTGAAAAGGCAAACGTCTGGCTCCTTCTACCACAAGGAAGCTGCCAGCCCTGAAAGCTCTTGCAGGTCTTCACTATCCGTCTGCAGGCTATCTTTAGACGCAACAGCACTGGGGATCTCTGCTTTCCCAGACACTCAGCATGTCACGGTGCTCGTTCTCGGCAGAAACTTTTTCTGAAAAGGCAAACGTCTGGCTCCTTCTCCTACAAGGTAGGTCCAGCCCTTAAACATCTTGCTCGTCTTCACTATCCCTCTGCAGCCTATCTTTAGCCGCAACAGTTCTGGGGACCTCTGCTTTCCCAGAGACTCAGCATGTCACGGTGCTCGTTCTCAGCAGAAACTTTTTCTGAAAAGGCAAACGTCTGGCTCCTTCTCCCACAAGGAAGCTGCCAGCCCTGAAAGATCTTGCTGGTCTTCACCGTCCCCCTGCAGCCTATCCACAGGCACAACAGCACTGGGGATCTCTGCTTTCCCAGAGACTCAGCATGTCACGGTGCTCGTTCTCGGCAGAAACTTTTTCTGAAAAGGCAAACGTCTGGCTCCTTCTCCCACAAGGAAGGTGCCAGCCCTAAAAGCTCTTGCAGGTCTTCACTATTCCTCTGCAGCCTATCTTTAGCCGCAACAGCACTGGGGATCTCTGCTTTCCCAGAGACTCAGCATGTCACGGTGCTCGTTCTCGGCAGAAACTTTTTCTGAAAAGGCAAACGTCTGGCTCCTTCTCCCACAAGGAAGGTGCCAGCCCTGAAAGATCTTGCTGGTCTTCACCGTCCCGCGGCAGCCTATCCACAGGCACAACAGCACTGGGGATCTCTGCTTTCCCAGAGACTCAGCATGTCAGGGTGCTCGTTCTTGGCAGAAACTTTTTCTGAAAAGGCAAACATCTGGCTCCTTCTCCCACAAGGAAGGTGCCAACCCTGAAAGATCTTGCTGGTCTTCACTGTGCCCCTGCAGCCTATCCACAGGCACAACAGCACTGAGGATCTCTGCTTTCCCAGAGACTCAGCATGTCACGGTGCTCGTTCTCGGCAGAAACTTTTTCTGAAAAGGCAAACGTCTGGCTCCTTCTCCCACAAGGAAGCTGCCAGCCCTGAAATCTCTTGTAGGTCTTCACTATCCCTCTGCAGCCTATCTTTAGCCGCAACAGCACTGGGGATCTCTGCTTTCCCAGAGACTCAGCATGTCACGGTGCTCGTTCTCGGCAGAAACTTTTTCTGAAAAGGCAAACGTCTGGCTCCTTCTCCCACAAGGAAGGTGCCAGCCCTGAAAGATCTTGCTGGTCTTCACTGTCCCCCGGCAGCCTATCCACAGGCACAACAGCACTGGGGATCTCTGCTTTCCCAGAGACTCAGCATGTCACGGTGCTCGTTCTCGGCAGAAACTTTTTCTGAAAAGGCAAACGTATGGCTCCTTCTCCCACAAGGAAGCTGCCAGCCCTGAAATCTCTTGTAGGTCTTCACTATCCCTCTGCAGCCTATCTTTAGCCGCAACAGCACTGGGGATCTCTGCTTTCCCAGAGACTCAGCATGTCACGGTGCTCGTTCTCGGCAGAAACTTTTTCTGAAAAGGCAAACGTCTGGCTCCTTCTACCACAAGGAAGGTGCCAGCCCTGAAAGATCTTGCTGGTCTTCA
This sequence comes from Astur gentilis, assembly GCF_929443795.1. Lineage (NCBI taxonomy): Eukaryota > Metazoa > Chordata > Aves > Accipitriformes > Accipitridae > Astur > Astur gentilis. The sequence goes on along the minus strand of NW_026061079.1, from coordinate 3,890,191 downwards.
CCGTCCCCCTGCAGCCAATCCACAGGCACAACAGCACTGGGGACCTCTGCTTTCCCAGAGACTCAGCATGTCACGGTGCTCGTTCTCGGCAGAAACTTTTACTGAAAAGGCAAACGTCTGGCTCCTTCTCCCACAAGGAAGCTGCCAGCCCTGAAAGCTCTTGCAGGTCTTCACTATCCGTCTGCAGGCTATCTTTAGACGCAACAGCACTGGGGATCTCTGCTTTCCCAGACACTCAGCATGTCACGGTGCTCGTTCTCGGCAGAAACTTTTTCTGAAAAGGCAAACGTCTGGCTCCTTCTCCTACAATGTAGGTCCAGCCCTTAAACATCTTGCTCGTCTTCACTATCCCTCTGCAGCCTATCTTTAGCCGCAACAGTTCTGGGGACCTCTGCTTTCCCAGAGACTCAGCATGTCACGGTGCTCGTTCTCAGCAGAAACTTTTTCTGAAAAGGCAAACGTCTGGCTCCTTCTCCCACAAGGAAGCTGCCAGCCCTGAAAGATCTTGCTGGTCTTCACCGTCCCCCTGCAGTCTATCCACTGGCAAAACAGCACTGGGGATCTCTGCTTTCCCAGACACTCAGCATGTCACGGTGCTCGTTCTCGGCAGAAACGTTTTCTGAAAAGGCAAACGTCTGGCTCCTTCTCCCACAAGGAAGGTGCCAGTCATGAAAGCTCTTGCAGGTCTTCACTATTCCTCTGCAGCCTATCTTTAGCCGCAACAGCACTGCGTATCTCTGCTTTTCCAGAGACTCAGCATGTCACGGTGCTCGTTCTCGTCAGAAACTTTTTCTGAAAAGGCAAACGTCTGGCTCCATCTCCCACAAGGAAGGTGCCAGCCCTGAAAGATCTTGCTGGTCTTCACCGTCCCGCGGCAGCCTATCCACAGGCACAACAGCACTGGGGATCTCTGCTTTCCCAGAGACTCAGCATGTCAGGGTGCTCGTTCTCGGCAGAAACTTTTTCTGAAAAGGCAAACATCTGGCTCCTTCTCCCACAAGGAAGGTGCCAAACCTGAAAGATCTTGCTGGTCTTCACTGTCCCCCTGCAGCCTATCCACAGGCACAACAGTACTGAGGATCTCTGCTTTCCCAGAGACTTAGCATGTCACGGTGCCCGTTCTCGGCAGAAACTTTTTCTGAAAAGGCAAACGTCTGGCTCCTTCTCCCACAAGGAAGCTGCCAGCCCTGAAAGATCTTGCTGGTCTTCACCGTCCCCCTGCAGCCTATCCACAGGCACAACAGCACTGGGGATCTCTGCTTTCCCAGAGACTCAGCATGTCACGGTGCTCGTTCTCGGCAGAAACTTTTTCTGAAAAGGCAAACGTCTGGCTCCTTCTCCCACAAGGAAGGTGCCAGCCCTGAAAGATCTTGCTGGACTTCACCGTCCCGCGGCAGCCTATCCACAGGCACAACAGCACTGGGGATCTCTGCTTTCCCAGAGACTCAGCATGTGAGGGTGCTCGTTCTTGGCAGAAACTTTTTCTGAAAAGGCAAACATCTGGCTCCTTCTCCCACAAGGAAGGTGCCAACCCTGAAAGATCTTGCTGGTCTTCACTGTGCCCCTGCAGCCTATCCACAGGCACAACAGCACTGAGGATCTCTGCTTTCCCAGAGACTCAGCATGTCACGGTGCTCGTTCTCGGCTGAAACTTTTTCTGAAAAGGCAAACGTCTGGCTCCTTCTCCCACAAGGAAGCTGCCAGCCCTGAAATCTCTTGTAGGTCTTCACTATCCCTCTGCAGCCTATCTTTAGCCGCAACAGCACTGGGGATCTCTGCTTTCCCAGAGACTCAGCATGTCACGGTGCTCGTTCTCGGCAGAAACTTTTTCTGAAAAGGCAAACGTCTGGCTCCTTCTCCCACAAGGAAGGTGCCAGCCCTGAAAGATCTTGCTGGTCTTCACTGTCCCCCGGCAGCCTATCCACAGGCACAACAGCACTGGGGATCTCTGCTTTCCCAGAGACTCAGCATGTCACGGTGCTCGTTCTCGGCAGAAACTTTTTCTGAAAAGGCAAACGTCTGGCTCCTTCTCCTACAAGGTAGGTCCAGCCCTTAAACATCTTGCTCGTCTTCACTATCCCTCTGCAGCCTATCTTTAGCCGCAACAGTTCTGGGGACCTCTGCTTTCCCAGAGACTCAGCATGTCACGGTGCTCGTTCTCAGCAGAAACTTTTTCTGAAAAGGCAAACGTCTGGCTCCTTCTCCCACAAGGAAGCTGCCAGCCCTGAAAGATCTTGCTGGTCTTCACCGTCCCCCTGCAGCCTATCCACAGGCACAACAGCACTGGGGATCTCGGCTATCCCAGAGACTCAGCATGTCACGGTGCTCGTTCTCGGCAGAAACTTTTTCTGAAAAGGCAAACGTCTGGCTCCTTCTCCCACAAGGAAGCTGCCAGCCCTGAAAGATCTTGCTGGTCTTCACCGTCCCCCTGCAGTCTATCCACTGGCAAAACAGCACTGGGGATCTCTGCTTTCCCAGACACTCAGCATGTCACGGTGCTCGTTCTCGTCAGAAACTTTTTCTGAAAAGGCAAACATCTGGCTCCTTCTCCCACAAGGAAGGTGCCAGACATGAAAGCTCTTGCTGGTCTTCACTATTCCTCTGCAGCCTATCTTTAGCCGCAACAGCACTGCGTATCTCTGCTTTTCCAGAGACTCAGCATGTCACGGTGCTCGTTCTCGGCAGAAACTTTTTCTGAAAAGGCAAACGTCTGGCTCCATCTCCCACAAGGAAGGTGCCAGCCCTGAAAGATCTTGCTGGTCTTCACCGTCCCGCGGCAGCCTATCCACAGGCACAACAGCACTGGGGATCTCTGCTTTCCCAGAGACTCAGCATGTCAGGGTGCTCGTTCTCGGCAGAAACTTTTTCTGAAAAGGCAAACATCTGGCTCCTTCTCCCACAAGGAAGGTGCCAACCCTGAAAGATCTTGCTGGTCTTCACTGTCCCCCTGCAGCCTATCCACAGGCACAACAGTACTGAGGATCTCTGCTTTCCCAGAGACTTAGCATGTCACGGTGCTCGTTCTCGGCAGAAACTTTTTCTGAAAAGGCAAACGTCTGGCTCCTTCTCCCACAAGGAAGGTGCCAGCCCTGAAAGATATTGCTGGTCTTCACCGTCCCCCTGCAGCCTATCCACAGGCACAACAGCACTGGGGATCTCTGCTTTCCCAGAGACTCAGCATGTCACGGTGCTCGTTCTCGGCAGAAACTTTTTCTGAAAAGGCAAACGTCTGGCTCCTTCTCCCACAAGGAAGGTGCCAGCCCTGAAAGATCTTGCTGGACTTCACCGTCCCGCGGCAGCCTATCCACAGGCACAACAGCACTGGGGATCTCTGCTTTCCCAGAGACTCAGCATGTGAGGGTGCTCGTTCTTGGCAGAAACTTTTTCTAAAAAGGCAAACATCTGGCTCCTTCTCCCACAAGGAAGGTGCCAACCCTGAAAGATCTTGCTGGTCTTCACTGTGCCCCTGCAGCCTATCCACAGGCACAACAGCACTGAGGATCTCTGCTTTCCCAGAGACTCAGCATGTCACGGTGCTCGTTCTCGGCTGAAACTTTTTCTGAAAAGGCAAACGTCTGGCTCCTTCTCCCACAAGGAAGCTGCCAGCCCTGAAATCTCTTGTAGGTCTTCACTATCCCTCTGCAGCCTATCTTTAGCCGCAACAGCACTGGGGATCTCTGTTTTCCCAGAGACTCAGCATGTCACGGTGCTCGTTCTCGGCAGAAACTTTTTCTGAAAAGGCAAACGTCTGGCTCCTTCTCCCACAAGGAAGGTGCCAGCCCTGAAAGATCTTGCTGGTCTTCACTGTCCCCCGGCAGCCTATCCACAGGCACAACAGCACTGGGGATCTCTGCTTTCCCAGAGACTCAGCATGTCACGGTGCTCGTTCTCGGCAGAAACTTTTTCTGAAAAGGCAAACGTCTGGCTCCTTCTCCTACAAGGTAGGTCCAGCCCTTAAACATCTTGCTCGTCTTCACTATCCCTCTGCAGCCTATCTTTAGCCGCAACAGTTCTGGGGACCTCTGCTTTCCCAGAGACTCAGCATGTCACGGTGCTCGTTCTCAGCAGAAACTTTTTCTGAAAAGGCAAACGTCTGGCTCCTTCTCCCACAAGGAAGCTGCCAGCCCTGAAAGATCTTGCTGGTCTTCACCGTCCCCCTGCAGCCTATCCACAGGCACAACAGCACTGGGGATCTCGGCTATCCCAGAGACTCAGCATGTCACGGTGCTCGTTCTCGGCAGAAACTTTTTCTGAAAAGGCAAACGTCTGGCTCCTTCTCCCACAAGGAAGCTGCCAGCCCTGAAAGATCTTGCTGGTCTTCACCGTCCCCCTGCAGTCTATCCACTGGCAAAACAGCACTGGGGATCTCTGCTTTCCCAGACACTCAGCATGTCACGGTGCTCGTTCTCGTCAGAAACTTTTTCTGAAAAGGCAAACGTCTGGCTCCTTCTCCCACAAGGAAGGTGCCAGTCATGAAAGCTCTTGCAGGTCTTCACTATTCCTCTGCAGCCTATCTTTAGCCGCAACAGCACTGCGTATCTCTGCTTTTCCAGAGACTCAGCATGTCACGGTGCTCGTTCTCGGCAGAAACTTTTTCTGAAAAGGCAAACGTCTGGCTCCATCTCCCACAAGGAAGGTGCCAGCCCTGAAAGCTCTTGCTGGTCTTCACTGTCCCGCGGCAGCCTATCCACAGGCACAACAGCACTGGGGATCTCTGCTTTCCCAGAGACTCAGCATGTCAGGGTGCTCGTTCTCGGCAGAAACTTTTTCTGAAAAGGCAAACATCTGGCTCCTTCTCCCACAAGGAAGGTGCCAACCCTGAAAGATCTTGCTGGTCTTCACTGTCCCCCTGCAGCCTATCCACAGGCACAACAGTACTGAGGATCTCTGCTTTCCCAGAGACTTAGCATGTCACGGTGCTCGTTCTCGGCAGAAACTTTT